>NC_083619.1:14496313-15096313 GCF_963584025.1 Labrus mixtus
GGTGACCTATTTTTTATTTTTTTGTTGCTTATACTCTATGGAAACAAGACCAGTCCAACAGGACCGCAGGCAAGACAAAGACAAGGATTTTCACCTTCACAAGTTTAGTCTTAAGTTTTTGCCAAAGAGTAAGTGAATGGAAGTAGTAAACTGACGGTCTGCACACGTTTTGTGACACAAATGTAGACTGGCTTTATGTTTGCCAGTGAAGAAACATCTGATTTGGCAACTGAAAATGCAAATTCCATGAATAGTGATTTAGTTGAAGTCAGCGCTGAGGTCTTATGAAAGCCTGAACATGCACGCATGCTCGTTATGGAGGCTTGTTTACAACACTCAGCCTTATTTCCCTGTACTTAAAACTGGAGCATCGGTGCTGCAAATCAAAAAGGGGGAGATTACAGACTGGAAAGAGGAAGTGACTGACTACAAAATCAGGAGGAGGGGAAACTGAAGCCTGAAGATAAACTGCAGACACAGACAGAAATACTTGAAACAGACCTTTAGCTCAATAACATCCTGATCCTGAAATGTAAGACATGAGGAAAGGAAATAGGAAAACAAAATCAAACAAAAACTAACGGATAAAAATCTCCTGGATGTTATCTATTTTTAGTCACTTTGATGGGAAGTAACTTTCTTGAGAAATGAATATGGAAACAGCCATTCCACTCTAAAGTGGCTGCAAAATATGCAGAAAGAAGGGGAGGACAAAAGTGAAGAGAAAAGCATGTGTGTGTGACAGATACAGGAAGTGGCTTCAGACAAGAGTCTCTCCTGGGATGGAAGATCTCTGAGGAATGTGCTCCTCTAGAAAGGCTGATAAAGTGTGTGCTGTTGCCTTTCTACTGTATAATATTTATTGTGTATAATGTCTGGCTTGTTAAATTGCAGGATTTAGTCATTTTAGCATGCGAGTGTGCAGAAAAAGTACATTTTAATTTGGTTTCTTTGAATATTCTGTAATTGTGTGCTAGCATCGAAACAATGTCAGTCCATCTTGTTTTCCCAGTACTGTCCTCCTAACAGAAGTTACTGTGGAGTTAATTGATCACTGTTGTGAAAGACCAGTGTGTAGTTTACATGCATGCACGTGTGTTTGTTGTTTCTGTGGCATGGAAACAAAAGCATGACGGCTTTTGTTTAGAAGAAATACAAATTCAACACAGACTTTTAAAAACACACAATTGTTACACAAGTACAAGAACATTTTGTCTTTCCATTGCTGCCAAAGTAAATAAAGCTTGCTAAGGCTTCTTATCCTATCTTATGTTCTTTAAATCAATACACACATGTGAGTGTCTTGTTAGCCTGAGTCATCCCTGTTCATGCTCTACCTATTTTAACCAAGACAATCAAAGTTGTTCTGCCTTTTGCAACACTAATAACAGATAATGACAGTCCACAAAGCTTTCAGGAGGTAAACATGCCACGGTCTTACAAGTGTACAAAATGTTTAGCATTTAGTCTTTAAAACCACAAATGCTCAAAACGTAAATGCTATGCAATCAAGACTTGTTTTTCCAGTAAATGAACATTTCAGAACACTAAAACAAATATCTACAAATATTTTACAGGTTAAGACCATGTTTGATCTAATGACAGACTTTTCTAATGCAGCATGTCGTAGTCACATGAACAGCCCTGTTCTCTGTTCTGTATATATTTACAGTGTAAGTGTAAATTAGGCATACGTACACAAACCCAAGCTTATAACGGCTTATAGCAGCCATGTATGGACACTCCAGGCTTGTGCGGTTGCAAAGATGAAACAGGATAGATTGGGCTAAGCTAGTCCTTAACTTGGAAGTGTGAGTTGCTGGCACCGGTCCATTAAACTGCCACTGACCTCGAACAACATTGCCCACCTATCCTTGTATTACAGCCTTTAAATAGTAACAGCTCTAAAGTAGAAGCAGTCATCGAGGATTCATGAACAGCTCACGTGTTGGCATTAACTTTTCTCAAATTTCACAACCAAACTGGTGTCAGGTCTCTCTTTCAAACCTGTATTGTATACGGGGGAGTGTTTGGGTCTTGTGTATCTGTTATATGATATAAACTGTTTAGAACATGGTGAAAATGCTGAAAGAGATAAAACAGAGAATGACATTTGTAGGGAGAGACTCTTGAATATATTTTCCATGTGTGGTGTGTATAATGGGTGAATCACTGGCCCAGTGCCTGAAGAACTTGTTTATATGTCTGTTTTAAATAAAGGTAAACTTCCTTCTCTCTGTTGAACCTGCTCCTGTGCTGTCAGGATGTGTGGGATGAGCTTGCAACAGTCATTTTCAAACCCTGAGGCAACATGTGTCACCGGCTACAATAATATAGCATTGCTCCTTGTCAAAGGTTCTCTTTTTTAGATATTTATGGAAGATAGTTGAGAGCGGAAAGCAAGCTTGTGTCAAATGTGATTGAGAGCCTCTAGTGTGGCCTCTTTTCTGACACGGATGAGTGTCATGCCTAAGATGAGATACGTTATTATCGATCATGACAATGCGTGCAAGGCTTTGAGTGTTTAAAAAACAAATTCCTCCATGCCTGCAGGTAAGAGAGTATGTGCTCGCGTGGGACGAGGCTTCTCATTGTGACATGGATGAACTGCAGCAGTCAAAAAGCTCAATGGAACATACTGTTACCTTACCAGCAGATTATAGAAATACTTCACTGTGTAAATGTCGGACCTGTTTGCACCCTACATGTAGATTGAGTACTACAAGATAAATAAAGGAAATATGTATGCTTTTATTGTCTTCATGTTCCTCTGAAACATACCTAATTTAAATTGAAAAAATCCTGCATCACGCTTTCCTGAGAATCTAAACTGCTTACATAAATGCCTATGACTCATACTGGGTTTAGGGCTATGCGGAAGAAGCTGAGCCCTCAAACTGGACTTTATTTGACTCTTTAAAACTGAAACCATGTGTCGAGTTTACAGAAGATACCAGCTATAGACAATCTGAATTGTAAAAAGTCTGGTTAGATGGATGTTAATACTTGTTAAAGCATTGTAGAAATTGCAGAAAGAACACAAAATATCATGCAAATTGAGGAATGGCTCAACAGTAATCTCTTTATCAGAAACAGTGGAAATATTTTGAGATGTATTGAAACATTTTTTTTTACTAAATTCTAACCAAAAACAAAAATGAACATGAATTCTTTGGGGGGGGCTGATTAGCGGCATCTACAGTTGGGTATCCATGCTCCCAGTTGCATTTTATAAATCTAGGCTCACCTTGCCCAGAAGGACACCCATCTTGTGTCTCCAGCGGCCTTTGTTGAGAGAAGCCACCCTGATCCACAGGTTGAGCTGGGAGTTATACATCCACACGTCCCTGCTGTTTATACGCCCACCTGAGAACAACAAAGGACAAACATACCTCACAATAGTTCATAATATCAACAGAAGTTATCAAAATGTTTGGTCCGTTTTTCAGCCAAAGATCCAAAAGTAACTTCAGTACCACAGCTCAGGTTGTGATCATCTATTCCAGCTGATCTGACGTAAATAAGAAGGTTAAAAACTAATCTCAAAGCTTCTTTAGGTGAACACACAGCTTTAGCTTTAATGTGTTTATGTCAAAGTAAGAAGTTATCTCCTAACTGGGGCAGAGCTGTAAGTGTCCTATCTGAATTTGACCTGAACTGGATCTCAAGAGTTAACCTAGCAGATAAAAGGTTTCCTGACACACACACACACACACACACACACACACACACACACACACACACACACACACACACACACACACACACACACACACACACACACACACACACACACACACACACACACACAGAGAGAGAGTCATATTTTAAGCAGATTGGCTATTTAAAGACACACATATGTACACACACATACACTTAGTCTTACGTTTCAGTGTGTATACACAGGTGTCAGATGTAAACATTAGTTTTCAAATTATTTTCAAGTCAAACACACCACAATCAGGATCAGAACTACTACAGAGTGTTATCTCTGGGCAAACATGCACTGTGTTAAACAGAGTAACCCAGACACATATCTAACAAACCCGACACGTGCCTCGCCTGTCTATCGCATTAACCACCCCCAACCCCACTAAACCACCACAAAACACACACACCTGTCTACTCCAAAGACTGACAAAGGTTGGAACCTTTACAAAAAAACATGGTTAGCACAACCCAAACGTTTCAGCATGGAGGACAGAAAGGTTGTATAAAATGTATGTCTACCAATCAAAACTTTAGAGAGAGTAGTGTCAAATTCTAGTTAAGGAGATAAAATGAATTGTTACCAAAACGTCTTTTAAAATACTACATAAATGTTGTGAACACTGCACTGCTATTTGATCCAGTTTCTGTTATCTGCTGTCTTTTCTCCAACAAGCTCAGAAGAAGTGAATCGTCAAGCATGGGTGTAGAAGGGATGCCAACAAGACTCCACCACATAAACAGAAGAGTCAGAGTCAATCAGTGTTATTTCACACCAGGACTTAAATTGATCACATTGTCATGATATCAGTTCATAAAATGATAGATTATGGAAACAAAGAACAGTGCTGCCATCAAATCACTGCTCTCCATTAAAAATCGCTGCCCCTTAGTGAAGAAGAGACAATGCACTAATACCTGCGGTTCAGGTTCAGATTCAGGTAACTGATAGGAGAAATTCTAATTTTGAACACACGCACAGACGTGCATTTGTTGGAGCGAAGTCAAAGTGACGTGACCTCAAAACAGTTGAAGCTCCAAGCTTTTTGTAGTTCTTTGCATTGCTCATGCACAGTTGGCGGTGAAATGTCAATTTATCAGTCCATCCATTACATCCTGTGGTCAGTGCTTAACTTTAAAAAAGAAATCCTTCAGTCCCCCAGTCAAAAACAGAGCTACTGCTGCCCCTATGAAGAGCAGTTTCCTGCTGAACAGTAGCAATCTATACATTATGATCTCTGGAAAATAAATAATTCCTTAGTTAATCACATCCTCTTTCTACTATTACTTTTTAGATGTTTTATTAATACAGGCACAGATGTTATATAGAGAGAGAAAACCCGCCAGTATAAACAAAGATGTCTAGGCCTCTTCTGTATTCACAAGCGAACAAAGAGAAGTTTTTTTCCCCATTGTTAGCTAGCTGACAGACCAGACAGGCAGGTACAGATATCAGACATGTGTTTCATCCTAACAATAAACAGCGCCTCCTTGTAAGTCATAGGCTGCACTGTACATGTTTACTTTTCCTCGTTGCTGTTGGGGGAGTATTACAAGGTAATTGATGAGCAATCATTTGAAATGATACTGCAGTGGTCACACAGAAAGAGACAAGGGAAGGAAGCAAGTGACAGCACATGTCTGCTTAATTGTCTGCTTGATAGAGACACGAGACACGAGACACACAGTCTGCTGCCCTCAAGGCTTCTGTTCTTAAAGATTTGCATGAAGAACACATGTTGAGAGAGAATGTGTAATTATAAGACAGCCTTGCAAATGCTACCTATGAAAGGCGGTCTTTTCGCAACAAAAACTTCCGTTGGTCAAATTCCACTAGCTCATAATGCTGCTAATCACTGTTCTTGACTTGTGACTGTGGGAATAAACATGTGATTTGTGTGACAGGTTTCTGAGAGGTACCCATAGCTCACAGTTACATACAAGTTTACTGCTAATTCAAATGTGACTATGACATGCGAGACTTGTAATGTGTGAGGTAAGCACTAGCGTTTTGCTGCTCATAATAGTAGATAAGGAAAGTATTCACATCTTTCACAGTCATTCTTTCTGGAGTCAGATAGAAAAAAGACTGTTTTGCATTGCCAAATTAAACTGGAATTAAACAAATTGAAGATAATCCAGATTATCTAAAATATTTAGACTAAATATTATAGTTCTCCTTCACTCTTATATAAATCCAGCAAGTTAACTGTAATTCTGACAAAGGGATCTCATTGGATGTTTAGGTCAGCGTTAGTGGGAGTCCCTGTTGCTGCACGAAACCAAAGAGGTTGTGAATACTCAATTGAGCGTCCTATTTAAGACCACAGCTAAGAGCAGCTGTGCTGGGGGCTGGAAGCCCTCCAATGTATTTGCAGCAATTCCCAGTGTGAGGAGAGGGGCAGACGGATTGAATGGAGGTATGTGTGGGAATGTAATTTGTGCAAGATAAAAATAAAGCTGACAAAAGGGGATTATGTGCCAGGCAAATGGAGCAGAAAATGGCAAATACAGCAAATGGAGGGGGGGGGGGGGGGGGGGGGGGGGGGGTGTTGACTTTTCCAGGCAGAGCTTGAGGGTTAGATTGATAGCGAACACGTGAGGACTTGGCACAGTGAGAACATAAAAAAGTATAAACACAGCAGCAGACTCTTGCTGTAGGGAAGAAGATCATTTTTTCCCTCTATATCGCCCTTTTTCATTTTTTTCCTCTGCTCTATATCCTTCAACTGCTGTTTTGTGCAGTACCGTTTTGCTGTTCATATAAAGCATGTTTGAACGTGAGCTGTCCTTGCATGCACATTTGAACTTCTTTCAGAGTACATGCAAGAAAACACGCTCTTAAAGACTCTTAACCTCGATGCCCCGGATCCAAACTCATACAGAACTGGAACTTGTTCACAGCATGTCTGTATGGACTTCGGCAACTACCTGCATCCTGACCTCATTGTCTAAAATGAATGATGTAACACTAATGTCTTCTTTAATCGAGTGTTTTTCACAAAGGAGGCTTACGCCACGTTTGGCACCTTCTCATTCGAAAAATGCAGCAGCCTAGCCAGGGAGCAATGAGAGCTGTTATATCTCCGGCTTAAGTTTATTTCAAGGTCAAGTATAAAGTATAAATCCCAGTCTGTTGACAAAGGCGAAAACAGAATAGGGATGCTTTATTGTTTTATAATGAATATACTGGAAAGCTGTTGAATTCGTGTAAAGGTGGCAACCTCAATGATTGGCCAACAGGAAAAAGGAAGGACTACGCTGGCCAATAAAGGCCTCTCTGAGTTTGTAGTGTGATCCAGATGTCGCTCTCATATTTTCCTTCAACTGCAACAGGCTGTAGCTGTAAAAATAACACAGGGCAAACAGCCACCACGGTCTTTTCTGCCACTCCACTTGGGGATTAGAAGCAGAGCAGAGCACAGACTTACAAGGTCTGTTAAGAGTGTCCAAGGGAAATGTTCTTGTTACTCTTATTAAGAAAAACCATGACCACACTGCATCTTACCAACGACAGTGAAATAGATAATAAGTTACGAATAGATTTAAAGTTGCTAAGCATTCAACATCTCCTTGAGTCATGAAGTTTTTTCTTAAAACATAAAGAAGGTTGACTTGATTTATTTCTAAAAATGTAGACAATCAGCATGCTGTGGTTTGAACTAACCCTAGAAATATGTATCTATATTTGAAATGTGATATATACTTCTATGAATAGCACTTGGCTGATTTTAAAGCCTTGATAACACCATGCTGTATAATTGCTTGTAAAATAATGTGTCTGATATTACCTGACACGAGAATGTCATTGCGGAGGGCACAGACAGCATACTCGGACTTGGTGAACTCAGGTAGTTTAGCCAGTGATTTCCACTCTCCTGTGACTGGATCGTAGCACTCAGTGTAGGGCAGGTTGAAGCCCCCTACTCTCTCACAGCCCCCCACCACAACAATCAACTCAGAGAAGCCAGTCGACCTGCAGACAGAAGGGAGCGGGGAAGAGGTGGCAGATAGAAAGACATGGACAAGTTAGTGATGCGGGAGAATAACAACAATGTTTTTGGCAATAATAAAAACATACACACAAGATCATGTTCTAAACGGCTTTTAACAGGAATGTAGATATTACAGGCATTGTAAGTAATTCAAATAGTCTATAAATTTATACCAAAACAAAGGGCATGAACATGTATAAAGTATGTACATGTTAACTAGAGAAGGTAGAAAATGGAACCAGAGCAGGGAACAGAGTGGTGGTTTCCACAGGGATAAGTGCACTTATCTTCAAGGCCAAGTTCACGTAACAAAGCAGGTATCAATCAAAGGTACAACAAAAACAAACTTGGGGCTAGCTAGACTCAAGCCTGATTTCCATGTTAACAAAGTTTTCCTATTAGGCTGTTCAGTGCATGCCCTGGAAATGAAAACATTTCCTAAAGGAGTGCTACTTACCATTAGTTTAGTTTGTATTATTATGTCATTTTTTTAAAAAGTCAGATAAAGAACAAGGCATAACTGTTATGGGATTTATGAGAACTCAGGAAATATAACCATTCAAATGTGCTCAGAAGAGACAGTATCGCTTAGGCTGGTTCAGCGATGTGATTATCTGTTTGTAGGAGTGTAGTTTGTGTCTTTGTCTTTGTGATTAAATAGATTCTAGAGGCTTCCAACTAGAAAAAAAGGCCCGGTGTGTAGACACAGGAGGAAGGGAAGAACCAGGCATCTGTTTTGAGCAGGAGCATATTTTGCCCTCAGGGCAAACGAAGCAGACAGTGTGGAGACTAACCTCCTGATTGGCCTGCTGATCAGAGCAGATCTGCCTAGATACTGACACAATACACCTGAACTACACATCACACAGCCTTAATAGCAGACAACTGTTTACCAGCACTGTTAACCCTTACTGCATTCTAAGACTCAGAGACAGTTGTGCTGTTGTTTCTTGTACAGCAGGCTGCCACCAAAACAATACATCCAACTGGACACTGAACAACACACACACAAACACTCATACATAAAGACCGGAAATAAAAGTACGTTTGGTAAACACTCCCTAACACATCAGCAAGGTGAGTTACGCTGTTGGTATGATAACAAGAGTCAACTTTTCTTGATTGCTGTTTCTTGCATCACATTTTTTTTTCCTTCCAGCCAACCAGTCTGTGTATGAACATGCCTGGCCTCCTCATTAACATTTCCATTAAAAAAAATGTAGCCTCAGTCAAAGACACACTTGTTAATTCAGCACAATAACACTATCTGTCTGTCTGTCTGTCTGTCTGTCTCTCTCTCTCTCTCGCGCTCTCTCTCTCTCTCTCTCTCACACAACAACAACAACAACGCTGCTGAGGGCACCAGGTTCATATGCAAGCCATAACCTCAAGCAATACAATGTGGGATTAAAGATCCACTTAATGCTAAAAATGACATGTTTTCCTATCTCACGATGAACTTTGCGGTGTAATAGGTGTTTTAACCCAACAAGACAAAGACTGCTGGATGCTTTGAATTTCCCTCGGGATCGATAAAGTATCTATCTATCTATCTATCTAGACTGTGTGAAAAGTGGAAAGGATCAAAGCAAATCTGTGTCCTCTGACAATAGAAAAGAACTGGTGCGCAACCAAACAAGCCATCAGTCATGTGACACACCAAAACATTACACTGTGAGGATTTAATCAGACTAGCAAGTCATACTATCCCGGCAAGTCAAAAAAGGTTGTGAAAGGTCAAAGCTCATAGATGACATTGTTTCCTTTTGCTGATAACATCTAGGTTAGACTATCTGTCTACTTCCTCAAAACTAGTACGTCAACATTTAAGTTACCTGCGTGGACGAGTTCTGGGTGACATCATTTCATTTCCAAGCACGTGGTAGCGTCTGGCCTCGTGGAGAAGCTGGTAGCACTCTGGAGCATTCTGGATGAGCTGATCCCCCTCCACAGTCTGGACAAAGTAGTTAGGGTGCAGAAGTGGCAGGCGCACATGGTGCAGCAAGGCCTTCAACATGGGCTTTCTCTGCTCCACATTGTGATAAACCCATCGCATCACCGCCTCAAACACCACCTCCTCCTTACCAATATACAGTTCGTCACTGGCAGTGTACTCCTCCAGCTCTTCCTTTCGCAAGTCAAGGAACTCCTCATGCTGAGCCACCTCTGAGAAATTGCCTATGGCATAGCTGCGGCAGCGGCTAGCTAGCTGCTTCAGGGCATGGGCGTCTGCAAAGCGCTGGATGCCGAGACAGTTGCATGGGTCAAGTTGGTCCTCCAGGAACTTGGCACAGGCGTCTCGTAGTGTGTAGATCTGGAAGAGGCTGGAGGTCTCAAAGAGGAACTGGACATTTTCGGTCGTGATCTTTGCACGCCCGGTGTAGACGTAGGTGAGGAAGGAGTCCATTGCCTCGGCCAGGATGCCGTTAATCTCGACCAGCATCTCACGGCTCTCACGGTGATCATTACAGAACATGGCTCTGAAGTAGGAAGAGCAGGCAGAGAGGACAGCACGATGGCAAGGGAACTCTCGACCCTGCACGCTGATCACAACATCTGTAAAGAGACGGCAGTCACGAAACTCGTTGAATACCTGCAGGATGCCCTCAGAGTGGGACGCGCCAGAGCAGAAGTCCAAGACATCCTGGGCGGCTATAGTTTTGGAGTCGACCTCAAATACCTTAGGATACAACAACATGCAAAAACATTGATAAAATGTGTGACTTTTAGAAGTTGCAACAAAAGGTAGAAGACAGAAATCACAGAAAAGTAATAAGGCTTTGTTTTGGTGTCAGCACCTTGCGTTTGACAGCTGGTGAGTCTCTGATCCCAGAGTCCTCCCTGTTCATCCGTCTGCCAAGAATCAACACCATGGCTGCCACCTTCAATGTAGACCTTATCTTAACTTTAGGATGACCTGAGGAGGAGAGCAGGCAGCACAGTACCTTTACAAATACATATTTCCATGAAATACAGCATAATACTTCTATCTTGGCATCCATTAAGAGGGGAAAGGAAACTAATTGGATCACTGTAGAACAAATTGAAAACATTCCCCTTAGACAAACAAAGCACAAGTAGAGGCAAAAAGCATTTGTTGAAGAAGGAGAAAACACGTGAGATCAACAAATATTGTTCTCAATCCAGTGGGGTAGTGCTTAAATGTCTTGCATCACACTTAAAGAAAAGTGGTCTCCAGCAGTGAAAATCTGCCCGGCAGCTCTTGCAGCTCATCACTACTTAAAACAGTTGTGCCCTACAGCACAATGAACTGCGTGAGACAGAAGACGATTCAGGCGGGAGGGAGGTTGAGCAAGGGTTGCAAGGCCCACCTACATGTCAGTCAGGTTCGTTTGTTTTGAAAGAGAGTGGGGGCAGGGATGCTATCAGGAACTACATAATCATTGTTTGGATTAACAGGTGCAAACACAGTACAACCACTGATAACCTATTATTAGATATTAGCTCTCAAATCAAATAACAAAGGTACACCATGAGTGATGCTTTGTTCAGATCCATATTGTTAATCATATATTAAAACAGCCCCATGATAATCTAAAAGCTATACGATCTATACATTTGACTCGTATGGCCATGTTGCCTCTGGTAATGTTGGCAGGAAGTCTACCCTTCATCTCCTATGAGGTCATCTATCTCAGGTTATTTTTAACCTTGTGGTTCAGCCTCTGGAGTCTCAACCTTTTCATGTGTGTCATTTGCCAGCAGCAGCACCTCCTCAAGTCATGTTAAAACTAAAGGACAGGTTTAGCCAGAGGTGTCTGACGCATGAAAGGATGATTTATTCTGTGACTAATACCCCATGAGGTGGAATTAAATCTAGAGACATAAATAAGAAAGCTGAATTTCTTAAAAAAAAATAAACATGTAGGCTATTAAGTTATCCTCTGTATCGCTGTTATTCAGGTGAAATAATACTTTTTAAAAAAATGACAGGCTTATGACAAAAACCCACTTGTGTTTTTTCACTTCTGTCCATGTTAACATTTGTTAAACAGTGTTTCAATGAGGCATTGCATGCAACTATTACATTATAATCTCTGAACAAACATGTAAAATGTGTTATGGACATGACCAGGTGCTCAATGTTTCCGTTTATTAGACAAAGGAAATTGCCTCTCGCCGACCGTTAGCCTTGAAAACGTACTTCTAAAAAAAAGTGGTCGAGCTGTTGTTTTACTCTGTTTATCAGATTTATATTCACACCGAAATCAAGAAATAAATCAAAAATGTTCCACTCACAAACGTAAACAACAGTAATCGATAAAGTAGTTACCTTATCCAGAAGTTTCCAGATGAAGCTTCCTCTTCAGTAAGTGAGGGGGGAAAGTGTGGATAAAAATAACCTCCTGAAAATGTTTATCAGCACATTTAACTATATTTTCTTTAAAAGAATTATGGAAAACAAAGCAGGCTGCTGTTCAGCCG
The DNA here is from genome assembly GCF_963584025.1 of Labrus mixtus. Classification (NCBI taxonomy): domain Eukaryota; kingdom Metazoa; phylum Chordata; class Actinopteri; order Labriformes; family Labridae; genus Labrus; species Labrus mixtus. Next base: position 14,508,463 of record NC_083619.1, read on the forward strand.
AGACATTTTGAACTTCAGGTGATGACAAAAACAAAGAGCTCTAACTAGCTAACAGTAAACACAGAACCCATATATACTTGTCAAGAGAAAAAAAAAAAATCCAGCCCACTGCGCCCCCTCCGAGATGTGCTGCATTGTGGGTAATTGAGTTCAGTTCAACTTGTTGTTTTCTTCTCGTTTGCTCAACGCGACTACATATCCCAACGCCATGTAGTTCTCCACGTGGCTCCCCTTTGTTTGCAAACAAACTGAACTTTCCTCGGAGAAGTACTGCATAACAAAAAGTGACAGCCTTCAAACAATGGAGTCAAAACAATGAGCGTGTTATGGCGTGACTTGAATTAACGTATAGTTGAGGAGACAGCTCTAACCGAAACTTCAAAGGACTTACCGTCTTTATGAGATGGCTAAAAATAAGAGCCGTAAGAATGTGTAATAACCTAAGACTGTAAATATTAATAATAATATAGGCTTATAACATAGGCTAGCCTATAAAAAAAAGTACAAATATGATTAAACAACAGCATGTTTTAAAAAAAGTACAAATATGATTAAACAACAGCATGTTAAAAAAAAAAAAAAAAAAGGAGAAAAAAGCTGTAATGTGATCCTATGGTCACGTGAATGTTGGCTATGTTTTTCTCTCCAGGTGAGTAGGAATGAGGCGTTTCGGTGGCACAAAGGATGTCACAACTGCTTAAACTGTTGCAAAACATTTCTGAGAGCTCCCAGCTGAGTTCTCTGAAAGGGTCCATGATGTGATCAATGAACCAGTTTTGTTTTGGTTCACGTGTTTCGTACTATCTGCACACATTCATATTTTTGTTTTAAACGTGTCAACATAGGAATAGAAGCAGAGCAGCAGGATCAGTAATCGGTACAATGAAGGAATTGTCTCACCATTAGTAACACCTATATTATCCATATCCAAGTTAATACACTTGGAGGGACATTAATCAGTGATGACAACATTACATTTTTAAAAATAGACCGAGGGTCAAGTGAGATTATTGCACAAGAAGGGTCTATGTTTGCCCTCAAGCATCCGTTAAATTCACAATTATAAATTAGTCAAAACCAGTTAAAAAAAAAATGAGCAGGAAACCCATGAAACATTTCCATGAAAAGAAGGCAATCAGTCAACACAGAATTGATTTTGACATGGTGTAGTATTAAAGCTGTGATGTCCCAGTGTCTTGGACATTACTAGGGAAATTGTAGAAAATAAGGAAAGGGATTTTCATGTGTAATCTGTCTTCTGAAATAGAAATGCTGCCACCAGGTGTAGGCTCTTGTAAGTTGTGTATTTGTTTCTTGTCTTGCCGTCAGCTTGGTGTGTCAGGGCCTTAAGGAAAGCTGTGGCTTAACACCAGGTAAATATTCACCTGCATTTGCGGGAAGGAGGAACTGTGATACAGCCCAGCAGATAGACGAATGGGTCCCTCTGCCGATGGGTTGTTGTACCGGTTACAGGATGTCTGACTCATCACCATCCACCACACCTTTCTAGTCCTTTCTCTCCAAAATTCACTCAGCTGCTGGTTAATGATCTTCTCGGAACTCCAGTTTTAGACAAACACCGCTTTGAGGGCAAATAGAGTTAAGTGCTTCATGGCCATCAAACTGAGTGTTTCTGCATGGCCTTTACATAACACTAAGAAGATATAATACATGTTTGGGTTGTGCAATTTATTTACAAGGAAACATTTTCTAAAGTTGCCTCAACACAGAGACATAACAGAAAAATACTAAAAGAGCCCAAAATGTTCTCCTTTGGAGTGACCCATAAATACATTACACACTATTCTATGAATCATGATCAGCACCAACTACGATAATGGAGTTCTTTAGTAAACACACAAAACACACACTCCAGTTGTCGATTGTGTTGAGTTACAAATCTACTTTTCACTCTAGACATGATGCACATTATCTCAAACAAGAATGGAAAAGTAGTAGAGGGGATGAAGCGAACATCATATGGGTGAGGAAACAGAGGTTTGTACTCAGTGTTGTTTCTGGGAATTTAGGGGGTTAAGTGAGCTGATGAGAAATGTGTGTTCTGTGATTACACATTACACAAAACAGATTCACTACCTGAATTGCAATCTTGCCTTGTGCTGATATGCAGCTCATGGCTCTTGTTAAAAGGCCATATCAGACTTTTTAACAAACCTCAACATAGCCCTTTAGTAATCCATTACACATGTGGATATGAAAAACAAAGGACTTAAAAAATATTGTTTTGAAGCTATTGATGCATCCTTACAGAGCTAATGTTTTGTCATTTGTCATCATGAATTATAATTTATAAGAAACCATTAAGCCCACTTTTCAGTTTTGTCTGTTCTCAAGTAAAGACATGCTTATTTTATAGAAGTTTAAACCCAGTTTAATTATGATTAGCAGACTGAGGAGAGTCAAAACTAGATAAAATGTTTAACTTCCTTAAAATAAACAACCTTATTCTCTTCCAGTATTAAAAGCGTGCAACCTTAAACATATTTAAATTCTAAACTTTACAGGGCTGAAATTGGAAGAGTGATTGTCACGCCCCCTTGGCTTCTACAAAATAATCAGAATCAGCCTAGTGTTGTGTTCTGAAACATGATCTTATGGGCTATCTTCCATCCATCTTCAGTTGGAGAAATTAAATAAATAGGGATAATGGAGAGTCCACTAGTGTCTTGATGAAACTGTGACCTGGCTGAGTCTCCTGTGCTGCTGCAGCAGTTGCATCAGAGTGTCAGAGATCTCCCTGTACCTCAGCCCGTATAGGTACGGAGCAAACGCTCTGGGCAGCAGCATGAACACACACATATTGACTGTGCTGACCCAAACACGAACATCTTGACTTATGTCTTCCCTGCGGATGAGGAAGAGCTCCATGGTGAAAACAAAGCCAGGGGCAAAGTACAGCAGAAGAAGAAGTCCATGAGCAAGGAGCGTGACCCGGGCCCTGGAGAATCGACTTTGCCAGATTCCCTGAGTCCTTGTGACCATGTAGAGTCGGATGTAGCAGTACAAAATGAGTATGGTGCAGATAAGAGCAGCTACAAAGAAGTAGATGTGGATCCACACTGTGTCCTTGACCAGAATGAGGCCAAGGGAGATGACGGCCAGACACACAGACACATCGCCATGTGGAGTTCCTCTTTCATCCTCCATCAGTATCACCAGGGTGAAAGGATAAATGGCTGCTACCACCCACAACCCCACCAGTATGCGGTGGGTGCGTGCAGGAGGGAGAATGTCATGGTAATGGAGAGGCCAGCGAACCGCAGCATAGGTGTCGACCACCATGAACGTGACGGTAAGGATGGCGCAGCAGTAGGCGGTGACGGTGACTGCTGTGATGACCTCACAGAGCAGCCACGGAATCTGGGCCCTCACAGCGTTACAAATCACTGTGGAGAGGTTAAGCACGAGAAAGAGCACGTCGGCCGCGAGAGTGTTGGCCACCAGCAGGTAGCGTGTCTCCTGACGCAGGGCACGGGACAGAAAGATGCACGCCAGGAGAACAGGGTTGGCCAGCAAGGTGGCCAGAGTGACGACTGTTGTGGGGATGAAAAAGAACTCAAGGTGCCACCTGCGCAGACACTCCACCCACTCCTGTGTGAGGTTTGAGCTGAGGACTGATGACGTCATTTTACCTTTCAAGCTTTGAGAGGGATGCTCAGACTGAGGTGTGTGGAATACGTCCTCTAGAAGCGTCCTGTGGGTGAAAACAACATATATTACTGTCAACAATTAGGGTGAACCCCAGTCCAAATGCAAGCACAATAATTCACAGTAGAATATATACACAATAGCTGAAACACATTGATTTAATAACACAGGCAAACACTAGTCTCTTCATTGAAAGTAAGACAGCAGTGACTAAATGATAACTTTGTGTTCACGATGACATTATATACTCAACTTGTAACTTGTAATAAATAAGTTATTTGATAACATTAAAAAGTGCAGTTTGCATGTGTTCAAACATGCACTCTGCCCCTTGAGGTTTTTTTGTGCAAACAAATACAAAATGCAAATGAATAAGTTTTGTTGTTAATAGTTAACTCAATGTGAGAAACATTATACAATATTTTTTATCAAATATAACCTCACGCACATTACAGCTGCCCTTCGCTGCAGGTTGAATGTTTATTTCAGTTTTAAAATCTATAGATTTGCCGACACATTTAGTTGAGCATTTTGTGAGGTAAATTAAACGTAACTATGCAACAATAGCTTAGAATTAGTTAAACACTTGCGATAGATAGAGAAAATCACTTGCTTCTGATAGTGCTAATGCTCTTATTGACTATGTATTGATTGATTAAAGGTTAGTTTTCTTACCTGGTGTCCAAAACAGAGTAAGCTCTCTGTGTTTCACATCCATTAGGCTTTACGCTTTTATAAATCAATGGCTGTTTTGCACATCTCGTCAATGTGCCGGCCTTATCTTGATGCCCTTTTTGTTGACTCAAGACAGATAAAAAAAAAGGGATGGAGAAAGCCACTTCACAGTCACACAGTAACGGGGTGGAGCTTTTATCTTTCCTAGCGTCATGCACACTATTGTACTTTCAATGATTTCCACCCAGGATGTCTTGAATGAAGGATTAGTAGAGCTCATTTCAAAGCCATGTAGATACATTTCTTTACTTTGACTATCAAGCCTCAATTCACTTACTAGAAGTCCAAAAACTATTTTGCTGTGGAGAAAAAATGTACATGAGAACAAAAAGTTTAGACTTAAAGCAATGGTTCCGTGTGTCATTTGTAAAAAATTTAAAAGCAACAAATTATAAATTTGGTCAACAAGCTGTTAAATTTAAATATTTTATTCATTCATGTGTTACAGTTTAATATATAATGTTCTTATTAAGTATCTTAGGGTCCCTCTGTCCCTCCACCTAATGTCATCTTTTTCTTCTGTTCCTGTATGCACTTTTTCCCTCAACCTCCTCATCTTCATCATCTTCATCATCATCCTCCTCTTCCTCGTCATCACTTTCAGCGTCAACCTGCCGCTCCTCTTCAAGACATTCTCTCGCCATCAGTCTCTTAAATACCTCGTACTCCTCTGTTGACGCCATGGCAACGTCAGAGAGGAAGGTGTCTTCGTCAACGTTAAGGATGCTTTCCAGTTTTGGGTTGATGATCAACGTCTGTCCTTTCTTGTCCGGGGTCTCGTACAGGCCCCTGCGCTCCAGAAAACAGTGTCGACAGCGCACTTCATCCAGAGGGAAACGGAACAACTTGGACTTCACCATCTCCGCCTGTTTGACGCCCAATCGAAAGTAGACGTACTGAGGAGAGACGAATGGAAATATGCGGTGAGAAACCATGAAAATCATCATTTGAAATGTGACAAAACTATCGACTTTAAACTCTACCTGTTATAGAAATACCATGAACTATCTCTTAAGAGAGAGAGAGAGAGTCACAGGCAACTTAGGAGAGGTTTTAATTACACATTATATTAGTTATCAAAATGACAACCTCTTGGTTAAAGTAGCGAAAAGCCTGACATTTAGCATGCATAGTTCAATGACAACCACCAGAGGGAGTACTTGAGCAATGTTTCTATCACATGCTTCTAAACTGGTTCAGAGTAAGTATTTACACGAAGGGGAAAAAACATTCTACTGTAAAGAGACAAAACATTTTTTTATTTGAGTGTGCTGTTGATGAAAACCGCTGTCCTGTGAGGTAAGGAAATGGACCAGCTGCTCAAAAGATGGTGAAAAAAAAAAAAATCGACCACATCTTGTGATGGTTGTAACACTGCTCCAGAATGAAAGCAAACTTTTTCGTTAAAGAATGAATAAGTAACTGCCAAAGCAAGTCTTGAACTATTTGAAACACATTATACATTTTACAAAAACATTAAATAACGTATGCTTTAAGAGTCTGGCTTGAGTTTAAAAAAAAAAAAGATGCGTATGTGAATAATAGCGATCCTTCTGAATGGGCGTGGTCTTGGTTATAATGTTTGATCAAGTTTTGAGGAAGCCAATAAATCTCAAGCTCAAACGTCACTATGGGAACTGTCGCCAGACTGTGTAAACAAAATGTTTCATTTAAATAGGCCTTTAACTAATGATTAATGAATTTGATTTACTGTTTAGTCATCCTATTAAATCGTCTGTCGAACCTTTGAAAAAAATCAGGGTGATCATCAATTATTGATTAATAGTGAGCAAGTCTCTGTATGTCTCATTGGTGAGCCCAATAATAAATCTAATTCCTTAGCTAACATACTGACCTGGAACTTGTACTCCAGCTGACTCCTGTTTTCCAGAACTACAGCCGGACTTTCTCTGAGGATGTCAGTGACCTGCTGGACGGTAAACAGGCACTTCTCTCTGAGGAACACCACCACATGTTTTATGGTCTTCACCGGCACAGTGAGGATATCAGGGCAATAGGCCACCACTCTCTGAACACTGCCTAAAGGGGGGTATAAGGAAGTAACAATTACAAACCAGTCAATTCCATTGTTATTTGGACTCGGAGCATTAATGAAGTACTTCTCACCTTCACCTAAACCTAGTTTTCGCAGGTTGCCTACACGCTGCTGAAGCATGGACTCCTTCAAAGTGTAGAGGTCAGGACATTTCTCCAGCAGTTTAAGCACACTGGAAGGATTGAGGCCCAAAACAAACAGAGCTGAGAGAGTTGACAGAGCATGTTTGGCAGCACTTACTCCTCTGAGTTTGGACACAGAATCGCTGATCTGCTCTGCCTGAAGGTCTGTGAAGCCCATATCAAGCAAAGACTGAAGGGACAGCTCTGAGACTGGCTTCCTGGATAAAGGTGTCAGTTCACTGTTTTGTGTTGACTGGGGAGTGCGCTGACTGCTGCTGGAGGAACAAAACAGTCTGCAGCGGATGCACAGAGGCTGCAGACGGCATGATCCAAACTGAGGAGGACTGAGTACAGATGAGGGGGCTCGTCTCAGACACCGCAACAAAACCTGCGGATAGAAACCATGGTTACAAAACTATAACAGAAGTTTGGTCTCTGTGTAATTCTTGTTGAATTATGGTTAGCAATCAGACAAGTCGCCGTCATAGACCAACGAGAGAGGAAATGATGCAAAATATATGCCTCTAAAGCTGAGACTGCAAGTATAAAGCAGCTACGGTATCATTAGCTGAAAACAAACATGAAGGTTACAGTGAGATTGTCTGTGCTGTTAGTCGTTCCTGACACGTTTATTTTAAAATCCGTGCCTTATAAGATTTAACGTTTTAAATGGAACTAATTATATTAAGAAAAACACATCGATGTCGTCACTTTTTCTAGAATTCTGATTTACCTGACATGCAGCTACTCGGGTACCCATGCTTGTCCGACGTACTAATGTTTCCGACTCTGAACGTAAAAATAGTGAGAAGAGGACAAAGGTTCCGCTTGCATGTAGACGGCTCAAAGGGAAGTTTGAAAACCAGAAATTTTGAAGGATTTCTCTTCAGATGGAAATTTATAGTTAGTGACGTTTTTTTTTGAAAAATTTAAGATTACATTTTTTTTAAAATATTGGGCCCCAAAATCAACACATGCAATTACTTGATACAAATGTTTTAACCTGTCAACCTTTTTATTTTATAATCAAAATTTCATATTCAAAAGGCCAACGTTTTTAGATCAACTCACTCTTTTTCTAATTGATTAAGAATACTTTTTTTTGTATTAGTGACCAACAAATATTTATTTACCATCAATTTATTCAGAACATTTTAAATAAGTCTGTCAATGGAATTGATTAAATATATACTTAGTTCCTTTTGTAAATTGGCATGTCAGACTGAACATTTTCTTATCAATAAAGTACAAAAAAAGGTCCCAAAATAAGTATGCTTGCTCTATAAAAGCTGACCAATGGGTTGATCTGTGGGTTATTTTTTGTTATGAGCCAAAGCCAACAGTTTCTGAAATCAGTGAGTTGTAAAATTTAGACAAATTCACATTTTAAATTGATATGTAAACTAGATACAATGCATATTCTACACCTATAAATCAGCCCCCTCTTTAATTTCTTTTCAACACCAATTCATTTTGTAAAAGTATTAGTATGTTTTATAATTCAAGTTTACTTAACAGTACTTACAATCGCCCATTTTTTAAAGATTAATAACAAAAGATTAACATTTTAGATTCTAGAGTTGTATTTACAATCAGTTGGTGATTTAAATATTTGAAACATCATTAAGAAACAACGTAATAAAGGAAAAAGAAACAAACTGCACTCTAATTGAAGGATTTTCTGTTTACTGAGTGGAAGTATCAAGTTATCTTACAACATTAACATGACAGTTTGAAAAAAAGAAAACTTCATATATTTCTATTAAACAGAATATTCCTCCCTATTACTCCTTAAAGAATATAAAAAGACACTGACGTAAAATATTTATTAACGTATAAAAATAGATAAAATATTGTAAATATACTTACAATTTAAATTAAAACATTTCAAGATTAAAATTATTTCACATGAAACACATTCACTAAACAAAAGTTGGATCAGTAAAACAAATCCCTGTAACTTCATTCAAACTGATTCCTCCGTGTTGTTCCATCGAGGGGAGCAACTTTAGGTTGGGGTCAGTTGTAGGTTTTATTGGCAAAGCTGGTTACAAATAAACAATTACTGTGGTTTTAAAAGCTCAAGTTTTCCCCCAATCCAAAGAATAAATTAAATATAAACGAATTAAAAGGAATTACTGCAGGTCATGATGATTCTGTTGCTTTTCTATGTAGCAATCCTACATATCAACAGGCTAATTTTGACCAGCAGCGCTCACCTACTAACAAACTGTTAAGTCTTCATAAAGGTAAACGTCCATCTGTCTCTCAAAGAGTTTGGTTTACAAGGAGTACGATGGAATTCAGGCCTTTCTAAGACAAGCTTCCCTTTACACTTCATATCCTGTCGCACTCCCCGAGGCTTCATCTTGGACGGACGTTGGGCTCCACTTCATTTTAATAAAGCCTTTAGTCCTCACAGAGGTACTTCTGAAGCTCTGTTTCCAGGGCCAACATTGCCATGTCATCTTCATCATCATCATCAGGAAGCGTCTCATCATGTTGATCTGAGAAGAAGTTTTGAGTGACATACATTTGGGGTTTTGACTCCTGTTGCTGTGGCAGGCCTATCAGAATAAGAGGATCTTGTTTTGATTTCTACTCTGTTGTCTACTTCATATGCAGAGTTCAGTTCTCTGAACAGTTCAGATTAAAATGATTTTTTAAGGGATATAAACAAAGAAAAGTGCATGTTTATAAAACATCCACTAATCAGTAAGATGTACATGAAATCTCTTAAATTAAACAAATCAGGCCAGGTTCTTTCTACATCAAAGGCATTATTAAATGAAATGTTCATAGAAAGAGGTATTTATCCTCATCATATCTGAAGTTAAAGACAAAGGCTTGACAGTTTATGTCTAACAATACTGTCTAACTGTACTTACAGTAGCTCTGAGTGGAAGGGACCACCTCTGTCCAGCTGTATTCTGCCAAGGAAATGGGCTGGCTGATCCAGGTCTGCAGCAGCAGCTGGTCCAGAGTCATTCTCTGAGCAGGATCAGGGTGCAGCAGCCCACATAACACACCGTGCAGGTCTGTGATGGATAAAAGAGGCTTTTCAGCTCTGAGTTGTAAAAACATGTTTCTGGAGAGTGTAATGGTAGATTTTTTTGTGTGTGACAAATATTGGAAACTGCAGCAGCGTACCTGTAGAGAGGGGGAATGGGGGCTTTAGTTTGGCTTCCAGGATCTCCTCCACACCACAGAAAGGGTTCTCGCTGAACAGCAGAGTGTAGAGCAGAACACCAAGAGACCACATCTCCAGCTCTGGACCCTCATACCTACAGAAACACAAATCAAGAAAAAAATGCAATCAATATAACAATACGGTCATTTTCAGCATTTTATTTATCAGTAAATTAAGTTGGTTAAAGGGATTTTCTATCTTTTCAATGATGAAACCATTTAAAGACATACATTGTTTAACTGTACATCAACTTAAACCATTTGTAAAAAGGATATAATAAGATGTCTTGTTGCTTGACCAAAAGGAATGAATGCATCTTTTCATTTCGAGGTGTTATGTACGTACGGATTTCCCTGAAGCACCTCTGGGGAGCAGTACTCCAGTGTGCCACAGAAATTGTAAAAGAGCTTCCCGGGAACCAACATGGCAGCAGAGCCAAAGTCTATTAGGCGGATGTGGAAACACTTGTCGATGATGATGTTCTCATCTTTTATGTCCCTGTGGAGGATGTTCTTAGCCCTCAGGTAGAAGACAGCGGTCACCAGCTGAGAAGAGACAGGAGCTGGGATTTAGCAAAGAATAAACAAACACTACTGTTTTACTGTTTTCTTTTCTAAGCTCATACCTGTCTGAAGATGTAGCTGGCAAGAGGCTCGTCCAGCCTCGGCTGCAGGTCTATGAATTCGAATAGGTCCAAACCTTCTCCATGTTTCTCCATCACCATCTGGAAGTAACTCCCGTTCTCGAACACCTCCAGCACCTAGTCACATGCACACAAACAATAAAGGACGTGTATAAGAATTCAGCATGATGAATTAAGATGTGCGTGTCCCTAAAGGTCCTGATGTGATACCTTGACTATGTTGTGGTGCTGTACTCGTGTCAGTAAGGCAATCTCCTGGCTGACACGTCCCAGCATGGGGTCATCCACCCAGCAGTCGCTCACTATCCTGGCCTTGTTGATGAACTTCACCACCACCTGCAAATTCACAAAACAATAAAACACACATCACTACAACAGTCAGGTTTTCACAAAAATCGAATGTTCACTTTGTTTTGTATTCATTAAATTGATTTAAATTATTTCTACTTAGAAATTGCTGCATATTAGATACACGTGCATGGCAAACTTTTTTCTGTGCTAAAGTTTTTCTCTCTCACTTCTTGTCCATCACTGCGTCTTAAAGCCTTCCAGACAAAACCAAAGGCTCCTTTCCCCACAGCTTGAAGAGGCTGGTACTCTTCTTCAAACTGCCCGTCACAGGCCCGGGACTGGTCCAGGTCCAGAGTGGAGCGCAGTGCATCCCCATAACTGGCCTCACCAATCCTCTTTAAAGAACAAAAAAAAAATCAAATAGGAACATGATTATATAATTATTATTGATTGGCAGTATCACCAAAGACCTTTTCTAGCACTGACCTCTCCAAGACTTGCTTCGAGCAGGTTGTGTGTGGAATTCTTTGATTGGGACAGTGCCCCCTGCCTGCTCATCCACACACAGAACATAGAGCCCCCATCAGGGAGGTCAGTCCTGCACACATCACACTGCACATCTGGAGACACAAAAGGGAGCACTGGATAAATTATTTTTACTTTGCATGACAAAATCTATCCATTTATTTTTTCGTAAAAAAGTTATACCAACCTATTCTTGTGCCGTCTCTGTGGTATGCGCTTCCTTGGTATCTCCCCTCCAGTATCTCAGTACTCTCTGAGGTCCGGTTGTGTCCATTCTGCTTCTGCTTCTTTGGAGTAGACGTGGCAGGAATGTCTGTCATGGACTGATTTCCATCGTTCATCTGCATATTGAACCCTTGACTCTTGTCTTTATGAATTGTAGAGAGAGCAGACCACTGATCCTGTTCACCCTGTTCTTTTTCTTCTGGCTCTTCACTTGAGCCGTTTGTGGCCTCGACACCAGCGTTACCGTTCTCAACAGGTTCCGCTTCCTGGTCAGATTCTATCAAACATGGGGAGGGAGTACGCAGGAGATCAGCTGTGTCGCAGGATGTCATTGAGTGTTGGTTTTCATCATTGTGTCCTCTGCCGCCCGGAAGCTCTATATTTCCGCCCAGGTCGAGGTCAGCCAGAGCCTGGGTCACCAGATCACCATTACTGTTAAGGTCCAAGAAACAGCTGGCTGAGTCCACTATGTGTGCTGAGGGAGAGTCCTCCATCTGGCCTGGAACAAAACCACCATGGCCGGCAAACTTTTCACAGAAACCAGAGGAAGACCTGGGAAATGTAGGTAGAATTAATTGACGACAAAGAACAACCAATGGTACCAGAATGGAAAATCTTTTCAGAACAAACACATTCAGATGGTAGCATTTTATTGAAAACAGGCTGGAAAATGTAAACATTTCTGAAGTCGTTTTCTATCACATCTAAGCCTTGCATATAAAAGGGGCTGCATCTCATCAACAAAGCTTATCGTCCTTCCAATCACAGTGGTTATTTGCCTGTAAAAAATCTTCTAGAAAAACTTATTAAATAGTTTTTAATTAAAACTTAATTGCACAATTAATTGCCAATAGCCTAAACAATTTGAAGGGATGAATAGATGTTATTCCTGTAACTATATAGTAGGTAGAGCACTGCTAGTAATGTGAATGACACACGAATTATAGCCAGTGAGCTGTCTCGAAAATTACATACAAGGATGATAACATTCATATTTAGTTCCAGCATGTTGTATATTGAGGTGATAAAATATTATTTAAAGGAGGGATCACAGCTTCTATCCTTACCTGCTCTCCAGTGAGATGACCTCAAAGCTGGAGTCTTGGAGGACAGACGCACATGAGTGTTGTTCTTTGCCCACATCAGCAGATAAGCCACACCCCCTGCCGACAACCTGTCCATTCTGACAGGGAGTGCCTAAAGAGGAGAACATTTGAAAACACAGAGAACCACCTAGTCGTTTCACAAAGCTCATGCATGCTGTGGTCATTGTCACAACCAGTGGTGCATTCCAGTATTTACTGCAGTTCTACAGTTTCTTAGTTATTTGTGACAGATATACAAATAAATGATTATGAACACAACACAAAAACTACATCAGTTAAACTGCATCATTCCTGGGATAATCTGGCTGGCAGGTTAATTATTTTTTATAAACTTTACCTCTGAGTTTCTGTTCTTGGTTATGGAGTGGTAGTTTGCTGGACAGCAGACAGAAGGTGATGTCTTCTGGAGGATCCACCCAGGTGAATGTCTTTAGGAGAGCCTGAGTGTTATCTGCACCGTCCGGCTGGCTGCTGCAGGGAGCCACCTGTGCAGCCTGCTCCAGCAGCTCTGCAGTGTCATCGGCCCTGAGGAAAGAATATCTGGATTTCAATCTGACAAGTGTAAAACCATGATGCTAATCAGGATTAAAGAAGAATGTCGTGATCATATTGAATCATACTGTACAGAAAATATGAAAATGTAGATGTATGCTTCCCAGTTTATAAGAAATATGGTGTGAGTCAGAGATATTTTTATGTGTATTATTGCGCAGTAGAGCTCACAGATTTTAAAGTACTAATAAAGTTTTCAAGGCTGTCATCTCAAAATTCTAATGAACCAAAACCCCACCAAAATATTGGCAATTCGCAGTACCATATATAATACAGAATTAACGACAGACTGACTAATGTCTCTGCAATCAGAGTCTGCGTACACACAGAATGAATGATCCAGGCTTCAGCACGTGTCTTATTAGAGATCATCAGAGCACACTTATTGCTGACTCTCAGAAAAGCCCTTTCTGTTCTCTGCCCTGAGATACAGCGTAGGTTGATTATGTGAATTAGTCTAAGTCTCTGTAAATTACTAAGGTTTCCTTTTTCCATCCAGATAAATGAGGATACATTCAAAAAGCAAACCATTATCTACTGTGAATGTTCTACCTAATGACCATTTTTATGCACAAAGAATTAGTAATCATTAAATATACCACTTAAGCGAGCATAACTGTGAACAAGCCCTAATGAAGATATAGGAGTTGTTTTTAAAAGCGGACAGTTTCCACACCCCCCCTGGGCACTTAGGGTAATGAATGTTCTCCATGTAGAAGCTGTAACAATCTTCCATGTTTAGCTGCTTTACAAACCAACGACTATTAAAACTCCTCGTTTAGTCAGAACAGTCACATTGGAGTACAGATTTATCTTGATAAAAAAATGGAAGATGTATAACACTTCAATAGAAACATGATAACTCATATTACACTTTTTTTTTTCAGATGGGAGCTCTCTCATTTAGGCTTTTTGTGCCTCAGCTGTAACTCCATCACCAACTTTTAAAAAATTGTATAAGTCACATTAAACTGTAAATAAAAGTATCTTTGTTGACCAAACATGCCGTGATATAATGTGACCAACAGATGGCACAAGAGAGGAGCGTTTATATTTTTTAAATCCCAAATATAAATTCTTATTCTTCCAGTATAACAGTTTAGATCACTTCATCTACTAAAGTAAAGTTGTGACAAAATTACCTAAAATCTTTCAATCATATGATCCCAGTCCAAACAACTCTGATCCAGATTCAAAGTTTTACAAACCCAGCACAGAAAAAGTGTCTGATGAGTAGGTAAATACACAGAGAGACTATTAAGCTTGACCATAGAGGAGCTGTGTTTTAACATTTACCGCCAGGCATATTAAATATTCATGAAACTGATTTTAGGTGCCTGGCTGTTGCTATAACAGCTTTTTTTTCCTATCCAGTATTTTTAATAGAACACAAAGCACATATTGTGGTCTACTATAAACATCTGCTGGCAGAGCATTTTCTGTGCAGTTCTAACACGGTCATGTTCAGGACACTAATTGTTTGACGGTATGAAAACACCAAGTACAAATATTCAGGTGGCTTATGATCATGAGAAAAAAGGTACTTCTACATACATTACCACACGTGTGGAGGTGACAGCGGGAGGAGAGAGGGTAGACAGAGCACCCTGTTTGTCCAGTCTGGTGCTGGTTCCAGTGAAGATCTTTCCTCTCCCTGTGGGGGTTCTTCCCAGTGCGGCGTGATTCACCATGGCCATATCACCGGCCACCAGTGAGGAAGGGTCTAAGGTTGTGAGAAAGAAAGAAAGAAACCATTGTATCACACGCAGTGTAAATGAAAAGTAAACGAAAACAACTAAGAGTAAGAGTCAAAATAGCAGCAGGTAGGATATGATAAAACCCCCTTTTTTTTTTAAATTATTTTTGGGGTCCTTTTCCCTTTACTGGATAGGAAAGCTGAAGAGAGACAGGAAACGTTGGGAGGAGACAGTGGGGGATGACATGCAGCTAAGGGCCGAGGTCGGATCTGAACCCACAGTCGCTGCGACGAGGACCACAGCCTCTGTACATGGGACACGCAACATAACCGCTAGTCTATCGGCACCCTCTATACAATCCTTTATAATATCACATAAACCTGTGTGTGTGTTTTTTGTACCACAACTAACAAAAGACAAGACAAGGGGTTTTCAAAGAACGATTTGAGGATAATTTAACATATTTTATCATCCCTGGTATTCTTGTATTGCTTTTATTTGGGGGATAATCATGCACACATTTAGGAAATACAGTTACCATATTTAGGGCACTGAAAAGGGGATGCATTATGTGGCCATGGAGGCGCCAATGACATTGCTTCTAGCATTGCAAAGTTTTATATCGTGTACTTTTGTGATGTTGGTAAATTGGAAATAACATTGAAAGCAGCCAGAAAGTAATTTGCTGTGTTTGCAATGTATTAATGTTGGTATTGAGAGATTGCTTAAAACAAACCAAGTTGTGTGCTTATATGAAGCTCATTCTTCTGTGATTTTAAGCATGTTTAGATTAGAGATAGGGAGCAGCAATAATGATATCCTTGACAAGTGTAATTCAGATTAAATGTAAAAAATATGTAGTTAATGATTCAGAGACTTCCTGTTACTTTTAGAGCACAGGTATGGCCCTGTGTCTTTTACCTCCCTTCACGCCATCTTTGCCTCGCTCAACAACTCCCCTTTGACCAGTTTGAACCAGTTTAGCACAAATCACAGCAAGCCATTTTCTAAAAATTTCAAAATTACTTCAAATTCTCACCAGATTTCCCTGAAACTTTAGATGAGGATGCCTCTTTACAAGCCTCTGTTGGAGAATCAGAAAAGGAGATGCCCTTTTGGTCGGAGTCTGACATCCATCTGTAGAAACCAGGCATCAGAAAAGCGACGCTCTGTTGATGACAAACAGCATTGGCAGAAGTGAGAGTTGGCACGGTGGTCCGTCCAGAAGCAGTCTTGTAAAGTCGAGTCATGATGGCTAACCTTTCTCAGCAGCTCGTCCTTGCTGTAGCCAAACAGACTGAGAGCCAGGTGGTCGTGGATGCTGCAGATCGAACCATCAGGGTGGAGCAGGAGGAGGCCACTCAGAGGAGCAAACACCCAAATCGTTCCAGAGTACTCCAGCGCACGACTGGGGGAGAGTACAAGGCTGTGCACTTTGACTTCTATAAGAGTGGACGTAAAGATGCACAGTAAGTTACAAATCTATTTATTGCTATCATCATACGATCACTTAATGTGATATTAGTGTTTCGGCTGTCTGAATTTCAATATGTTTTTCTGCATCTTAATTAAGTTTTGTTGTTGTTTTTTAATTCGGTGATATTTTAGCATTATTTAGG
The DNA here is from genome assembly GCF_963584025.1 of Labrus mixtus. Lineage (NCBI taxonomy): Eukaryota > Metazoa > Chordata > Actinopteri > Labriformes > Labridae > Labrus > Labrus mixtus. The sequence goes on from NC_083619.1 coordinate 14,524,893, forward strand.
TGGAGGCTTAAAATAAGCTCTTTGAGTTTTCTGCCTCTTCCTGCAATGAATATTGTATATTTTGTTGTTTTTTCCCTTACTGTGCAAATAAATAAATAAATACTAAATACTAAAAATGTTTAACTCCTCTATGGTCAGCCTGTAATAATCATGTATCCCTAAAGTGTAAACATTTAATAAAACAGCCCAATGTTTTTTTCAATGTCTATTAAAAGCTTCTCAAATCATTTAGGAACACAGAATATATTAAGTGTATTAAAAGAATAACCACATTTTGGGCAACAAGGTTTTCAAAGGACAGCGACAATACTCTCGTTTATTTTCCTGTTTTTAACATTTATCTTGACTCCCTGCTCCTTCTTATCAGAGTTACTTTAAATTAGTATTCCTTTTCCATCAGGTGTACATTATCTTGACCAGTTTCTGTATACGTTTTTATTACGAAGGCTGAAGAGTTTACACTTCAGTATTTTTGAAGGTAGTTGGTGCAGAATAATAAACATAGTGGATTATGCAGCAGTTTCTCCAGAAATATACAGGGTGTTTTTAATCCCTCTCTGACCTAGCATTAAGGACACATACTAACAAAAAAAAAACATCCTTACCAGCAGATGGCTCTTTTTCATGAGCTTTCTCACTGTGTTCATGGTTTAAGCCCCCTGACTGGCACACAGTGGAGGTGAGGGGTGAGCAGTCCTGCTTTTCTTCCACACTTGATCTTTCAAGACTCTCTGTTGGACAGGTGCAACCAGTCCCATTATTTAGGTGTCGGGGTTTCCCACATACCACGGCCCCCTGAAGTTTGACGCACAGCGGGACAGATGCACCCCCTCTGCTTTTACCAAACACTTTCTGAACTCTTAGCATCTGAAACAAGGAAGTACAAGGAAAGTCAAAGCTGACAGACCTACAGAAAACACCAGAGCTCATACATTGTGGGGTGCATTTTATTTCTGTGTTCCTGAACTGCCAAAGAAGCACAATGGTAAACAGAAACTTGAAAGCAATGTTTATGAAAGGCATTCTTTTCATTGCTGAGTGGGGTAGTTTAAGTTATAAAGCGTGCCTACCTTGGGAAATGCGTTACTGTGGAGGGGGATTTGTAAAGAAGGGATTAGCTCCTGAACAAACATCCCTTTTAACTTGTCGGGATGCTGATATCCATGGAGTTGTGCAAATGCCAAGTCACAGGTAAGGATGCTGCCCTAGAAATGACATTAAATGTGTTAAATAAGATCATTTGATGGGTTAGAAAATATGACAAATGTGCCCCCAAGCATAAATAAAAAGAAGGGGTAAGAATCACAATATGTTTGAGAAAACCAAAAAAATGTATGCAAACAAAATAAGAGAAATAAAAAAATACTTCTCAATACTTAGAGAAAGAAAAGAATACTTATATTTATGTGGCTAGGAACTAAAAGCAGTGTACTAACTTCTTGTGAAAATGACAGGAATGCTGATATTCTTTCCACAATTTCCATCATGACAATCGATTGCTCTTCAAGTTGTGACTGTCTGAGAGTACACAGTGATACTGGCACCTCTCCAGCTGACGTCACAGCATCCACCTACAGGAAAAGCAGCAGATTAAACAAACAAAACTCAAACATAGACACATATTTAAAAGAAATAGGAGATGTCTGACTGAATGGTGGTTTGATACAAGTATGTTTTGAGGAAAAGTTTGGAGTTCAATGCTTAGTTTTCATGTCAGCAAATATTGTACCACTTTTCCGGACACAGCTACGACAGATCCATCCACTAGCAAAAAATCTTCTTCCAATGCATCTTCAAGGACCTGATTGGTTTTCTTCAAGAAACAGGAGAGCTTTTTTCCAATGAGGTCATTGGTAGTGCACTCAAACAGTTTGCAGGCCTGTTCATTTGCTGACAAAATCTGAAAAATGGCAAAACAACAACACATTTTAAGGGCATACTTTCATCATAGTACTGTTGGCAAAATTCTGCTCAGCTGCCGCAGCGCTCGCTGTCGGTGCATACAAAGTACCTGTGTGGTCTTATGGTCGACAGTGAGAATGGCTTTGTTTGGGTTGAGTGCAGACGGGGACCCAGACAGGTTAAACCCTCCGGAGATTAATTGACTGATTAAGCTCTCCTCTTTCTCTGACACAGTAGACGGATGTGGCAGGGGGGCAACGGAAACCCGGGAACAAGGATCTAAGCTCAAGATTTGGTGGTTTCTCTCTGCCACAGATGTGCAAACATCCACACATTCACCTGAAAGCAAAAAAACCCTATTACAGTTGTGTCAATAACAAAATCACTTTCTCTCACTCTCATCCTTATTATTATGATTTTTTTTTTATTATTCCAAGGTGATATTTAAAAAGTAATCTCTTTTGAACCAAGAAATCAGTGCTGGCGCTAATGGAAATTGTGGTTATTTATGATTGACACAACGCCAAAGGATGATGAATTATTAAACTGTTGTGGGTTTATGTTAGTCATCATTCAAGCTATTTATATAATTACAATCCTAAATACTTACCTCTCAATAAACCTGGATGCAAGCGACGTTTCAACACAAGGAGGGTCTTCTTGTTAAACGGTCTCTGAGTACATGGGTAGGACTTGTTCAGGTCAAAGTTATCTTCCAAGAGATCAGAGAAGAGGTCGGGCACCACACAAATAGTGTCCCCTTTTCCTCTGTTGCTGTGTCTCGCCCTAAAGTTGGCCTCAGTCGACAGCGACATTGCTGTTGGTTGACAGACAATGGATTGCAGCATTAGAACAATTGTGTACGACAAAAGGTCGTGTGTTGAAGATTGAAGCGTCTGATTTCAAAGGTAAGGCAAACAGACACTCACCTCGAGTCGTAGAAAGGGTTTCTGTGGATTGTTTGTCTTAGCTGTGAATGGGCACGTCAGTTTTAGTTGACTATAGTTGGCAAGGTAACGTTACCTCCCCTTCGCTATGTGGCTAACTAGCCATCTGCTAACGCTACTGCTGCTACAAACAAACGCTGCGCTGCCCTATTTGGATCTAAAATAACATGGTAGCCGCTACATTTAGAACGGCTTCATTTCACTTTTACGTTACCGTAATGTAAGCACAGCGCTGGCACACCTGTTTAGTTGAGGGGAAATATAATTGTATGGCTATTACTTCACTTTCAACAGCCTCAGTTTTTGTATCTGGCGGGTTTCGAGCGCCAGCCAAACCGAGTAGTTTCGAGGAATCCTCCTGTAGCCAATCAACTACAATGTCTTCAAACACGAACAGCTCATTGGATAGTTCACCGGAAACGTGTCCTTTGTTTCCATGGAAACCAGACTACAAACGCTGCTAGATTTAAAATATGCTAAAATAATTTATTTAAAAGAGGAAACCGTATCAAGTGCTACTACTATTCCCAAACAAAAATGATATCAATAATGTATCCATTGTTTTATTGTAAAAACGCAAGCCACAGATAAACCAAACAGCAAATTAGCAGAGTGTTTTCGGTTTTTACTGCTGTTTAATATGGAAATCATGCTGCCAATAACTCATCTCTATTTATTTTATTCATTTTGTAAGGGGCAAACAAATTACAATATCATTTTAATGAAAACAAAAATGGAACTTTAAAACATATCACATGAGAATTATACGCTCTTTATTTGCATGTACAAATCTAAGGAACAACACTAAAATACATTTTTAACAGACAGAATGCAAGAAAGACAGTCTCATAATGCAAGACTGTAATCTAGAACAGAACTAACTGAGTTCCAGGTGCATTGACCGCAGGGGTCCATATGGAGTGATTTTTCTCATACTGAGTCTCAGTCTTTATTAGCTACATGGCTTCATTTGCAAATCCACAAGCTCCCCCAGAAGGATAATCTCCACAACTTTAACTAGACAAAACTTTTAGCCACAACACAGACCAAAATGAAATAAATCAGACATTATTGAAACGGACAGACAGGCTGGCATAGTCTAAATAAAAAAATGGTTAAAGGCTTATGGGCTAATTGGGAAGTACATGTGCTGTACTTTTGCATAAGTGAGAAAGAAAAAAAAATACAGCAGGAGGAGAAGGAAAATATGTAACAGTCAGTACAGATGTTTTGAACAAATTCTAGTTTAACTTAGCTCTCTTGGTATTAGCAACAGCATTGTGAACAGAATTTCAGTTCATCCAACACTGAAAGGATTCATCACATTGACAGCTCAGCTCCAGCTGCAGTGGGAAATGTTAGCAAATCACCCAATCTGTCATTGATTTTTTTTCTACACCACAAACAACTAATAAGATTGATTCCTGGGACATTGGGTACATTTTGATACATCACTTTTTTCTGTGTATTTTCTGCGTGGAGCCTATGTAATACCTGGACATAAGTGCCTCTTCTGTTCTATTTTCTTGATACAAGGACACCCTTAACTAAGAGAACATGATCTTCTTGCTCATGCAGGTTTCAACCAGTTTGAGCTTACAGTAAAACTTTTCCCCTTACTCTATCCTTTTGGTTTCTTTATTTGTCAGAGCAGAAGAGATTTCGCTCCATAAAAATCATCTCGATCTTTTAACTGTCGTTCAGTCCAGTGGCCGGGTGCTATAGCTGTAGCATGCATGTTTTGTCAAGTAGCTCATTCTACAATAATGAGTACTGGTTGATCTTCATACAGACGAGGAGCCAAGCGGAGCACTTTACACAGTCACACATACAGTCATACGCGCACACAAGCAGAGTTGGGCACGCACTTATGGTGCCATGGCTGTGAGGAGTGAGCTTTGAGAAGCTGTTTGAGCATAGTTCACTAAAACATCAGTCCATTTTAATGATGATAGTCCTTTTTACTGTGGGGACGGTTTCCTAGTATATGATCCATTTCAGTGGCGATGCCAGCTGTCATCTTTGGAATTACCTGCACGAAACAAAGAATGAGAACACGCATTATGCTGTTTGATGAGACCAAATACTGAGATATACATCTTTCATTTTAGTGTGCTCTTCTTCTACCTGAATGGCTCCCAGGTTCTCTGTTAGCTGTGTTGGATTGGAGGATCCAAGCAGCACTGAGCTCACTCCCTCATTTCTCAGGCACCAGGCTAAAAATTGGTGAAAGAAGGACATTTTAAAGTTGTTTTTATGACATCTAGGTCTCTGACAATGTTTAAAGAAACACAGAATATAGAATTTGTAATGTTTTTTGCATTGAGAGTTAAGAACAGTTGAGACTCTGCATGTTGTCCCTTATACCTATGGCTAGTTGTGGTAAAGTACATCCAAGCTTCTCTGCAATATGAGCCAGTTCCTTTAGCTTGGCTTGCTGTTTTCTCCCATCTTCACTCATTATTTTCTCTCTCAACCACTGGTATGGCTAGAAGAAGAAGAAGAAACAATAACGAGCATAGGTATAATTCATCTAAATCAGGCAGAAAAAATATGAGGCACCTTTGTTTTATTGTTTAGCATGTACTCTCTTGATAACAGTAAAGGTTTGGAACATAGACTTTTAATCTGTACCTTCATTGAGGCTCTGGAGGAGTCTGGGACACCGTTTTCATACTTTCCAGTGATAATTCCACACGCCAAGGGGGACCAAGAGACCACACCCACACCTGAGAATGAACATTGACTACTTACTGTAGCAAACGGATACAAATCTATCACAACCCTGAACCCTAAAGTTCACCATAAACTTACCTATCTTATGATAGAGCTCTGGCAGCTGGGTTTCCACTTTGTCCCTCTGGAAGAAATGATACTCTGCCTGCTCACACACTGGTGGGATTAGATTAAACTGTCTGGCTACAGAGTATGCTTCCTAAATAAAATGAAGAAGGAAGAAAACAGGGGAAATATTTCATGACATTAGGAAACTTTGTCAAACATTGACCTCTACATTTGAGGACTACATTTGAACTTTTCTGGCTGTGGCAAAGCAAGTTTCAACATATTCGCTCATTAAGATTTTATTGCATGTCCCCTTTACCAATAGTGTTAACGATAAATGTTTTTTTTACAGCCCTTAGAGCTTTGCTAAGGAGAGCACATGTAGATAATTAGATGAACCCACACTGTTATCAGTATCATTACAACATCTGTCAAAGTAACTGGAACTTTTACCCTGATTCTTTCTAATTTTCTGAAATCAATTCTGAAGAGATATGATATATAGATATGGCTGTTTTTACTCTGCAGTAGTAATTAATACATAATGTTTAGTTTCAAATGCATTTTTTTTCATTACAAAAACTCAGATGGATAAAAAAGGGAAAATATCAATAATTCACCCAACACTATAGGTGTATATATTTTTTTTAAATCTCATGTTAAAAAAGTCTCATGCAAAGACTTGTTTTTTTTTATCACTCACCATTATCTCCATTGCGGACCATCTGGATGTCCCCCAGTACATGGACATACCCTGGTTAATGACATGTGTCATTGCTCTTACTATCTCTGTAAAACAAAATTGTAGAGAGTAAATAAGTACATTATTAAACAGCGGATGGTGCCACAATTGCATCTTTTATATAACAAGCAGGGAAAAAAACACTTTTAAAACTTTGCCTTTATTTAGGCAGATATGAAACATTTTAACTTGTTCATTATGTACATTATATACTAAAAAAATACTCTTCTTAAAAGAATCCTCTTTTAAGTCTTATTATGGACTAAAACATGTGAGTAAGATCGTATTACATCAGTAAGGCCTTTTGTGAAACTGGCCCAAAGACGGTGCTTTAAATAGATGCAGCCTGTGTATTTAAAAAAAGAAAGGCTTGTGTCTTTTAAACTCTTGTGTAAGCAGATTTTCTTTGCTCGGATCAGACGACTTTATGCAGCCAAACGCTTCAGGGGTTAAATTAAAAGAATCAGTCAACCTTAGCAGAGTGTTGCTTGCTTGTGCAGCAGAACAAATCATAGCAAGACATAACTGTGGGGGTAGAAGTCAGCCAGCACAGTGGCCTTTAGTGGTTTGGGTATTTGTACCCATGGATGCAGCAAGGAAAGAATCAGTGGGTGGAACAGTACATAAGCAAATGTAATTTATTTTTATTTATGTGAGTTAATAAAAAAAAAGTGATGTACTTCCTCATAGGACATTTTAGAATGGCAAAGGTGGTAAGGTAATTCAGCTATTACTTAGAATGGGTTTCTGTTGTTTGCAGTGCACAAACTCTCTAATTACTGCGGAAAACAACAACATGATAAAGTGTTTCATGCGATTTCTTCAGTTTGTAATTGCACTTAAAAAGCATTAATGAAACATCTGCTAAGTTGCAAAGCCACAAATTCTTCAGGCAAAAATATGTAGCGGATGAGGGTGCAGAGATGAGAGCACAGCAGATTGTGATTAAAAAAGAACAACTCTGTCTTCATCGGGTTTTCTCTGTGGACCAAATTGTAGCTCAGTGAGAGACAGAGAGCAAGTGTGCGTGTGGGTGAGGCAGGTGCGAGGGTAGAGGAATAACAGTACATCTGCTCCAAAAGGGAAAGAGGGAGGCAGGGAGAGAGGGATTTGGACAGAAGGAAAAACTGTGAACCAAGCAGGATCCTCGGAGGCACACACAGTTCAAATTAGTTTGTGAATATATGAATAATCCAACTGAAAGCCAGGAGGGGACTATGACACCTTGATTCATAGCAACATCCAGGCTCACCTACAGGCCAGTCTTAACATAAAGTTTCTCTCCATGAGTCCACAGTGAATCATCAATGCACACAACACAACAGACTGAGCCACACTGGTCGGGTGCTCAGGTGAGGTATGCAGAACACACCAACAACACCCCACTCACATAAACCCACTGCAGCTTTTCAAGGAGGACGATGTGGGTGTAGTTGTGGGCACATGCACACGGTGATGTGTGCATGTAGGGCAAACATTTACCGTATTTTTGTGCCGACCAATATATGAGACTGGTGGACAATGGAGAGGCGAAAATATTCAACCACTCTCATCTATGTACAGTGAGCATGTGAGGCTAACGCTATAGTTAGCATAACTTTAAGGGCACAACAAAGGGCGGAAACGGGGAAATTGGCCCGGAGAATGTTTCCAAGAAGTGAACATAGCCACTGGATTCTTATGTGTTCTCAGTTGTCTTCTTCCATACATTATGTCATTTTCTAACTTATAGTCATTTAATAGTCAGCAAAATTGAGGATAAACCAGGGTTAGCTTTAAGGTTTGCCTATCTGTGATTGATAAGCCGACGAGTAAGAAAACTAATCTAATATCAGCAAAATCCGCCTACTGGCATCTCTAAATCACACTAATAACATTTCATAGTAACTGGCACAGTGGTCTTATTTCCAACTGAGCTAGTTGGATAGAACGAAAATCAGTCCAAAAAGGTCAAATGTAAGTCTTCTTGCTTTCTTGTCAGACTCAGAAAAGTTACTGAACCTTAAACATCAGCATGCCCCTGTAAAACTTGAATTTGTATTTAGATTAAATAAATATGGAATAATATATTCAATAGAACGTATCAGATTAGATAGAAGATGGATTCATGAAATGTGTGCTAGATCTTGTTCATGTTATTTGCATAAGCTGACTGCTGTAAAATTGCAGACTGCTGGCTTACCATTATCAGCCTGTCCTTGAACGCTCCCAAAGCAGCAACAACATGCCACTGAATCAGGATTGGACCAATCTCAACACTTCAGTATATTAGGTGTCTTTGTGAGAGTAAATCTACAGGAAGGCACACATGTTTATCTTTCTTATGCATACAGACAGTGTGGTGATCATAAAGGTTTTCATTTTTGGATGAAGCCTTTTCTGTGATTTTGGGAATGAAGGTTTTGAATAGCAAAAGAGGCACTGAGTGGTTGAGATTATCCTGCATGCTGCTCTTTATTTTTTGGTAGAGTGGTAATATCCTGCCACTTGAAGGAATGTCCTGACTGCACGCCTCTGGTTTTGTGTTCACTATGATATGGTATTACAATTTCATTTGCTCTCCGGTGAAAATCTCTTGACCGGAGGGATTATCATAAAGTGTATGTATTGTTCTCATATCGGCTCTTTTCCTCGGCATGTGTGTTCTATCTCCATTCACTCTGTCCTGGGGGTTTTTATATTTTGTGATTGAATGGATTCAATTTGCTGCATATTGCTCTGTCATATAAAACAAATGAAACTGAGAGAGTGGATGGCAACATTGTGCTAAGATGTAAACCATTGACTCTGCAGGCCATGGTATGCCTATTAAAACGATGAGTTGACAACAGCACATGGAGCTCGAGGCACCTTCTCTTCATATTTCCGCTAATTTAAACCCTTACACATACTGAACGAGCATACACTGGCAACATGTGAGATGGAATTCTGGCTACGGTTATTCCCCCTTAAAGAAAAAAGATCCAGCCTGATTACTGTAAGTGACATCTCTAGCAGTAAAAATATGTAGGAGAGAGTCAACAGGGAGTAAAAAAAAACAAAAAACAGGAAAGAAACCAGGAAGTTCGATATTTGTAAAGGATGTTGGCACTGTTCCTGTTGGATACCTCTGGGTATAAGCCAAAAGACAAAGCAAGTCAAGACTGTGTTGTGGGGGGAGAAAAAGAGAAACACAAGAGAAGAATGACTGGACGGAAAAGGAATGTTGTGATGGTAACAAAGGGAGACTCTGCATCCATGACATCACTTTTTTGTGTCCCCAAGGGGACACGTTGTCTCACAGACAGTCGAATGGCATTAAAGTCACAAGGACAAACAGAAACCCCACACAAAAGTATACACAGTAGAATTGGTATTCACACACACATAAACGCACACACATACACACCTGTTAGTTAGCTTTACATTCCTTTTCTTTAAAGGAAAATGTATGGAGATATTGGTGAAAAACTGTTTGTAAATGTGTGATTAGATCGACAAATGCATCATCAAATGTTCTATACAGATCTGTATACAGATCTGCCAATGCATAAAAAAAATCGCAAACGTGTACACAGTTATGCAGAATAACTTGTAAATACGTACATAGTTATTGATAAAGAGTTTTTGCTCCCAGGATTGAAAATACACACAAGTCATCACTTGCTACTGAGGGGGCTTACCTCCATTGGCTGTCTGTTTACACAACTTTTGCAACACTTCTGCCCAATGCCATTCTGCAGCCTGTTGGACCCTATGCAAAAATTCACAAGGGGGGCCCCTCCATCCAGCTTTCATCAGTATTATGTCATAAATAGTTTGACTATGACAAAAAATGCCACATTTTTTACATTTTCATTGCCAAAATCCACATTATTATTATTATCTTTATAATATACTGTAAATATGAATATCATTAAAAACAACCTTAATTTTCCTTTGTGACTCTCATTGACAAAGTAGGTTTTCACAGCAATAATGCATGCCATGCTTAGAAGCGCAACAACATTGAGTGCTGTGAGATGAGGCCCCCCCTTAGCTAGGTTTTCTACCATTATTGCAAACTTTGCACATTTTGAGTGGTTCAAAGTTTGTCAGCCTTTGAGGGCCCCCTACTGGCTTGGGGCCCCAAGAAGTTGACGGCCTCGCCTGTTACAAAAAGCAGCGCCTCTGACTTCTGCTGTGCAAGATCCACAGGCATGTGTGGCAAGGGTTTGTTCGCCCTGAAGTCAGGCTCACAGACTTTCAGTGGCTCACTTCAGTCCAAACTTGGTAGCGTGAATTAATGTCTTTCCATCAAACCAGCTCTCCACAAGGCTTATTTCTCTAAATAGTATATTACAGTTTCTTTAGATGGATGATTATGACATAATGAGGGATTAGACTATGAAAAAGTGACACCATCAGTCTTCCTTTCTGTCTACAGAAAAAAATTTTGCAGTCTGGATTGATGTTGTTAAAAAAATTATCCAGTTTGAACTATAAGCAATATGTGTGAATCAATATCTAAGACCTTTACACACAAGTCCTGTGAACTGTAAAGACCAACAGAGGTGTGGAAATCTCACTAATTACAGCTTTTCACTGCGACTCCAACCTCTAGAGATGCAATTTAGAAATTCTTAGTGCTAATGCATGAGGATGCACTGCTTCCTGTGAGTCTAAACTCACACCCCCTTCTTCTCCCTGGTGGTTTTAAGTCATTGAACCTCTACTCAGTGAAATATGACTGAGTCGGCCTTGCTTAACTGTAATGAAGGATGAAGTAGACGTGAACAATGTTTTATGCTGATAAACCACTGAAAACAAAACACGCTCCGCCTATCTGTCTTTGTATTTGTCGATTCTGTTTTTGTATCTGGCATCTTTCTCTGTTATTTTCATCATCATGCCACTCGAATCAATCAGTCTCTCAGTCAGATGAGGCTTCGTCTTAACACTAATTATCAATGGGGAAGTGACTTTATGCCGTCAGGTCTGCCAGTCACCAGTACTGCCGCTGACAGTAATGTTATAGGAATGATAAGTATGACAGACTGGCCTTCCACAGTCGGCTGGCTTACAGAAGAGGAAGTATAGGGGGCAAAGAGGAACAACTGGAACATATTTTAGTCAGCCATGAGAGACTTCTTCCTTTTAGCCAAATACTACCTGTGGATGATGATTGGTAGGAGATGAAGATATATGTTAGGACCACATCACAAGAAAGAAGTAATTGAGGACAAAACTAGAGGTATTTATAGGCAATGAATGGTGACATAAGGTGGATGAGTGGGAAAGGCAGCACTTCTGTGTAAAAGGAATAGAGCGCACAGTATGCCTTGTATCTAGTGAGACCAGCCCAAAAATACACCAGCTTCCCCCCGGGGGGGCCAGATAATCCTGCTTCTGAAGAACATGGAGGGCCGGGAGCGGGTGCAGCTCAGAGACCCTCTGGAAACACAATGATCCCAAAGAGACGAAGAGAAAAACAGAGGGAGAGTTGTAGACCAAAATAGAGGACAAGAGATGAGGCAAGATTATCAGTCAACTTGAAATGTTTGTGTCTGTGTGTGACAGAGGGAGACAATCCCCTTAAGTCAAAGGCAAAGGTCGCCAGTCCGGTGTGGGTAGCACTCTTGTAAGTATTTCTCACCTTCTCATTTTACAGAACAACATGCATTGTCCCTGCCCCGACCCTCCACCAGTTTCCCCAGGGGTATGGCTGGCCAATCACTCACCTTCCATGGGGGTGTTGCTGTCTGGCCGGTTTGCAAAAACCACATCCACATACTCAAGTTGCATCCTCTGGAGGGAGCTCCTTAAACCTAAAGTGAGAGGAGAAAAATACAGTGGTGGATAGATATCATGAGCCCTGTTGTCTGTTGAAATATTTGTAAATGATTTGTCAACCACCCCACCAAAAAAAACCCATCATGACTCCAAAAATGTATTGAATCCAATAAGATATTTTGATACACTAGAAAAGGGTCTCAAGAACTCACAGGCCCCTACCAATTTGAATAAGTGACATATATCTCTCATATGCTCCCAAGAAAATATTTTCCCTTGAGAACTTTAGACATAGACACATTGGCCTGAATCTGAAAGATCTATAAGTGTAACTCCCTACTTTCTCCTGTATCACATACATAAGCTACACTTCAGTTGGACTGCTTTCAGCATGTTTAAACCAGTTTTCACGGTTTCTTTTTGTAAGACCTCTATATATAGCAGCACATGGAAGATTTTTATGAACTACACTTTATAGAGAGAACCCTAATACTCGAGAGCTAGGTTTCTGCTAATTGGGTAAGTGTGAGGACAATGTTAACAATCTTTTCATCTACATTTTGGTGACAAACAACTCCCAAACAAATTATAATATATCTGTCTCTAATGGTGCGTTCTATTTACCTTGAAAGTCCGATCTTGGAGTTTGTGCATGAAAATAACATGACAACATGTCCAGGGATCGGACTTGCATGATGTGTGATTGATTTAATTACACAAAAAAGAGGTATAAGTTGCTAATGCACACTTTAGTTACAGCTTAAAAGTTACTGTTGATGCACGTAGAAGCCATGTTGGATTTTGACTCGGGCTACTGAAGGTCCAAGTTTCCCAGTCGGAAATTCAACTTCAGGGGGGCATTCCTGATGACGTATCTGACCTGCAACTCAGAATTTCCGACTTCCGAGATCAAATGGATCGCACCCTATAGCTTCTGTTTGCTCCAGTGAACAAGCTAGTTGTTGTGTTTGTCTGTCTTCAGTGTAATGGTTCAATACTTTAGCGTGTACTCGTTTTTCCTTTCTACATCTCGTACATCTCCCTCTGTCAAACTTTCTCATGCGGTGGTGACAGATGGCTCTCTACCAATGAGTCTGGTTCTGCTTGAGGTATCTGCCCATTAACAGGAAGTTTCTCCTTGCCCCTTTTGCCTAATAGTGACAAGAAATGGGACTTTTTCAACAACATAACAAAGATGCAGTCTAGACTTGCTCTTTTTTTTTTAATGTCGCAAGATAATTTTATTATGATTTGGCAGTACAATGATAAAAACTGACAGAACGATTGATCATTGTTTTTCGCTTTAGAAACAGGCTCCTTGTAGTGCTTTTAGAGTGTGATTAGAGCAAACAAACAACTGTTCCCTGGTTATGTTGATAGGTCAAAGTGGGGTCACCGGTCTTGTTCACTAAAGTTAAGCTCAATGTGAAGCAAAGATGCAAATTTGCTTTAAATGTGATTCAAATTGTCTATTTAACTGTTTTCTATCATATAATACATTTGATTATTTTTATTGTCATGCCCAAAATGCTTGGCACTGTCCTGATTCTTAAAAATATGTTGGATGATATTCTGCTTGTATATAAAAAAATACATTTTCAAGAACACCATTTTTCTTTTTTTTCTTAAACATGGAAATCGGTTAAAGGAAAACTAGGGTGAACTGGATGGGGATTTAAAGTCAACATGTTTGTAATTTTGGCAAAGTGACAGCTGAACAAATGTGACTCAACGCCTGCCAGCTGCAGCGTTCCTGCCACATCTTTTGATCCAGCAAACACGTGATGCCGTGTTGTCATATTCTGTCTGGCTTACCCAGCGAGGGGTCACGGATACAGGACCAACAACAACATGCATAGTTTGCAAAGGATATGGAGACTATATCCCCTTAAATACTTAAATATACTATCCCGTAATCAACTGAGAAGTAATGTGCTCTTGGACAATTTCATTTATTAATGATTGAAAAAGTACTTTTTTATGAAGAAGGAGGGACTTTTCGTTTAATAAACATTGTGATCATTCTGAATGAAGAGTCTATATTTAGTTAATCCTTATCTTTAGTTTGACATTTGTATTAAAGTTTAGTGTTAAGATAGAAAGAGCTGTTACTAGATTGAAAACATGGATCATTTGGATGAAGCAGAATTTGTTAACAAGACCATAAACTGCTAAATGTTTCGACTGAATAACTTGATTCCATTAAAAATGTCACAATAACGTTGCGTGGATAGAATAGAGGTTTGTGCAGGCGCCCCATGTGCGGAGGCTGTAGACCTCCAAGCGGGCAGCTAAGGTTCAAATACGACTTGGGGCTCCTTTCCCACGTGTCATTCCTCACTCTCTCTCCCTACCCGAGATGAATACAACTGCTTTGATTCATATTTTTTAAACACAGCCAGTGTTAAAAATATGTAGCTGTCTCTTCTAGACGAATGTGGAATGAAGGATTTATTTGGACCAGTTTCAAGGTTATTCTGTGTGAAGCTTTAACAATCTCTTTGTAAGAATACCTTTGTGGAAAACACTCTGCACATTTTCACACTTTTATCCTTGTTACATAAATGAATGCATTTATCTGAGAGGCATTTATGAAAAATGAGAGATCAGGAAAAAAAAAAGGTTGCGCCAATCTCCTTCTCTCTTGCTTGGCTTTTAGTTTTTTTTGGAGTGACAAAAAAGAAAACTATATAGAGAAGCGAAAACAAAAAAACTATTGTGTGCAGATCAGTCCTCAGTCACATGAAGAGACCAGATGAAAGATGATAGGTGAACACAGGAGACTGTCACAGAAGAGGACAGCAGAGTAAAAGAAGACAAGGCAAAAGACACTCTTGCGCTCTCAAGTATGTGAGCGTGCATGGCAGATTAGTGCCAGAGGCTTCATCGCCGCCCGCTAATCCCAGCTGAGAGTTTTGCTCTCCTCACCACCATCCCAACCACTTATTCCTCCCTCTGTCATCTGAGCTCCCACGATCACACCCATTACATGGATCCCGATCGGAGCCTGCACCGTCATCTCGAGCGGTTTCCGCAGTCCTGTGGATTAGCTGGAGTTTTCTGGCTGTGAAGGGAATCTATTTTTGGAACTGCAAAAAGATGTTGAACAACAGAAGCTATTCTAATGGGAAATAATTCATTCTGTGGTGAATAATGCATTTCATTATGTGTTCTTCGAAAGCCTCTTAGAAATGATGACATTGCCAATGAACTCTTTGTCCTGTGGAAAAGAGTTAAAGTTCTTCCAGGTTGTTCCACAGACTTTGACATTTTCTTGCATGTTACCCTAAAGTTGATCAGTGGTAACCCCAGCTCGTGAAGTTTGGACTCCTCATCACACTCACCTGAATAATCAAATGATTCACTAAATGGCCAGTGGTTGGCTTTACACTCAGTTCAGTTCCAATCAGTTATTCCATTAGCGTGTGGTGACATTGTGCCTCTTCTTCATTTGTTGCAGAGTCACTGTATCTTTCTCACATGAGCGCTATCAACCGGACATGCAAATTAGCTTTAGCTATTTAGCAATGGCCCTTATCATTCCCCTCCCCGTCCGCCCGTCTGCGCTCTTCTCCTCCGGCCCTTTCCAACTGTATTTCTCCTCACTTGTTCTGGGGGGAAAGTTGCAGAGGCTGCTGTGAATGTTAATAATGTGGGAGAGAGCTGAGTCACTGCAGGAGGTGCATTGCGCTGTGGACTGGATGGAGCGTTGTTTTGGAAGTGTGTGTGTGTGTGTGTGTGTGTGTGTGTGTGTGTGTGTGTGTGTGTGTGTGTGTGTGTGTGTGTGTGTGTGGCGGGGCACGGGGGTAAAGCTTCTAGGAGCCTAGTAGAAGGAGGAAGGTTGTTTAAGGTTGTTGTTTTATGTGTGTACTATACTATGATGTCATAGTCTCTTGGAAGGGCACCCCTTAAGGTAAGACAACTGATAAGACAAAACATCTGTTGCAGTTCGATGTAGCATTTGCAAATACAACTTCCAAATTCCGCTGGGTGTGAATACTGAGAGAGAGAATGCGCATACGGGGAGGAGACGAGATAAAAGAGAGGAGATTAGCGGAGTGCAGCGGCGCTCTGAGTGATGGGGTGATGTGAAGGACAAAGCAGAGGAGAGGGAAATCGACGTGTTACCTTCAATGATGTGTTTTCTGTTGAGGCCTCTCTCCGTCTCTGCTCTGCAACAGGAGGGGGGGGAAAAGGGAAAGTCAGTGCTCTGACACACAACAACATACAAGAGCCTGTATGACAAACTACCCACAAAACCACTGACGAGCAACACACCAGCTCCACGCTCTGCAGAATGCCGACAGCTATAGACCAAACTGTGCACTGTGTCTTAGAGGTGGGCAAACACGCGTGGGCATGCTCTCACTGTCTGTCCTGATGACAAGTCATTTGCATGTAAATATATATCATTGACAAACATGTATTATGATCTATGTGGCCTGAATTTTGCACAGTAAATTGACTTGTTTATGAATGAGTATTGGGCTTAACTTGATTCAATTATTACTACTAAAGTTTAGAGAAAAAATGTACTTTTAGCTCACTACAAAGATCCATCCCACAACCTTAAAAAAAACTGTTTTTTTTTTTACATGCTATTACTGTATGCTCAATTCAGATTTCTAACCAGTCAGACCATCCACAAGATAAAAAAAAAAAAAGTATCTTCTTGGTGAATGTATCAGCGTTTCTTTTTACATTGCCAGTTCACAGCAGGACTGTGATGCCTCTGTTACGCTTCACACACTGAGAGGTAACCATAGGTAGGAGTGATTCCAGCCTTGTTTGAAAGCAGTAACAGAGGTTATGTGCATCATTCAGAAATCAAAATCTTTTACCTGTCAGCTAGATCTTGTGCCTGCTCACCTGGTAAAAAGCCTGAGTACCGTCCCTGTCCAAAACCGCTGCAATTGTTCCTATACTCAAGAAACCTGGCACAGAGCCCTACGTTGTGGTAAACTTCTGGCCAAAAAATACCCGAAAGAATAGCTCAGGTCCACACTCAGCTTTCTAACAATAAATCTGAACTCCAGTCTTGTTTTCACCTCCTTCACAATAACACCCAAGACAGCCCTGGTTAAAAATCCAAAATGATGTGTGGATGGCAGTGGCCCCTTTAACAAAACAATACTCATCCAGCTTGATGTAAGCACAGCTGGGTTAGTTAGAGATAGGTCAGTTGATAGATTCAGATACATGTCAGTTAGCTGTATTTCTGAAACAGACAATGATAAATGGACATTTAAATGACTCTCATAAAAGTGATGAAAGTAATCCAAAACTACATGAAGAAAAGCAATACCCTGCAGGACTGTGCTTTCAATGCTTCAGTGATCTATAAGAAGGCTCACCTGTGCTCACTCAGTCAATTTCAGATTTTCCTCATGCTTGCATTTTCTTTTATGGCCTATTTCTTTTCTGCTTGTTCTGCTTTTGTTTAGCTTCCTGCTGTTTTGTCTTTTGCTTCATTTCACACTTTCTCTTCCGCCTTCCTCCTTCCTCTGGTCTCAGCCTGCTTATGGGTTATAATAACACACAAACACATGCTGTCCCTCCTATTGTAGTGCCCTCTTACCTTTCACTCAAATTTCTTATAAAGAGATAACTGTACAACAATATATTAATGTCAGGATGATAAGATGCTTATGGACCTTTCAGGCATAGCTTAGTCAGAGAGGGGTCAAAAAGTTGACCTGTGAATCCCTCCACTATGGAAACAACTGATATGGTGCCTTGGTGATAGGCTTAGAGGATGAGCTTAACTTACCCACGGTCTACTCTACTGATCAAGATCAGATACTCAAAGAAAACCAGAAGAAGAAGGTAAATGCACTTGGGGATTTTCTACATCCTTGGGTAAGAGCTTTAAAACTTTCAGAAACCGGGGCGATCATGAATCATGCATCATCTCGTCTGCATGGTAAAACTCGTCTCAACTTTTGGAACCATTCTCTTTTGGATTTCCAAAGCAGAAGTTGTGACTAGTATTTGGTACTTTTAGTAGTTTCGCCTTGACGTAGGTATCAAGTGAGCTGAGCTAATACCAAAAATTGTTTGCCCGTTCTGTGACAGCGACCCTCCTATAAAAGTGAAAGAAATGCAAATTCATAGCATTCACATTTTAACATGTAACTAAATGTACATACATGTAGCTTACATTCATTCAATTTGCTAACTTATGTAGAGGTTTGACACATGTCTAATATATTCTCATATATTCTCACGAGGATGTATTCTCATACATCCTCGTGAGCAGATAGCCGCCATGTTTATTACAAAAACCAAGTAGAGAAAGTAGTAAGACCACTAGCAAGTAAGAAGAGTTAAGCAGAGCCAAAAGTGTTCTGTGTGTAAAAGCAGCTTAATGCAAATTGAGAGCAGAGCACTTCAGCATGACAGCAGAAGAAGATACGTCTCTAGGCAGTTTGGCAAGAAGTTTTTGGGAAGGTTTAAAAGGAAGCATGATGGGTTGATAAAACGGCAATGTTGTCACTTTTGAGTGTGTCCTCCGTGTCTGTGAGCCTTGGGCTTTTTCATAATGTTTGATCCCATGTCATGCTCCGACGCTGGAGGCAAAAGTTTCAAAGTCTAGCCTGCCGTTGGTGAGATAGCCTGAACTTCTGAGGAAAGCGCAACATGCCGGACACAAACACACACATGCACAAAAACACACTCATGCATGAATACACACTTACTTTCCACCCCAGTACAGTTTTGTGGTGATCACCAGGCTGGATCTCCTGAGGGATGACAGACAGACACATCAAAAGGCCATAAAAAGGACAAAACATTTTTTAAAGGAAGTGTGAGTTTGTCCATGCCTACATGCCAGCATGATTGCATAAGTGTGTGTTTGTTTTTTCATTTGTGGAGCGAGCAGAATTCTTCTCATTTACTTTTGTTTATAATGATAATTATCCTCTAGGGACCTACTATCCTACAATGCAACATGGCAGAGTTGCCTCACTTCTTTCTCAAACATGTCTACAATAAGCAATCACAGAGGAGAACTTTATTCTCTAACAAGAACCCTCAGTATAAATCCTCCCCTGCTTGGATGATCAACAATTCTAAACAGTAGAGATGAAGGCAGGCGAAGAGTTGGCTTGAGTCGTCGTGAAGGTTGAAACACAAAACTGAGTCTTGTTATCGCTGCAGTGTGGCATTCATGCAGTACAGACTTAGAAACCTGAGAAAAGCTCACACTAACCAGCGCCTGTGTGCTATTTCAACTGAGAGTTACAGTAATTAGCATAATGTGTTTTTACATATGAGCAACATTTATAAAAATAAATAGATTTTTCTTTGGCCAGGTTTAAGTGAATCAGCGATGATTAACAAATACTTGGTATATAACTACCTGTAGAATTAATAACAATCAATGCCAATCTAGGATGGTAAGCACCATAACCATGTCGCATGTTAAACATCAATAAGTTTGTAATGTTATTGACAGTATACTAACATGCTAGCATATAGCACACTTTAATATTCAAGATGAGGTATTTTTGTCCTTCTCCATATGTATCAGCATAAAACAATTACATACTTTTCACTCAGCACACAGGAATGTGACAGAAATGTACAAAGATATAAATATATTTCATGACCTAATTTTCAAAACGTAGCTAATAAGGCTGTAGACTTTCTCCTTTTGAGACATTTTAATCAATATTTCTGTTGTCTTCTTATGAAATACTGTATTACTTTTTCTCTTTAATGCAAAAACAGAGCCTAAGATTTCAACTATTTTCCAAATGTAAACCTCTGCGATGATAAGGGGACACAAGTTTACGATGCTAGATTGTATCGTGGGTTAAGGCTTTTTCTGTTTAAACCAGACGTTGCCCAAATATGGAGGTCCGTAAATAAATTATTTCCATGATCAAAAGAACCTGAAACAGATCTAATGCCTTTGGTGTGAAATTGAACTCTAAATGGGAGGCGGTCTTTATTCCAAGGACATGGCAGAGCCTGACCTCACAAACACTTTTGTTGGTAAAGAGGTGTAAACCCTCTGCAGGCTCCACCAAAGA
Source organism: Labrus mixtus (assembly GCF_963584025.1). Lineage (NCBI taxonomy): Eukaryota > Metazoa > Chordata > Actinopteri > Labriformes > Labridae > Labrus > Labrus mixtus. The sequence continues at coordinate 14,545,058 of NC_083619.1, forward strand.
ACAGAGGGATTGTACATTACATCTGGGTACATTTGGTATTTGCCTGTACAAATTAGGTAGTTGTGTAAACCCACATCTCAAAGCTGAAAGCATTCAAATCTTAGGAGACTGTACTTTACCTCCAGCACTTCTTCTTGATGATGTTTCCCAGGATTATCTCTGCTCTACAAAGATAAAAATACAGGACGAGATGACGAGATTATCCATCAGGTTGCCTTTTGTCGAAGAACATGTATGTGTGGCTATTATCTGCCACACATCTACAGCATGACTACACAATTAAAAATCAGAACTAGCCCAAGATAAAGGAAGAATGCCTCTTGTACTGTCCGCCTGCATTTCACCGGAAACCCTGAAATTAATATTCATCCCCATACAGCTGCATGTATCCCACATTATTCACCAAGACAATGTCTAGGCCTTTAAAGTCAGATTAAATTGCTAACATAAAAGGGAGTCTCCAGTGAGGGGAAAAGGTTGGTGAATAACTCCTGGTCTGGGAGTAAGCGTATCAACATTTATCATCTTACTATTAAAGGGCTGACAAGACCATAAAAAGTGCTCTTTAGAAATGAGACACATAACAAATCCAAGACATCACTTACTTCCCCCCAGAGTAGACCTCCGCTGTGTCAAACAGGTTGACCCCACTCTCGTAGGCGATGGTCATCAGCTGCTCTGCCACCTGAACACAGACAAGAGAAGTTACTTTAGCCTTCAGCATGACATGAGGCATGATCAGAAATATTTCCCAAATTACACTTCAAAACGGACGAGTAAAGTAATTCCCAGAAGAAACTCAAGGGTTGTAAATCTATTTGCCGCTGAGCTACAAACCACCAGGAAAATTGTCGAGGCTGCTCGCTGATTTAAGTTGTTTACTGCTCAATATATTTCCCAGACTTTTTTTTGACCTAGTTCTTGTGCCTGCAGTTTTATTCAGAGCAATGCATGGGAAGGCCAATTTTGTCAGGATGTTGTTCACTTACTATCTTCGGTACCTGCTTTTTTTGTGAGTCTATTTGTGTCTCTGTGTATGTCAGATAGTCCCAGTCGCTGCAGGAGGTCTTCCACTTAATAACTTGTGACACAGAGTAATAAGACCTGACTGTTTGACCTTGTTAGAGCCAACAGGGAGTTCACAACCTGCTGTGATTTGGGCAGCATTGACACTGAACCTAAATGACTACCGCAATCTACTGACAATGACCATTTTAAATCCAGTTACACCAAATTTCTCCCAATGGAGACAAGAAATTCTCCACTAGAAGTATTTGCGAGGTCTTAAATGATGAGCAGAACATCTCCTCAGCCGCTATGACAGGTAAAGGATAGATTTAACAGAGCATCTTACCTCATCAGAGATCTGACCTCCAAACGTTACCCATGTGCCTGTTGAGGAAAAAAAACAAAAACATGCTAGACAATTTAGCGTATAAACAAGTCCTCCAAATCATTTTAGTTTTGCAGTAATGATGACTTTGACATTTTGGCATGGACACAGGACAAAATTCACTCTGTCCCAAAGGCATCACAGCCAAATGTCAGGGTTGAGTGTCGAAAGAGAAAACAGCCACTGCCATATGAGTTTCTTCTGCTTAAAAAACATCTCTTTGTAGAACTTTGATTAATAACAACAAAGTCTTGTATGTAGAAATGCTGGGTAAAGACAATTAGATCAACTGGGAATAGTGATGTAAAAAAAAAAAAAAAAGATTCATATTGAAATAGCATAGCACAAATCTTAACATTTATAATCGCATCTTCTGCTTTTACGTTCACTCAATTTATTAGGATTGCTACCATTAAATGATTGGTTTCTCTCTAATTATTTACCTCTAAATCATTTTTTATTTATTTAAGGGTAGAACACACAAATGCAACAAAGTTCTGATGTCATGTACACATCGTACTGTATGTATTCTTTGCCACTACACAGCTGTTCTTTCTTTAAGTGCACTCAGACACAATGTACTACCTGCAGGTGCACTCTGTTTATAAATCATGATGCATTGCTCTGCCCTACATAGGGTACATAAGCTGCTTTCAAAAAGTGTCTTATCAGTATAAATGTACGCAACTCTGTCCCTGTACTATTTGGTATTGGATTTAAACACATTGCCAAATCGCTCACGCAAATCATTTTAGAGAGATTATTATTATTTTGTCCGTCCAAATTTAAAAATCAATTTATATGCAGAAGATAATGTAACCTATGAGAATGTTACACAGAAAAGCAAGCTTTTCATAACTCAACAAAAAAGTTATTCTTTTCTTTTTTTTGTCTTGTTTTAAAGATTTTGGCTTTCTTAAATTTGCCTTTTAGGCTAACTCTGGTCTCTTAACATTATTTTGTCTGTTGAGATTTTTTTCCCAAAACAAATTAAGGCTCTGATATAAATTTGCAGTGACAGAACAGATGTACAGAATTCTAATATATGCATTTATTAAACATAGCTTTTGCTAGAATTATCATCTCCTCCGAATCATGTCTACCTTGTCTTGCCTCAAGCTGCATGTCGTCATCTCATACTTGTATAAAATAATGACAAAGCTGATAAATCTGGAGCCAACTGCACACAAAGAGTGGCAGCAGACCAGCCTGGGCTCACCCTCGTTTGAATACGCCGGAAATGGTCAAGCTAAAAAAAAACATCTCATTGTTATTTTTTGCCCAATTCTTTTAATTTTGACTATGCCTTTTGACACTGTCACTTGAGGCATTAGCATACAGAAACACACAAGGACACAAATGCTGCACTCTCATCTCTACACAAAGAGGGTGGATGCTGGAAGAAATCTCTGTATTGCAAAAGTGAGCAGATGAGAGAGCGTTTTAATGTAGATGCTGAAGATATTGTTTTGATTGTGTTCTTCAATGGCAGTTCTGCTGGAGATATACCCTCAAGGAGCATGGGGTTTTCTTTAGTCTAACCTTTCTTCTCCTCGTTCTTTCAAGCCTCAAACGGATAGACAGACAGCACCTGTCATCTGTCAAAAGCTAAAAGAGACTTGATAAGTAATAGGCGTATTGGCACTATCACTTAACACCTCTATAACAGGAGTGAGAATTAGTCTCAGGTTATGTGAGGTCTTCTCAGATTCACTGCACTGTGCATACACACACACACACACACACACACACACACACACACACACACACACACACACACACACAGACTGCTACGATTTATATATATCGTTATTCTTTATATAGAAAGACACAGTTGCAGCAGCTGTTTTTCCAAACAGCATAAGCTTAACAAAGTTTTTACTAAAACTTTAACATTATTAATCTGCTCTTCCGTTGCCGCATCCTATCCCATGCTCCTTGTTGTCATATTCCACTAATAAGAAGTAATGAAAAGGCTGCTGTTATTGCACCAACATTAGGAGACTGAAGCCTTAACTGGTATTTCAGATGTATTTTCTTCTAAATGATATTAATTACAATTTGTTTTAGAATTTTAAAGGAAAAGATTTATTTAAAAATGTAGGTTATTTGCATTCTTGTTGAGTGATGCCTTTAATGCTGATAGGCTTGGATCAGAATGAGAGCTGGAAATAGGGGGAAACAGCTGTTTCTGTCTGTAGGTAACAACAATATCTTTAAATACACGCTATGTTGCATTTGTCCAAACACATCTGTTATTTTTCCAGGCCAGGTTGCAGGTTACTTCACTCCTCAACATAGAAATAGTATGTTCGCCCCTCTAGAAAGGGGTAGCTGCCCCCCTCCCAGCCCCCTGTTTCCAGCCTGTATGCCAGTCAAGCTAACAGAGTGCTAGCTTAGCACACAGATTCAATATTGGCATCAATCTTTTAAGTTTAAGTCTAAAAAAGGGACACCCATATTTCCAAAAATGGTTAACCAATTCCCTGAATGTTTCATTATGACATGTAGACACTGAAATACATAAATCCACATACGTCATTTACAGATTGTGATTCCGTACACGCATACACTCAGACATGCACCCACACACCCACACACAGCACTGATCCGCCCTGCTACTCCGACATTACACATTGCCACCATCTTTGCCCTATTTAGGCTGTTTTACAACCTTTGATGGAGGCTCAGAGGGGGAAACAACCTTACCCCACAATTGTTCCTCTATGCGTTACACTTGAATGCGAGGCGCAACAGGTAAGTATCCTGCCTTCGAATGGCAATGTGTATGAGCCATTAGATACAAATACTGATCTTTTAACATCGCTACAGTGAAAACTATTTTTCTCTTCTTTTCTGAAAGTAGCAACAAGTAGAAATCAGTGTTTCACTACAGGGCACTGATGCTGGAATGAGACGTGCCAATAATGAGGTTTGAAGCCAATTATTTTAAGTTGAATGATGGTTTACAATCCATTATTCCTCGCTGCTGCTCAATGCAATGAGGTTAAATCTTTTTTTTTTAAATCACTAAACAGATAATTAGCTAAGTCATTTACAGATTTTCTGTCTGTAGCTTTGCCTGAGTATTTTCTAGGCAGCAGAGTATTCTGCCTGCAGAGACACATCACTTCCAACAAACACACGCTGCAATACTTCACATACACACATGTTTATATAAAGATAAGGCCAACACACATCCCCAGGCACCAGCGATTTACTAAATGAATCAGTCCTATCAAGATGAAGGAGTGTTTACCCTCATGATTTGCTTTGGATATGTGAGATAATAGAACAACTTGTTTGCTGAAACCAGTGCTATTGATTAAATATTAACAGGGAAAATATTAACACTCTGAAAACCTCTTTGTCTCTTCTGTCACGACTCCCCATGCGTATGAAACATGCATAAGAATGGGTTGATACACGATACAACGAATATTCCCTTCTGCTTGGCACTACATTCTCACATCCATCTCAAAACACAAACACACGCACACACGCACACACACACACACATACACACACACACACACACGCTCTTGAAATCAGTAGACATTTGCTTCTGATACTAATTACAGTAAATGTACTCACCGAGCCCCAAACAGGAGACACGCAACCCAGATTTTCCCAGGTTCCTATGAGAAAAATATAAAGTCTGATTAACAAAAGCAGTGTTTTTAAGGTTCAAGATGTCATCCGTCAAATCTGATTGCAATCACTACGCTCATGTATTTTGCTTCGGGCGCACAAAGATTTTCCGGCTTACCGAGCTTAACTCTATGTTGTTTTACGTCATAAATCAGTAGACTGAAATATAAAAATAGTATACAGCAATTTTGATATTGCAGAGCTTACAATATTGTCAGAGCAAAGAATCAATTTTGATTTCATTAGCAGGATTTATAAAGGTAGCTTCTCAAGGATAACAAGAGGAGAATCAGTGAATCTTAGGGTCACCTTTATCACATCGACAATCCTGACTCAAAATTGAGGGATTAAAGGGAAATGGACAGTTTATGAATTCCAAGAAAAGGGATCATATAGCTCCTCTTGAAGGATAGGAAAACCCAGAAATATTCGATTTATTTAAGAAATCAATAAAAGTACTGTTTATACTGAAGCAACGTGAAGGTTTGTACAATGTTTTGAACATATTGATTGAGTCATTTAGAAGGTAAGAAAATGCACCCAATGCAAACAACAATGCTCGCTATTACTATGAAGTGTTTTCACATCAGCATCTTTTATGATAGCTCTTCACACATGCACTCTTTCTTTCTCTCCTCACTTCTTAATGCATCCCTCTTCCTATATTAAAAGAGCAACAGTGCACCTTCGTGCTTCTACTACAGCAGTTAATTTACATCCAGCTGATCTGCCGCATTTTAACACAGCTCTTTCTGCTCTCATTACCACCATGGGGGATAAACTCAGACATCAAAGTTCTTACCACCCTTAACTCTCAGCCCTCTTCTTAACATTTTGCAATCTGTGTGGCATCAAGTCCAACAGAGAGGGGAAGTCATGGAGCAGAGCGTTTAATGACTTAACAATGGCAAGAACACCAAGAGCAGCTTGTTCTCCCGTTTCACTGCAGGTGAAAGACAACTCAAAGGGATCCACAGGACTGCAAAAGACAGCTGTAGTCATCCAACAGAGAAAAATACTATGGGCAAATATACGTGTGAAATGGAGACACATTCCTCTGACAGAATCAACAAGGCCACATGCATTCACAAGGCCATAATCACAAGCAGAAACACTTGATGTTGAGAGGAGAATATGTCCAAATACTTAATTCTTGACACAGAAACAACCCTCGGTAATCCTTCTGGGGGATTGTGCCTTCTGCTTGGTTTTGCTGGCGTTCACTCATTACAACAAATGAGGCTGCAGAAAGTGCCATCAGTCAGTTTCTCGTGCCCGACGACTAATGGCCTGTGCCCGTCAAGATGAATGCAGACTAACCCGAGCCTGTGCTATCTAACTGTGCCTTCAGCCAATTCAATTAGGTGTTTGACATAGCGAGGAATCAGTCACAGAGTCAGTTGCCGCCATGAAAACGGATGGAAACATACGGAAGAAAGAGTTAGCATATTAACACTCTGGGTGACTTGACAAATTTAAGGATCCTGTGATGTATTGCGTAATTAAGGCACTGATAATACAATGACAGGGTAAAATGAGGAGACACATGTCTCTCTGCAGTCACATATCGTGGGATGCCTTCTTGTCTCTGATATGGTGGAGGAGTTTGGATATTGTATCCTCCGTCTCTCTGATGTATTATAGAGTGGGAGCTCTGATCCAAGTGTGTGGGGGAAGGGCTGTACGGTAGGTTAAAAGTGTGATACCGACTGAATCTATGTGTGTTTCGTTTAGGGGGGTTACTGAGGACAAACTATGTCTATGATTGGGAATGTTCACGACTGAATTAAGTGCAAGGCACTCTGGGTAAATCAGCTGCGTTATGCCTGGAACAGATCATGTATGTGCATCTCCCTTAGGTTGTCATTGACACCGTTTTCATGTGTTACAGTGGCTCATTCATGCACGATATCGCAACAAAAAACAAGCTTGCAGGCACGTTCCATTTCTAAATAAAGCTGGCTGTCCTTAAAAAAAAAATGCTAGCTTTGTGTTTTGAAGATTTTCCATGAGCGAACTTTGCAGTTTGTTGCTTTAAATGAATACATGCTGTCTCAATGAAGTGAGAAAAACACTGGAAAATCCTCAGTGATTTCTGGGGAGTCAGGAAGCAGCAGCAGCCACACCTGATTATTAGCCACTCTCCCCAATGTAAAGCCTTAATAGAGCTGTCCAGGTCTGGGGAGTAGGTGCCAGCAGAGGCACATATAGTCTAAGAAACTAGTAATTTAGGAAATTACTGCTTGTCATGTGCAACAAAGGAAAGACAATTAAAAACTCCATATTAAAGAAGAAATTGGTCCTGCAGGGAGAAAGTGGGATAAAATGGCACTGCTGGGATGCAGAGGTTCTTTTTTTGTATTTTACTGTGATGGTAAAATGAACACTCTTAGGAAAAGACAACACACATACAAAATCAAACATAGTCAACTTTGCAAGCCAGTCAGTGTTTCTCGGCCCCTCATGCTTGGATGATGCCCAAACGAAGCCTCCGAGTAAAATGACAAATGAGTCATTTGAAGACGCCCCCTCACACAAACCTGTCACCACTTACGAACATCCTGCGAGCTGCTACTTCATGCAGCTGCTGCTATTCTTAGTGGATCCCCAGCTGAAACAAATGAACATCTGGTGGATTTATTGTGCTGAAATCTTCGCAGGAATGACCTCTTATCGTAGGAGGATGTTGTCGTCTTTCCTGGAAAGCGCTTCTTTTTGTGCTCAAGTCACACCGGGGCATTCCTTGTGATTTATTTCCCGATATTAGATTGTTGGAATCACTATTTGTCTGCTAACACTTTCCTCAAGGTTGTGAGTAAACAGATAAAACTCCTCACTCGCTGGGGATTAATGTAGACTGAGCAAACCCACACAAACCAACCTCGATGGGCAGAGGGATTAGACAACACCCACCTCCTGTTTTCCCAGTGCTCTCCTGATGACAACCATGATGTTGTTATCAAAGTAATTCAGTGCAGGGGAGAAAAGGAGGGTCGTACTCTGAATACAGACAGGGCATGTGTGGGTGGGAAGAAAGAAGGGAAGTTTGAGGGGAAAAAATAAAGACATTTAGTATGAAAGCAAAGCTGCAACAGAGTTTGTGGGGGAGTGGGTGGGTGGGGATTATTAATTTACTGATGAAGCGTACATCCCTCACGGTTGAACAGGAAGATGGAAGCAGAGTGCTCTAATGACAGAAAGAAACGACGAAACGAGCAGCAGACCGCGGCTTGCAAACTTGCAAGTCCAAGCCCCAAGTCTAAGCAGATCAAACAACCTCTACAGATAAAGAATTCTATATGACACAGAATGGCAAATAGGAAATGACAGCTCCCTACAGGGCCCTGCACAATGCGCATGTTTGGACAGTCTGAGTGAGTGTGCAAAAACGGTGCCAGAGTCTGGACCTGACTCTCTGTTTTGCTTTTCACCAGGGCCACATTGTTTCAACTACTTATACTCAGATGCAAACAGCATTTTTTGAAATTCCAAAATCTGATGGAGAAAGTGGGTAAAGAATCTCTCAACAAAAAAAAAACTACAGCATGTTTTAGGCAGGGATACATGACTGAAGCTGGTGGCCTGTGGGTTGATCCTGTATTGAAAATCGTGTGGGCTGATCTGAAGTGGTTGATTCAGAACGATTTCAGAGAGAGCCTGCATGTGGGGTGAAAATATATTCATATCATGACAACGGAAAACCTCCATACAAGTATGTCAGGGTATTTTCAGAGGTTTACTTGTGGTTCACTGGTAGGTATCAAAATGGAGAAGTCAAAAACAGCATTGTCAAAAGATTTTAAGCGAATAGAACAACGTAAGTTATATTACAATCCTTGATTTCAGAAGCAAACACAGTTTCTGTTGACCTCACTGCATCGCTGTAAGGTCATTGTGTTTTGTTATTCTGTGACATTTTACAAATTCACAAAGATAGAGATTTATTTAATAGAGATTTGTGAGGGCTGAGGTAGATTTTATGGATACGGATTAGCTGATTTTGCGAAGTTTTGCCTTTCTCAGCTCAGCCAACAATTCAGTTTATTGTCTGCTCTAAAGAAACAGCAGTGTTTTATTTTGATGTATCCCTCCCTATTATCTTTATGATTACAGTCTGTTTACAGAGGCCCCTGAAGAGAAAAAAAGGACAAGACTGTATTAGCAAGGCAATACTATTATAAAGCCATTAGGCGTACAGAAAACTGTTTAAGTTGTGACCTTTAATTAAAACGCAAAGCCCATGCAAACACCCTGGCTGTTAAACTGAGAGATTGGGCTGCTCTGATCCTTTGGGGCTTGTTTGGTCTTTAGGCAGAGTGAAGCTCATTGCTAAAGGGCTCCTGTTGTGCAACAACCCGGCTCATATTATTAGAGCTACACATCACAGCAGAACAGCAGAGACAGGAGCTGAAGTAAATGGTGTAGGAAATACATTTATGTTAGACTTTTGACGTATAATGAAGATAGGGCGTACAATGAAAAAAATATGCAGAGAAGGATTACAAACTGCAAAAGCAGCATGATGGGAATGCAGTGAAAAGATGCAAGAAGACATGCAAACGCACATATGCAGTCACACAAGCACCTGCAAATGCACACACTTAACACAAAACAGCAGCAATGGACAAAATAATGGTCAAGCCTGACGATCGCAACAGCAGCAAAAATATGTGTTTATAAGAGGACAAGCAGACCGACATTGCATGAGTTCCCACTGAAGCTGTTCAAAACTCTATCCTGCTGTGTAATCTTCTGACACCTTTTCCAAACCCACTGAACAAGCTTATTTGTGCTGAAAAGCAAAAATTAAGATTTGATTGCTGACTTAATCCTATATCTGTTTAAAAAAAAAAAAACCCTGCAGTGTATTCTCGTGTCCCTGGCCAAGCCAAGCCTTAGATTACAAAACAAAATATTTTCCACAAAATCATACAAATATTCTGATATCTCCAGCTATTTTCACAGAGTAGATCAGAGGAGAAGAAACCAGTCCTCTGCTATCAATTATTTGGATGACTCAGGAGAAATTATAATAATAAAGAAAATCTCACTTTTTTTGCGGATAGTCTGTTGGTTTATTAAATAGAGGGGCTCTAAAGTGAAAACGATTTTTAATGAAATGCTCACGCTGGAGGCACATTAGAGTCATCTGCGAAAGTATGAAAGACATATGACCTGAGGCTGCTTCTCACAAATAGATGGGACGAAAAACTTCTACAAAACTTTCATTCAGCTCCTCTGCATGAAAGTGTGGAGCACCTTGAAACAGACCACATTTTCTGTGCACAGAAAAAAAACACTTAATAATGTGACTGCTTTCTGCATTGCATTGGTCAGATTGTTGACACATGAAGTACACACAGCAGAGTGCCTCTCTCTCTGCTGGCCGCTGATAAGCCAGCATTCAGAGGAACCAACAGAAGGGATTTCTGCAAACCCATCTGCACTGAAGCTCTGAACCAACCAAGCGCAATCTACCCTGAACCTCCTGTTCTGTCAAAAGGCCTTCTGGTGCCTAATGACCGTTCTGAACTTCAAACTGATGTTCCTACCAGGAACCAGAAATAATCTGTGAAGCTAACAACAACAGCAGGTTTAGTTAAATCTCATATTTTGGCCTTTTTTTTCCCGTGCTACTTGTGGGTTTGTATTATTCCAGGAGTAAGCAAAGGTCAAACATAATTGGAGGTTTGCAACTATGGGTACACCATAACCAGAGCTACACTATATTTGGATTGCCATGACAACCAAAATGCTGCAGATGATGGTATTATTACTTTGAGCTCACTTGCTCGCTGTGCTACGCCTTCAGATGTTCGCAGTGCCGAGCATTCACGCCACACATGCACATACATGCGCTCATGTATGAAATCCAATGTGCCAATGAATACGCCCACAAACACAGGCAAGTAAAAAATAGCTTCCTCTTGATGTGCAGAGAAAACACTGATTTTTTTTCTTTACAAACTTGGCCTGAGCTTAAGAGATTCCCTGTCAGCTGAAATTCAGGAATGCTTTAATCAAATACCTTTGAGTCAGATGTTTTAAAAAATAAATAGAGAGAGATACAGTACAGAAAGAGAGAAATGAAAGAAAAGACTAAACAAACAGGAAGCAGAGAAAGGATATCACAGATGAGTTATTTCATCCAATATTTGCTCATCTGCGGTGAAAAACGGAAGGATTTACTGACAGCTTAGAGGAAGCTTTAGTGCTAATGTCCTCCACCTGTTTTTAAATGCAGTACATGGATGAGCAAATCTTCATTTCAACACCCAAAAACAACAACAACAACTCACACATTTAAGGAACCAAGCAATTTAACCATGAATTTAGGGAAAGTAAGGAAAATATAAGAAACACAGACACAAGAAAATGGATTTGTCTGTAAGCATAAAAAAGGGGGTGAAATGATCGAGTTGGAAAAAAAGACAATAGCTTGTTCCAAATGAATCATCTCTGTTAATGGAAAGAGTCTTTTTGCAAAAAGCTGAAACATTTTGCACAATAGAGTCACCAGGCTTGTTTGGTGTTGGGGGAACAGATTGAAGTTGGCCATTTCAATGTTGTTATGGAAACGAGATGAGATTGTGTGACAAGCAGATACATATCACATTTAGCTGCCTCACATCCAATCTGCACAGATTCTGCTAATTGCCTCTTTTTTTCTGTGAACTGACCCATGTGCCCTGATTTTCTCTCTCATTCAATCACTGTTCTGTCTTTTTTTGTTCTGTCATTCCTTCATTCTTACTCTATCCTTCCCATCATCCCCTCGTTTCCTCTCTGAGTCGCTCTCCATCCTGACACCGTGAGTGATGATGTCACCCTCTTCAGTAAACCAGCAGTGTGAGGTGGAGCTGGTCTGGGTTAAGGGCCCACTCTCTAAGAGAAGAGCGCATTGTTTACTTGGCCCAGCCTGGTTAGGACTCCCACACAGTCACACGAAGAGCTGGAGTGCACAGCTCTGCTCATCTTTACTGTCACACTTCACAGAATGTTCTTACGGTTACAGCCAGTTATTGAATAAACTGCATGAAGCTCAGTCAAAGTCTTCCACTGATGCTAGTGGTGTTGAACAAGCACATGAGAGATAATATATTTACTTAATATATACTATGATTTCAGATATATATTTCAGAGTTTTTGAGGAGTTTTCGGTTGTCCTATAAAAAGTACAGTATTCTTGATATAAATTTAAGTCATCCGAATGATTATTTTATAAATCATTTGTAGTTTAATAATTTAGTCTACTTTTCTTTCTTCTATACTTTACTATAAAATGGACTGCAAAAATATTGATGCTCCCACATCTTCCATAAATCCTTGTCAGTCAGTACAAACAGCTGTTATAGATGGTCAGCACCATTTTTTGGGTCAGCTTCGTATTTCAGGACCTCAAGTTGTGATAAGGCTGGATCTTAATGTAACACTAAGAGTATTGTTCCTTTTATAAGCTTCTTTTGATGACATTGATATGGCAGCACTTTATAACAGTTATTTTCATTACATTTGTTCATCAAAACTGCTCATTCAGATGAGTGACATCAGGTGGGTTAGCTGATCCCAGCTACCCTTGGGCGAGAGGTGAGGTACACACTAGAAAGGTTGTCGAAACATACAGTACTTTCATACTACCACTATGCATACCAAATATGACATCACATTGACAAGACACGTCACAAGATTTCCAGTCTCTCCCTCTGCTCTTTCATTGCCAGCTTTAACCGGCAGAAGAACTGCACTCTGGCTCAGCCCCAGCATCCACCTGTAGGCTCCGACTGGGGGGGGGGGGGGGGGTTAAGATATCATCCCATCACTCCTCAAATTTCTGCATGTAAATTAAAACTGCGAGGAGTGATTAGGTCTGAGCCTAGGAGCCAAACACTAACTATATTCTGCTGCAAAAAAAACAATTTTAAACTATACAAATGTGTGTGTCTGACTGTCATAGCTGTATACTGAACATATGTATATTGTTGTTGAATAATATTTCTAGACTGAGGCTTCTGTGCGCTGACCCCGATACACATGATTGATGAGGTCATTTGACAAAGAGAGGACGTGCATTGCTATTCTGCTAACGGCATACTTATCGTCAGGGTAGTATGAGTTATTCAGTATACGGTTTGAGTAGTAGCCTATAGTATAGGCAGTAAGTTAGTATGTGGTTTTGGACACAGCCAATAAAATGACTGATATATAGAGGCAAACAACCACTCACACACACATGACAGCAATTGACCTAACAAGCATGTCCTTGGAATGTTGTAGGAAGGATTCAAACCAGGAAGCATCTTGCTGTGAGGGCAACAGCACTTTGCTTAGGTTAGGTCTGGTTGTGTCTTTGGTCTTTGTTTTTATTTGCTGCAGAACAGGAACCTGCTGTAAACCAGTTTGAACTGAGTCAGGCCAATCAGGTTTAACTGTAACTTTTGTAATGCTACTTCATTTCCTCTATAATACATGCAAATGAAATAGAATCAACACTGTACTACAATACAGCCAGCACTTAAAAAAAACAAAACTTTCCAGAGTAAAGTTTTCAATAATTTTTCTCGGCGTAATATATATATATTTTTGAAACCATATCAGCCACATTGAAAATGCTGGGGTCAAAACTGGATATCAGTTTAAAACTAATTTGCCCAACAAAAATATTGACGAATATATTTTCCAAAAATGTCATCCATCATTACAACACCAAAATACCTTATCTTTCAATTCAAGTTAAAGTTCAGTCCATTCATTATCTCGACTGCTTATCCCGTTCAGGGTTGCAGGGGGCTGGAGACAATCCCAGCTTTCACTGGGGCGGGAGGCAGGGTACACTCTGGACTGGTCGTCAGCCAATCAAAGGGCTGCTTTACAGAGACAAACAATTAGTCAAACTCACATTCACACCTACGGGCGATTTAGAGTCACCAATTAACCTATGGAGCATGTCTCTGGATTGTCGGAGGAAAACTGAACCCACAGTTGCATGGGGAGAACACGCAAACTCCAAACAGAAAGGCCCTGACCAGGGATTCAAACCAGGAACCGTCATGTTGTGAGGTGACAGCACCAGCAGCAGCCCCTCAAATTTAATGCAAGTAAATAAATCAACTCGGGTTGTATGTGGAACTCCAGGCAATCCAAGCAACCTTAACCGTCAAAAAGTGTAGTTTTATCAACAGATTGTTAAACGTGGAATTTTATATGGAGCTGCCAATAAATCTGCATCTTGTCTGTATCTCGACACAAACACCCAGACACACTCCACACACACACACACACACACACACACACACACACACACACACACACACACACACACACACACACACACACACACACACACACACACACACACACACACACACACCATCCCACACATCACCTGTCACTGCTCTTATATCTTCATTGTCTCCATCAGGGCTCTTACAAATGAGCTCATTCTACATCATTCTCCCATATTACACAGTGTTACCAGAGGAGAGAAAACTATGGCCCATCTAAACTTAACACATTTTCTCATCCACCCTCTCATTCCTCACACAGTCTCTACTCTCTGTTTACATACCGGTACTTCATGCCAGTGAGCTTGGCCGTAGACTCCTTAAGGTTGTGGTGGTAGCGATGGGTGAAGGAGCCCAGGCTGCGAGCGATCAGGGCCACGGTGCGGAAGCGGGCACGGGCCTGGCTGGCTGTGTTTGGACTGGTCGCATTCTGCTTGCTGTGCTCGCCATTCCGCGGGGCCTTCAGCCCGTGGTCTGTGCATGCAAAGGACACCTGCATGGCTGTTTTAAAAAGGCTACCAGAGCTTCTCTTTGAAATATTGAACAGTCCTTTATTGTTTGTTTATGACTTTCTGTCCTCGTTGTTTTGTAATGTTCAAAGTCAGAGGTCCAGGCCAGATCTGCCTGTTGCTTAATCTCAAATGGATGTCAAAGGCAGGAATGGTGGTCTCTTTTTGAAGAAGAATCTCAAGATGAAGTTATACGTTAAGATCTGATATAGCAGAGTTGCAGTTCTAATCAGTGTGTGAGGAGTTGAGACGGGGATCCAGTGATTTGACTCCACCTGGAAACATGAGAGAGGGTGAAGATGGAGGGACAAGGATGAAGGGAAAGAGGCACTGAATGAGTTGCCCAATTGAGAGGAGCACTTGAATGTCCTGCAAAACCAGAAAGATGACTTACATATATAAAAAAGTGAAATCTCTTCATTTTCTTTCCCTGAGTTTTTATTGCCTTCTCAACACATCTCCAAGTGGCATCAACATGAAGAATGAGAGCAATTCTGCCCTACTTTTTCTAATCCTTCCATCTCATTTTTCTCTCTGTGTCCTGTTTAATGGCACCCAACTCATCCTCCGTAAGGCACAGTGAACTTATACATTTCCACCTTAATTTTGGTCCTCGTGCTCTTCCTGATTTTTCTATTTCTGTTTTACAAAGTCCCCCTCTGATGCCTCTTTTAATGCGTTTCTTTTTTGGATGAATGGGAAGCAAGGAATTGTCTGCATCTGAGAGAAGTCATTCTTCACCCCTCTAACCAAGACCTAACCAAACCTTTTAGTCACACATCCTGAGAGAAGAGTAACCCATCACCAACACGCACACTGTGCTTCACACACAAACACACACTCTCACTCAGGAAATCATGTACACACATTCACACATGATAAAATATAAGGTCTTGCATTCACAAAATAGGAAATGCTTACAATTAGATAATCAATTCTTCTCTGTTAAACAGCGTAATTTGCCTTCAACTGACAGAAGAAAAACACAACACTAATTCCTAACGGATGTAAATGTTCTTACACACAGTAAGCAGTCAGCGTTCTCTGAGCGGAAAGGATAAGCTTGATTGATGTGTGCCCTCTTGAAACTTTGCAGGGAATCAAGCAGTGTCACACAGCATGTAGAAGTCCCGCAAAGATCTGCATCCAGACAGAAGCAGCATCAGCATTTCCAGCAGCTGTCCCCAGACCCGATGCACACAGCCTTGTCCCGTCTCAAAAAAGTCCTCCGCCAAGTCAAACAGCTTTTTTACGGTCCACTGCTTTGCAACAAGAGCGCTCTGTTGGATAAGGAGACCCTGGAACAGTAGCAGACAAGTGGCAGGGAGAAGGAGGAGGAGGAGGAGGAGGAGAAAGGAGGATGCATGGTACCTCAGATCAGGGAGGAAGAGGACTGATGCAGTGAGGAGGCGAAGAGCAGCGTGTATGTGAGTGTAAGGAGAGAGAGAGAGAGAGAAAGAGAGAGAGAGATAGTAAGTGAGTGAGGCGCTGAATCAGGGAGAGAAACAGTGTGTGTGTAGGCTACTGGCTCTGACTGACTGGCTGAAGGAACTGCAGTGTTTTTTCACTATATGGTGCCACACACTCAGTGAGAGAGAGAAATGGAGAGAGAGAGGATGAGAGAGAGAGAGAGAGGGGGCAAGAGGGAGAGAGAGAGAGAGGGAGAGAGAGGGCGAGAAAGAGAGAGAGAGAGAGAGAAATGTAAATTGAATGGAAGTAAAGGGAGATTTGTTTGTGAGCGTTCATTTACTTAAATACATTTTCCCCCAGGCAGGATGATAAAATGACATATGGCTGCTGATAACATTAACCTACATGAGAAAGTAACAGGCGCGCTTCACATAACGGGTGATGACTTTCGAAGCATATATTAATTATCACCATGTAATAAGCACTAATGTCCAATCTGTTACTCCTTTAGGAACAGCTTGACGACACTGCATGATGTGTGATGTGAGGAATGGCATGTTATAGTTGATTAGAGTCTCAAAGAAGAGCCAAAAAGACGTACACTGTCACTAACATCTCAGAGCAGATGCTACTGTAAGACGCACAATGAGATAAGGCATAAGCCAGCATTCAGGCGGTATAGAGTCTTATTTTCCTCCCCCACTGAGCTGTAATGTGACAATGCAGGATTTCATGGTTCATGGAACAATCATGAACCTCGAGGCAAAAACACAGTTTTATTTATATCCTTCTCGATTGTATTTGATAACAGTAGATGCTGGTGAAAATCACTTCGACAGAGCCATGTATTTTCAATGTGAGGGTTGTCTCTTGAGTCAGAAAGAGCAACAACGGTCCGATTTTTAACATTAGCAACTATAAAGGATGTGATCAAATGTATCTTGATTAAGCTGATTTAATGCTTCTTTCCAATATTTTCAAGTGCCTGCAATTGCTAAAGAATGCGTCATATTGCATTGCAGCTTAATGCAATCAAAAACACAAGTAATACTGACATTTCAATTTCTTAACCTTTCTCTATGATTAGAGTCGGGTGTGGAAAATTTTTAAAATTTGATTCAGAATTAGGACTTGTATCTTTTCTTCAGATTATGATTATGCGATGATCACTACTACTTATAGGGTTTCGTGCAATATAGACTTTAAATATTGTCTTTAATATTGACATCATAGAAATTCGGAAGATTGACTGGAGTCATATTTAATGAAACAGTAACAAAGCAACTAAGACATTATTCTGATAACCTGACTTCCAGTCCCTGATATTGTTCAAAGTGGACATAGCCAGCATAACATAGCCCATTGGTTAATTGTCTTCATTTTAGCTTTTGGTATCAGCAGAGCAGATATGCATTGCTGCACAATTAAAGTCAATGGTTGCTGCAGTAGTGATTTAAGTATCCAAGCCCTAAAGCATGCACTGCTTGATTTCCACATTACTCTTAATGGGACAATGATTTACAAAATGAACAACAACATGCTATATTAAGGATGACATGAACCTAGAAAACGAGATCGTAAACTTTAGTTAGTTCTATAAAATCTGCCATGTTTTTCTAATAAGATGAGTTGCCCCTGATTGTTGAACTATTTGCTTAAGGCATTACCTTTAAGACCATCCATTACTTTTATACAGTCAATGGTGTATCCAGTATGCTGTACAGAATTGTAGAGCTCATACTGCCCTGAGTAACAAAGCTTTTCAGGGTTATTTTTTCAGGCTTTTGAAAGCTTGGAAAGCACAAGCTAAATAATACATACATCTGTTTTAACAATTCCCAAAAGCCCTGCCCTCTATGATGAAACTTATTCTGATGAGTAAAATCAGTGGAAAGCACATTTATACAACACTAAGTTGAAGAAAAACATAAAAAGCCTGCAGGCAAACCCTGTTCTGGCTTGATCATTTTGTTCTGCGACACTCTTGAGAGCTAACTGCACAGTTGGACTAAGTTTCAATCATCCTTCTAATGTCACATGCACCTCGAAGCCTATAACTTCCTCCCTGTTGATCTCATTTAAAAGTGTGTCAGTCAAAAGCGACAACTAGATCTCTCTCTTACATTCTCGGCTGGAATCCCCAACAGGCAATGTGGCTGTTACCTTGAGGCAAACCTCTCTGCTTTAATTGCTCCAGTAAGGAACCTTTAATAGAGTTCCAAAACTCTGATACTAAAACAAAAAACATCCACATGGCAAGTATGCACATGTTGAAATACATCAGCAGTCATGACACAGCACACAGGAGACAGCAGACTGATTAATCGTTCTATCCTGGATTTCCCACAGTGTGCAACATCTGTTGGCATAGCTTGATAGCATTGCCTTTTCCTCTCCAAAATACTGCATCTATTTATAGAGAGAACAAAATTCTTTCTTTAGCGACATTAGAGTCCCTGTCACATAATTACAGCCCTTAAAACAGCTGTATTTATACATTATACTGAAATATTCAAAATGTAACGCTGATCGTTTTTCTTATCAGCTCTAACCTCTTGTTGAGAAAATGAGAGATAACAAGGGGGGAAATCTTTCCAAGCTCCCAGTGACGTCACTGCTGCAGCAGTCCCCCTCTCTCTCTCTCTCTCTCTGTAATTTCCTCTGCATTCTCCTTTTGGCTCTAATCTTCTGTCTATGTTTTTTCTCCTTTCTATTCTCCCCCTCTACCTTTTCTTCTCTAGATCATCTTAAACACGACAGTCTCTCTCTCTCTCTCTCACTCCATTTCTATAGTCTTTCCCCATATGCTGCAGATTTGACCCAGCAGCACTAGTCATTGTGATGTACTGCACGTACACAGAGGAGGAATTGGTTGTTTAATCTGTTTTAATAGGGCGATACCGACTCTGTGTAGACAAAACGGTCACGGTTAAGCCACAAATTTCACTCTGGGGCAGCAAACATGCATGAAATACTGACGATGAAGCTTGACTCCAAATCTGACAGGAGGGGACAGTAAGAGAAGGATTTGTATAAAAATGCAAGATCATCATCATCTCCAAATCCGTCTTTCATCAACAGTCAATTTACATCCACTTGCACACACATAATTATCTTCATTTCCACCATTATAACATTATGACCATAGGCATCATTATCGGTCAAGCTTCTGTCACGACCTCATCTCAGTCTGAAACCACTGCATATGTTGACTTTGATGAATGCTGACATCTTTATTGTGACAACGTACAAATGCCTAGTGACCTTATGTGTCTGCCCAGAGGGCTCTTGGCCTTATGGAGATATTGAATGATTGAGGGAAATGTATTCAGAGTTTTTTATTTGGTGAATGGTGAGGCACTCAGTGGTTAATGGAGTCTCTATTGATAAAATGTATGTATGCTCAATATCAAACTTCAATAAATAGCACACAGAATGTCCAAAGAGCTACAAAGCCATGAAACTGCAGATGCTAGTGTTATAGCCTAGTAGACATCAAGTGCTTCTTAAACACTTGTCTTGACCTTGTACAATACTGTTACATCTTTATTTCTTCACATCAGAGTTCATGGAGAAATGTTTTCTGGTTTTATCGTGGATGGCCTCCAGTTGCTTCTAATATAAATGCTAACTTTAGTCTCTGTTAGCCAGTTAGGTCATTCAACTCTGTCAGCCAGCAGCTAGTCTACCTTACTCATCCAGTTTGGGAGCTCCAAGTACCAGGGAGTGTTGTTATTACACCTTTAGCAAAGGAGCTTTAAGCAGCAGATCAAATGCTGGTTTTGAGTACCCTGACAACAGAACTGTAGCTACCCGGCAGCCTCCCAGTTAACATAGCAGCGTTACCAAACGCAGAAGAAGAGAGTGACAGAGACCACTTTGAAGACAGGGAGTACAGAGAAAAATAGTTGGTTATGTGATATAAAAGCATATGATTGGTTGATGCTTTAATGTGTAATTGGAGTGCCTTAAACAGTTGAGGTTAGCTAAATTGATTTGAGCACATTTTGCCAGTCTTCAAATGTCCCCAACTTTTATTCAAGATGACTTATAGCCTGATGCCTTGTCACCTGTTAGCTGTGAAAACACCATTAGCCTTTCTGTGTAGGTGGTGTTGCACAGTCTTTCCTCGTCAAGCTATGTTCTCCTCCATATGAAAACCAAAAAAGGGTTGGAAACTTCTGAAGAATAAAGTGTTTGTATGTTATTATCACCAAGAGTTGGATAATAAAGATTGATACAACTTTAAAGCAAAGGGTAGAGCTAGTTAGCCCTATAAGAAGGAATACGCTAACTACTCAAGATGTTGGATTTACTCAAACAAAAAGTCACAACCTTTCAAAGAAATAGTAGTGATAATAAAAACTAAAAATGTTCATTGGATAAAATTTAGGGTTGCTCATATCTACACAAACGCTTTACTTGCTTTGGCTAGCCATTTTCCAGCTGCTTCCAACATTTATGATTAATAAGCTAACAATTTTCTTGTTGTCGCTTCACATTTACCAAAAGACCAGATTGGAACAATATTAATCATCCAGTTCCTGGCAGGAAATCTTTGAGTGTAATTTTAAAGTCAATATTTTATCAAGGGACCATTATGACATGAATGTTGATTGATTTCCAATGAAAGACACTTTTCAGAGACAGCAAATCTGTAATATTACCTCCATTTCAGATCATTACTCCAGACAGCTTACACTCTTTCTACTTACATTAACACCCTGCTTAATTTCATATTCAAATCTCTTTAGAACTGAAACCAGCCAAAGCCAAAGATGACAGCATTATGTCTAATGGTGGCCTTAAACGTCATGTCTAATTGCAGAGGGGAATCAGTGCCGGGTCTCATTGTGCTAAGAGAGGCTGTTTCTTATCAGTGGTTGATGATAGCATTTAGGTATTAAAAAACACAGGGACCCTGCTGAAGAAAGATATAATTCCTAGTCCCAGTGGTTCATAGATTATATAAACTGAAATGAGTTGACATACAGAGTGCTGTTTAAACTGATAAGTTCTGACTAAATTCACAATTACCCATGAACAGATAAAGACATGCAGCAAAATCAGTAAGGAACACCTTTTAACAACTTAAATGATATTCCTCCAATCTCTCTGTTTCTTTCTACATGCAATCACCCCATAGCAGAACTCAATATCCTACCTGTAGACCATGTTTGCACAGGTTTGGGTAGATGCCTTGAAAAAATTGTTGCGTACATAGAGAAGCTCCTCAAAACTCTGCTGCTCCTGAGGTCTGCAGGCTTCGAAACTTCCTGGAAAGCAGCTGGTGGGGCTTGAGGGTTGCCCCCTGGTTCCTGCCCCCTGCCTCTGCTGGATGGAACTGGGGCAGCGCTCCAGCCTCGGCCCCCCTCTCTGCCTGGGCATGGAGATCTCGCTGCAGGCTGCCTTGAGATACATACTTGAATCAACCTTGTCTCCCTCAGGCTGACAGGACTCTTTATTCTGTTGGCAGATCCTTTTCAATATATTTAGTCATCCTGTGGAGAGAATCTGGTCTTAAAAACATCTCCATGTAAGTACTATACTGGTCATGCTGGACCACAGAGGATATATTTGTTTGTGAGAAAGTTCTTGTCATGCCTCTAGCCTACAGAGAGATTTAGAGTAATACCCTGACAATTTCCATTGATATATAAAACAAAGCTCACATCAGTGACAAAGGTAAGACAGCCGCACAAACAGACAAACACAAACAAAATAAACAGTTAACCGGGTGGGGTGGGTGGGTGGGTGTGGGTGATACCTGTGATGTCAACTTTATTCTTAGATGAGTGACAAATTAAAAGACAAAGGCAGCTTTTGTTTGAGCTCCTGGTGGCTCCACAGAGAAAAGCCTGCTCGTCTGTGATACAAGCCGAACAAAGCCAGAGGGATATTTCTGTCTTCATGTCAGAAAATATCTTCTTGATACATCTGTTGTATGTATGTACAGCCAATTCAAATTGCAGCTGAGAACCTCCTCTTCTGCTCTGGTTACGTGCCCTTACAGCGAATGACTGAATTTTGACAGAAACAGCAATGCAGAGAAAGTCATATAAATATGATTTTTATTTATAGTGGGATCACAGATTTAGGAAACCTTATGTGCACTACAGTAACACTAACAAAAGTCCATTGTTGATAATCTCACAATTAGCAAAATGACACTGAGTTAAAGCTGAACAACTGTTTATAGGGGAGTTGCAAACATTAATGCCGTACACTGTTGAGGTGTAAAAGTCAGATTATGTTCACTAAAAGAAGAACTGACACAATCCTTTTGTAAGCAATAAAACGTTGCATTCAAAAGCAATATACGGCAGTATTGCTCTGTTTAATGTACTCAAGGGTTTTTCTGCCAACAACTAGGACACCGGTGCCCCATTTGAATGATATTCTTTGTATACAAAACCATTGTACATCATCCGCAGTCAAAAATCTTTAAGCCAGGTTTTTAATAGTTGCATTTTAAAAAAAACAATCCTCTGATTTTATGTATTCCACCTTATTTATTGTTGGATTGTCCTCAACATTTAAGAGTGGAAGGAATATTAAAAGTCATTTTTAGTTGTAAAAATATCTGTTTATTTTTTTAAGAATTTATATATATGTAGGAACATGAGTATATTATATTTGTATCAACATACTGTATCGGTGCCCTCTTTTCTGTTGGTCAGTTGTACCTGCCTGCCCTCTTGTGAACAGAGAGGAAACAGCAGCCAGATCCAAGGGAGACTTCAGTTTGATGCTTTCAAACACTATCAAGCCTCCTCTGTACATTTTGTAATTTCACATTTGAAAAAAGCTCAATAGTAGCTAAGACAGTTGTGAAGATGGAAGGGGATGAACACACACACAGTCATTCAGAGTGTATGAGTAGATGGGCTGAAAACGGAGATAAGATGTTGGATGAATGTGGTGGGAAGCTGAGAGCACCTCTGTGTGTCTGCTGTGTCCTCCCACTCAGTGTGCAATGTGAGAGGCAGATGCAGAGCATTTAGTCTATTTCAGTCCATGGATATGTGGTAACCCTTTTCTTCACTGTTCCCTGTAAGACTTGTGACTCATCCACACTTGGACACAATCTTGCTGGAAGCATTAGCTAGAAAATATCTGACCCTCACAGGGGAAGGCACTCTTGTGGTCTTCATGCACAATTTATAAATGTCTTGAACTAATCTGAAAAACTGTTGACTGTTTTCTGTTGAGTCTTGGTTTAAAGGACAAATAACTGTATTTGTGTAGTGTTTGTATTTTTCTTGAACTTTGAAATTTTGCTTACTATTTTGCTTTTTTGTTATTTTTTAAAATCATTTTCGAGGTGTTTAACTAGCCTCAAATTTCCCCAGATCTTAATCTAGATTAATATTATGTTAATTTTGAAAACTTTAAGGTTTTTGGGGGATTTTCCCAAACTTTTGGGGAAATATTGGACATTATATCAGGAATTGTGATAAAACCTCAGATTTAAGGAAACATTCTTCTGACATTCTGACATAGACAATTCATTTTTGAGAATTTTTCAAAGAACTTTTCCTAAAATTATCCTTTATATTTCCTTTTTTTTTTTGTAATATTTCAATATTTTTTGAAATCACAACTGTTTATTTTCTGGAATTTATATTCTGAATGAACATCTGCATTTCAAAACATGTTGGAATGTTCGTTAAACTTAATCTTAAATTTTGGACTTTTTTGTGGACATTTTCTACAGAAATTTACAGGAATTATTCTGGCTATTTCGTGATGGTATTCAGAAAATGTTCAAGAATTTTAATTATGTATTTTTTTTCCCGAAAATCCTCTGAAATTTTACAAGATTTTTTTTTGTAAACGTTTGAAAAATATTTGGGAACTTCAGGAATTTTTTGTTTGAAATATTATGAAACTTATGGAACTCTCCTTAGAGCTTTTCCAAGAAATGTTTAGGATCTTTTTTTGAAAGTTTTTTCAGATATTTTCAGGAATTCTCCCACAATTTAGGGAACTTCGGTCGGTTATGTTTCAGAACTTGCTGCAATTTACCAGGAAATTTTCCTTGATATTCATAAGGAATTTGTAATTTTGGGAAATGTTGCCATATATATCCTGACATTTTTACAGAACGTTTTGGGGATTTTCAATCATTTTTTGTCAGAACTTTTCTTCTGATTTTCTGAAAATTTGGTAACTTTTATTTTATTTTCAAGGAATTGTCATAGAAAGATTATGGAAACGTATAGGGAATTTTCCTGATTTTTTTTAAAGAAATATTTTGTTGTAAATTTTCTTGAAGTTTAAAAAAAAAGTTTTGTCTGCAATTTTTAGTACATTTTTGGTAATATTTTCAGAATTAAAGATAATATTTATTGAGGAGTTTATACAAGTATGACCCCAGAATTGGGCAAAAATACATCTAAATGTACATCTAAATTTCAGATTCAAACAAATCTAAGACGTAAGTGGTGATTAAAGGGCCCTTGCACTTGTGTCTCAGTTGACACACAACTGAATTTTCACGTCTATTACATAATGATTTATTGAAGGAGTTACATGTGACTTCCTGTTTCCATTAGTTGGCAGAAACTGATATGCATTTTATCATACATTGTAAGGTGTACATAGTTCAGACCACACTGTGTACACTTCATTTAATTGTGATTGTGTTTGTCTGTAAGCTTACCTGAGTGTGCTGATGAAGGCTTCACTTGTGGGTGGTGCTATGACGAGGAAGTCAATGAATTAGCATGGTTCTCTACATTTCTGGGTTGTAACCACATGGTAGGAGCACTTGTTGCAGTTTGCCTTGGGTTATTAAAGATAAACCACAATTATATTAATAACTGTAATGTAATGACAACCATTTGTCACAAACTGGCTCCAAGTAAGTAAAGGGTATCACACATGAAACAAGGTATAAGGGAAGTTAAATTATTGTTAATCTCAACATAAAACAATCATAATTATTTAAATCAGATAAATCATTCATAAAAATTATTTGATTTCTATATTGGCAGTTCTAGGCTCCCATACATTTTGCTAGAATAAAAACATGAAGGTTCATATCACTGCGAGCCATGTGATTGTCTAACTTTAGTTTTTCTGCTCCATCTCTTTTTATTGTTATATACCAATCCGTTTTTCAATCACATTGAAATTCCAGGTTCAAATGAAATCCAATCATGATTGTGTACATTGAAAATGTATATTTGATATTTTAATGTTTGCCTTTAAAATGGTATCATTAAATTACATCACCAATGGCTCCAGCATAGAAAAGACAAACTTCCATTTTCCCTTCTATTTGCATTTCACACTGGCACAAGTAATGACACAGTTGGTATTTATGTGAAAATCCCAGTTTTTCAATTTCCCTTCAAGTTAGTTCCGTTTGAATAGTATCGACGCTTCGAAAAAGTTAAGAAGCCCATCCACATTCATGTTCTCCTACGCAGAATATGATTTGTTGATGGAAAATGGGTTTATCTTGGAAATACATTTTTTAAAGCACAAATATGCAATAAATGAAGCTTACATGTGTTCATACTTCACATGCATGGAATTCACATGAATCTTCAATTTAACTACAATTTAGTATGATACTGGCAGCTTTTAACTTCCACATGTTAAAAAGTCTATTATTGAGTAACCCTTCCCTGTTAGTGACACTTAATGGTTGAGTGTTTAGTAAAGAACACCAGTAGCAGATGATTAGCTTAGCATGAAGACAGAAAACTCTGAAATAGTCAAAGTATAAGAAGTTGTTACAGCACTTAACTCTTTTTTAAAGATAAATAAGCTATTGAGCTTGAGAGGGACTGGTATGTTGTATTTTCACAGAGCTTTTTGCCCTGTTAGCATTCTTTCTGCTTATCGAAGCTTACAGGTGGCTGGCTACAGTGTTGTGCCTATTTACATCTCTGCAACTAACTCCTAGTAATATCAAACAAGCATATTTACCCAAAATGTCAAACTATTGCTCAAAAGTACAGGCAATATAATCTGTCTTCTCAAAGAAAGAGCAGAACGATGCATTCAAGAGTTTAGAACTATTTGTTGTTGACAGTGTAGGGTCCTCATGGTGTACCAAGTAAAGCCCAGCTTTGTCACTGTAAGTAACCTATGAGCACCGATAATGGTTTCATTGTAGGTTAACCAAGAATTCAGCTGCATGCAATCTCTGTATGGCTTCATCTCCACTCCTCGGGCTACAGACCTTGTTATTGCAAAACACTGGCCAAGCTTAACATTGCAGAAAGAAGACTTTCTTACTTCCAGATTTTCTCACATGATGATCTTATTCTTTTTGCTAAGGTCAGATAGAGTGTGTGTGTGTGTGTGTGTGTGTGTGTGTGTGTGTGTTTGCTGTCACTTAGTTTTGAGTTCATGGCTCACAATAAAAGCCATTCAATAGATTTCAATGAGAGCTGTTTCAGAGGCGATTGCATCACATAATATCATCAAATTTGACCATGTCTTTACCAATCAGCTAAAAGATAAGTTGCAGTAAGAGTGAAAATATCAGTAAATAGTGTCATATGATCCTGCTGGCTTTAAATCAAATCACAATGCAGCCACTCAAATGAAATCTATCCATCCTACTCTGTTCTTTTCTCTCGTCTACATTTCCCCTCACATGCTTCTTAATTTGAATCTTTCTGTGTGAGCTTTGGCTCAAGTTGAACAAGCTAAAGCACAGGGGTCACATCCTGTGTCATGGGCACCCAAGGGAGAACAGGCTGTGACAAACCATTTCTTTCAAAATGGTAAAGAGGAACTGTGTATAAGTTTCAACATCTGATAAATCTAAGGTGAGGTTACAGCAACACAGGAAATGCCCTCTCATCCACCCTTCATTTCCTCTATACGATATAAAAAAAAAAGTTGATGCATCAGTGTGTAATAGCTCTACAGCTCGTGTAGTGCAGGTTGTACACCTAAAGGCTTACAACTACTCAGGTTATATGTGGCTAAGTATGATCTGAATGAAAAATGCTTCAGCTTTCACGTAAGGCTCTTGGCCATGTACATTGTGAAATTCAGGAGGAACATTAAGAGGAACAGGAACAGAGGAACAGTTTGAGTAATGATGCAGTGGGCATAAAATGGTGTCAGATGTTTAGGCAGCATCGGAGAAGTGTACTGGTCATATAACTTAATGTTTTATATTATTTTGTGTACAAATGGAAGGATATTACTTTGTAAGACTGTAAGGAAAGCAGCACGTTACTACTGCAGAATATGACTGAGACGTTCTGCATTTATATTATCCACATCTTTGAAGCTGAATGTTTGCCTCTTATGAACTTCACACTCAGTCTAATCCTGATACACCGGGCTGGCTGCTCCTGCTGTCACCAAGCGATACCTCCCATTCCACTTAAGTACAGTATCTTTGAAACCATCCTGCTGTAGACCAACAAATATTGAGAAATGCACAAGCTTTAGGCATCATTTAAAAACTGTAAATGTGGCGTTTCATGTATTCAAACTCCACTGCGATGATACACCGGATGGGTCTTATGACTAAGGTCATGCAGGCCAAGGAACCAATATGAGAAGAAAATGTACTTGTAGACTAAGTCTCACCCCTACACACGTTCCTCCATCCAGATCTTATTTTGCGCATGTCTGTTAAACTCTCATAAGAAATAGATTTTGGTCAACATGTGAGTGGAGTTTTACTTTCTAAGCTGGTTAAGTTTGTATTATAGGATTAAAAAAAGTGTATAAAAGAAAGTTAAGCAAAGTTAGTTTGCCTGAAAAAAACAATCACCTTTTATAGTACAATTTGGGATTAAAAGTAGATTTTATGGTTTAAGTATCTTTACTACCTTTAAAGTGGAGTGAAAAGTTTACCTTTGAAATGTAGGGAAGAATATTTTGAAGGATAAACTCAAGTAACCGACTGAGCTGCTGTTGCTCATTTTAGCCGTATAGTTATGTGACCCTGATTCTGAAAGCTGATTCTGACCCGTATGCCAGATGATCAAACATCAGCACATCTAGATCACCCTTGACTCTTATAACTTAAAACTTATTTTTACTGCTCTTATCCCTTTTTGATGAGATCTGCAGAAAGAGCTTGAAAATATATTTGTTTTTTCCTCCCATGTAAGGTAAATGTCTGAGGCTTATTTAAGTTTCTCTGAGTTATACATGTTCATATTACAGTCACAATGATCGCATGAATTATTTAACAGTCGCTGTTTACATTAACAGTTAAAACTAATCAATAAAATTCATTACTTGTTAGGTAACAGTTTTTTTCTTTTGCTTGTAGGAGCCACTCAAAAAGACGTGGAGTTTCACAAAATGAAACCCTGTGGGTGTTCAACACACCAGAATAAAATTTGGAGTAATTGAAGTTTTAAGATAAGAGGCAGTGTTATATTTAAGTTCATTCTTATGAAAGGACTCTGACATAAGCTACTGCAAAGCTTGAGCTTTGAAATTCACCCGAAGTTTCAGCTTAAATGAAACAACGTCATTGTAAAACTTATTGAAATAATGTTTTCTTTAGCCTATACATAATTAGTGCTGACATGTCCTTAGATTGAAGTTCGTTATCTGACCTTGAATCTCTACTTTTTTATAGACACTTGAGGTATCAGCTCATTGGCTAATCTTAGGAACCAAATACCAGCCGACAGTACAACGTATGTTTGGCTGATTGAACTGAGCTGCAGAAAGGAAAAAGCCCTCTCTGTGCTCAGTGGCAAAACACGCAGTGGGTAGAAGGGAAATAGCCCTCCCCAGCTAAACACTCTCACTGGAAACCCTACCCACTATCCAAACAACTGGACTGAGATGTTATTTATTCATATGTGCAACGATGGCCATGATCAGTTACTAGGTAATTCTAACTCTGTGTATAAGACTAATCATTCTTATAGAAACAGTAAACATTTAAAAACCCTGTAACCTGTCCAAACTAAAACCCCTGCACCATGAAAAGTCACTGCCCGGTTGGAACAGACATTTCTTTTTCTAATGTATAATTTAGATATATGGTCCTTTAGCCTATATCTTGAGAGGTGTCGCGCAGGATGTCTGAAAGTGGTTTAAAAATTGTTAACACAAGAGCAACAAATATCTGACAGGATCTTGTGTGGTGCAAACGCTCCCAAAACTAAAAATCAAAAAAAGACCTATTAGGAAAAAAAAGGACAAAAGTATCAAGTCCTTGTTTTGGTGAAGATAGTGCTAGAAATAGTTTTTTTTTTTTTTTGTCTTCATTTAGATAATAAAACAACTGAATATCAACATTTAAAATTGTCCGACTAATCAACATTTTTTCTCTATAAAAAAAAGGAAAAATAAATGTAAAAGAGCCCCTGAATAAAAGGCAGACACTCTGACTTAAAATGCTTTTTGTATTACAAGTCATTCAACTGACAGCTGGATGGCAGAAGATTTGTCCAAAGGAAAACTTACAATTACAATAGAAGTCAAAAAAATGTCACATTTTTATAAAAGGAAAACAAAACTCTAGATAATACAGACATGGCTTGCCATTCACTGAACCAAAACCCTGGTAGGTTAAAAGATACTCTGTTGATCTTGTTGGGACTAGTACCTGGAGGAATGGCCTGACTCTGACCCCTGAATCAGCAGGTCGGACAACCAGCGGAGCTTCCTGACTGTACACCAGGAAGAGGCTGTTCTCACTTGACACCAAATGAAACGAGAAACTGCTAAAAAAGAAGAAGTTCTGATTGCCATCAAGACACACTGCAGAGGAAGAAGGGCTCATCGGTTGGCACAGTCACAAGAGTTTTTCTTAGGAAGGCACTTGACATGGGGTTGTGGTGTTCCCCATGCAGCCACAGCAACGCACTAAGGTCCTCGTTTGTGCACACTGAGGAGGGACACCGTCAGCTAAGTGCAAGATCCATGATAAATCCACTTTTCACCACACCAAAGAGGGGGGGGGGAACTAAAAAAAAAAAGAATTCTGAAACACAAATCCACTACAGTCCACAGCTTCAAATACAGTCCCTAAGTGGGTGGGGTCATGACTTTTTTGGGGGGGGGAATGCATTTTTGTTGATCAGATTTAAGGAACCTGTGCAAAGGCTTCAGTGGTGATTGATATACGTTTGAGAGCGTTGAAGATTTTTAAGCACTTTCAAGTTTCCCGCTCTGTAATTTCAGCCAAAGAGATCCCAAAAATGACCAAACCCACAACTATGACCAAACCCTAAGACAGATGGACCCGGCCCAGAAGCTGAACAATAAACCCACTAAAAATGAACAGAAAATAAAAGCAGATGTCTCTTAGGTTTCACAATAAGACATTCCCATTGAGGCACATTTCCAGAGAAGTGTCATATACAAAGCTATAAAAGAAAAAAAAAAATCCCCAAAAACATTCAAGTAACTTTGTCATGTAAACACTTTTTTTTTTTCCAGACTATTATACATGATCGATTGTTGTCAACGTCGATTTGTGTTTGTGTGCAACAATAAGACAACAGTGTGAGGAGAGAGAGAGAGAAGCCTGCAGGACTAGTTAGAGTCACGAATCCAGCCCGGATGTGGTCTCTGGGTTTGTTTTTAGAGCAGGACACATGAGCAGCACTGGTCGCCGCCACTGGGAACTGTTGAGTAGTTCATCTGTCTGACTATTTCTGCAAACAGTTCGTCAACCGAGCTTTTATTTTTGGCGGAAGTTTCCATAAAGGGGCAGCTCCACTCCTGGGCCAGCGCCTTGCCTTCCCCGGAAGACACCTCTCTCTCCCCCTCCAGGTCCACCTTGTTCCCCACCAGGATCATGGGCACCCTCTCATACCTCTTCACCCGGATGATCTGGTCTCTCATGGGCTTGATGTCCTGGAAGCTCTGCTGGTTGACCAGGCTGTAGACCAGGATGAAGCCCTGGCCGTTCTTGATGTACAGGTCGCGCATGGACGCGAACTGCTCGGTCCCGGCCGTGTCCAGGATCTCCAGCACGGACGGGGACGAGTCCACCTCGATCTCCTTCCGGTAGAAATCCTCTATCGTGGGGTCGTATTTCTCGATGAAGGAGCCGGTCACGAACTGGACCGTCAGCGCGGATTTACCGACTCCTCCTGACCCCAAAACAACCACTTTGTACTCCCTCATGGCCTGGGTGGGTGGTGTAAGGGGGGAGAAAAAAAAAAAAGAAAAAAGAAAAAGGCAGACACCTCCTTTTTTCCGCGACGAAGTCTTCCTCTCTCTCTCTCTCTCTCTCCCTCCCACCCGCTGACCAGCCCCGATGTTTTCAAAGCGAGCAGACTGGGAAGGCTGCCCTCGCTCGGCTAGCAGTCAAACCCCACGCCGACAAAATCCTCTGCGACGGCCGCGGAGTCCAGATCCGACCTCTCCTGGACATCAGCGTGGCGGATTCAAGCGCATTTTGATCGCTCTGTATTGTGCAAACCCTTGCTGTTGGGAAGCGTGATCGTGTCTCTGCTTCGCTCTTGCACAGCGTTTCCTGCCCACCACATCCTCAGCGCGTCAAACAGCGACGCTCAGTTCCGCTTTCTTAAAGGAGCCGTCACCCGAAACTCTCAGTCAGATGACCAGACAGGCTGCACCACCGTGTGTGCGTACATGTCTGTAGTCCAGGCTCAAAGCCCAGTCTGCGTGACCTCTCACCTCATGCTCTCATTCACGGTCATTACTCTCAATAAGGGGTTTTTGAGCTGCACTCTATCCCTATAATTATGATTGTACACAAGCATGCATGCTAATGAGGTCATTCATTAAAGCACATTTACATATCCCAACAGACTACAATGCATAAGTGGATGAATTCTTAACCTGATTAACTGTAAAATGTCTCGATTATAAGTCAAATTCCCGCGGGAACTTAAGTCAACGAGCATGACTAATATACACTATTTAACAAAAAAAAAGATTGAAATAAACCCCCTCATACACAAGGTGGAGGTGGAGATGGAGATGACGTAACTCTTCATTTTGCTGTGATTCACCAAAGGGAAAGACTTCTGTGATTTGGTTCCAGTTACAAGGGAAGAGAAACACATTCTTCATTTGGCTCACTTCCAATTACTGTGATGAATTTCATTGAGTTGCAAATGTAACCTAAATAGTTTCACAGTCAGTCATAAATATTTCAGTTTTTCCTTCTTGGAAATTCCTCTGCTATTTAGTCAGTCTTTATAAACCCATCACAGCCAATTAAAAACACAGTTAACTGCCTGATGTCAGTGTTTACATTGATTTTCATTAATTGCAATTATGATAGAATAACAAGACCAGGATGATAAAGTGTAATCAGTATTTTGTATTTATTTAACTACACTTCCTGAGCACTGCTGAGGTGCCCTTGAGCAAGGCACCGAACCCCAAAACTGCTCTGAAGCACTCGCTGTGGGCAGCACCCTCACTCTGAGACCTCTCCATTAATGCATGTCCATAGGATCCTGTTTGTGCATGTGTGTGTATTTTCGGCCTATGTGTGTGTCCACGTTCATTAAACAGTGTAAAACCAAATTTCCCCACTCGCAGGATTAATAAAGTATAAGTTATTATACTTATTTTATTTCAACTACATTGTTGATTAACTTAACAGAAATGCATTCTTTTCTTATCATGTTTTGCACTTAAAATTCTGCACCATGTACATGATGATAACAAGTACAAATACTATATTAATCAATGGCAAACTGAATTATGGATACCCATTGATCTTTATTGATGATTTTATTATCTTATTTCTTCATCTTTTGTATTTGTACTTGTTTTAGGAAACCATTAATCAGCCCATTTATGAGCAAAAGAAGGTTCTTTGTGTTGTATGGAAAAAAAATGTTCAACTTTTTACGATAAGATATAGGAGCAGCTGATATAGATAATGTCATCAGAATGTAACCGGTGGGAGCCATGTGGAGTGCATGTAGGCTTCATCATACTTTACTATAATCAGTCCTGACCCAGATATTGCACACAATCTAAATATAATTGCAATGAGCACTATTCATTTGACATTGCACCTCTGTCATACACGAGGGTCTCTCTGTGGAGCTGCTCCAGTCTTTCTGACTCTGAACCCTCAAGGTAACAAAGTGTTGTTAAGGGTGAAGTTAAGGAAACATCTCATACTCTGACCTAGATGTTATTGATATGAAATAGACCAACAGGTTGTGTGAATGAAATGCTTTCATGTTGACCGACAAGATAAAACAGATAGGAGGATTTGTAAGTGGCATTAACTTACATGGATCAAATATAAGTGTGAGTAAAATGAACACACGACGCAGTGATCACAACACTGTTGCATGAGCAAATCAAATATTGTTTTATTCAGATTTTTTTTCATCCATACAGCAAGAGTCAATTATGGCAACAATAAAATGTGCATAAACAAATCTGAAGTCAGAATAGTACATTATTGTGTGGCAACTGTTAGCAAATACATAACTGGTGGTTGCACTTACAAGTGAAAAGCAGTCAAAGCGTTCGTGTGCCCTCAGCAGGGAAGAAAAACCTCGGTTACAGTCGGCATATGACTGAACATCTGGTTTGGAGAAAAAAATGGTGCTTTGGTTCTGTAGCGACTTAACAGCAGCCTCGAGTCACAAACACGTTGAACGGTGACTTGTTACATTCATTTGAAAAGACTAAGTTTGCCAAACAAGCATTTGGTGTGTTGAGCCTTCTCCTGCTGAGAGCACAGATATGATAGCAACAACATATTCCTGTGAGTCAGAGTCGACTGTTATTATCTGTCTATGAGAAAGTATCCGGGGTGGATGAGTGCTAATATTTGATCTCTGTTTAAATAAAATGATTGCTTGGAAAATGATCTTTTCACACAAGAGTAAGATGACTTGTTTCTGAAGTATTATTTCTCCCCACTGTGGATGTTATCTACTGTACGTATACTTGATAAAAAATAAACATATTACTGTGTATTTTGTATTCTGAATGTGTTTATCTTTCTTTACATATCTATGCAGTACTGTACTTTAACATGCAGTCAAATCAAACTATAATAGAATATAAACTTTGATAGTTGAATGTATCATCTGTACCATGGGAGCAGCAATACTGCATGACCAAGTCCAACAAATGCTAAATGGACTTCACTGGATGTGTGATCCTACAAGAGGGATGGAGTAAGCATGACACAGGGATATATACTTCCCTGCAACATTCCCTGGCAAAACTAGCCTCTGAAAAAATAAAGAAAGTCAAAAAGCGCATATAGCTTTCTCTGAATGCATTGGCCAAGAAACTAGTGCCCTTCTTTGCAAGCAATTTTTTTTTTAGCTGGTCTTCTAATTTAAGAATTTTAAATTAATCTAGCAAAATTCCTTATAATTATAGATCTTTTTTTATTCAAAATAATATCTCAATATGATACACATTTTTTTCTCTGTTCATTTGACTATATACAGAAGTGCAAAAAGTCAACCTTCGTCCTTTAGGTTAGAACTCATGTCTGCAGCATTTGGTACTCCTCATATCCGGAGAAGTATCTGCTTTCTCGCTCCTAATCTCACATCCAAACACCCGTCAATCTCACTGCTCGTTTTGGCCTGACATTCAGGGCAAACTTAAGAAATATTCAAACAAAAGTACATATCTTCTTGAAATGGATACAGTAGAAAATAATTTTTACTCTAAAACATGGCAAATTTATAATATAATACAATATATTTTAAAACATGATCAAGGAAACCTTAAGTTGGTTAAAACATTAGTTGTTGTTTTTTTTTGTCTACTCAGAGATGCTGCTGTGGCACCAAATGAATTGATCTTATTCCTTGTATCAAAAACAAAACTCTTTATCAACAAAATTAACTGATAATGTAACATTAACTGAAAAAAGACATCCAGCTATATGAATAATGTGAATATTTCAAACTGACTCAACACATTATCATTTATATGGTTTGAAAAAGTTATGAATGTCATACTACCTCAAAATCTACAACGGCTATATCATTGTTGTCAAGTAATATATAGTAAGGCAAAAAATAAAGAAAAAAAAAATCTACAACTACATACCTCAAATCGACTCAAATCCTAAGTAGTACATAACACATGAAATTTAAGAGAGTAATTGTTACTTTAACATCGATAGAAGATCAAAAAAGATCATATGCGGCATGTGAGAGAACTATAAAACATCATTGGTGTTCTTTACCTGCATGGTGATTGAAAGTACATTGATTGGGCTAAGGCCCATTAATTGTAATCTAAGGCTTTGTTAGGTATGTTACAATCGGTAAAGACATACTACACACCTTTATGAAAACAGAAACAATAAGTGATCATAAAACGGGCAAATGAATGAAGATGATAAACATGTTTCCTTAATTGTTTCAGCCTTTTGAGAGATGCTGCTGTAATCATTCGTGAACACGACTGGGAGAAAAAGTGTGCTTTGGTTTCTGTCGTCAGATCTACAGGTGAATGAAATACACACAGAGAAAGTGTTGTATCTCCTCAAAAGTAAAAGTTCACTGAGGATGGCTTGTGAAATTCAAACGGGGTGAGCAGACAAACAATCAGTCAAGTGCACACGTGGTTAAAATGACCTAATAGACCTTTGGGTCTGTTGTTTTAAAATTCCCATCAACGCAATGCTCAACAGTGCTTCTTGGAGACACAGTTCGAGAGTTACTCCTCTTTAAAAGAGGGGGAACACACAGTCAATCGAAGCTACACCCTCTACCAGGCTTTAGAGTCAATGGACTTCTTAATCCCAACAAGCATGAACAACACTACTCTCTGAAAAGAGGTATGACAAACTTTAGAAAAACCCTCCATTTTTGATTTAAAAGAAAAAAAACATTAAAAAAAAGGCACAAAAACCCACTTCTAAAACTGATTGATTAGAGAAACAAAGTAAAAGAGTAAAAAAAAACAAAAAAAAACACTCACAATGGAGATTCTGAAACAAAACATTACAAAAAGAGCCATACAAAACTTGAACCTTCGGTAAACAAATAACACTGCTGAGATAACACTCTGGTTTTAGCTGTATGGCCTTGATGGCACATGATAAGGTGAGGAGAAAAAAAAAAAGCTAGCCTGGCTGTGCTTTCAAGGTACACAGGTATGTTGGTTTAACCAGAACATTCATATGTCCAAGACCCTCATTTCAACATCTAGTTTCACTAGTAGCCGTAAAAACACAATACTGTACATGCCTAATTCTTTTGGCCAACAAAATTCCTGTTTAAATCGTTGTGCCTTTCACTTTTGTATTCAAATTCAAGGTGCATGTTTGCATTTCACATGTAAACTATGAAATATGGCTATCAATTAAAATAATAATAATAAAGCAGAACGAATAAAAAAAAAAAAAAGGGAAAGAAAAATCTTGGTCTACTAACGTACCAGCACTGGATGTTGCTTTGTGCAACCACGCTCTTGACCCTCTGTGCATGCAGTGATGAGAATAATTTAGAACTAATTGAGTGCTTTGTTTTAGTCAGAGACAGAGGTGTAATGTTTCACACACTGACCGCGGCACCAAGATATCCTCCTCTCTCGGCTGGACGTTGAATTTGACTAAAAAAATGTGTCTATGCGGGAAGATGGCACCAATCACGTGTTGCACCCTTGATGTTGACTCGTGT
Source organism: Labrus mixtus (assembly GCF_963584025.1). Lineage (NCBI taxonomy): Eukaryota > Metazoa > Chordata > Actinopteri > Labriformes > Labridae > Labrus > Labrus mixtus. The sequence goes on from NC_083619.1 coordinate 14,581,869, forward strand.
GATGAGACCAGAGATGGCAGACCCTTCTCTTCGCCCCGCTGCTTGACATTCTGAAGGTTATGTACATAAAGGCTGAACTCTTTTGGCTTGGACGGTGCCAGCACACATTCGCTTGATCTGAAAGATATAACCGATTTCACATTTAGTAAGTAATAAGTAAAGTGAGTAAATGATGCTACAGAGAGAGAGAGAGAGAGAGACAGAAATGACTGTTACAAGTTGTGTTTTATGTGCACGACCTTAAACCAGAGCTAAATGGATGCACATAACATCGACTTTGTAATGAATAGAGAGAATGTGAGGATTGAAAAAGGAACTCACTGTTCTTGAGAGGAACTACATTTGAGTCAAATACTTGTGACTACTCAGATGATCTGCAGATATTATTGGAATCTGTGGGAAATAAAAAAAAACAGACCAAGAGATCAAAGAGATAATCCCAAACTGAGAATACTAAAAGTGGAAGTTAGCCGACAGCAAAATCACAATGCAGCAACATCTGTTCATATTAAGATGAGTTAATCAATGAAAAAGCGTAGATGACAAGGTAGAAAAGCATCATAGCTAAAGTTTCATTCCAATGTGAGATGTCAATAAGAATTAACAGACACTCCTGGACAGCAGGGAGGGGGAGAGGGGGCTTGATAGGAAAGGAGAGATGAGGGGGTCAACGGGAAACTGTCAGTGAGGTGACTCCCCCATGCAAATCTAAGTCCTCCATGTTGTTGACCTGCACACAACAATAAAATGAGAACTGGCCCTGGATCTTGACGGTTAACATGACGCTTCATCCTATCAGATGTTTCTTCACTGGCATTATGACACTATGCAATGTAGCTGACAAATTACATTGGACAGAAATGAAATCAGAATGTAGCACATCTTCATTCAGTCTGTTTTAAAAACCTTTCCCTGATTTGAATCATGAATGTGTTCGACTTTGTAACAGCTATGCTTTAGGTGCTGGAAGCAGCAGCGAAAAAAGAAAAATGTAAATGAAAAGCCAAGCACGAAAGGGCACAGATAGCGACTGTGGCACAAGCTGTGCAAATGGCTCTTTTTAAAATGTAAAAAAACAACAACTACCTCATACATACCAATTGCATGTATTCGTTGGTAGTCAACTTTGATAAGGAAGAGTCCTCAAAATGGGAAAGGACAAGAATCGAGGTTACAATGAGGACAAACATTAAATGCAATACAGTGTGATAAGATAAACTGGGAGACATGTGAACATTGTTTATAGGTAAAATGAAGGACATTGCCTCAGAACTTTTGATATCATTAATATGTGTACACATGTTGGACTCTTGTGTAGGCCAACAAGAAGGAGTACTGCCTCTAACCCAACCCACGCCTAGCTGTAAGACACAAGCATTCCCAGATCCTCCATGTGCATTTAGAGTGATCGATAGATAGAGAGAGAGAGAGAGAGAGAGAGAGAGAGACAGAGAGAGAGACAGAGAGAGAGAGAGAGAGAGAGAGAGCGAGAGACAGGGTGAGGCGGTAGAGGTGCAAACCTGATTGGTGGAGGCGGTTGCAAAGGGAACGCTTGTGGCAGATGAGGTGGCTGCAGACACAGTGGCTGGATTACCACCGTGCATCATGGGAACTTTTTTTGGAGGGAAAATCATGTAAGCAAAAATTCACAGAGGTGCAGTGTAGCCACATACATACAACAGGCAAATGAGGGAAGGAGGAGGAGAAGAGAGGGAGGAGGAGGGTGAATTCGATTTAACTGGATCCCTTTCTTCTCTCTGCCGTCACAGATAAGAGGTCTTGTGATTTGAGAACTTGATGTGACACAGTAACGCAGCAGCAGAAGCACTGACTCACTATTGTAAGTAGTAAAATATCAACTTAGTACTCTCTTGGTAAACACCAGATAAGAGCTTCATTTTTGAAAGTTCCAAAAATACGACTCATTAAGGCAGAGAAGACAAGAAGAAGGTTATAATTGAACTCCCTCTGTGTTTTAAAAGGTTTTAGTGGGTGTCAGGTAAGTTCAGCCAAAAGCCAAGTTAAGAACGAGTATGAGCACAAGAGTGGTCAAGTGATATACAGTAGGTGTACATAGAGATACAGACATAATCAAGGTCTTTCACATTAATACTATGAAAAATAACAGCTGGCATAGAGCTCATATAGAACATTTAAATGTCATAAAATTTGTTTTTCTGTCTGTTGACTCTTGCCTATGCTCTAATATTTCAGAAAATGTATACACACAACATGATCAAATCAAAATGAGTCTTTTGGGGTACAAGACAGTACATTTCAGGATTGTATTTTGGATGGGGTGTGAGTCACAGACATGAGGTAACAGGTAACTGAAGAAGGAAAGCTGGAACCTACCAACGCCGGCTGCAGGTGTCATGCACAATATTGAGCCTGCCCATCATGCAGTGCAACAGGAAGTGGATTGGATAGGGGAGAGAAATCAAAACAGGCCCATCACAAGGTTTTCGTTAGAGTGAGGGGAGAGATAAGGTGGGAAGAAAGGTTAATATCTCTTGGACACAGTCATCAGTGATTGGAATAAACGGCGAAGTGGTGAACGCATCATAAAGCAATCTTGATGAATCAAATCAGAGTGTGAATCTGAACTTTTGTCTCAAGAGCAATGCATATACACGTGTACTACAACAAGAGTGTTAGTGCGACTGTGATTGTAACAATTACCATATTTTATACACACTCTAGACAGAAGTGAGGAGAACAGCAGATGTAAAGAAGCCAGACTTTGCAGCTTGCTGCCAATCTGAGGCGTACTGTAAAGAACCATAACCACCCGGGGGCCCCTTCCTCCCAGCCCAAGCCAAAGCCCCAGCAGTGGTAATATGAGTGATCACACCAAGGACACTTTCATTTGACAAACATGTAACTTGTTACAAGTTAGGCAGTTCTGTTCTTTTTCTTACAAACATCCATGCCTTCCTCATTCAGCCTGCAGGGGATAGACCAGTGGTTCTCAAACTGTTTTACCTCCTGTTATATTTCCTTTTGCAGCCAGACACCCTCGAACCAGAGAATAATATATTTGGTAGAAAATAGGCATATAAAAAGAGACAACACATCATTAGCCATCAGTACTTTGCTTACTTAACAACTTTTGCTTTAACACACAAAGCCTGAGGAGGGTTTCTGACCAGCTTTAAATCTTATTCCACCTCACACTGATGGTATTAAGTTGTATTTTGATTTATTTAGGGATTTATTTTTATCCCTTATTCAAAGAGGACAGTGGATCGTGAAGGAGAGAGTGGGCAATGACATGCAGAAAAGGAGCCGCAGGTCGGACTTGGACACAGGTTTGCCCGCTTCGAGTACTAACGCTTCCGTACAAGGGGTTTGCGACCTTACCGCTAGGCCATCAGCACCCCACACTTCTGGTATTTTGTATGCTGTGTTTTTCACTCTGACTTTTCAGATGTTCTGCTGTAACATTCATTCAGCAGGTCAATACTATAAACGCTCAAATGTAAAAAAAAAAAAACGAGGCGACCAAGTATAAACTTTACATGATTGCGTTTCCTGTGACAGTTGAAAAGAAATGTCTTGCATTGAATATATCAATATTTGATGAAAAATGTGTTTATTCTAAAAAATGTCAAACTACTAATAAATAACTATGTTAGAAATAATGCATTTTTTTTAATTCATGTTTAAAACTCTTAAGTCCCCATCTGCAGTTCTCTAAAGTACCCTCACTTTGAGAAACACTGTTTTAGATTGAGCAGGTAACTATTTATTGATTGATTGATTAAGGTTGGATGCCCATTAGTTATTACCGCAGTAACAACTCCTTTTCCTGAGGTCCTTACAAAAGGGGTTATGTACTCATATTAAGGCAATTAGTGAAAGACAGACAATTGAACCCATCCTTACTCCTAGTGGCCATGCAATGCCATACAAAGCACAATGCGTACATTTGTTGAAGCATTTTTAGCTTTTATACAGCATATGAATGTTCTACCTCACTGGCTTTACATGAAATCTTAAGGTTTTATTCTAGTTCCTAGTAAGTTTCTTCTATGAATAATCCACACCGGAGCTGCTCTGTGCTGCTATCTACCACGTCGCTTCACCCAAGCCAAGCAGGAGCCATGTTAGGCTGATCCTTGCCTCCGCCGGGTGTTCAGAGCTCTAGTGATGCTTTCTTTGGGATTCCTACCTGATGGGAGGAAAGCAGCCTGCTGCTGAAACTGCATGTTGGCCAGGGCCTGTTGGTACTGGAGCATGCCGGTGTTAAACATGGCAGAGGCTCCGTTTGCCTTCTCCATGGCTGCCCGCTTTGGCATGGGAGCCATGACACTAGGGGCGATGCCCTGCCCAGCCAGACAGAGGGGGTGGGGGGGGGCAGTGAGAAAGAAAATAAACAGAGATAGAAAAAGAAAGAGAGAGAGGTGCGTGGAGAGAGAGAGAGAGAGAGAGAGAGGGTGTGTTGGAAAGAGGCAAAAAACGGGAAAGAAAACAAAAAAAGTACATACGTTAGAGGACACAGAAACAGCATAAGAACATCCTTGTGTATACAACAACAACAACAACAACATCATCATATCATCAGTAGCAAGCAAGCAGCAGTCTGACACAAGTACTACACAAGCAGGAGCATGGTGCTTACTGGAGCGACTGGCTAACAAGCATTCATATATACATCATTATAACAAGACGCTGATTGGATCATTAACTTTGTACTCTTAGGGCTGACTAAAGGCATATGCAAGCATTAACTATTAAAACAATAATGCTGTTGCTAACAAAAGGTGGAACAGGTAGGAAGCACAGAGAGAGGGAGGCTGCACTGCTAGCTCCATGATAAACTATGTAAGCCATGTTTAAGTGATGGTTCACTCTCAGACAAGAGTCAAAAATGGTCTCACGCCAAGGGACAGAAGGAGGGTCATCGAAAAGTATTTTTCAGGCATCAATAATTACAACAACAAAATTCTCTGTGAGTTCATTAAGTCCTTGCATGAGGCCATCCTTGAGGTCTGAATATCCGTGAAAAGATTTGATGATGGAGTGAACAATCATTTGAACTGTAATCATCTGTTATGGTGGGATCACTCGTGTATGGATTTAAAGACTGTTCCTCTTGGCCCCACCTTTATCCATTATCTGACATGCACTAGTAACAGAGACATGCACACATTTGATTGAGCTGCTCCACAACACTGACCACTGACTTGGACGTAAGACTGAAGCCATGGCACCGTTAAAGAAGCTCTACTTCCCTAGCCCTCGCTGACTTTTGTTAAATAGGCTATAGGTGATGAACTGATTGCGGCTCCTTGAAACAAAATTCCACATTTGAATTTGTGTTTGAAAAAGGGCTGTCAGCATTAACTAGTTAATCGCAATTAATTAAGGCTTTGAAATGAATGCACTTTTTCTTGTCGCAAATTAATGGCATGCTGTTTTGTCCCTTTAGGAGCACAGTGGATAAGCCTCCGCAGTGTCTCCCTGTAGTCGCAGTGATGGAAAAGAACAACTTCTCATTTCACTTTAAAAACTCTCAGACAGCTCAAATGACTCAGAAGTTATAACGACCTCATGACATCAAACATTGCACTTTAACACTGTGCTTCGCTGTTTACATTTAGTTTCTGATTCGTAACAAGTTCCTTTTCCCGTGGTTAACCTTCAACTTACCAGAAGGTCCTCACTTTATTTCAAAATAAAAGCAGGGTTGAATTCAAACAGCAAGTCAAGTACTCACACCTGAATACAGTACAAAAATTAAAAATCAGAGACTAACAGTTTTTATTTTTAAATGCAAAATAATGTCATTTCAAACAGGGGATTAAAAATGTTATTAATCGCGATTAACTATTGAAATTCAGTGATTAATCACAATCATAAATTTTAATCGTTTGACAGCCCTAGAACTTGCACATGAAGATAACCGTTTGGTGTTGGATGAACCTAAATTCAGAGAGCCACAATCATTTGATCACAGGCAGTAATAATGACAGATCAACAGGAGGAAAAGACAGACATTGCACTGAGACAACGACAAACAAAAATAGCGAGGTATCTTTGGTTAAACATACTGCTCTACAACAAAGCCACATGCCAAGCTAAAAGGTGAAAGGTCATAGTACCAGGTCAAAGGTTGCGTCGAGGGGTCGCTTCAGTGATTTGACAGCCGACTGAGTCTTAATTAGCAGGCAGCGAGCACATGATGGCAATGGGCCAATGGGGTTCAAGCGCATTAACATAAACCAGCAAGCAGAGGTGCATCATGGGGGCAGCAGTGCAGTTTGGGTATAGGTGAGAAAAAACAAAAACAAATAAAAAAACAAATCATTGGAATGCAATATACAAGGGGAAAACAGGACTAAGGCATGCACAGTGTGAACACTAGCTCTACTGCTGGACAGTTAAACAATCATCAATGATAACTACCATCTACATTAGTCACCGTCACAAAACCATGGATGAATATAGTGATGAGAATATTACACGATCATTGCTGTAAAGCGAGTCTCACTGATCAAATTCAACAGGAAAATTATCCGAAAGAATAATTCACAGGTTTCTGTTTCACTGTGCACATCATAGTCAGTGTCACATACAACGCTTCACTGCCTGGCTTCTTCAATAAGAGCATGTAGGAAACACTGTGTGGCTGCACTATTATTCAAAGGTGCTGTTACTGAGAGACAGGACTGAAAGCGCAATGAATCCTTTTTTTTAATAATGTCAAGAGGAAGAGAAGTAATAGAGAGGAAGCACAGAAACAAAGGTGTGACAAACAAGACCAGGCCATCAGAAAGAGAGAGATATAGAGAGGGGGGAACTAGCTCTCTGTTTGTGGTCTTTGATGACATGTAAAAGGAACAGACAATCTATAAACAGAAATGCCAATGATAATGTACTATTGTCTGATTCCTTTATTCATATCATCTGGTTGGGAGCAGATTGGACCTAAACCAACTAGCTGACCTTTGAAATTTGACCTTGTAAAAGCAGAACTGGAAAAAAAAAAGCTTCCAGAAAGATGAGACACTTCACAAACACAGAAATTGAATATTTCTTATTGCCTGATTTTAAATGAAGAGAGCCCTTGAATACAAAAACTCATTTTGTGTCGTGTGTGTGACTGAGTGTGACCTTGCGTGTACAGACTGCTCACCATGGCCGCGGCGGCTGTGGCCTGGTTCACCTGGTGCTGGGTAGCCTTAATTTTGGCTTGTAGGTGGGCTGGCGGATGGAAGTACTTGCACTTTTCCCGGGAGCAGCGACCCTTGATGTAGTCCATGCACACGGTGACTGTGTTGTCATTGTTGTCGATCATGGTGCTGTCCGATGGGTGGGCAAAGCGACAGTCGTTCTCCCCCCGAGAGCAGTTGCCCCTCTGATATTCCCGACACACCTGGAAATGAAATGACAGCGAAACAAATGATGAGAAAATGTAGCTGCCTACAAACAAATCATGTAGCCAAACAACAGTTCCAAGCAAAGACGTTCTTCTTCGAGTATTCGCGTCCTGATTAAGAACATATCAAGTAAGACTCATAGAGCTTTGACTTTCACTTTGCAAAGGGTGTGTAGCTCAAACATCCATTACACTTAAAAATGCACAAGACCTGCAGTTTAATAAATAGATGAAATGCTTTGCTTCCAGGCCTTCCTCATTTTGAACAGCCTTTCACTCTAAAGATAAGGTCTGTAGATATCTACGGCATTCTTCCCGTTTAAACAAAACTATTAATTTCCTATAAAAATATTACACTAAAAAGTTTGATGCTTTGGAACAGCTATTTCACTTTTTACCCAACTAACCCAACACGATAAACCCAATAAAGAACTGTTACATGTTTGTCACAGTGGAAGTCTCACGGCATGTTTAAAAAATCTACATGTGAGACACCAGAGGGCAGCACCTTCTTTCAAAAAAGAGGTACCATGCGCACATGGGTATTCTCAAAGATAATCTGAAGACATTTCTCTCCAGTTTTCTTTTGATTGTAAGGACTTCACCTGGCACACTGACCCTACATGACCCTTTTATGAATGTAAATGAACTGTTCTTAACTGTTTTTATTATTATTTCTATTGTGTTGTTGTTCTTACCTGTTTTGTTCATAAATGTTTTAATGCCGTTTTTTAAGAACTTGAGATTTGTTCTAAACGTAAAGTGTTTCATAAATTAAATGTATTATTACTATTATCACTACTACTATCACTTACTAATATAATTTCTTATCTGCTTTACACTCTCCTGTTCTGAGTAAACAAAGCCGTTCACTCTCCTGATGTTATTTAAGAGGAGACAAAATCCCAACATGTACGCTCTGCTACAAGGCTTTTGAAAACCACTTTTTGATGAACTGCTAAACATTTATGGGTTTTTTGTGTGTTTATGTTATTCTTTATTTTTGTGAGATACACCAAAGAATAATCAACAAGGAAATTAAGTATTGAAATATTGCAGATATTTCCAGCAGCAAAAACACAGTTTCATGTAGTCAGAGAACAAAGACTTCTTTCTAAGCTGAACAGCACCGGCCACAGTAGAGGAGGAAGATGCAGTCATTTGTCTGCTGACAGTAGCCTTGAACGACCAGAATGCAATGCTGCCGCAGCAAATGTTTTGCTTTGAGCAGTGAGAGTTTTTTTTTTTTTTTAATTTGACCGGAAAGAATGTGTTCATTTGATGCTGCTTTACTATCACTGCTGCTATGGAAATCATTACCGCTCTTCCCACTGAAAATGATATTCAACAAGTTCAGGCTAATCTCTTGTGCTTGATTAATTCCATTTTGAGCTGTACAAAAGTACAAAGTGTACTGGAACTAAACTAGGCAGAGTAAGAGCGGGTTGATGCATTAACAGTATACATTTAATTACAAACTAACTCTTGACTGCACTCTACATCATGACCTGAAACTATATTACAGTTTATGTACTTCAGACGGTTTTTATTTTGATCTACCTCTTTAAATTAGCTTTCACTTTCCATAGGGTACTTGCTATTAATATTTAAATGACCTCTTTTCATAAACAGTTTATGTAAGTCCAATGAAGAATTCTGTTATTTGTGGCTTGTTAAACCTCTGTTTACAACACTTGTCTTGTTTACAGGCACATTACCATCATGTTTTACTCCCCTCCTACTGAGAAAGAAAATCATCACGAGTTTATTAGAAGTCTCCTGGACTTCTTTGGGAGGAGTGTGTTGATTCTATGCAACATAATGCACCAAAAACAACTTTATTTCTCAGTCTGTAAGTTACCTCGAGTCTGTCTGTTCTCAGCAGTTTCTGGGCTGCAGCAGCGGCAGCGTTGGGGACTTGGCTGATGGTTGGGCTGGAGGCCATGAGGACAGGGGTGCTGGACATGATCTCTTGGGGCATCAGGCCGGGTGACATAGGGCTCAGGTAGGGATTAAAGGCAGCAGCTGCAGCTGCTGCCGCACTGGCGTTTGTAGCCAGGCCTGGTGTAACCGAGAACATGGGCTGGACAAAAACAAAATAAAATTAGAGGGATGAAATAACTGTGGATAAAATGTTCATGTAAACTATAAAGTAGGAGTTATTTGAATAACAAAGGAGAGGGACTGACAGAGAGATAAATCAGAATGATCAAAGTGCTGCACTGAGAGTGAGGGAGCTGTATATGCGTGAGCCTTCACATGGATGCCATCTCACCATTAACTGTAGCTGTGGTGTGTTCATACGTGTGTGTCCTCTCACCATAGGTGGTAGCTGCGTGCCGGGCATCATAGCGTTCGCAAGCTGCATCTGCTGGGCCAGCATGGCCATGTTCTTCTGCTGGATCAGGTTGTTCCTGCCATTGATCTCAAGCTGGGTCTTTAGGTGGGCAGGAGGGTGCAGGTACTTGCAGTTCTCCCTGGAGCAACGGCCCTGAAGAAAGAAACAGAGTCAGATTAATGTATGGACTGTATGCCAGGCTAAATCACACAGGAAATGGTATCTGTGCAATTCATACGTGTAAGAACAACTGGGGTAAAGTTCCTTTAGGTATATCCTGGAAACAGAACCTCAAAGGCTCCATCCCTCCTTTCAGTTTCTGCCATCTGGCAGACGCTACAAAGTCCCTCTGGACCAGAAAAACACCTACAAAAAATACTTACATGACTCCATCAGTCTATGTCATCACTCAAAGCAGAAAAAACAACATTTTGAGCAGTGAAAATTTCATCAGCACAGACATGATTTTTTTTTTTTGTGAAACATTATATCATCAAAAACGGTGCATGGCTGGTATGGATGGATACGCCCAATGACAGCATGCTACCTTGTTTATAGCAAGCACAATGTCAGACACTCATTAGGTCTGGGCTCAGTCACTAATTGTTAACAACTTGCTATTTTTGTCATTCCCAGCAGGGACATGTCTCTCTGTGTGTGTGTGTGTGTGTGTGTGTGTGTGTGCTTCGCTCAAGAAGTCATGACTGACACTGTGGTGTTGCTGTCCAGACGTTCAGCTTAGCTACATGTTCAACCAACACTATAAATACTGTCCGCTCATATGATCCTTATATATCGTATCAGCAGTCATCCGGAGGTCAAAGTCTTCCGATAATTATCTCAGACAGAGATTCCTTGTAGCTGCTAGCTCTGAGTCTGGATAGGAGTAGTTTAAGGAGAAGTACGACACACACACACACACACACACACACACACACTGATGCATGCACGGTAGGGTCATGCTCCTGTAACAGGTGGCAGCAGGACGTCACTTCAACGCGCACGGACCAGTCCAGAGTTTACGCAGGATGTGTATTTACTTTCAGCCCTTTGGCACAGCTGACGTTGGCGGACTGTGCTCTGTCCTCGCTGACAGAGCTTTCCCCACTGGGATTCATCTCTGTACCCCGTCATGACTTCACCCCCCCCTCCCCCAGCTCCTTCACTTTCAGCGACACCAGAGCACCAGACAGGTGCAGGGAAAGGAGGGGATGGAAGGACACTTAAATGGCAGAGGGGGCTTTTTTTAAGATATATTGTCTTGTCCACTTGTCTGAGAATGCTATCATAAGTTCCCTTTGGGGTTCCTTTTAAAATGTTTGCAGATTGTGTTGCAAACAGGAAAGTGACAACACTATAGAAAGGATCGAAGGGGATTACAACCATGTTTCCTCTCTACAATGTCACTGATACTGCTTCAATATAAAGGGGATGAATATAAATAAAGACATTTTAAAGTGTTTCCATATACAATCTAATGTAGAGAGCTAACTGTGGATGTATGAAGGAAGGTTTAGGTCTACTTTTTAAAGTTTGATTTAATGATCAAAGCACAAGCAAACAGATAAACATACAGCAATTAAAGCACCATAACTAGATTGAATACATATTAGTAATATGTGATACAGCTTCAGATCATCAATTATACATAAACACTAGGGAAAATGTCTGTTTTTGTAATGTATGGAATTAAAAAAACTGTTTATTAAACAATTATTTATGTTTCTTAAGAGGTCATTGAATTTAGGTATCAAAAGAAAATTCAACAGAACTTCATGCTGAGGGGAGGTTTGAACGTAAACTGAGCTGGCATTCTCAAAGATTCTGACACCGACAACACTCAGAGGTGTGTGTGTGTGTGTGTGTGTGTGTGTGTGTGTGTGTGTGTGTGTGTGTGTGTGTGTGTGTGTGTGTGTGTGTGTGTGTGTGTTCGTTTTGGGGAAAGTGTGCTGTGCGTGTGCGTGTGTGAGGAGTTGAAAGCATGTTTTAATAGCACTCATTCAGAGAGTGACAATGGCATGCAGCAAGGGGGGGGATGAGGGTGTGTTGAGAGGTGTGTGTGTGTGTGTGTGTGTGTGTGTGTGTGTGTGTGTGTGTGTGTGTGTGTGTGGGTGTGTGTGTGCAGAGGGGGCAGCAAAGGCATGAGGGATCATGTTGCGTTCACCCAACATGAACCTGTCTGTCGACCCCTGGATTAACGGTGGGGTGTATGAAAATGTGTATTAAGTTTGATAGGTTATGTTTGAGGTAGCAACATGAGGGTTTGACTTTGGCTTACTTCAAATGCCATTTTGTCATATCATGCGAAAAACAAACAGAAAAAAGCCATCAACCACTATTGGCAGACATTTGGAATAAAAAATGGGCTCCCAGAAGAGGAAACTTCAGAGAGAGAGAGAGAGAGAGAGAGAGAGAGAGAGAGAGAGAGAGAGAGAGAGAACTCTCTATAGTGAGAGCTGCGTAAGGGAAATTGTAGAACTTGCAGAAGAAGTGATTCGTGTGGGTCATCACATGCAGAGAGGGAGGTGAGAGAGAAATGGAGATGCAGGCAGTGACGAGAAGGAGAAAGACAACACTCTTTTAGTTACATGTTCGTGGCTTTTATTGTGACATAAGGGGCCTTGAGGCACGGCTAGAGACCGTGTCCACGGTAACAAAGCAGCCAGACACTCCTGCTCCAACAACAAAGTGATTCCTTGAACCTTCTTGCTTGCATATTCAGAAACTACGGAAAATACTACACAAGCGGCCAGACCTGAGAGCAACCACTTTTGCAAGAGTAGCCCTCTCTGTGCCATGGTCTTTTTTTCTGTGCTGTGATACCATCTTTAACATTTCTGACCTGCCGTGTCAACAAAGATTCAGACCTGGAGGAGATACTTAACATCTCACTAAACCCAAACATTCGTAAAGGATAGTCCAGACTTTTTTGTAGCATGAGGTTCTTTTTGATAGTGAGTGTAGAACAGATAACAGCCAGCAGGGACCCTGTTTGGTGAAGCAGGCACGCAGACGCTAAGCTTTGCAGAGCAGTACATGGAACTGTGGAAAACAGTAACTTTAATACTCAAAGTCCTACTCTCAAGGAGTATCAATTAAAGACTTAGAATATAGTTTTGAATATTCCCCTGTGACAGCCATTTACATGTACAGTAGTACCATTATTTTCTGTCCATTAAAACAACTTTTAACACCCTTCTTAAGAAATGCAAACTGACTGTATAAGTATCCAGTAAATGATTTAAATCGTAGCGCATTCTAGATTAAGTATTTAGTTCAGTATTTTCTTTTCTTCATGCCTTTAGATTACCAATTTGTAGGTGATGTATCACAAAATATAAACTTATAATAACTTCTTTTTACAAGTGTTTCAACTGAAGCCAAATACTACCAAGCCAACTTTCTTTAAAAATACAATACGAAGTCCTGTTGTTGTATTGCCAACTCTCCAGCAAAGCGAGCCTTGTTTTTCCCACTCCTGCTGCCAGCTGAACTTCCCCTGCCTTCTTGTAACGTTAGTCGACATTGTGTTTTGTATTATTACGCGGGGTGGTGGTGGTGGTGGAGGTGGTGGAGGAGGGGTTGTGTTTCTCCTGGTGAGATCAGTCTTACCAAACTCCAGGCCAAACAGGGAAACAATAATCCTACTGCTACCGTACATGTCTGATGGAGGATAAGTTGTAATAACATGTCCCACCCTGATCGCCCCCCCCTCCCTTCTAACTCTCATCCACACTCCTTGCCTTTGTCACTGTGTGGGATTTAAACAAACAATGAACCAATGTGTAAAGAATGCAGGGTGGGGCTGCATCCCATCCTTTAAAGGGGAAGAGATGATGCAGGCGGCGAGGTGTTGTGAATTCACATGTGGGTTTGTGTGACGGGTGAAGAGTGATACAGAAGGAAAGGTGAAGAAACCCTGGCTTTTGCTGATGGGTTAGAGACAAACAAAACATAGTAAATCAATGCTTTTGAAGCTCAACAGATTACAGCCCCGTTAATAATGTTAATCAAGCCCTGAATTTTTAAGGGGCAAATCTGCTGCTTTGTTATAATCAATCGGTTCCCATTCTGGGACCCCTTGGCATGCACCAAAGATCTAAGGGAAGGCACGAGACAGGAATGTTTCACCTTTATTTGGTGAGGGTCCTGGGGGTGCGTGGGGCGATGTGGTGTGATGTTATGGCGTGAGCCTTGGTTCTGATGGCTTTTCTGGTGTGACGCTGCTCTATTCTCTACACTGCGTTCCAATGACTTCTGTCTAAACATACACAGAGATGAAAGCCCTTTCTCCTCACACACGCTGTGAATGAAGCTTTGTTTGGACGGAGAGCAGCGGAGACTCAGAGGGCCGGGCCCAGTGGTTGGTCTCTTTGTCTACTGTGTGCTCGAATATGGGTTGAATATGAGATTAAACATTTATAAGTGAGTCAGAAGCTGAGTAGGTACAGATCAGTTCACAGAGCATGCAAACTGAAAATTTCTTAAAAGTCGGTGAACAACACGCTGTTTACTATCATAAATTTACTATATCTGTGGTACACTTTCTAGCATTAAGCTAATGATATATAATTGTTTTTATGGTTTAGTCCACTTTTTGGTACTTAATTCATAATCAATTTTGCATTTATGTTTTTGAAAAGGGTGAACAGCATATCAGAGCTCTATGCAGTCATATGTTTCATTTTTTTGTTGCAGGGGTTCACATTTCTGTATCTAAACATTCACACACACTGATATTGGTTACATCTAGATCTCCCTGGTGGGGCTAAATGTCCACAGTGATCCATGCAGCACAGCTTTGTGGTCAGGGAGTTGATGTGACCAGTGCAGCTTATTGAGATATGAAAGAGGGAGTGTTAATCAATGATAATAGTTGCAATATGCCCCCGGTGACGCATTACCACCACCCTCACAAAACAACAACAGAGAGAAATGGGATTAGAGGCTACAACACAGACCACACACAGAGCGATGAGGTTAGCCACATAAATACAACACGTTTGTGTTGATGGAAAACTTGAGAGGGTTGTAACAGTTTTGGAAAACACAAAATAAATCTTTCGAGCTGGGGATCCAGTCGTCTCAGGTAAGAAAAAAATAGGATGTGCATTAGAGGCTGTAGCAGCAACACAACCCTAGGACACAAACAGACTGACACACACAGCAACCAGTTATTCACACTTGAGAGGGTGTTGGTTCTCAGAAATGCCTCAGGTCAGATGTCACGTACACAAGAGCCCAGGATCCAAACTTAGACCTATTTGACTCAGACCTTTTTCTTATAACGACACCTCCCCTCCCCCTCGTCTATCTTGATATCTCATTCCACACAAACACACTTTCATGTGACTTTATTTGCAGCAGAAGTCTGTCTCGACAGTCTCTGCTCAGAGACTTGTTGCTCCTTCGCTTGTAAAAGCTAACAAGGTTACTTCTGTGCTTTTCATTATCAGTAATAACAGAGCAATCACGCAGGTATCGATTTGAGCCATAGCACTTTATGAAAGCCATCCAGTCCCTCGCAGTGTGAGAGCGTGAGGTGGCCTGGGAACATTCATTTAATCATCACAGTGCCTCTCTTTCCAGTGGGACACAGAGAGAAAATGAGTCATTGAGTAGAAATCACAAGGCTCCAGACCGTGGTGGGGCATCAATAACTGTGCCGTTGTTTCTGAAATGACTGAGGTGTGCTCTTTTCTCAGAGTATGAACGCCTCACGGGCTGAGGATCAAAGCCTGCAAAATCTCCAAATCAACTATTTAGAAACCTAAAAAGGTGAGTAATCTAGTGATCTTGATTTGAATTTCAGATGGTTGCTGCATCAACATCATGATCAGCAAATGTGTATGGTTCCCCGGTGTTCACAGGACTATATGTTTACGGAGGATCTATCATTAAAGTATGTTTAAAGGCAAGGATTAGGCCACCATAACAGTCCCACACAGTTGTAAAAAACTCACACAGATAGAAAAAGGAGAAATAAAGGATAGTGATGGCATACGAAGGAGTAAAAGTGACACAAATAGACATATCATATGACTAAGACATAAAAGTTGTCTTTCCATCTTTATGACATTGTTTTTCTTTTTCATCAGAGTAGCACAGCTTTCCATTGCATCCTAAGATATCAAATGCCAAGAAAAACTGACACGTATGACACTGCTTTTTTCTATTTGATGAAACTTTACATGAACCAGGCGCTTTGTTCTCTCTCTTTCTATCCTCAATACCCGTCCAACATTATGTGCACAGTGTTCATGTCCTAGTTTGGGGACACCTTGTCTTAAGAAACACACCAAAAAAAGCCTCTTCTTTCAAAGGCAGTGTAATAACGACCAGGCAGATGATTTTATTTGCAGTACTAACAGATTCAATCTGGCATGTATTATGCTAATCTGATCTCACAAACTGTAATCCTATCCACAGCTCTAATCCCACTGTCAACTGGCCTAATCCTGTTTAGGGGTGCGATTATCTCCTCCAGCCTTGGCGCTGGCACAGGCTGGATGCTTTCACACACTCTCACACACACACACACACACACACACTCACTCACTCGCTTATTTGCATTTAGGAAGGGAGTTTGCTCCAAATCTTTTTTTTAAACAAATAGTCTCTTGAAAAGTAGGAACTCTACTCGTTTCACAAATTCTCATCATATGTTGATGTCCAACAGTAAAGCTGGACAAAAATCAAATGGAATCTAATTCTTTTCAATTATTCTAAAAGGACAACACAAGTATTTTAACAACATACATGTACTCTCCTTTCCATTTGAATAAAGGACAGCTATTCTGATTTTGATCTAACTTAAATGTGATTGGATACTTTTACCAAGGTTACAACAAATTCTCAACCAAAAGTTATCCAGTTGAACAAGAGATGCTAATTTTAAGATGTATTTAAAAAAAAGTTCTTATCAGTACATTTAACAAAACAGAGCTACATTTAAAAAAAAGATTATGGACCAAAGCTGTTTAGGTCATGCTAAATCAAATGCATTAAGTTATCCTTTAATATAAAGAGAAACATCAAAATGCAACTGGTGCCAGTATTAGTAATACACAGTGTGGAGTACGCAGTGCAGTATAATTAGTGTAATTAGAGACTTGACTAGTTTGTGCATGACAAACAAACCTAATTAGGTCTAACGATAATTGGACTTCAGGTGGTGCAACTGTTTCAGGTCAAAAAACAAGGGCACATGACATATCTGGACCAGCAAAAGTGGAGGCATCATTCGTGAGGACATTTTTAGCTGAATGTAACATAACCAAACTGAATCAAATGTGTACATTTTGTCAAACTAAGGTTTGTATTCTTTTGATTTTGTGATACAAGTTTTGATTCTTTGATGGTGGGCTGTTCACATTACTTCTAATATGTGGCCTGTATCAGACTCCTGTAGGAATCCACATATGAAAGTGTCACAAATCTGATTTAAAAAGATCAGATACCATGAATTGTTTTGTTCACACTGTCTTAAAAAAATCCAGATCTGAGTCACATAAAAGCAAAAAAGTTGGATTCAGGTCATTTTTACCTGCAGTGTGAATGCAGCCAAAGTAATCAAGAACACTACCTCAGGTATTGACAGGCCCAGACACTGAAAGCATAAGAAGGAATGCTCGTTTAAAAAGAAGAAAAAAAACAAGATAGCAGTAGTCGAGCTAGGGGAAAAAACAGATGGATAGCCATCAGGGATGTGTTTCCTTGTTGCCTAACATTCTCATGCCTTTCACAACCTCCAGCGGGCATCTCACCATGCAGCTTCTCTTTCACATTCTGGCATCAACATAAAGATAAGGAGCTGGGTGAACTTGACTGATGGACCTAACAGCTGGCGCGAGGGAGGGGCAAGCGTGAAAAGGTGCTGAGAGACGGAGAGTCTAAGTGAGAAGCTGTGCCCTCAAGCTCCTCTCTCACCTGTCTAATGGGAGGATAATGGCGGAGCTGACTGACTGAATATGAGATTGTTTGCACGTAAGAGCATTAAAAAAGCTTACAACAATGAGAGAGACAGAAGAATGTGTAGTAATAAGAAAAAGCTAGGACACATACAGGACTGAAATTACATTAGGTTTAAAACAAGATCATCTCTTTAGCGTCTGTACAACATTTGATCTTGTGCTGTAATACATTAATGCTAGCTTACTTTATGCTATAAATCCTACAGGAATATATGAATCTAAAAGTGTACGATTATGGCTTTGATCTGTCAGTATTTGGGAATTTGTGACGCAAACAAAACCTCAGGCAATGTCATTTTTTATGGTATGTCTGTATTAAAATGAGAAAGGAAGAGCGACAGAGAGAGAGAAGGAGAGAGAGAGAGAGAGAGGGGGGGGCTAGAAAAGTAATCATTGTATCAGTGGTGATATAAAGGGGCTCAGTGTGATGGAGGGACGGGGACGGCTGACACTGAGAAGAAAAGACAGGCTGTTGTCACTGATCTTCCGTCACATAAGCTAACAGAGAAGACGCACAGCCACGCTGATCCGACGAGGATGCACACACACCGTGGAACGAGCAGCAGACCAAAGGATCTCACTGTGTGTGGTTGTGTCTGTCAGTGTCTTGAGTGTGTGTGGGACCTGGATTAGACTGCTCCAACCAGAAACCTCTCGAGCGTGAAAGTGAGAAAGACGTTCGAATAAACCCATCAACACTGGGAGACAGAGACGTAAAAGATCCCACTTATTGGTATTAAAGCCCTTGGATGTGACTCAGCTGTTATCCAGAGAAACCTGGCCGTTTTAATCAGCTACGAAAAAGACTGAGCACAGCCAAACAGGCGACAATGTGATATGAACAGTCCTCCTCTAGTAAAAGCTAAATCATGTGGATCGCTGAATCCTAGCCGTGGTAATTTAAAGGAGAGAAGATATCCCATTAAAAATCCAATTAGGAGGAAGATTCCATGCATCGACTGCAGAGGAAGAGAAACCCAGTCTTTCTGATTTAAGCAACACTGCAGAATACTGATCAAAGACTAACGCAGAGGGGACGCCGGTGGACTAGTGGTTAGTTTGCGTGCCCCATGTACAGAGGAGAAAAGTTTGTCCTTGTATTAGATCATCACTCTGTGGATAGGTGGCCAATTTCACTTCCTTCTAGATGTGTGTTTTTTGGCTTGCTGTCTTTGCCAAAAAGTCTGCGAGGATCACACGTCTACGAGAGACTCTGGGTTCAACACGCCCGTCTGTGCAAATAAACACGACATTCGAATTGTGTCTCAACGTTGCACAGATCGGTTTAGACGGCCACTGAGTAAGGTTTCGATCTGTTAAAGTTCAAAGTTTAGTTGAACAATTTCAGGTTTATAAAATGTGTAAGAAAAGTGAGCATTTTTTCTGTAACAATAAACACTGTCGCACAAAAGAATCAAATTGTAACAGCATAAGAAAGGATTCAAAATAAAGCTATGCTAAGCTAAATTTAAAAAAAGCACTGTTCCAGCTTTAGTTTTCACAAATTCTTCAATGGCCAAAGAATGACTGCCTGCACATGTCTATGAGCGGTGCGTCTTTTAATGTACTGTGCAGTGTGTGTTGCAGCATTATCAAACACACATTAGCCTTCTGAGCTAACAACCATATGTCTACACACACACACACAGAGATAGAGAGAGAGAGAGAGAGAGAGAAAGAGCATGTCGTCTTGTTGCTTTTACTGCCCAGAGATTGGCTTGATGATTTGTTTGAAATCATAAAAAACACTGTCGACTAGCAACGCTGCTAATATTTACCCCACATGTCTGTCTGCCCAACCACCCCACAATCTGTGTGTGTGTGTGTTTGTGTGCGTTCAACTTGACTGCTCCATGCTCCCACTACAGATAAACATGGCGTCAAAATATGGTCCGCAAAATGAGAGGAGAGAAAGATAGAGATACAGACAGTGAAAGAGTAAGAGAGATAGAGACTGAGAGGGATATATAAGAGGTATTTTACCCGCCCTCTGCTCTGCAGGAATGTAATCTTGGCTTAGAACAGTCTGGTAACACAAAGAAACCTGCTGCACAGTGCTACTATTACAGATATAACACAAACACACTCATGCACACACACATTTAGTCTCTTACTCAGAACTCAGACATGATGACAGTGGGTGTGTCAGGACTGGCAGGTAGACAAAGTACAAGGTCTAAGCTGCATACAGCTTAGCATGTAGTATAAACTGTTCTCTATGGTAGACAGAGACAACTCTTCTTTTTTTACGACCTGTTGGGTGTAAACAAAGACTTGCTGCTGCTTTCGAGTTCAAACAAGGTCATAGCTCTGCGGCCCCCAATAATTCCATTGTTTACTTACGTTTGTATAAGTGTGTGTGTCAATGTGTGAGGGTCTACCAGGGTGTAATGTGAACCATCCTGTCCAGGGATGGGTGTGGCCTGAAGTAAATGAGGCGAAAACCAGACTGAGCGGGACATCAAGTACAGGGAGCAGAACCAAGATGGGAGGAGAATGGAAACAAGCAACGGAGACGAGGACAACAAGTGAAGGAGGAGTGAACTAGAATAGGCTTGCATTAGTTACATGTAGGAGGGTACAGTATTTGAAATGAGCGGGACGTTTACCTCTGTGTGGCCGGGGCTGGTGTTGCAGTTTTATTAACTGTGAGACTATTATTTCAGACTTATTACAGTGTAAACTAATGAGGCAGGCATTAGCTCAACGTCTTCTGAAACCTGATCTGACTTTACTCCAATCTGATAAGAGGGCTGTGGTGAAGCAACACAAGTGATTACAACTACTTTAGTTAAACGTAGGTTACTTCCTAGACATATTATGGTCATTTTGAACACTCCTTCTTAGTCTTAGTTTTTTTTAAAGTCAGAAACAGTGAAGCTCAGAGGAGCACATGCTACATTTCCACCTGTCTCCTCAGGTATCCTGTTTAGGTTTGTATTTAAGCAGATCTAAATATTTAGGTCGAGGTATTAATCTTACAGATTTAGTGTCAGTGTATCATTCCTAACTTGTCTGCTCAGTGATTTATCATTAACAGACAAAGTTGCAAAGCTTATTTTAAATCAGGGAGTTCTGGCAGTCATTATCCTTCTCCAAATATTTACCCCCCTTTGACATAGCTTAGCTGTCTGTGCTGCACGGAGCAGATACACAGGCAACAGAAAAGGCTCCACTCTGAGGATAAGGCCAAGTTTAAGGCTAGCGAACACTCCCACATACACGTGTAATGGACGTGTATGGACAACTGCACACAACAACAACTTAGCTTCAATTCTGTGGCAGGGTTGTTCTGATTGATTATCTTGAGGGTATCTCATCCACATTTGATTACTGTCATGAACAGCTTCCCATGAAAAATTGCAATCAAACTTAAAATGATATTCCCTGCTCTAATTCCCTCAACGTAGACTCTACAAGTGTGGTTTTTGCAGGCACATGTTTTTGTATGAGGCTATGTCTGTGTGTCTGTGTCTGTGTGTGTGTGTGTGTGTGTGTGTGTGTGTGTGTGTGTGTGTGTGTGGACCATGTGAAAAGGAGGCCAAAAAAAGAGAGCAAGAGAGAGAGAGAGTGAAAGAGAGAGAGAGAGAGAGAGGGAAAGAGAGTGTGTGGCTGTTGGAAAAACGCTTGGGTTTGGGTGTGACCCCCTCAACTATGCACTGGTGATCATGTGAGACCTGGTCTAATTATACACCTCTCAAGAAGAAGGCCGATCCTCCCTCATGGGCAGAGAGTGTGTGCACATGTGTTCAAGAGGGTGCAGAGTGTGTGTGTGTGTGTGTGTGTGTGTGTGTGTGTGTGTAGTGAGGGGGTCTAAGGGGTGAAAGACGTGTAATTGAGAGCAAAGTCAGTTCACGTAAGACAGCTAAATTGATAAATTGTACTATTTAAAACACTTGAAGGTGAAAAGGCGAAAGTAAAGTTGGATGTGATTTGACAGCATGTGGGTTTTGAGGCCTGTGTGAGAAAGAAAGCCTTTCCAATCGAATGTTTCTCTTTCATTCGGTTATTATTTAAGGTATTACAGTGTTTCCAAGCTGTATTTGCACTAAGGGAACAACAGCCTTTGCTTCTTGTCCTCCATCCTCTTAAATGTTTTCTCTCTCTCTCTCTCACCCCCTCTAGCTTCCTCCTGCTGTTTCCACTGTGGGTTTTAGAGACCTGCTCTGTTTTTCATTACCAGTGGAAAAATGGGGCAAACAGTTAAAAAAAGTATCAACCATCTCCATTAATACAGGGAGTCCTAGTGGAAAATGAGTCCAATCTACTAAAATAGGCCCCTTGGTTCCTACAAAAAGCCTACATATATTTGCCAGATGACCTTTACCTCAGAAAGACAATTAAACACCACTTTACGTATTGAGATCATTCAGCATCTAAATAAAAGCACTACTGTATTGTCTAAATGTCTTCATGTCCACTATGTATTTAGAGCTATTATATTTCTACAGGGATTCCAGTTTTTTTACATTTTAGGACACCATTTTGCAGTTTTGGCCCAAATGTTGTCCCCAATTAATTTCTGGTATCTGAAAATAAGGCAACATCCCTTAAACAGTACCTGCAGGGACAGGTATAAGCACTAAAGGCATTCACACGATGTATCACAAGTTGTAAACAATCAGACAGTGTATCCGGATTATTTACTGAAAACACATGATCACGTGAACTTGTGTGTCTGTAAACTGCGTAATGTTTTTTTTCTCAGCTTTGACTTACCCTCCTAAGAAGTTCATTAACCTGAAGATTTGTTTGTTTGACCCTGGGAGTTTTTCAATAAAAGTTGAGGAGAATTAAGAAAAGATTTGGGCCTCTTCCAGAATAGGATTGACAGTAAAAAAAACTTAAAAAGAGTCAATATGTCATAACAGTGATTAGATTTAGCACACACACACACATGGACAGGCACTAGCGCAGTGTGAGGAAACTTGGGAAGACTTCAGCTTGGGCTTGAGACAATGTTCCTCTGTCCACATCTGGCCATAAACACTGTTCTGTGAGTCGACTCACACACGCTGTCCTCATCCTAACCCTGCCCCGCTTGAACACTGCCAATGACCACGAGTCACCAATGTCTGCAGGGGCAGAATACAAACAGAAGTGAAAAACACACGCAGCCGAACCTGTGTGTGTGTGTGTGTGTGTGTGTGTGTGTGTGTGTGTGTGTCAATGCTGGAAACTTTGGATTGGGGTCCGCCCATCTCTAGAGATCATGTGCTCCGATAAAAAGACCGATTGTGAAAGAGACAGAGAGAGAGAATGAAGAGAATGAGAACGAAAGAAAATATGTTTGCTTTTCTACCTAAAATATTAAAATGAACGCAAACGTTGACCCAAATCAGCCCCTCGACTTTGCAAGTACAGTATACCCATATAGAAACAACCATACACACAGACACAAACCCCCTCTAACTGCCCCCAGGGCCTTTATACAGGAAGTGGTTTGTCTGACTAAGATCTACACGATGACGCTATCACCTTGTTTCTGTCTAACTGTTGGAACATGTTGTGCTCAGGGCATCCATATGAGTTTGTACATGTGATGGCCTATTAATCTGTGTTTCCTTTACAAAAGCTGGCACACAGCAGTGTTTATCCCTTCTAGAAGGACAGCGCTGAAGTAATGGATACATGCCACAGTGTTTATCTACAGTGTAATCGTTCCGAAACGCGAATGATTCCTGGTATAAAAATAGTGCAGCAAAAACTCGTCAAAACACTTCAGCCTGTTCCACAGTGCAGTGTTACCAATGCCTGACTTCTGCTTCCTGAATCTAAAAAGCTACAACCCCCTCCTTTCCCTCCTCTCAGTACTCTTGATCACATGTTGCAGTCAGCTGACCAGAAATAGGTGGGACCAAGGAGAGCACATGCTGTGTCCAGACAGTGCTCTCGAGCATGATGTACGCTGTGGATAACTCCTGATTCAAGTTTAGAACCAGCTAAATTTCCTCTCTCTTGTCTCGCTTGTCAGACTGAATGTGCTTGTTCTCTTATCAGCGGCTTATCATTTTTTTTTCCAAGATGTGACCCCTAGACTTCCTGTTCACACACCTGCCTCTCGTTTCTTACCTTGAGTGAGTCAAAGCAAGCGATGACCCGTCCATTGTCGATCTGACAGCTCTTGGCCGGATGAGCGAACTTGCACTCCTGGTCTGAGCGAGAGCAAGTGCCCCTCTGGAACTCCCTGCATACCTCGAGTGTCAGCCACTTTGTGTCACGAATATGTGCCATGTTCATTGCCATGGCAACAAGCTGGCGAAAGGTATTCCGAAGTGAAATCTGTTCGAGGGAGAATAAAGAACCTCTAAGGTTTTAATCCACAACCTTAAGGTATTTGTTTGTTTATCTGTTGTTATAGCCTGTGATGATATGTTGAAATTAAATATTTAAATCGAAAAGTTCCTATTGATTGGGAGGGGTCCTTTTCCAAATTGAAATGTTGCAAAGTTATGTTTGGCTGTAAATGTTGGAAATATATCCTATAACAGTCAACCAAAGAGGAAATGTTTATATCCTGGAGATGACTCCGCCTTACAATGAATTCACTCTTGGTTTGAATTTTTCTCTTGCTGAGCGATTCTCTTCTGCAACATTCAAAAGCCCAGGAGGCAAAAGATGAAGAACACAGTCCTCTGGTTAGATGCAGTGAAGCAGGCAACAAAGGTGATAGTCTGGGTGTGGCCTGCAACACGTAGGTTAAGGACACTGAGGACCGAGTGGAGGCTTAGAGGGTTGAAGGCGAAGGTTAAAGGCAGGGTGGGTGAGATGCTGCTTGGGCCTGGTGGTGTGTCGGGCTGCTGTGGTAAGGCTGGTCAGTTGGCAGAGGGGCTGTCGGCAAGGAGTGGATGGTGATGTTGGTGGATGGACGAGCAGGTCAGGGAGTCGGCTGCAAGGAGGGTGTGGTCGCTGTCCTTGTACTCGTGTTACTGTGGCAGCAAGCGAGCGAGGTGGGGGGGAGGGAGGAGCTTCAGCTGTAGAAGCAGGTCAAAGCTGCAGCAGACATCAGGGAAGGCACTTCCTCTGGGGAGAGAGAGAAGGATAAAAAGGAGGGAAGGACAGATAGTTTAGTTTGATGATAAAACATGCAACAAAAACTTTTCGATTTATTTCTCTTTCACAGCAGGTTCAGACCTGCAGTAATTTTCAAACTTGTGCAAATGTTAAGCTATGCGGCAGTTGGAATGAAGAATAAGTAAAAATGTCAGAAATGCAGGGGTGTCAGCTAAAACAAATAAAACATTCACCCGCCCTGTGCTCTAAACACACATGGTGCGCACACAGGCTCATCACACCACGCCACACACACAGACACACAAATACACACACTAAAAGACACAAAGCAGCCATTCAGAACTTTCCACCTCCTCTGGTCGAAGCAGGAAAATCGGATCAAATCCTGTATCACTTACAGTCGAGCACCGCGAAGCAGACCATTGCAAATGTGTTTAGAGGTGAGAGAAAGGAAGAGAGTGAAAGCAGAGGGGAAGTCGAGGCAGGGCATGTGGGAGAAGAGGTTAGTCATTTCCCTTCTTGCGAAGCGGTGTGAGTGTAGGGACCAATGAGAGCCGGCTGAGTTGCAGCAACATTCATGGCTGAGCGCCAGGTGAGAGCAGGGGGAGGCGCAAAGAGGAGGCTGACCTGCCCGCTGCTAAAGGAAGAGAGAGAGAGAGAGAGAGAGAGAGAGAGACTAAACTAATCACTCGTCTCACTTTTAATGTAACTGTTTTTATCGCAAACAGATGATACTTTTCTTTTAAACAACAAAGTTTTCAGATCTTTTAGATCTTCCATGAATTCAAGTATTTTCTTCTTAAAAGAACCATCATCAGCACAGCAACACTGTGGTTATCTCACACAGATTTGAACTTTTGATAACACTTTGTTTATTATTACACTTATTGGTAAATTCCCCCTTTATCACTTGCAGAACAGATCATGGGTTGCAAAGTGTTTATCTTTCACTATTTTGTAATGTAGCTTGTGGTTTCTATTTTTGGTGATTCCATTGTATGGGGTTTTGCTCACAGAATTTGAATGACTGGGCTCCCGGGGGCTCGTTCTGCTCTTATCGCACTGGCAGGGTTACCGGCCACACCCTGTGTAGAGAAATCGCTTTTTCCCAGAACAGCATGTGCACCTTCAGCAATGCTACGAACTGCTGCTAACTTTACGGCACTGCAACATGGTATATCAGAGCCCTGCAGCAGTACAGATCAGGTCATGATGACCCAGCATCATGGATATTTTGTTACAGGTAGACAGAAAGAGAGAAAGAGAGAGAGAGAGAGAGAGAGAGAGAGAGTAAAGAAGGACACTGCGTTGTTTCACCTTGGTTGAACCTTTTGATAGCAAAAGTAGCTTGACTGCGACAGATGACCTTTGGAGTGCAACCATAGTATCACAAACTACAACCGCCCAACCCCCACAAAACACATACACTGACCCACACGCGAGCATCAAAAACACAGGAAAAAGTCCTATACTACAGAGGACCAACAAAAAAGTATGAACCTTTCCAAAAATTAAAACAGAGAAGATATATCATCTGCAAGCTCAACAACAGCATTCAATAAAATAAATGATTTTTTTTCTGAATAAGAAGCATTCCTGTTGCTTTGTAAGTTTTATAGTATTCATGCCAAAATACATTTTCACTGTGTGAAAGAAAGAGAAAGAGAAAGAGTGACTGGGTTGAATGTCTTGTTCTGAAAGGAAACTGGCCCAACAAATGATATGCTGTTTCTCTTGTTTACATTTCTGAGGGCATGTTTTTATTCCCATGCATGTCGAAATGTCAAGTCAGCCAAGTCTAATCTCACACTGTAGCCCTGTATGCCCTAGGACTTGTGTTTTACATCTCATATTTCGTTGATCGTAAATGTATTTATAACAACAGCTATGACTCACTTTGTAATAAGTTGAGGAAGGATACATTCTGAACTCAGCTGTACATGAGCCAATGATTTGGAATAAATCTATTAGACACGTTTTCAAATTGGCACCTAGGATTGTCTTGAGAATGCGCAACTTGATGCATGAAAAACTGATGCCCTCCCCCCCTTCCTTCTGTCTGGCTGCCTAATCTGTTTCTATGGTTTCTAATAGAGTCAGATGAGCACATTTCTGTGAGAGTGAAATGATGCAGTGTGGTGTAAAACAGTGCTACAGTGATAATCAGCGCTCATTCTGAACCACCGTGTCTGGACATGGACGTCCTTCCTCTATTGATTTTTTCATCTCCGTGGTCTTTCTTGTCAGTATGCCACTCCCTCTATCTAATTTCACTTCAACTGCTGATGCCCTTTGTCTCCAAGGTATCCATTAAAAATAGATGACCGTTTAATGTGATCTACTTATCCACTCTAACCACAGAATCTAAACTGTGTTAACTAGTCTATCCAGCTCTACATTGGTTTTCCTGTTCTTTTCACCCTCCCCAACGGTCTCTGTCTTTCTACCCTTAATGTGACTGTCTGGCCTGTGTTCTCGCCCAGCATCCTCAGCAGCCCTCCCTCAGACTACAAGGTCTTGCAAGCTGGTGCAAGGTCAACAACAATGGAAGTAGGGGGATGTCTACTGAGAAGAGAAGAAGCCGCGGGGTTCCTATTCCTCTTTAGAATGAGTGGTAAAAAAACATACTGTAACATAGCCAAAGAAGAGGAAGTTTATCTTTGATATCAGCACATTGGCTTCAGCTCTGGTCTTGTGACACCAGCATTATGCCTCAGCAGCACAAACAGATTCTGACATGAAAAGAAATCCATGCCATCTTTTACTTAACTTGGTTATGAGTCAATACCAATCTGCCCTCAAGATACTGTCGATACACTCTTAATCTCCACTGAAAACATAAACAGAGAGCGGTTTTGTGTTTTAAAGAATGTCTTAGTTGCTAACATGGACTGGTGTTTTCAAAATGTCATTGTGACAAACTACTGGAGACAATCACAAAAAGGGTGTGGTTCACAGCAATGGTAAGATTGCCTGAAAAATGACACGTTAGTCAGGTTTTGCAAAATGTTTTACCTAAAGTCACGTGTCACTGGAGGCTCTTTTCTGGATAATGATGATAACCATACACTAATGTTAACTGGTGCAAACTACTTCTAAGCTTCTTTTTGAACTGCAACATTAAACTTAACGTATGGCTTCCAACACATACTCTAATCTTCAGTTCAAGCCACTGAGGAAGAGGCGTTCAGCTCATTTGCTGCTGCTCAGTAAAAGGAGAGGTTTCAGCATATTGACAGAGGTGGAGTCAGGGTGACAGTGTGCTGAGATAGGTCATCACAGCGGAGGACGTTGGAGGAAATGCAACACCCCCGGCGTCTCTGCTGCTGCTGCTGCTGCTGCTCCATGTGCTCAGAATATAGCATGTCAATATTGCACTCACTGACCTTTACCTACATGCATACACTCTAGTGCATATGTGGACACGTGAGCATGTTCCCCTGGCTGTCTCTTGATCTCATTCCTACTGACTACACAAACTGTCTACACTGCTTCTTTATCTACTGCAGATCTTCTGCATCACATACATCCCATGGTAAACTATATTTATTTTGATGACGTGACGTTGAGAGATCTACCCCACCAAGGTCTGCATACAATGAATCTAAGGGCAATGACATCAGCCTATTTACATTAAAACTAAATGATTATCTGCATTTTACTTTTAAATTGCAGTGAAATTAAATGAATATGTGATGTACTGTATCTATATAATATATATATATATATATATAAAGTATTAATTTGATTTCACCATAATGTAAAGGTAAAAGAACACACACACACACATATATATATATATATATATATATACTTATCTGGGATCTTGCTTATTTGAGTTTAACCATAGTCTGTTTTATAATCTTCTCCTTTAAAATGTTCTATCTACTACTTCTGCGTCTTGTTATTTGGATAACATGGCTCTGAGAGTGAGTCTTATGCACAACAACTAATGCCTATTGATTCCTCTGAGAGCAAACCTCTGGAGACAATTAAATGTCTTGTTTAGTATACATGGACAGAGCGAGACACACACACACACACACACACACACACACACACACACACACACACACACACACACACACACACAAACTGCAAGATGCACAAATACTAACCTATACAAACAGACAAACCTTTATTTGTCCTGACACTGAGTAGTCTTTAGCTGCGGTGAATATCTGACTGTGTGTGACACTGCATCTTTGTCTTTGCATGTGTGTGTTAGAATGTGGTGAAGTCAACGGACAGTGAAGATAATGGCGGCCTTATGGTTTAATAAGTGGCTCATCGGCTCACATTTATGTTGACTGTGTTGATGTGCTGAGAATGAGACTGGGGCGGCCTGTAATCCACATGAACAAGATATGAGGTGTTAAAATGAAACATCGACACAGTTTGAAAAGGATATGAATATATGATAATATTCCATGTGATTGCACGAGGCATATTCTTTACTGGGACATAAGGGAATTTCTTTATGAGTAATAAGCATATCACGGCGAATGAACACTAACACATTGTTTATGTTGTTTTTTCCCATTTTATTTTGCATCGATCTGTATCCCAACAGGTTCATCTGAACTTCCTTTAGTCCAAGGTCATTATATGTCAAGATAAACAGTGGACCAATGAAAAGATGATTTTTAAAATCATAACTGCTGCTTTGACTTTCCTGTCTTGTCCAAACACAATAAAGCAATTCTCTGTCATTGACATGTACTGTAAAGTAAAGTGCCCAGCGATCTATACATGAAATTTAACATTTACATACATATAGAAACTGAACCTTTTTTTCATTCCTTTGCAGGCACCACAGTATCTTATCAAGAGTGCCATTACCACAAGGCGGACACAGTGCCTGCATTTAGATTCTTTATCACTATATTACATGCAAACATTTTTTCCCGGCTAGTTATCTGCATAATTTTCATTAAGGGAATCATCTGCATGGAGGACCAGCCTTACATGTCTTTTTTCAAAATATTATTTTATTGTGAAGCAATTTGTGACGTCTGCTCTTGAAAAGCACTAAATAAATAAACGTTACTTACATGTACTGGCCTCCCCAACATTTGTTGAGGTCTTTATCTGATAAATTAGATATACAAGTACAGAAACAAAGG
This sequence comes from Labrus mixtus, assembly GCF_963584025.1. Classification (NCBI taxonomy): domain Eukaryota; kingdom Metazoa; phylum Chordata; class Actinopteri; order Labriformes; family Labridae; genus Labrus; species Labrus mixtus. Next base: position 14,611,704 of record NC_083619.1, read on the forward strand.
TAGCGAGGTTTGTAGAAAAGAGACTGTTAGTGAGAGAATGTGACTACTAGGGCAGACGTATGTTATTAAATGTTATAGCCGTCTGTCTCTACTTCAGGGAGGGAGAGGTTTTGTTAGATGTTAAAACAAAAAGAGGAGCCGATGCAACTGGAGTTAAAAAAAAAAAAAAACGAGGACACGCTTGTGTTGACATCTGTACCTCAGGTCAGAACAACAAGGAAAAAACTAGACACTTATCACCGCCTTCAGCTTTGACATGCTGTTAGCCCTGCTTACAAGCACTGTTTTCAGTATAGATAAAGGCAGACACTAGTCAACAATATCTGATAAGCAGTTATTATAAGCTGCTTGAAGAGAAAATAAGTGGTTTAGCTGAGCTTTGTATTTTATTAAGTGGAAGGTGTGTTACTCAGCCAACTCCTTGTCAAGCTATGGCTCTGTTGCTCAGAGCATCTGAAATGTGTTGATAACACAGTAGGAACATACAGAGAATACCTCGTGTAATAAAGGCTTAAACTGTCAACACTGATTCAGCCATGCACATAATCCTGTCTGTAGGGCAGATCCTAGATCATAAGCAACACTCATAAACGCAGAGCAATTTGCACCGAGTTCACACACATATACAACAGTGCACACAGAGAGGATTATTATCTCTGACCTTATTAGTCATTAATTTCGCAATGACACCAACAGCCATTCTGCAAGCTTCTGCATGGCATAAAATGACAGTCTACCTGCAGCAGAGCTACTGTGGGGATTTTACAAAGTCTCAACAACGCAATCTGTTGCACATCTGTTTGCCTGCTGCATGTGTGTATGTGTGTGTGTGTGTGCTACCGTCTGAGCCACCCTGAAACCCTCTAAGTCAAAACAACAACATTCCTCTTCATTGCCCTAACCACGGACACACCACCAGGAGGAAGCCCAGGAAGATGTGGTGGTGGTGGGGGGGAGAGGGACAAAGAGGGGAGAGGAGGTGAAGAAGGAAGGTACGAGTTTTAACTTCTGAAGATTCTCCAGATACCTGAAGATTTGCCTTAAACCGTCCTGGTGTTGTATCGTCACAGTCTTTGGGCTCTCACTACAGATTAATGGCAGCAAAATTTTTTTTGAAAAATGACGGACCTTTATATTATCATATTTACGAAAATCAGGTTCAGTCTGTTTATGTAAGAATGAGCCACAAAGATAAACTTTCCTCCCAAAAGAAAGGAAAACATCGCAGCGCAAGCTTACGTTGTCTCCAAAAGCCTTAATAAAGTACGAAACGACTTACTTTCACTCCAGTTCAACCATCGACAAGTACAATCCCTCCATTTACTGTTTTCTCTCTCGTTCTTCCCCTCTTTTCCTTTTTCAACTTTCTTCCTCTCTCTCAGTTACTCCCCCTCTGTCAGATGCATGAAAACACTCACTTAGTCACACACACACACACACACACATACACACACACAAACTAATGCACACACTCCCACAGACAGAGTCACCCTCTCACACACTCTCTCCTCCCGCGACCCGGAATACTTGGCAAGATCCAACTGTACTGAAATACTGTGCTCGCCATATAAGGTAGCAGCAGCTTCACATGTCACACATAATTTACATGCAGCGGGGCGGGAGTTTGTCCTTACACAGCAGCGCACACACGGAGAAACACACATGCAAGACCATGCTTCCCCCTTTAGGCTGACGCAGCAAGGGAGGGAAGGGGCAAAAGAGAAGCAAAATGTGCCATTCTCTTGTTAAGCAAGCCCCGCAGGATAACTCCCAACATGTCCAATGTTGAGTCAGACGGAGGGAATGAAAGCTGAGTGGGCGATCTATTGATCCTCTCCACTGCTTCCTGGAACAACCACGGCCCTCAAAACACACACACACAGAGACACACACACACACACACACGCACCATCAAAATATTCTTGCTAACTAGCGCTACCCTCAGGAAGTAGCTATTGTGTGACTGTCTGCTTGGAGCCAAAAATGTGTCTTACTGTGTGTCTGTCTGTGTGTATGCATATATGTGTATGCCTTTATCTATAAAACAAGACGTGACATATAGATGTTAACCCAGTGGCCTTATTACTGAACACACACACACACACACACACACACACACACAAAAAGAGACACTAAAGCAAACAATCCTCATACCTCTCTACCTCTGTCTCAATGCACAGATGCTTACTTTGGAAAGTAAAGACTGCAGCACACACAGGAGGAATGATCTAGATAAACCAATGAGGAAAAAGGAGGAGGGCTATGATACAGGCTCTTACCTCTCACATTGCTCTCCAGTTTTGCGTGTTGTGTGCTTCTGCCTGTCGATTGACTCTGTGTTTATGCGTGTGTTCAGACAGGCCGCGACAGCAGACCCCCAGGCACCGGCTGGACCATTTTCAGGCAGGCAGGCAGAGCGACTCAAGGCAGAGCGACTGGCAGAAGAGAGGCAAGCAAGTGAGCGAGTGAATCAGCAGCGAATGAGTGGAGGAGCTGTGCGGAGCTGAGCACTGGAATGAGAGAGAGGGAGGAAGAGAGCGAGAGAGAGAGAGGAGGAGTGTTTGTCTGTGTGATTGTGCATGTGTATGTGTGTGTGTGTGTTGCAGCGTTGGCTGTGTGCGCTAGTGTCTCCCCTCCCCTGCCTCTTGAAGTGGCTGAGACTGGGCTGTGTCTCTACTGACTCCCTAGCCTCTGGATCTTCAGTCTGCTGCCCGAGGAAAGTGGCGCTCGCTGGGTGGCAGTAGCAACAGCTGTGGGAGAGGAGGAGGAGGAGAAGGAAGAAGAAGAAGAGGAGGAGGGAGCCCCGACTGCACTGGTCATACAGATTCTGCAGTGCCTTCTCCCTCGCTCTGTTTTCACTGCTAAAAGCTGGCCACGCCCCCCTAAAACAACACCAGGAAGTGCTGGTTCAGTTACAGCAACACTGCCCTTGCCTTACATATGAAGCTGAGGGAGGAGAGAAGGGGAGAGGGAGGGGGGGGGGGAAGGAGCAAGCGAGGTAACATTGAGAAAACACAGTAAAGAGATAAAGAAGGAGAAAAGCATGAAAGCAAGTTACAAAAGAAGAAAGCAGTCAAGTCATGCTCAATGTGGTGGAAAATATTATGATCGGAAATAATTTACAGGGAGTTGGCAAAGCATTAGTTGGGCTTATGTCTGGATCCCCTCTCTCATGTTATCTTTTATACTGCAATTATGCTATGGCAAGCAACCCAATGATAACTCTCCTCAAACTCAAAGTACCAGCAAAGCAGGGCATACTAAACTGCACTAAAGCAAGCCGGGCTATGCTAGTAAGAATCCATAAATCCAGGCTAACACAGAGTGTATAAATACTCTAGAAATGACCTCTGCAGGCTGGTTGCAGGCCAGCAACCCATAATAAAAAAAGGCCAACCCAGACAACAATAAGATAACTGCTGCTGCCAACTCTCTTGTATTGTTGTTGACTCAGGGCTTCTGCCGCCACAACCTCGTACATCCAGGGAAAAGCCGGAGAGGCAGAAGGAGCCTCCAAGAATTTGATTTGGACCTGATGCCGCAATATCCGGTAGCCATGGAGATAGTGGCCTTGGCATCTGCAGGAATCTTTATAGATTTTGTGCTGTGTGCTGGCGTCAAGTTTTCTGCCTGATCCTATATATTGTCTATAACTCACTTCGGGGGATTGGGGTTGAGGATGAAGTGCATTCACAATGCTGCCTGTTTGGAATGTTGAAATAATCTTGCAACGTGTTTTTATCTCAGAAAGCTAATTCCACACCGGCGTTACTATTGTTACAGACATAGGAACACTTTCTATCCTCAGTATATTTGCATATACACATATAACAGTGCACAGAAATATCCAAATGCCTCCCCTATGTAAAACTAGTCACAGCTGTCTTTCTGTTCTAACCTCTTCCATCTTTCTTTGGACCAGTTTGTACTGCTGCAACACTGTTCAATACAAAGCCTGTGATAAGTCATCTCTAATTTACACAGCACACCCTTAAACCCCGGGTGACAATCTGTGTTAGAGCCCCAGCTGCAGTGCTAACCTTTTACCTAGCCTCTATTCTGGTGCAATAAGCCTGTGTATCCAGACAGAACAAAAACATGTGTGATTCAAGCCAAAAGGTTGATGTCATGGTGCTATTTTTTTCTGAATTGATCAAGTTTTGTTAATCAGTGCCATTATTAGCTCCAACAGCAATGTCCACACCTTGATCAATTTCCAAACATCATTGGGTAATAATGAAAGGAAATATTTTTTTTAACCATGGAACAGCCCCTCTACTGTAGGACACATGCAGTATGCCTTTTAAATTAGCAGAACAATTTGTTTGACTGCTGATCAATGGAAGGAGCGGGTCACTCTAAACTCCAAATGGAATTTTCCTTGACCCATAACGAAAAAAACACTGTGATTGATGTTTCACTGGCTCGATTGTAGACACATTAGCAACGCCTCCAAAGATCTGGGTTTTCTGCGAAACTCAGACACTGACGTGGAATTTCCCCTCTTCTGCTGCAGCTGAGCTCATGCCAGTGCTTCGGCTTCTTTCTTTCTCAGTTTCTGTCTTATACTTCACTGCTACTCCATATTTCTTATTCATTATCATTATTTTGTATGTGTTTATATAAAGCTTTTCATCGTCTTCTTGCAATTTATGAATACATCTTAATCCCCCTAAATATTCCCCCTCAACAGACCCATATTCCCCTTCTCTAATTTGGACTAAAAATATATAGCCAAGCTTTGCAGTTACCACATGGTTTGCTCATTCGGTGAAACGAGTTATGCTGTAAAAGTTTAATTCTGACAAAAGATATAATAGGAGCCTATTTCCCCTTCTCTAGTTTGTTGTTCTTCATATGAGGTGGAATCAACTATATATTCTCACTTCCTACTTCACATGTCATGTATCTCACAGATAAGAGGATGGTGTGACCGTTACTCTCTGAGATCATTCAGGGCTCAGAGCGGTTTGGGTATGAGCAAAGAGCAACAGGAATCAACATACTGGTGGTTGAGCAAACTGTGCAGACACACTTACCAACCGAAAACAGGAAGAGGTGTGTGCAGTGTAGTTAAAAGGGGAATACCACCAATTTAACACATCAAGATGAGTGAGCTGGTCATGGGGACTACTCAGCTGCTTAAAAAAACAAGTATAATGTCTAGTCTGAGAAAGTACGGTTTGTATTATGGGAATTGTAGTATTTTCTGGTATATCAATTTTGGTTATACTTTTACTACCTACCTTTACAAGAAACAAAAATAATAAAAAGGGGGGGGTCCTAATTTGAAAAGGGTAGAGCAAGAGTAGTTTAAAAAAATATGTATATATTCCAGAAAGGCCCACACACATTAATCCTCTTCAATCACTTTTCTGAAGTCAGCACAGTCTGGCATTGGTGACCCCTCTTCCTCTGTCCAAACCATAGATCCAAACCCTTCAACCTCTGTCCACTCTTATTTTCTCTCCTTCCTCCCCTGATGAACGCACCTTTCCATCTTAGGTTTCCCTATCATCTCAGCGCTATGCTATTTCCCAGCCCTCTGTAAATGACACTGGCTGGCTGATGTGAACTCTCACTCCACTGAGGAAATGTCCCAGAGCTTTGTGTGCCAAGCTCTGACGGCTCATCTATCACTAAGGCCGCAAATACACATTACACTCCCATTACAGACCATCAGAGCAACAACTGCAACAGTACACAGACTTGCAGAGGGGCCCACAGCAGAGAGCTGCATACAATGACGTTATAAACATGCTTCATATAACTTCTAAATTCACATGTTAGCGGGAAAGTTGTGAGTGTGTCATACTAACAAATATTGTACTTTTATACTTTAAATAAAAAGGCCTGTTTCCCTGCTGCATACTTTGTGGTTTCCTCTTAACTTCTTTCCACTTAGACGCAGTGAGGGGAAGCAGGTGCAATCCAAGCTGTCAAGTTTGAAATACAGAGAGAGGAAATAGCACACTGTCTTGTCCCCATCTGACATTATTGTAAGATGGGGTGTTTGCGCTTGTGCATGCGCCATCCAAGCTTGAAGCTTATCTTGGAGATAAAATGCAAAAGGAATGGAAACACCCTTCGCAAAGAGGCCTTTCACTTTAGCTTTCAGCAATATTACAGTCTAACTGCAGATATACTGCTTCAAATATTAAATACACCTCATTACATCCCAAACCTCTCACAAAATGTCACAGTAAAGAGAAGCATCAGACAAAGTGGTTTCGTGAATTTAACTATGAATACGGACCGTCATACAGCTGGGAAACTATTTTTTCCAAAAATATCAAAGAAACTTTTGTTTGTTGAAATCTTAATTAATTACTAAATTGTAATAAAACAGAGAAAATCCAGATGAAATGTCAATAAAAGTTATTCCTACAGTGAGTAATCTAAAAGCCAGTAAGCTTACCTGTTTGTCTGACTAATGCTGACGTGCCACTGGAACAAACGAAGCCGCTTCAACACAGGTCACACTGACGCAGTGCATTGTGGGACGAACCCACCCATGTTAATTTCTCTCTTCCTCTACTTCACTCACTCTCATCTCTCTCACTCTCACAATAGCACCTTCTGCTTGGCAACGTCCATACCACAAATGTGGTCAGGTTTGTAGCGAACCATCACTGCGCAACATCAAGTCTCCATGACAACCACTCCTTATCTCATTTGCATCTCCTGCTTGCATTATGTGCTGATGCCAAATATGGTCACCTTGTACTTTTCCCCGCCTCTTTCTGCATCCCCTTTTTTATAACTTCCTCTTCCCCTCCATTTTCACAACTGTGTGTTTGCACTGTATGTCTGATGCGCATGCATACAAACAACGGCATTTACTCATGAGCACAGTTTCTGAGTGTGAGAAAAGAGGAAGTGATTGTGACATTAGACCAGTTTGCAGCTGGCTTGATAAGCAGTGAAGCGTATTTTAAAATCAGGAAATAAGTGTGGTGCTGTTCAAGAATGTGCAGTGTGTTATCACAATCCTTCCAGGGCTTGTAGTACATCTTCACATGATTTCACTTACCCATCATTGCTCCTTCTATGAAGTTGGTGCAGGCATTTAGCTTCATCCTCTTCCTCCGGCAGGGAGTATGTCTATCAAGCTATTGCTGGAATGTTGAACCAGGCCCCTGGAGCCCTCACAAAGCGAAACTCAGCAGCACTCAGCACCTGTCTTCCTCTGCCAGTACAGAGAAAGAGAAACGGTCAATCAGACTGGACAGCACAGCAAAGGAGAAAGAGCAGAGGGGAGTGGGAGACAGACAAGCATTTCATCAGCAGAAAAACAAAGTGAGCAAGTTGTATGTTATGTGCAAAATATCACATGAAGATTACAGCACTTAACTTTTTAAATAAATCAATTATGGTGTCTTGTCTTATTTACAATACTGCTGAAAACTGACTAAACAAGTTGCAGCCTCCGTCTCATACCAGCATGAATTTTCTTCATGTGACAAACTGAACATGAATGGCAACACTAGACATACGGTTTTAAGGGTGATCTATTGATTTAATTTCCGAGACCTTGTTTTTTCTAGGATTTTGGTGACTCTAAATGCATTTAAAATGTCATAAAAACAATTAAAATGTAGTGCATCTGCTCTTTCATCTTGACAACCCTCATTTGTTATAATCAACGGATATCTTTCCAAGGGGGAAGGGAGAATTACAACGCAAAAAAAAAAAGGTTTTGTGTTTTTTTTCTTGTTGTTATTGATAATAGACACTGGCATACCTTCAGACCTCAAAATGACAAAATATCTACAAGAAAACTATTTCTCTTTATTTCTTTGGATAATAACCTTGATGTTTGGGGCCAACTAATCTACAATGTAGGCAATTTCTTTATGCAAAAAGACAAAACAGCTTACTGAGTTGTTTATTGTCAAGAATTATATATGTAGTTAATCTCATAATGAATTTTTGATGTTAAAATGCTAATTCATGTTTCTTTTATATTTACCCAGAAAATTATCGTTTCAGGCTTTCTCGGCTTATCGTCTCTTCATCTGACACTTTAGCTTTCCCGGGCAGCATCTGGAGAAGCTCTGAGGAAGCATCAGAGGCCCTGAGCAGCAGCTAGCCTACCCTCCTCTGCGCTGCAGGGCTGCTGGGACTTGGGGGAATGGAAGTCAATGAAACCAGGCTTAATTTAGCCTCTGCTGCTCCTCAAGCTGCCAGGAATCAGAGTGAGACTCCTTCCCTTTTTAGGGCTCTCTGGACTCTGCAAGTGGCACTACCGATGCTGGAGAAAGAGGCTACAGCCAAAATGTGTTACATGGAAATTACATTATCATTTTTATCAAGGTCTAACAGTCATAACCTGACACGTTGGGAACTATGTACACATTTCGGTTATTCAAATGACTCAGCTGTAAGATTATTAAACTGCCAGTTTGGACACTTTTACAATCATCCTATCTTTACACCACTTTCAGCAGATACAAGGACAGCTCGGTCCTGTAAAATACTGAGACACATTGCCCACTATCACAACAGCTTGCCATAAAATCACACCAGTAATCAGGTGTGAAAAGAGGAATATGAGAGAGTCTATACTTACACTATGCACTTAGCTCAGCACTGACACTTCGTCATGTAATCTTCCATAACAGAGTCTGAGCTGAAACTGGATGCAGGCAGTCTTCACGTGTATTTATTCTCAATCAGAGCAACAAATAAAAGTGAATAGAAGCTCATCTTCTAAAGATACAAGAGACAAAATTATTTGGTATGAATGGACCTATGACTACAAAATGTGACTCATCATGCATTCTTGTGCAAAACAAAAAAAGACTTGAAGTTGATGTCTTTACTTTAAAGAATCAAAAAAATGAGGAGGCAGGCTAAGGCAGCTGTACTCATCATGAAAAAGATAGACATGCCACTCTTTATTAAGCGTGGCAGCCTAAGTATTTTAAATAAATGGATTAGATGAGGATTACTTATTCAGCCTCTGCTCCCTTCCCATCTTAATGTTTTCTACTTATGATATGATTACACATTTATTATCACAGAGACCGTGATCACATAAGCCATGGTATGGAATAGACAATAGGATTATCTGACAAGACAATAGGAGAGATACAGTTTCTTCTTTACCTCCCTTCTCCTATGGGGAGCACTAACTTCATGGCGACAACTTTACTGCAAGACTTCCGAGTAACCCCCGCAAAGACCAATCCACACTGACATAATCCCATTAGTCTCTTCAAGGTCCCCGTCTGACCACCCTGCATAATGAGCGATATCCATTAGGAACTGTTTGTAAATGGAATTATTCATGCCTCTTGTGTCAGGGTCAACTAATAATTCAAATTTAAAAAAAACCCTGCAGGAATAGCATATTGGGATTTTTAAAGAAAATGTAGTATTTTAGTGGGTGTTTGGCTTTAAAACAGCCCCCTCACTAACTATTTAGACTGCTGTTAAGACGGTCACAGAGACTTGTTTTTTCATGCCTTTCCCATATCAGACTCCAGCCGTCACACCTCCGTTTATAGAGCACTTCACTGGAAATCTTTGCAGCCGCTTGGAAAACTGTCTACCATGTGACATCATTTATGTGAATGATGAGCTCAGTAACTGTCATCACCACAGTAAGCAATCAGACAAGAGGCTTCATAACTAGAGGCTATTAGGCGACAAGTGACATCAATGAAACATTAAATTACACTCTTCTTATGGTATTTAAATTGAGAACGTCTTGCGAAGATAACACAGTCATCCAGTGTTGCATCCAACTGCTGTGCTTTTTATTCATTAACAATTACTGCAGTATTACAAACGAGACATTTCTTTAAAGCATAGGTTCACATTATTTCAAGTCTTCAAACAACAATCTGCTGTCCATATGAACACTGACACAGGTTCAGTGTGCTGAAATCTGTGATGCCTTTACTGCAATGTCAGTATTTTTATTTTAATAAATCAGAGATGATTTATTAAATAGTCCAGTCTTCAGTAACACCTCATGGAGCATGGGGTAAATACTCTTTACAGTACAAGACCCTCCACTTAGTATCATAGCAACCAGTGAACTCAACATGGTACCTATTGTATTTCTAAAACTAGCTAAGCTGTGCGCCAGACATAATTATATCTCTCCTCAGCCAATCAAACAAGGCTGAGCCATAAATAACAGACTGCTCCCCTACAGAGCACCAGTCTGTGCCCAAAAGTCAACAAACACTTTCTTCAGTAGAGGCTCTTGTTCATGACTGGATTCGTCCTGCACAGTGGAGAACAAACAGAGGGACGAGAGGCCTATAGGTTTACGAAAAAGGACGAGCGAGAGAGATAGAGAGCGTGGAGAGGAAAAGAAAAACAAATGTAGCCTATGATTACTGAGTCATAATGAGGGCTGTTGGACGGGACTGTGGCTATGAGCTATGTCATTAAAGACAGTGCAGAGTGGCTGGAAAACCTACAGGTCTCTATTTGAAACACTGGCATGCAGGGAGACAAGAGTGAATACAGTAGTATGGGATTCAAAAAAGCCTTCAAAAAAAGCGTATCCAAAGTTCTAACAGCATTTCACAAATATTCTGCTTATAATCTCAACGGCAGACGCTCTCTTGTAAGAGGCAATGGCTCAACTTTCAAGGCCTATTACCCTGTTTGTGTTTTTGCCAGACAGCTACCGCAGCACTCTGTGAAACAGCTTAGTCTCCAGGGCCTTATATTTAGATTTTTACGACCAATATTGACTTCTGACCCAAGATATTTCCACTAGGGTGACTCAAGGTGTCACCTCAATAGAGCAACAAGTTATGGCTTCAATTACCACCAGATCACTTCACATCCCATGACTAGAAGAGGAAATTGGTGCATGTGTCCCCTCTGGGTGATGAGAGATGGGATTGGGAATGAATCTAATTGTATGCAGTAACAGAACATTTGCTTTGCTGAAGGGATTTAAGAATTCGTCTAACCTCTCCATGTCATGTCAGCATTGTCACTGTGGTGACAAGTCGACAAAGACAAAATGGCTTACACAAAATGACCAAGCTTTTCCTACAAGATCGGTTAATGTGTCATTTTTAACTTGCTGCAGGAGTTTTGAAACACTCAGTATGAGGTATCTGATCTAATCCAGTGTAACAAAGTAATATCTGAGAAATGTAAACAGGGCTCATAGAAGTTCCATAAGACATCCTTGGTATGTATCACATCATAAAAACAGCTGTGTCCTAATTTCCCCCCCTGCTATTGGTTTTATTTGGCACCTCTCATATTGGAAGGTGACACTTTCTAGACTTCAGTGTGATATAGCCCATGAGTCATAATCTTATCCCTGTTTGTGACTGATAGAGTTTACGTAGGTGCACATCTTGACCAGGATTACAGAAGGTCACTATTGGCCTTTGGCCTGTCATATTGTATGTCGCCATGAAAGAGTTAACTCTAACATCAGCTACGGTCTACTCGACTTTGAGCAGGGCTACATTTTTTTAGGAAGCAAAGCACTGCATAGTTGTCATTTTTCACATTTTATTCCATGAAAAAGGGGCCTGATTTAGAATGCAATATGTACCTAAAACTTTAGCCTGCACTGTAGGAGTTTATAATTGAATGATAAAGGTCATTTTGATATGGTTGTGGTGCTATACACAGAATCATCTGACAATAATCAAAGTTGGTCAAATATTTAAAAAAGAAAATAGATGTAACATTATTACAATCTGTCACATGAGGGACATATAGTATATCTCTTCAATATTTGTCTTAAAACTTGAAGGACGAGAGTATTCCTGTAGACACTGTGTGATGCTACAGGCACAAGCCCGACCCTCTCTCAGCTCCTTTCTACAAGCTTCCCTATTGGGATTCTGCTAGCCTACATTCCTGTTTCAAGGTCGGCAGCAGTGGCAAATTAAATTACTTGTCCTGTTTTGTGGTGTTGGCGTCGGGTCAACAGCACTTGGCAAAAATGATGATGCGGGATTCTAAAGGGAGCCGCATTCGTCCTGAGCCTCTGGTATCATGTTTGCAAGGCAAGTAGAAGCGATAAAAAGAGCTGAAATCAAAAGCAGTGTATTAAATTTTGCCTCTGTAATCACTTGCAAAAAAAATCAATTACCACTGCTTTCAAATGCACCACTTTACACCGTTGTCCTTTGGATTTGCCCTGCTACTGCAGGATGTCATGTGCTTGGACATGGAGGGAAGCTTGAGTACATTATAGGCCTAATTTTGTTAAACTCATGCCACATCACACGCCACCTGCTGGGCTCTGTGGATATGATATGTGGCAAACAAGAATAAACATAAAGTGTACCTTTTACATGAATTATATTGTGATTGTTATATGACTGTTTATTTGAGATCTCTTTTCACAGACGTCTTTCACTCAGCAGTGTTCCCTGTCCACATTTCGACAACCACAATGCATTTCTGTCATGTAGGCTGTCAGTATCTCGTGTTAGCTGTCCGCACAGCAGCATGTGGAGTTTATCTCTGAGGTGCTGAGGGGGTTGTTATCAGCAGACAAACAGCTTACACACAACAGTCTGGTATGGGAGGAACTTAAAGTATGTAATGAGGAATCAAAACACCTCCCAACATGCTACTCGTTATAGTGCTTCACTAGTTTAATAGTGTGTCACAAAGGTCAGGTGTAGTGCCATCAAACAGATTTACAGGATAAATTAATATGGACTTAGCCTGCCATTTAATGTAGTTTTAGGCTCACCTCTAGGAGAATATTTATTTGTGACAATAAATTACTCAGTTAGATGCACTGAAGATAAACACTAGAAACATATTTGTTTATATCAGAAAGGATCTGACCATAAAAAAAACATCAATAGCTTTTCTGAGGTCAAACATCATGATGGGTTAAGCTTAAGCACCCAAGTATTTCTAAGACGTTTTCAGTGGTAGTGCAGGGTTTTGATTGAGTCACAGATATGATATGAAAAGATCTGTCAAAGTTCTATGAAATTGTTCTAATATATAAAGATTTTGCATTTGAATTGTAATTCTTAATTTAAAAAACTGTTCATGTATTGATGTCTTTAGTGTCCATGAAATAAATCTATAAGGCAATCTATGGCAGAGCTAGTTATATGGTAGGTGTTGATACTTCTGAAAACCAGTTATTTGGAGGTGTAAGAGGTTTGTCGGATAAGCACTGACATCGCTGTTATTTGTGGTCAAAGATAAAAAAGGGATACGACATTTCCAACCAGAAGGGGTCACTGAAATATGCTTTTTTGCTTGGTGCTCTTCAAGCTTGATGTTTGGACAAGTAAGCACTAGAGAGCAGCAGAGCAGCACCAAACAAACACTGTCAGACTCGTTCTCTTCTACTGATACTGCACATGTGTTTTGTAGGTGTTTTAACTGTAATGCATCATAGAAAATGTATTAACATTTACAAACAGCCATTCACAACACATTTCTTAACTTTGTTATCAGTTTATCTGTGTTTGTGTGAAGTAGGCTATTTAGATTTGTTTATTCAAATTTACTGCAAATCCACTAAGGCAGTTTGCATAAAACCAAATAATACAGAACATTGGTTAATAAACTTCAAATGCTAAACAAAATAGGGATAGAGGAAATAAGAGTTACCAGAGAAATTGTAGCTGATTTGTGCATTTTAGCCACATAGAGAAGTAGTCTGAGTTTAAAGAAGTAGTTTAACCTTTCTCCTCGACAGACTGAGCAAAAGAAACGTCTCTCAAGTACCCATTGTTGCTTTACGTTGACAGAGTAGATGAATATTTAACAGGAGGAGGGAAAGTGGTGGCATCAGATCACTAGAAGAAAATAACACTCTCCCCATCATGTGACCGGACTATCAATGGACTAATAGCAGTCTAGCTTGCCTCTCCTGATTGGCTGATCATTTCCTTTTTTTGGCCCAATGTTGAGCTTTGAGATAAACCTTGGAAGACAAAAAGACCTAGCCCCACTGGTAGGTGTTTCGTATGTTCCAACCCCTTAACTTTGGCTGCGCTCTACAGGTTGCATGGGGTCGTATGGTGGGTTGGATGTCTTTAACAGGGACGCAAGCAGTGTGGAAATGTTGGGGGTTAGCACTATGGACAGTGAACAAAAGCTTATCCAGGTGATCTGCGCCATGCGGACAGAAATCAGAAAGCTGGAACTGGAGAACATGGGCTTGAAGAGGAGAGCTGGAACTAATCTCCGAAAGAATGCAACAGTTCCCATCATGACAGAAAAGACTAGAGGTACTGTTGATGACATGCTTAAATAAATAGGCTACTTGCATTGATAGAGAATCCAGTAGGTCCTAATGCTTAAGAACTTGTGTAGTTATCCAAGAAATATAGTTTTGTGCCTTTTGCCTATACTCAAAAGGTAGACTATAGGTTTCATACCTGTTTACTATTTCTGGTTCCAAGTTATGTTTTTCTATGAAAAAATGTGAGTGCTATTACTTTTTTAACATTAGAGACTCACCTATTTTTTAATATGCATTTTTTTCTTTCTCTTATTTAGAGAGCGTCGTCATGACAGTGAGAAGATATTCAGTCTTTCAGCCGTTGGTCAGCCATGGGAATTTACAGTTGGACAATGCTCAGCGTTGGACTGGAAAATAGCACAGAATGATATTATCATTATCTTGGCGTCAAATTGTATGGCATGGACATAAACATTCAATGGACGTGAACGTGTCAGTTCCCTACCAGTTCCATCACCAGCCACTGACTGTGGTTCCAACCCTCCACACCAGGGGTGGGCAACTGGCGGCCCCCATCAACCCTCAACGTGGCCCTCAGGTCAATTTTTTACACATCAATTAAATGGAAACATGAAGAAAACATGATGAAATCTGCCATGAAATCATGAAAACCAGAAATATGTCCATAATAATATTTGATCACTGGTTTATGTTGAGTTAAATTTGAGACATAATTGAATGTAATCGTTTAATTTGGCCCTCTGGCAAGTGAGAATTAAATGAATGTGGCCCTTGCTGTCACCAAAGTTGCCCATCACCCTCCACACCGTCCTCGTGGCTATTGTGTTGAGTTGTCTTCAAACTTTCGCCAAATAAAAAATGTTTCTGCCCCTGTACGTTCTTTATAGTAATTATTAGTTTGACACATTCAAATATAAAGTTACATACATTTCGTCGAAACATAAAAATCATAACGTCAATGACACAGTATGAGTGGGTAGTTCGTATCAACCTGTGGAATGCACCTGTCAGTGTAATTACTTTACTCTCGCGAGATTTCGGCGTTGCGCAGTGTTGTAGAGCCGTCCGCCATCATTGAACACAAGCTAACATTAGCTAAAAAACCCACTGAGAAGAGAGCGAGTGACAACAACATAACAGACACAATCACCGACCTATTTCCTTACAGGGGAGGTCACTGAGTTTTCCCCCAGTCGCTTTTCTGGCGTTCAGTGCAAATGAGCAGCTGCCTTTCATGTAGTCTTTAAGTCAACTTAGAAACGAAAGTCGTTCTACCTTAAACATGTCCAACCTCAAAGGCGGCACGAAGAAGGACACCAAGATGAGGATACGAGCCTTTCCTGTAAGTGTTCGCCGGTTGTGTGGCGCTGTGAGATGCTAAGTATGAGACTCGAGAGCCGGGGATGATAGATCTTCATGCTTAGCTTAGCTGGCTCAACAGTATAAACATGTCATTGCCCTGTGGAAAACTGATGTTAGCGGGGTTATATTTTCCCGAAGAAGATTAGCCATGTCAGTTTATTTAACGATAGCTAACCTCTTGGTTTGAAAATTAAACCGTCGTCTGACATGCGATAATATTATCTTAACGTGAGGAAAAGTTCCCTTGGTGACATAGTAAATAGTAGCTAGCTATGTAGCAGGCCTAGTAATGTTAGCCAGCCAGTCAGCGATTATCATTTCGCTTTGGTTACCGACGAGCTCTTTTGGCTGTTCACATGTTATTACAACAACATGGCCACAGGCTGTTACAGACTGGATTGAACATATCAGTGTGTTGCGTTACCCTGAAGGCTAATGTAACTTTAGCCTACTGTAAACATGCCAGATGTAATTCAAGCAGCTAATGTGTTGACGTCGTCAACTCAGCTACTTACTTCTACTGCTGCTAGTTTAACACAATACTCTTAAAAACTTCACTGCTCTCAATTGCGTTTTCATATTCCAGTCAGTTTCAAACTAATCCTGCTCATGAGAGCACAATTGCCATTTTGTGAGATGTGTAGTCTCGCACAAGTTTTCTATCTCTGCAATGCCCATCATTTTCTTGATTTAAAAAAAAAAAAAAAAAAGTGTGGAAACAAGATGAATGCTTTTTCTACTCTTGGAAACCTTGTTTTATTTATGAGTGGGTGTCTGGCAGAATGAGTCAGGGAGCAGATGAGTGAGTGAACAGTTAATCCTTTTTCAAGTGTTTAGCTTACATGCAAAGTGCAAGCCCGGCCCCACTAGTCCACAGTTAAGCCACTACCAGGTGGTCTCAGTTCATTTAAAAAAACAAACTTGATTGCAGGAATTATTTTTTTAATCGATCCATTTACTACTTATGCAATTCTTTTAGGATAGTAGGTTAGCTGTCAAGCATGAGTATTTTCTTTGTGATCATATCGACTGTCAATGTGGTTGATTTAAGAATTTGATCATACCCCCTTTCCCCTGGAATAGAAATTGACAATCTTGGAAGTAGAATAATGCCTTTTTTCAGGCAGAAAGTTAAAACTTTATATGGAACACATAGTGGCTGCTCCTCCACCTTCCCTTTATTGTCCATGCAGCGTAAAGGTACAGCTTGGGAGAAATGTATGATCCACCTTTTAAAAAAATCAAATTTTCAATCCTTGGTTTTAGATTGTCAGGATACATTTGTTTCAGCAGTATTTGGTTACCTGTTATTGCGAACAGCACTGTCTTCATTGATTGTAAGGCTTTACTTTTTTATGTAGCGTTGGTCAGATCATGTGCTTAGCATTTCGGTACAATTTTCTTTTGTATGTCGACTGCCAAAAATGTCCCACACACATTGCCAATAACACAACTCTGCCATGTCTCTGTTGTCAGTTTCTTAGATAATGCATGATTCGGTTTGTCTGTTTTTTTGGTTTTTTTTTTTAACTTTAGACTGCAGCTACAAAATCAAAAACAAGTTCTGTTTGATTGATATAAAAATGTCAATGATACCATCTCCAGCAGCTATATTAAAGATACTGACTTGATTGATTTATTAGAGTTCCATTTGATAAAGATGTTGCTATAACTACACAAGTTAAGAAAGTGAATGTGGTTGGAGTTCAAAGTTTTTTTTACGATGTTAGACTTATGTATGGTAGACAGTGCAGTGCAGCGGCCGTAGCATTTTTGGGTTCACAGACAGATTAAAAGGAACAAATATGATATGCCCTGAGCAACGCAGATGCTGAACTTATGGCACATGTGGCGGGACTACCAGCATGTCATTGAACTACTCGCACCTGCCGCTGATCCCCATGGCACCTGCCACCACACCCTAAGTGGCAGGCGTCGCTACTCCTGAGACTGATTTTCTTCCTTCCTGATGTCGTTACCCAGACTTGAGTATTGGCTTCAACCATTACCCCTCCTCAAATTGTTATTATGTTACTTTGCAAGAATATAGGGCCTTTATTATAGCAGCGGGTCTTTGTCTTCTACTTCTACTAAAAAAAATTGAATAGACTTTCTCTCATGTAGACACATTTTTTTTGCTCCTCCTAGATGACAATGGATGAGAAGTATGTCAACAACATCTGGGACCTTCTAAAGAATGCCATCCAAGAGATCCAGAGGAAGAACAACAGTGGTTTAAGCTTTGAGGAGCTGTACAGAAATGCCTACACCATGGTGCTCCACAAGCATGGGGAAAAGCTGTACACAG
The DNA here is from genome assembly GCF_963584025.1 of Labrus mixtus. Taxonomy (NCBI): domain Eukaryota; kingdom Metazoa; phylum Chordata; class Actinopteri; order Labriformes; family Labridae; genus Labrus; species Labrus mixtus. The sequence continues at coordinate 14,629,559 of NC_083619.1, forward strand.
GCCTAAGGGAGGTCGTCACAGAGCATCTCATCAACAAAGTAAGATACATTTTTCTCTGTAATGCAGCTTTCTTTTTAAAAGTCATTAACTTTTTTATACGGGGAGGTGGCTCATTTACTGTAGCTCATTTGATTGCTCTCATCCCCATTGTCTGTGTTGTACTTTCAGACCTTATCTACCTGACTAAGCATTAATGTACACAAGTACCAGGATACAATGTTAGCATGCTTAGCAAATCATTACAGATGTCCTAACGGCATGTTCCGATTCTACTGCGTTGTGTCATCCCTTTTGGACGTGCACCAACGCCCTCCAAAGTGAGGCTTCCAGTAGGCATATTAATGAGATGCCTAAACCATTTCAGCTGGCTCCTCTTACTGCAAAAAACTGTGGCTGTACTCTCACCTCCCTCTGAATGTCTAACCTCCTTACGATATCTCTAAGACTGATCCAAGCCTTCCTTTGGATTTATTAGTTACTATCCAAGATTGATTAGTACTTTGAAAGCATTGTCTATAGCCATTTTCACATGTGCACTCCTGAGAATATCCAAATAATTTTAGGAGAACCTAAACCCTAACCCTATGGTTGTTCACAGATAGCAGGGAACTAATATCCCCTCCCACTCACTCGAGGTGAATCTTGATTATATCCTGCTGCGTTCTCATGTCAGCTCAATTATACCTGTATCGCCAACAGCCTAATTTTTCGCCCTGACTTCACCCGGAGTTTCTCCAGCCAGACCCCTAGTATTTTTTCCGTAGCAAGTCCGAGTGGGCTGATGTGAGAACAGGATATTCTTCGGAGAATTCAGCTCGAGCCAATAGGAGGGGGAGTGACATTTCTACGTATACTGTTACTGCTGCATGGTGCATAGTGTGTCTGCACTACGTTTTCTGTTCTCCAGTATGTTGTACGCCGCTCTTTTGTTGATGTTGTCATTCCATTGGCATGCACACAGCATTGATAGAAAGGCAAATATTGTCATGATAGCGTCGTGTAGCGGACTCTGTTGCTTTGTCCTCTACTTCCATTTTGTTTTGTTACATCACATCTTACCACAGGAAACCCCCGCCCCCCTCCCCTCTGACAGGGATAGTCTCCCGCTGTGAGGAGCATATGTGAACAGCCAGGTCGGGGGAATCTCCAGAGCAGTCCTCCCGTAATTATCTAAATATTTTCATGTGAAAACGGCTTTAGACTTTTTACGGAAAAACCGCAAGGGGGCTGGCAGGATAAATTCTGGAGTAGAACAATTCTACTTTTTGCATTCACACTTGCAGCTCACTCCAAAAGCTTCAGGAGTTTTTCAGGAGTTTTGTGAAAGTGTGAAAGCACCATCTGGCTCAGTTGCCTCATACCAACAAAGTACTGCTTAAGGAAAGCACACAGCTCTAATATTTAACTTTTGCAACCTTGGTTTTGCCAACATTAAGAACTTTTTTCAGATATTGGCTGTTCTTTTTCTACCTATTTAGTCCTTGCATTTAAAATACAAGTACTTAGTACATACGATACATTTCTTGATAGATTTGATATTGATTAAACTTGGTTGAATTGTGTCAGTGGAAAAGCTGGAGTCCAAAAGGAAAGTCTTCAAAAAAGGATTATTTTCAAGTCTGCACCTTTCATGGACTGTGTTGATGGAGTCACCATCAGTATGTGCTTGAGATTAGGTAACCTCTGTAAATTTGGTAAAAGATGATCTTATTTGTTACCAAAATATAATAAAACGAGCTAACTGTGAAAGGACTTAAATCACATTTCTTGACTCCCATGAGGTCAGATGCTGTTTTAATCTCATTTTCTTCTCTTTAAATTATTTAATGTTTCCTTCTGACTTGATGTTCATCAATCACATGAAACTCAACGTTGCTATAATCTCTTGTATTTCAGGTACGGGAAGATGTCCTTAACTCTCTCAATAATAACTTTCTGCAAACGCTGAATCAGGCCTGGAATGACCATCAAACTGCCATGGTCATGATCAGAGACATACTTATGTACATGGTAGGTGGACTTTTATTATGTTATATTATTATTATTGATTATTTGGAATAGAGCAAAGTTTAACATTTCTCCAATAGCTTCTGTTAGCTCTGCAAGTCTGGACTTTGACTTTAAGATGCTGTTTTATTTTGCAGGCCTAACAATGAGCCTCTGTTGTTGCATTTACTTATTTTGTCGGAAAACTGGCAGGACTTGATGGTTTACTAAAGCCAGTAGCAAGTCCAAAGTGTTTGTTGGTTTGTGTGTGAGCCCTTGAGATGGTTAGAAGCACAGGCTAAACAATGGCACAGTCAGTACAGAGACCAGACAGCTCTCCTGGGGTTCTTTGTTCTACACTCTTTTTTCCTGTCCTGGCCTTACCCCAGCCAGTTGGCTTTCTGTCATATAACCACACCACAACCCCCACGCCTGTGCAATGAGAGTAGCCTGCTGTTGTTTTCAGCTACCTGCTGACCTCTAAAGGAGAGCCACAGAGATGTAACAAGTGCTACTTTGCGATTCTCATCGGGTGTATTAATCTTGTTGAAGGCCCCTGTCTCACTTTAGGCCCTGGAGGACTTATTTATTGGTCCAGGAGACTTCTTCAATTTAAATGGTGTCCGGAGCATTCAAGAATTTGTTCTTTCTTATATTTAAGCCCCATGTAACCTGCTAAAATAAAATGAGTGGCATCTGAAAGCCATCCTCAGTAGCTCAAAAGCAAATTGTTGGAAATGTATCAACATAAAGCAATGGCTTTTTAATGCAAACTTGGAATAAACAGTAGCACATTGTACAAAAAGAGTCTAAAAGTTTTGGTCAGAAACAATCCGTCCTACAATTGGGCATGCCATGTGTTAACCATTTTGGAGTAATCCTGGCTGTTTTTCCTGTCCTGTAACAGTGTTAGGTAATACATATATACGACCTACACTCCCTTTTATATTTATGTTTTCTCTAAGGACTTTTCTTGGGACTTTGGGATATCTGACTTTTTAATACACCTACCAACTAGAGATGCACTGATTGCAATTTCTTTGGCCAATTCTCAATTCAGATTTTTCACGGTCTGACCTTTCAATACCTGCTTTAGATGATTTCAATTGTCTTTCTTTAACAAGCTATGATTGAATGCAAAAAAAAATGTTTTTGTAACATTTCAATTTGAAGTTCATAATGAAACACTGATTGTTCAGGGCGCTGGTGGTCTAGTGGTAAATTGCGCCCCATATACAAAGGATATAGTCCTCCAAGCAGCTCCTTTTCTGCATGTTATTCCCTACTCTCTCACACCGATTTCCTACTGTATCCGTTGTCCTTCTAAATAAAGGCATAAAAGTAAAAAAAACTTTTTAAAAAAACTTTTAAAAAAAATCCTACTTTTAATTAACTGTTTTAATAAAAATCAGATTACAGAAACATCTCTCATTCTCACTAACCTGTAATTTTTATGCCGTCATTTATGGTGTAAGGGTCTTTATATGGTCTCCAATCAGTCACAGGGCTGATATAGAGATACAGACAAACACTCCCGCTCACACTGACACCTACAGGCAAGTTACAGACATTACTTAACCTAACCAGCATGTCTTTGGACTGTGGGAGAAAGCTATACCCGGAGGGAACTGCAAACTCTACACAGAAACAACGTACCTTCTTGCTGTGAGGTGATGGCGCTAACAACTACACCCTTGTGCAGCCTTCAAATCACTACAATTAGTGTCTATTTATTTCATAAGGCTGTTGCTTGCAGCCTCTTACACATATTTCTCTGTGTTTGTTGATGCTCTGTTGAATGGTATTTGCAGCTGCAAAGATTTTTTTGTAAAAGTTGTTTTATATCCATTATTTATATTACCTTCAAAGTGTCTCATAGAAGCTCAGTTTTTTAAAGGATTTGCTATGTGCAGGGAGTTACTTTCAGCAAGAGGAGCAAGTGCTGGCAAACAATCTGTTTTTATCCTCCAGTATGTCTGTGCTTTTTTGCCTCCACTGGTGGATACCTGACTTCCACACAGCTGACGTGTTAGCTTGTGTGTATGTGGCTTTTATTTGTAAATGTGTTGCTCCTTACATGACATGAAAAGGCTTGTGTGTGTGTGTGACTCTGAAATTGGCACAGAATTGGCTATATGTGGGAGGACTGGCTGGTCACCAATCACGGCCGAACAGGCTGACAAATGGCTGATTTTGATCAGCAAACAGTCAATCAGTGCAAATCTACTACCAACCATTTATTTAGACACTAATGACCTGATAAAGCCTTGAAAGCTGTCAATGGGATTGCCCATTATATCATTGAAGGTTTCTGTCTCATCCAGCCCTTAAAAAACATAGTTTTAGGTAGTACTACATGATATCACTGGGGAGTTTTTGTTGTTTTGTAAATGGTCATAATTCTTCAAATACTAACTTGTAAACCTGACATGTAAAGGGAGAGGGAGGAACACCTTTCATACTTTAAAATATATACTACTGCTTTTAAAATATGCAGTTGTTTACCTGCCCTTTTTAAAGTTTCTGAATCTTTTTTTTCCTTAAAGCGCACATTAATAACAACCTGGTTGAGTCAGCTTAGGCTGGGTATTTTTTTCCTGTTACGCACAGTTGCTGATGTCTCTTCCACGCATTCTTATCTCTTCCAGGATCGGGTCTATGTGCAACAAAACAACGTGGAGAATGTGTACAACCTCGGCCTCATCATATTCAGGGACCAGGTGGTGCGTTACGGCTGCATTCGAGACCATCTGCGCCAAACGTTACTGGACATGATCGCTCGTGAGAGGAAGGGAGAGGTAGTAGACAGGTATGCATGTGTACCTCTTTTCTGCGTGATGTGAAGGATTTCTGTAACTTTTGACATGCTCCGGGTTGTTTTGGTAGAACATGTTTTTTTTAATAGCATGCAGAAAAAAATTGTATATCTCTTTAGGTTTTGTACCATACTGTGTCTCATTTTTAAATAGATATTTTTATTGCAATGTATTTACTAGAAATGGAATGGTAGTATTTTAATGTTTTTTTTACTAGTTGTTAATTTGGGAGCCATACATTGTTTTTGTCTTTTATTGCAGGGGCGCTATAAGAAACGCCTGCCAGATGCTGATGATTCTGGGACTGGACGGCAGATCTGTGTATGAGGAGGACTTCGAGGGCCCTTTCTTAGATATGTCAGCAGAATTCTTCCAGGTGAGTCCGTGGTATCTTCTGGGTGTCTTCCTGTTTCTGTAAACACTGAAAAATGCATTTGAAGTAAAACAACACAAAATATCTGCTCTTTCAGATGGAGAGCCAAAAGTTCCTTGCAGAAAACAGTGCCAGCGTCTACATTAAGAAGGTGGAGGCAAGAATCAATGAGGAGATCGAGCGAGTTATGCATTGCCTGGACAAAACTACAGAAGAGCCCATTGTGAAGGTGGTGGAGAGGGAGCTGATTTCAAAACACATGAAGACCATTGTGGAGATGGAGAACTCTGGCCTTGTTCATATGCTTAAGAACGGCAAGACGGAAGGTAACAGATTTGCCTTTAAATTTCAATCTAATTATGTTTGGAAGATTTTTTTGAAGAATTGCAAACATGGGATTTGTTGTCATCCTTCCATCAGAAGTTTTTTTTCTCACTCTTTTCCCTATCTTGTCTCTCTCTCTCTCTCTCTCTCTCTCCCCCTCTCCCAGACCTGGCCTGCATGTATAAGCTGTTCAGTCGTGTGCCAAATGGCCTTAAAACCATGTGTGAGTGTATGAGCTCTTACCTGAGGGAGCAAGGCAAAGCTCTAGTGTCAGAAGAGGGAGAGGGCAAGAACCCTGTTGACTATATTCAGGTATTCTTGATGAACAATAAGACCAAACAAAAAATGATTTCTCAAGACACTCACTTATTGAGAAACCAGTATGACATTGTATAATAACAGAGAAGAAGTGTCATAGACTAAATCACCTCCTTATATTTGCCTCCTCAACAGGGCCTTCTAGACCTAAAGACGCGATTCGATCGTTTCCTCCTCGAATCCTTCAACAATGACAGACTCTTTAAACAAACCATAGCAGGAGACTTTGAGTATTTCCTCAACCTCAACTCCCGCTCACCAGAGTACCTATCACTTTTTATTGACGACAAGCTCAAGAAGGGAGTCAAAGGAGTATGTCATTTTTTCAATTTTTCATTCAAATACATAGCAGATGTATGTTGTTTTTTTTAAACCCTACATGGTGTGTACATTGTCTGATTCTTCGTCCCTCTGTTGTTGTTGACCAGTTGACAGAACAGGAGGTTGAGTCGATCCTTGACAAGGCAATGGTATTGTTCAGGTTCATGCAGGAGAAAGATGTGTTTGAAAGGTACTACAAGCAGCATCTGGGCCGCAGGCTGCTCAGCAACAAGAGCGTCTCAGACGACTCGGAGAAGAACATGATCTCTAAGCTCAAGGTAAAAGAGTGAGAGAGTGTTAGATACCAATGTATAATCATACCTCCATTATTTATTGTTATTAGCTTATGCTGCCCTGCCTTGACTCTGTCCAAACTAACATCAGCGGTTTAATCTCTGTCCTCCGTCTTTCTCCTTTACAGACAGAATGTGGCTGTCAGTTTACCTCGAAACTGGAAGGGATGTTCAGAGACATGAGCATCTCCAACACTACCATGGATGAGTTCAGGCAACACATACAAACCACATCGGTAAAGAGGACACACACCCTTTTTAGAAAAAAAAAAAAAAAAACAGATACAATTTTAGACATGAAGCAAAATGTTAAGTACAAGCCGTGTACAATGTGTGAAGGGACGAGATTAAAGGAAATGTCTTTCATAAGTGCATGCTGTAAAGGAGGGTGACACATAGCTGTTGGTTTGCAGTTATTCTGTATTTGAGATGTTCTGTTAAGTCATGCAAACTGTAAAAGTGCTTATTCTGAAAAATGTTTATGCATCTCTTAAAGGCATCTCTAAGTGGTGTGGACCTCACAGTAAGAGTCCTCACAACTGGCTACTGGCCAACACAGTCGGCAACACCTAAATGCACCATCCCCCCTGCTCCCAGACATGCATTTGAAGTTTTTAGAAGGTAATCCTCATAGATGTAATCACATTTAATGTTGAAGCTAAACAAAGGTGTACATTTAAAAAAAAAAAAAAAAAACTCAGTGTTCTATGGAATTTCAACTTGGCTTGTATTTGACAGGTTTTACCTCGCTAAGCACAGTGGCAGACAGCTCACACTGCAGCACCACATGGGCGGGGCAGACCTAAATGCAACTTTCTACGGAGCTATCAAAAAGGTAGTCAAAAAAAGTTCTTCGAAAATACTGGTTGACCTGCTTTTTTAATTTTGAGTGACATAATTTAAGGTATAATTCATCTTCTGTTATACTTCATGTGCAGGAGGATGGTTCAGAAGTGGGTGTGGGAGGTGCTCAGGTGACGGGTTCTAACACCCGGAAGCACATCCTGCAGGTGTCCACCTTCCAGATGACCATCCTCATGCTCTTCAACAACAGAGAAAAGTGCACTTTTGAGGTGGGAGCACAGGAAAAAGTCTTCATCTCAATCTGTCTTTCATCTCAACCTTGTGCTTTTGTGAAGATTATTTTTTCTCACCCCATGAATGCATGCATCCTTATATTAAGAATATAACTTGAATGTTAATCTGTGTCCTCTGTATGACATTCTCGCCCCCTTCTGTCCCCCCCTGCTGTAGGAGATCCAGCAGGAGACAGATATTCCGGAGAGGGAGTTAGTGCGAGCGCTGCAGTCTTTGGCCTGTGGGAAGCCGACACAGAGAGTTCTCACCAAGGAGCCAAAGTCCAAGGAGATCGAGAGCGGCCATGTGTTTACAGTGAATGATCAGTTTACTTCCAAACTGCACAGAGTCAAGATACAGACAGGTGGGCAAAGTTTGTTTATAGAATATACCGTAACCATAGAGAACTTGTGGCTTCTGTCCACTGCTAGCTCAGGTTGGAGTGTGAGATGTCTGAAATCTGAAATAGGATACTGAAGATTTTATGGGGTCATACCACTTTATTTTTAAATGTTGTTAATCACGTTGTTGGAAAAGAAGAATAAGAATGTTTTGTTTTTAAATCAATTAATCCATTCAAAAACTTAACAGTGTTTAAAAAGACAATTAGCACAGAATACCTGAGTTTGCTGTTTCTTCTTGTATATTCCTGATGGAGAGACATTATTACCCTGTGAGATTTTCTACATGTTCATCTTGTCCTTGTATCCTCCTCTCTCAGTTGCTGCTAAACAAGGGGAATCAGATCCAGAGCGGAAAGAGACGCGGCAGAAAGTGGACGATGACAGGAAGCATGAGATTGAAGCAGCCATTGTTCGAATCATGAAATCAAGGAAGAAGATGCAGCACAATGTCCTGGTGGCGGAGGTAAGAATCCACACATGTATACAAACTTAGTTCTGTTTTTCTACATTGATCCATGTATTATCTTTTACCTCTACCTTTAAATCTTGTTATTATGACTCTATGTTCTGTTGAGAAGTGTAATATTAAAGGCTGTTATAAATGCATTGATTTTAACTCTGTTTTGAAATGCTTCATGTATGATTGCTGCTCTATAAATAAACATGCCTTTACGTTGTTGTTGTTGTTGTTGTTGTTGTTTTGTTTAACATTGTGTGATTCTGTGTCTCCAGGTGACTCAGCAGCTACGGGCACGTTTTCTTCCCAGCCCTGTGGTAATCAAAAAACGCATAGAAGGACTAATAGAAAGAGAATACTTGGCGAGGACGCCAGAAGATCGAAAAGTGTACACCTATGTTGCATAGAAGATGAACTCTGGATGAGAGGAGGAAGAGACTGGACAGAGAGGATTTGTTTGTTTTCTTTGGACTGTTGTTACGCATGGACTGGAAGTTTCTTTTAAAGACAAATGCTGGGAACCTGATTCATCGTCCCTAATAGAAACACAGTAAACATACATAAAAAGGGGAATGAAATGTTGGCGCAGGAAAAAAAAATGAATCCATCAAAACTTGTAGATGATTTTTAAATCGGGCCCAGTCTTCCTATTCCCTGTGAGTTTTGGATGGATCCAGCTTCAAGCTTTTCACTGTTTTACCCTTGTAGAGATCAAACTTGCAAAGAATCCCTTGGGAAAAATGTGAATGCACCACATTATTATTTTTTTTTGTTTCAATACTGTATAAAAATAATAAAATTATTAAAAACAGAAACTGTGGATTGTTACAAAACAAAAATAAAAGTAATGAGTATTGATGCTCTGTAATTTTTCACACAGATGCTTTGCAGATCTTTACATTTGACTCTTGGTGTCATAGTGGTTTTCACATTGCAATAAGTATTAAAACTTGAGTTCTTTTCCTGGTGAGGCGTCCAGAAGATTAAATGTTTTTTTTCTTTTCTTTCAAAGACCCATACAAGTGTTGTCTGCTCTGGCTAAAGCAGCTTCTTCATCACGCCAAGGGAAGAGCAGTATTTGAAACCCAAATTGTCTCATTCCCAGTTTTGAGCAATTTGAATGGAATCTGAAACTTCACATGTCAGCCAAAGGTCAAAAATCACATCCAAAAAAAAAAAAAACACCTTCTAGAAGAACCTTGTTTATCATTTGACAGAATCAGGCAAGTCTTACAAGCATTTGGTAACTGAAATTGATGTTTTCAATGCAAATCAATAGTAAATGACATGTTCAATGCAGATCCTGAGGGAAACACATGATGACATCATGGGTACATCTGGCAACACCTGTCTCTCAAATGTGTGGAATAAAAAAGCGCCCAGAGGCTGTAGTCCTCGAAAGGGGCGGCCCAGGTTCTAATCCAACCTCCAGCTACTTTCCTATGTCATTCTCAACTCTCCAATTTTTGACTTTATCCACTGTCCTATCTTCCCAATAAAATGACAAAAAGGCACATTCTACAAATGTCACACATTTCTCAACAGAAATTGATGAGTTCAAACGAATAGGCTACCTGAATGAACCATTTGCTGTCATTTTTCAGTCGTACTGTGGTCTGAAGGAGCTCATGGATCTGTGCTCTTCCTCAGCTTTCGACAGAATGTCTTTGGCCAACGTTTCCAGCTGACTCATGAAACTTTGAATCGCTTCAGCAGAACTGCGAGTCCAGGCCAGACGCAGGTGGGCAGGAATCGGGCAACGATCTGCAACACAAACAGTCTTGTCAGAGCTGGTAATGCCCAATGATGGCGACGTGTGAACTCAATGCTGCTCACCTTGAAAGAACTGCCCGCTGCGTGATCGGGCAGAGGCTCGACATAAAGCCAGCCACACCACCGTGTCCGCTCCCTGCTCGACACTACGAAGCCTATCCCCCATCATCTTGTGGAACTGAGGCATGGAAGAGGCAACAGCTGGAAACGGTAAGTTAAGACGTAAGTGGTGTGTGTTTGTTTATTGGACTGACGTTGCTAATGTATAGTAAATATCAGGGCAATGGGCCCACGTGTCAACAGCTGAAAATCTCGCTTACTTGTATTTGCACTGATATGAAAACTGACTATGTTTATACTCAAGCAAATTAGAGAGAGGCAAGGTGTCCACTACAGAATAATGTTAACATTGGGGTTAATGGGAACACATTTTGTTGTGGAAACACTCAAGTAGGTTAGAATACATAACTGCTGCATTTTTTAGATACAAGTATTTTTTATATTTATGAAACCTAGACAGTACCTATCCAAACTCCTCTTTGTATTTGGAGATAGTGTCTGGTGATTTTGCATTTTTCATACATGCAAACATTTGCTGCATACCACCGCCTGTATAATTGTCACTATATTTTAAACACAGTCTTGTTGTAATTTTCTGTTCATTTAAATTTGAAATGAGAGAACAGCCAATAAAAGACCCGCAGCAACAAAAGTCTTCAGTCAGAGTCAGTACCTGGTGTATCCACCCAGCCTGGATGCATCACAGAGAAGTGAATGTTGGGATTGGCTTTAGCCCACTGTCGTGTCAGCACCACCTGCTGTCTCTGAGAAGAAACAACACAAAAAAAGCACCTTTATTGCAGAGGAGCATAGTGGACCTAGTAGGGAACAGAGATGAGAGAGTTGGGAATGACATGCAGGAAAGTGCAAAGGGCTGGAGTCAAACCCGGCAACCCATATCAAGGCTATATCCTCTGTACAGTCGGTGCGGAAAATAACCGCCAGGCTATCAGGTACATTTTTTTTTTTTTTTGTTCAACCACATTAAACAAAGAAACTCAAAGCTAGAAACAAAGTTACAATGTATTAAACATCTTTACTGCAGCAAAGCTACATGTAGTAGCAACACTACACTTTAAAACAAGTCACAAGTCACTTCCTGCATTGCAATAGATTTCTAGAGTAGTGGGACAAAGGCATGAGCATCACATTAAAATTAAAGTATGAAAAGTGAGAGAACACACATGAATGGCCCATTTCAAATTCAAGTATATTACATCACTGGAGTAAAAAAATTGCCATTGAACGTGAGTATTTTTTCTTGAATGTTGAATAACATACTGATAGAGCGCTTTGTTTTATTTGTGTTATCCACTCTGAAAAGTCACCGGTGGCTAATGACATTTTCCTCAACTGATTGCTTCTAAACCTCTGGTCGCATTCTCGTCTCCTACCTTGTTCTGGGCATAGGCCATGACGCCATCAAAGTGGGCCTTCTCTGACTGCAAGTCATCGACTCTGAGCTTCTGGACCAGCATGCCTCCTGATGACACAGTGATCTAACAGGCAGGAAGAAAGGAGGCTCAGTGTGCTAAGACAACAGCCTCTACAGCACTGTCAACAGAAGAGGCTTTATTTATTTTTCTGTCCTCATGATACAGATGAGGACTTTGTTTGTGTGTATTGAAGCGTGTGTGTGGATTTATACCACTCTAGGATCTCGGCTCTTCTCTAGAAGTGGTATCAGAGTTTGGGTGAGGATGTACGTCCCTGAAGTGTTGGAGAAAAAGTTCAACGTGTTACTTTTTGGTGATGCAGCAGGATGGCACCATCACCATCAGATTTAAGTCTCACCCATCGTGTTAGTAGCGAAGTTCTTCTCAAGTCCCTCCGTAGTCAGCTCCCTCTTGTGAACCATGCACCCCGCATTGTTTATCTGTCAAGAAAATAAAGAAAAAGTGAAACATCCTTTTAAGTCTGTAAAGACAGTTTGAAAAGATTAAGTGAGATTATTAAAAGGTTCCTACCAACACATTCAAGGATGGGTACTGCATCTTGAAGGCCTCTCCAAATTCCCAGACTTTGCCAGTCTCTGACATGTCCAAAATATGGACATGCACTTCCTGAAATAAGTAGCAGATAAGTATAATCTCATAACACAAATCATGGGATTAATCTCTCATTTTTCTCATGTGTGATTAAGATGAACAACACCCACTGTATTCCCAGACTCATGGATGATGTCCTCCCTTGCCTCCTCTGCTTTATCACTGTTCCTGCACACCATGTGGACGGTCCCACCTGGAACCAAAAAGTTAAGACTTTTTTTTTTTTTAATCCATGTAAAGTGCTCGACCGAGAACATACCTCTTCAGTAGTTACCTCTCTTTGCTATAGCCATGGCTGTTGCTTTGCCAATTCCACTGTTTGCTCCGGTGATCATAAAAGACCTCCCCACAACCGACACGTTCAGGTCTTGGGGCTCAAAGTGTGTCGCTGCCGCTTCATATCCCTTCCTAAAGCCGCACATAAAACACACTTATCAATTTTAGAATCAGGTGATGTTAAATGTCATCCTCAAGAAACTTGGGCTGTCGATGGAACTATTGTGAGTGGACCAGTTTGTGTGTGCCATACAGTGACTCAGAATGAGAATCAGAAATAATTTATTGATCCCAGTGGGACCAGGCTTTTATATTGTTATAATAATAAACACATATGCCTAAATAAAAAAATCCAATACATAGATAGTAAACAAGCTTCACTAACAATTAAGACTTTATTCACATAAACTCCCCTCAATGCAGATATTTGTATTTGTAGATCAGCTCCAAAGTTGGGATTCAATGGCTTTACTGACCTTGTAAATTGGTGGATCCCGGTCAAAAACCAGACTGTATTCCGGTACAGAGACATGACATCAAGTGAAAAACAATCTGTGGAAGTGCCTCGGCTCGTCCTGTCCTTTAAACTATTGTAACAGATCACTATCCCATTCAAAAACAGGCAGAAACAGTAAGAGAGACTGAGCTTGCTGCTCCCTGCCGACGCTTCGTGGGAATAACACCCAAAACATGAACGCTCAGTTACAGTCAAGTGACCAAAGTTAAACATTGATGTGCTCATTCATTACGTCGTTTCGCACACGTCACGTGGCAGCTCTTTCTAGATTGTGATGGGCTGTTTTGTTGGTTGCATCCCCGCGTTACACATCTCCAAAACAACCAATCCAGATGGTTGTGAAGTTTGGTGACGCGTCCGGGCAGGCACCGCTCCCCCCCCCCCCCCCCCCCCCCCAGGAGGGGCGGAGTTAACCAACTTTACACTTGTCGAAGTGAACGACGGACAGATATGTGTTTAGCCTGTCCGTGTGACCCCTTTGTGAGGGTTTAATTGCTTAATTATTATTTTTTTTGTCTTTTTAATGTGTATGTATAACTCTGGCGAAGCTTCAAAATGGTAAGTGTTTGTTTTCTACGCTTTAAACAGCGTCAGTCTACGTGCAGCTGATCACCTGTTGCACCTGTTGTCGCTGACAGGTAGCTGAAGAAGCTAAAAAAAAAAAAAAAAACTACACTTGTACACTACTTCCTGTTACACCAACGCCTTTTTTTTTTTTTATCTAATTCGCCTCTCTAAGACAGCTCTACTTATATTTTAACCTAGTACATTTTTTTTTTAGATTTGAGTGTGGACCAAACTTTAAGCGACGTGAGGTGTAAGGTGTGCATTTCCTCAACCGGTCTGCCTCGGCAGAACAGGTTTCGTGACTTTCATTCGAGTACTGCCCTGGTGGCAGTTTGACGCTTTCCATATCAATTTGCCTACGAGCGCATACAGAGAAAACACACCTAGAAATACCAGTTAATTCACTCGTTTTTATCCTGCTGTTATTTAAGTTTAATGTGGATGTAATGTCAGCCTGGAGGTGGCATAAATCCTGATATTTATTTTGTCTCTTTACCTTTTATGTCCTCATTCGAAGAATTTGAACCCTCAAATTGTTCTTAGAAGGCTTCAAAGTAATTGATACTCAACCCCCTACATTTTTGTTGTCATTGAATCATAAGAATTTGTTTGCCAGGGTTTGCAGCATGTGCATATGACAAGGTCACTATTTTGCCACTCCGTTTTATACCCCAGCTCCTTTTCAAACATTATTGTGGATTTAAAAAGTGCTTTGTTCCACATATCTATGACTGTAAATTGATCTCTGCTCTTGTTGGCTTAGATAAGAGTTAAAGGGTGGTGTTTTGCTAAGTATTTAAGCCACAAATGACATATTCTAAGTGTCACACACAAAAAAAACGCCATCAATTTTTACACCATTAAATCCAGAAAAGGTCTCTCTCCATTCACACTTTTTGCCTCTCTTACAACAACAATGAAAGGAAGACTTAAAGGAAATGGTGTATCTGTTTGTGCCCGCCCAATATGGGCAGGGGAAAATAAATCTCTTCTCTGATATGAAGCCAAATGTATTCCCAACTTTAGGAAGGATATTCTCTAAACATCTGTGTCCTAACTCTTGAAGAGTATAAATAAAAGGCCAAACTACCTCTTCCTTCATTTTTTGTTAACCCTCCTTTGTCCATGTGTGTCCAGGTGAAGTTACTGTGTAATGAACCACTACAAGCTGAACAACTTGTTTGACCCTTTGTGTGTGTTAGAGGGTAGTTAATAATGTCTACATTTGCAGCTGTTTGTGTGTGTGTCCCTCTCAGTTCATTCATGTATCACAGTTACCACTCTGGCCCTGTTTGTGTGTCTGTGTTGTCAGATGCGCTTCCTGTTGCTCTTCAGTCGCCAGGGGAAGCTGCGTCTGCAAAAGTGGTTCACGCCCATGACCGAACGCGAGAAGAAGAAGATCATCAGGGACATGACCTCCATGGTGTTGTCTAGGCAACCGCGCTCCTGTAACTTCCTACACTGGAAAGACCTAAAGATTATTTACAAGAGGTGGGAGCTGCCCCTGCATGTTAGATTATGTATCTACTTCCTCCTCAGTAGTTGGACTGACAGTCTGCTCTGTGTTTAATTTATAACTGAGTTCTATGTTTGTTTGAACCTATAAAACACCTTTTCCTCAGGTATGCAAGCTTGTATTTCTGCTTGGCCATAGAGAACCAGGAGAATGAGCTGTTGGCCTTGGAGGTTATTCATCGCTACGTGGAGCTGCTGGACAAATACTTTGGCAATGTATTTCACCATCTTTCCCATTCTTCTTATTTGATATCCAACTGTAGCCTGAGTGTACCTATAAATCTCATGGTAGTGTTGGCTAAATAATACAAAGCTATCACAACACTCAAGTCACTGACCTGGAATTTTATTTTATTTTAGAAGTGTAGTCGTATGCTTATTATTTGTAGCCTACTGCAAATTATGTCCTGAAGGAAAACATATTTTCTATCTAATCAGAAGTTTTCAATTTAACTGCCATGAAATAATAATATCTAAACCATTGTTAAAAGATTTTAAAGTAATTTAAGTAGCAGAAGGGTTTATTTGAATTTGCATGCACCTGATTAAATTAGTGTTGAGGTTGATACCTACCTGCAATATATTGATTAATATTTACATTCGAAATTCAGCTATGCTAAGCTCTAACATCCCCCCCCCCCCCGCCCCACATACACACAACCTTAGCTTAAATCCTCATTTCTTAACTGTTAGCCTAGGCTGGAAAGATCACATCAGACAACAGTTTTAATGTGAAAGTCAAATGAGGACATTCTGCCCTCTGAGTGGTTTTATTTCAAATCAGTAATCGCCGTCATGCCTCCTCCAGGTGTGTGAGCTGGACATAATCTTTAACTTTGAGAAGGCCTATTTTATCCTGGATGAGTTTCTAATCGGAGGCGAAATACAGGAAACCTCCAAACAGATGATAAACCGCTCCATCGAAGCCTCGGACATGTTACAGGAGGTGAGATGCTCTGGCACACACTCTCATGCACGACACACACAACACAAGGTGTGGCTTTTTTTGTATCTGTGGTGTGATCATGTAACATCTGTTGCATGGCTTCATATAGATCATTCATATAATTATAAATCTAGTTTGTAGTTGATTGTCTGTATTTTTTTTTATTATTAAATCTTGTATGTGGGCTACTAAAGAGGGTTGAGATGGTAGAAGTTGGTGGAAATAAAAAAAAAAACACTTCATAGGAATCAAGCGTATGTGATTGCAGTAGTCATAATGAGTGAACTTAACAGTGGTGCTGCTGAGTCCCTGGTGTGCCTTTGTCTTCCTTGTTAGGGGTTATGAGCTGTTGCTCCTTTTTGTATAGATTTGTGTTTGTGCTGCTGTTTCTCCCCCCCTCTGTGTGTCTGTGTATCTCTCTCTCTCTCTCTCTCTCTCTCTCTCTCTCTCTCTCTCTCTCTCTCTCTCTCTCTCTCTCTCTCTCTCTCTCTCTGCCAGTGCTATTGCGAGTGTGGGACAGATTTCCCTGAACCGTAGATTTTAGTGTTTGGCTGTCCCTTCCCGCTCTCCCCCTCTCCCTGCTGTAGGTCCGTGGCTCTGTGTGGTACGGTAGTTAACTGGGGTTTGTTGTTCTGAGCAGGGCTGACTAACACTTTGAAATCTAGAGTTGGACTGTGCTCAGCGTAGCCTCCTCATTCATTTTGATTATTATCGCTTCAGGATGACAGCAGTGAGTGGTATGAGGTGGAGCTGTTTGGATGACCTTGAATATGGACAGAAGGTTAGATGTTCTGCTTGTGTTAGTCACGTACCTTGTGTTGGTGTGCTCAGCATTCAATAGCAGGTCATGTGTGGATGTGTGCCTGCCTGTGAATATTAAATGTCTCATGATTCAGTTTTACAAGGCTGTCTATCTTATGTCTTTCTCTGTTCTGCCTTCTTCTAGACCATGGAGGAGTATATGAGCAAACCAGCATTTTAACCCATGCCGGGATAAAAAAAAAAAATCTTACAGTAACAGCGAGGAGGAATACAGCAATATGGGATGCCAAATGTACTGCTTGTAAGTCAGAAGATTTTGAAAATTAAAAAAAAAAGGGATTCATTATGATGCTACTGAACATTTTCTAAAGAAATATGGGACATATTGAATGTCTGCTTGCATTCTGCCTGAAGCCTTACTGCACAGGAATTTCATTTGAGAGTAAGTCTAATGTTTGTTCATAGCTGTGTGCTTTAATGAAGGGAGGGGGAGCGAGGGGGGCGAGAGTGCTTTTTAAAACTTAATTCCTGTTGAATTTAAATGAAGTTATGATAGAGGATCAGGGTATGAAGATCTTAATACTGACGTTGTTTTAGGTTTGTAAATGTGTTTCTTATATATTTAAATCCATGTTAATATATTGGACATGAATGATTCATTCTGAGAACACTACAAATTGTTGACTATAAAAACAAAAGTTCAATCAAAAGACAGAAATATTTATAATAGATAGTCTTGTCATTCTGATTCCTTTCACACCATCACAATGCTCAGTTTGAGTGAAATGATCTAAATGTTTTGAATCTGTACTTTCAGTTTAATCATGTTTGTCTTTCAAGAGAAGCCGTATCTATTGATGTGAATATCAGTGCTTTTTATAATGTGCGTGTATGATGTTGAATCTTTTCATTAAAATGTGTATTTTGGTAAAATCTTGACTTTTGAGGAATCATTGAAGTATTCATTTGAAAGATGGAGGTCACTATATCTTCTAGAAGTTTGTGTTTTATAGGGACATAAAAGGGTTAATTCCCCCTAATCATTAGGGGAACATAATAACCCATTAGCCTAATGTATACTTTCTGTGATTTCTAACCCAGGCTGAATTTAGTGAACGGTGTAGGTTTTTTTTAATAAGGCAACACAACTCAGCAAGAAGAAAAATAATACCGCTGATGCTTTATTCATCTGTGATTCATCACACATTATTGAACATGTACAAAATGGTTTAAAAATGAGCATACATAGCACAACCACTGGTAGGCCGACGATACAGAGCTTCGTAATATGAAAGGGTTGGAAGGCAGGCGATGGTCTGCTATTTAGACTTGAAAATAATTATCCATAATAATAACATTAAATCTACTAACCCTGAATATAGCAAGAGTCACAACAACACTTGTCCTCTTTCGCAATGAAAACTCCCACGATGTTCCTTTAAGTTCTCCTGTCTTTATACTGTATGCGTGTGTTTAACAGGCCCAGTCTGCATTATATTTAACAGATATATTCACATAATGTAGATGAAAAATAAGTGTTTTTACCAGTACTCAGTTGATAATTATTTAAATATAGGCCCATTCCTGCTGTTCACAAACAACATTCATGTAAACAAACCTTGAACGTCATCACAAAACTTTAATAACTTCAGCATTCATAGTGAAATTGTGATTATTAATCAAAGTATTTATAGGCAATTTGGGACTAAAGACAGGTTCACATCCATTTTGAGGACGCCTTTTTCACTATTGCACCTTTAATATTTATATAATGTTCTTGCAGCAAGTAGGGACTTTTCTTTGTAAGTGTTCATTTTCGTTAGAATGACATTAGTATAAGCTATAATACTATAATAGAAAGTTGTAAACTATATCACGTCCACAAAACTTTATTTTTGAGACAGTATAAATACTATATTCTGAATTTCTTGCGTCTCGCAAGGCGTCTGGCTACATCCCAGCCGCAGTTTTTTCACGGTGCTCCTTCCCATCCTCCTCTTCTTCATTGACGATCTGTGGAGCTGACGTCTTCGCGGTAATCTCCTCTTTCCCCTGCACCTCTGTGGGGTAAACCTCCTCTGTGGCCACCTCGGTCTCCCTCTTGACAACTGGCCTCTTTTCAGCGTCTGCTTGCGCCAAGTAGTCCTTCAGGGCCCGCTCGTACAGCTCATAGGGAAACTGGCCCTTCAGCTGTGCCTGCGTGTCCCTCTTGGCGATGGGGTTGGGGTACTCTGTAAGGATTTTCGCTGCCAGGTAGGTGGTCACCTCGTCTTCTACATCGCCGTCATCATCTTCATCATCGGCAGCAGCAGCAGCAGCAGCCTGGCGCTTCAGGGGCATTTTATTAAGCTCAGATAAAAACAGGTTCTCCCTGCGTCCGGATGATGAAGGGATTTTAACCGGGCCTGGATTTGCTGCTGGATTTGACACTGCTGGGATTCTATTCAAGGGGGTCTTCACGGGTCTCTGCACCACGGGATACTCGTTACTGATCGTCTCCACGCCGATAATGTCCAAAAAGTCCTCTCTGTCCATGTCCTCGTGGGCGGGCTTGCTCTTCAGTGGCAGTCTGCGGTTGAAATACCGGATCTTTGGGGTCTGGCCGGGCATGTAACGAGCCGGGGCGTGGGGGTCGCGGTGGAGCTTCCTAAGCTCCTGTGTGAGCAACATGTCGATGAGGTCCTGCGGGGGGACGTGGAGCTTCAACGAGAGTTCCAGCAACTCCTTTACCGTCCGGGGATCCAAGATTGAGGGGCGGATCAGTCTCTTCCTCTGCTCCCCGGTCTTGTCCCTCTTCTGGGTCTGGTCACTCATCTCCAGGACCTTCAACAGGTAGTAGTCCACGAGTTTTGTGTCGTCATCAGACTCCTCTTGGTCCTGGCTTGCCCTGCGCTGCATCTCTTCCCTCTCTGCCTCTTCTTGCTCACCAAGCGCCCTGTCCATTTCTTCGTGGCTCCCGTTCTCCATCTCCTCCGTCTCCTCCCTCTCCTCCACGGGGACCCACTCCTCTCCTCCGGCCACATCCTCATAGGCCGGGTTCCTCAGGCTCATTCCCTCATCTTCCTCCTCGTCGTCGTCCCCGAACACGTCTCTCTTTTGGCCGGTGACTGAGGGCATCCTCCCGAGCTCCTCAAAGATGGAGCGTAAATTGGCGAGGCTCTGGGGTGTGTACTGCTCATCCAAGTCCTCCGTGGCCCTCTTGGAGGCGTCTGTGTTCTCCTCATCCTCAAACATCAGTGGATATTTCTTATGGGGTCGGGGGAAATTGCCGTAGTCTGCCGGCGCGCTCTCGGGGACTTCCGTGTCTTTGGTGCGGTGCCTGTGCGTGCGTCTGTCGTTCCTGGGCGCAGACGCGGGGCTGAGCTTTGCGTCTTTGCCGGCCTGTTCCTGCAGAGACCTGAGCAGGGCTTTCATCAGCTGCTCGGCGGTAATGTCCTGCCTCTGCTGCACGGCGGGGGCAGGCTGACGGTCCCCGGGAGCCTCATCCTGCTGCGAGGCGAGCTGGAGCAGGACCCTGAACTTCTCCACTTCGTCATAATCCGCGGGCTCGGGTCGGCCCCCGTTTCGCTGCTTCAGGTTCTCTATGTACTCCAGGGCTTTCATCATGTCGGAGCTGGGTGGGTAGGCAGCCGGCTGCCCCTCACTCTCCCCGCCTCGGAGCCTGTAGTGGCGGGGGAGAGACGCAGCCTGCACGGTGCAGCCATGGACGAGGAAGGCGAGCAGGACCACGGCTCCCCCCGCGGGCAACTTGTGGTGGAAATGCAGCATTATAGGCTATCTATTACCTGCGAATAAGGAAAGAACAAAATGTTATGACTCAAAAAACAACACAAATCCAAGAGAATGTTGCTTCTGCCTAAAATTGAGAGATTAAAAACCTACTCTAACGCAACGAGCCTCACAGTGCTTGAGACTGTTTTGATCCGGTATTTGTATGCCGACCAGAGGTTTACGCTCCGCAAATTGAATACGATGCTGCGCGTGAGGAGATGCATTCACATCACTGGATGAGTCACTCCCCGCGTTGTTATGGGTAACCTCAACATCCGATTTCAATTAAACACCAACCACAACTGAAACATCGCATCCCCTACTCGTTAATTCTCTGTAGCTATGCTCATTATAACCTTCCATTGTTTAGGATGTGTTTAATCACAATAACAGTCTCCATTGTTACATACATTTTGAGATCGGCGAAAAGCGAGCGTAAAAAGACCGCCCTCCAATCTCAGACAACATTTGAACTAACAAAAATAAATTGAATATGTATCTTATCTTTGTCTTACCTTTGGCAATAAACCTCAGACAGCAGTGAAGGTGTATTTCATCTCCTCTGTAGCGGTCTCGGGCTCTTCTGTTTTCAGCACTTGGACAGCTCCCCTCGTTATATGAGGCGACACCTGACCACCGCGTCATCACACAACACACGCAAGAGCCGCTCCGAAGGAAAAAAAATCCATATAAATGATTCAGATTTATGATATGGTATACTAAAAACCTTGCAGTGTTAAAAATAGTTCGCTTTGCTGTCTTGTTGAACAGCGGAGATCTGTAAAAGCATATCGACTGGAAGGAGGTTTAAAAGCCTGGAAGCAGATGTATTGACTCCAGAACGAGGTCTCACAAAGAGCGATGTGTTTATGTTCATATTCATCCATCAGAAGAGTGAAGCTTTCCTTCTTGCATAGAAATATGTAAAGGAAATCTTAATAATCATATAACCTCTCCATGTATGTTCTTAAAAAACTAATGCAAACATCAACATGTGGGACTATTTTATCTGAAAAATACATTTTGCCTTTCACATTTCATGTCACAATAAGGGAACTTTTGGGAAAACTAGGTTTAAAACAATTTGCAGTTTTCTACCATCACCATCGTCATGGTAGATGAAGAGTTAAACCCTCTAGCGATGACTCACAGACTAAAACCACCGCGGAGTTGCTGTCGCAGTTTAGCAGCCATCTCTCTCTCTCTCTCTCTCTCTCTCTCTCTCTCTCTCTCTCTCTCTTTCCCTTACCCCCTGCTTGATACGGTGATAAACAACCCCCATGTCGGCTGGGGGCCAAGAGCTTGCATTCCGCAGGTCGACAGGATAAAAGGGCCACAGCAGGGCACCTGATGATGGAAGGTCAGGGATGGGGTGTGACAAAGATCGTGGTGAGATGAGATCAGAAACCCGGGCAATCACTCAAAACATAGCAAGTTGTTTTTAAAATCTAGAACAGACTTTGAGTTTATAGATCTATATGCTTATCTGGATCCAAGTATTTTGATACTATAATACCAAGAAGAATTATTTTTTTAATATTTACACCACAAGATTTCTTGTGCTTTTTTTTAGTATCACCCCGAGACAACAAACTAGCCCAAAACATATACAGTACAACAGAATGATTTTATTCTGCGAGACACCCCCTTCCACTTCAGGCCTGCTTTACCTCAACCCCACTCCTTTATTTTCATTGCGCATCTAATTGCATCTAGTGTAGTCCCCTTTGCTCAACATTTCAAGTCGAGTGAATCTTTTTACTTCACCCCTGTGGAGGACTCAATGTCCTCAAATAGAGGCGATTACAATGTTTGACTGGAAATGCTTCTCCCTTAAATTCGCTGTCTGCTGCTTGGTTTCCAGGGCAGAAGACCTGCAGAAGGTTTCATATAAAAAGACATGTCTATCCTGGCTTGCTGCTGTCTATCCTGGCTTGTTTAAATGTATCTGTGTTTGTGACAAAAGAGCGGGAGGAGAGAAATAGAAACTGAATCACAGCCCAGGAGACCGATAGAGGGACTAACAAAGAAGCAGAGGCGTGGTGATGTTTGTCAGATGAGTTGTATAATCCCACAGCATCACTCCTCCTCTGTCATCACATCTCTCCATTCACAAACTGCCTTGACTCCAGAGGTCACGAAGGCAGCCAGCACACTGTAGTATCAATCATTTAAAGGTTACATTCTCCTGCACACCCATTAGGAGCTAAGCAATGGAATATGCTCATTGTCTGCTATCAATTAAAGGAGTAAAATGAAACAAGCTCACAGAGGGAAGATGGACTGAATCGTTTGGGTAATTTCATGGTCAGACTACTTACTGGTGAAAATGCCATTGTGTGTAAACTAGAGTTAAGGAAGTAGATCATTTTTTTTAAAGCAAATGAGAGGTGAATATTTGGAAAGCTTTTTTTCTCAAAATCTGGAAAAAATATTTGTGACACATGTTCTTACTGTATTTTAAGTGTCTGAGTCAGAAATGCTCTGATGTTGTGTTTCGTTCACTGCTCAAAATAACTTGTCACACAGCTCCTGTGACGCGAGTGAGTCATTATGCACCAGACAAATAGACAGGAATGCATTTAAGCAGGATAGAGTATTTCTTCAGCTCACCTCTGTCCGCATCTCATGGATCAGTTTGGGGAAAAGCACACGTTAGGATGGCAATGCATGTGCATCAACATCCAGACATTCAGATCCATAACTTAAGTAAAAGTACCAGTTCAATAATGTAAAAACAAAGAGGAGGAAAGTAGCATTTTACTATTTAAGTCAAGCAAAGCTATTCTTTTTTAGAAATGTACAAACTGTTATTTTGATCTGCATGCATGCATTGTATTTTCTGAGATCACCATTATGTCTTGAAAGTAAGTTCTTTATCTGAAAAGCAACATTGCCTCTCATGTCAATGCAGCAGGATTTCACGTGTATTTGAATTTGGATTTACCATAACCATATTTTAAGTACCATAAAATACTAAAGTGTAAGTAGTGTTGTAATTAGTACCTAGTTAATCTCAAGTGTGTGTTGTTCAGGTCTCACTTAAAATCCACATTTAAATTAATAACATATTATTGGATTGGTTCATTCAGAAAAAGGCTTTACATGCGTCCATCTTTTTTTGTTATCCTCACTTGTTATCCTTTGTTATACTGTCTTAATTTTTGTTTGCAGCCCCCCAGGGTGCTATGAGGATCCTGAGTGATGGATCAGAGGATTTCAAACTCAAATCCCAGCAGGTTCCTGCTGTGCAGAAAGACTCACTGTCTGAATCTGTGTTTCCCCTCTGGGGCTTGTGATGTGCTGTCTGTGTAAATCGTTCCATACAGACCCACACACTCACAGCAGACACTTGAGGAGCATTTACAGTGATTGGTAATGCTGCATAGCCTTTCTCTCTCTTGGTCTTCATTCATTCATTTGTTAGAGTTACAGCTAGGAAGCGGGGAAATCACAGTTATTAGATTAAGAGTCCTTAGTGACACTCACTCACTTATTATCTTTGTTTCCTGTTTTTTTTTTTTTTACCTCCTGTACCAATAAACGTCCACTGAAATGAGCTGATGCAAATAAAAAAAAACTATGCACACTGCCCTCTCAAACTGAAGCAAATATCTTAGTAAAAGTGATCTCAGAAGTGCTGAATTTAAGTAAATTAAGATTAATTTATCCATAAGGAATAATAAGGGTTAGGGATTAGGGTCAGGGTTAGTTCTGAATGATGTTTTTCCTTTAGTTTGGTAGGGTTAGGGTTAGCCCTAAATCTAAAGGCCCTCTTTTCTCAGCCTTAAAACTGTTTCAAATGATTTAAATTGGGTTTTTTTCTGCACATTTGTTGAACATGATTGCTCTCTCTTCCTTACTGACTATTCATAATGAGCACGTATTGGCCTCATTGCACATTCTCTGGAATTGTGATGCAGAATCCTAGCAGCACTGTCTCAAATAAGTATTGAAAATTGCATTTTTTTTTTGCATGTTCAGTCCTTGAAACCCTCTACCATAGAACACAGTTGCATGCAGCAAGGTCCATATTTGCATGTTACATTGAGTTTCACTCTCTTTCCCCTTTTACCCAGAGACAATTTGCATAATTTGGTCTCTTCGATTATAGTTTAATCATCTCTAGTAACTCCCTCCTCCTCCTCCTTCAGTCTCTCAACCCACAGCAGTCAGTGGGGACCCTGCTTCTGTTTATCCACGTGTCAATCAAAGCTGCGGGTAGAGAGTGATATCAGCCCAATGATGGCTTGTGTGCGTCACAAAGCAACAAAGGCACACGTCCATATGTTCACATTCAGACACACACACACACACACACACACACACAGGTACATACAGCAGCATTTTTTGTTTTTATGCCTCAGCGGATCAAGGATCCATGACTCAACCAGGAGTCAAGGTTAGGGAGCTGCAAACACTCAATCGTTTCAGCCTTGAATTCTTCAAGAACATCTTAACCCGCACATACTGTAAAGAAAAATGATTACGATCACTGTGAAAGACAGACCACAGGGCCATATGTACTCTCGCTCCTTTGTATTCATCCTCCTCCTCCTCCTAACAACTTCACCCCCCATCACCCCGTCATGAGGCGGTGGGAGAATGGCACGCCTGTTGTCATGGCACGCCTTCGTCTCAACCAACGTCTCCATGGTGACGCAGCCTCCCAGGCTCTTTCATCTGTTTCCACCTTCTTCTCTTCCCACAGGTTGATATCCTCCTTCTCTTTCTTAAGATTGTCAATGTTCTCAGCGACTTGCATTCATTACTCTTTCCCCTCTGCTGTACCCTTCAGGCTCTTGTGCCAATTACTGATGTTAAAGTATGGTCCTTGTCTTCTGGCAGCAGGTGGTGTTAGCCAGGAACTGAGAACGGCTTGATTAGAGGGCCAATATTTTGTATGAGTCATTAGGACAGAGGAGAAGTTAAGATAGGAGTGTGCTGTCTTGAGCAATATAGGGAGTAGACAGGGAAACTGAAGGAGAGAATGAGAGGAATGACGGCGGACGTTCTCCACAAGCTAAGACTTTTTGAAAAGGGCACATGTCCACGTAATGCTACTGGACTGCAGAAGAAGACCCGTGGGAGTGGGTTTCATATCCCTGCATTAATGAGTCCGACTGCTTCTAATGGTCACACTGAGCAGTGCAACATTTAAGACACACATGTATTGATTTTCTTGTTTGGAGTTTGATGAAAAGATTATCACCACTTATATTCCTGCATAGTAAATATAGAACCGCAATGACAGCCTGTAAGCTTTGCCTAGCTTTAAGACTCTGAAATAGCTATCCATGCTTTGTCCAGAATATGAGTACTGACCAAACACCTCTTTAACTCCCCTTTGCACCATTTTTACATTTTTTTTTTAATCTTTATAGAATTTATTTGCTTCTGAATTTGTTAGAGACACTTTTCATTTTATTTTGTGCCTCTATGATTGGATTGTTGAAATCTGACAGGTAATGATGAGGGTGATAAACCGGGAATAATTTGAAGCAATGGTCCTAATTTTGGAGACTAGGTGGTTTATGGTTGGTGCCTTCGAGTCAAAATAAGCAGGATTTGTCATTCTACCATTACCCTGCTTGCTGATATTGGCTGGGGGCTTCACACCCACAGCTCAAAGTTTGACGCCAAGAATTGCCTCAAACAGTGTAATGAGAAAATACAAGCAGATGGTAACTGACTTAAATGGGTAATGACTGATAGCTGAGCAACACTTTTGTATGGGTTTTGTAAAATCTTCCTTCTTTAGCCTCTCAAGCCTCACTATCAACCAAGCTCTCACTGCAACTCTACATTTTAGTCACTTTCTCAGTCACTTCTTCCCTCCAGCAAAACAAAACATGTTTCTTATCCATCAGTTTAACATATGTCCACCAATCTTTAGCACTCTCTATGTTTCCTAAACCTACAGTTTCATGTCTTTACTGACTCTACCCCCATCTAACCTATCAGCCTTCACTCTGCTCTTTTCACTCATTATTAATCCCCCCCACCGCTACTTTTAGACCCTGTTCATTTTAATGACTGCAAGTTTTCACCTTGGTGTTCTGACTCATCCCTTTTCGACACCGCCAGTATCTTTGTGTGTCTGTGTGTGTGTGTGTGTGTGTGTGTGTGTATGTATCCCCCCCACCCTTCCCCTCCTCACTGTGGATGTGTGTGTGTACGTAAGCCCACGTACACAGATTATGCGAGTGTCTATTGTGAGGGATGCAGTGTGACGCACCGGTTGACGTCACCACAGGCTGAGACAGGATGTGTTTTTTGATGAAGAGAGCTGAATTGAAAGTGAGACAATTACAATTGGTCAAAACATGAGGATAAAATTGTAGTAAATAAAGTAACAATAAATCATGTTGTCATGCTTACAGCTACTGAATATGAAGTAAATAATTATGCATATACTTATACATCATAATTGATACAAATCATAATTAATCATTTTGGTCCATGTAGTCTTTTTGCCTTTCTAATTGGATTTTTGTCTTTCAGACTCCTTAATTGGCTGTCCATGTAACAGCTTTATGGACTGCCATAACTTGAGGTGTTGTGTCCAAGCAACCGCAGTCATTTTTATGCTCATTAAAGTCTGCCACCGTTCCCTGTCCTCCTCTGCATATCTCCATTTGACCAGTGACTTATTGTGAGGCTGCAGGGAAAGTGTGTGTTTTCGCAAATGTGAGTCATCGCAAACCAACATAGAGATGCAATACGTTTGTCATCATATCCAGGGCTCAACTTTGTGTGTTTTTTATTAAGTATGCACACAATCTCTGTGTGTTAACAAGCAGCTGCTTTTGCACAGGAGATTGTTCTTAATGTGAGATGTTTTAAATATGCTCATGTGAGTACGGATCTATTTTTGTCTCCCCTCCTCTTCCTTACACTTCTTCCTCTCATCTTGCCATTATTATCCATTCTCATTCATCCTCCCCTCCCTCTTTATTCTCTCCTCTTCTTTGCCTGTTTTTTTTTTTTTGCAACTTCCTTCTCTCATTCATCCCTCCCTCCATCCTCTTCTCTTTCTTTGCTTTATCTCTGCGGTCTCCGTTTCTCTCTCCACCACTCCCTGTCGGGCCGTGCAGTGATGCTGCTCTGGCTGCCTTCCAATCCGTTTGCCCCCCCTCCACTCCCCAACCTCCACACCTCCTTCCCTCCCTCTTGATGCTATAAATACCCGGCATCGGTGAGTCATCGCCGAGACGTATCGGTTGCCTCTCCCTCTCCATCCTCAACCCCCTCCTCTTCCTCTCTCCTCCTCCTTCCCCCTTGTAGCTCTCTCTCTCTCCCTCTCCGAGCTCATTTCCAGACCTCACAGGTCTCCCGCCTCCACTTTTGGCCCTCACATCATCATCATGACCTGTGCATGACAAGGTGCAGCCAAAGGTCAGCGTGATACCAAACACACAAACAGCAGGAGTGCGCAAAACAGGGATAACCAAAAAGTACAGCTTCATATTCACTAAGTTTCCAAGTAGGTGAAAAGAAATGTTGCCATGCCCCCTACATAGCTTCAAAGTCAGACAAAACTTTTTTTTCCCTCTCTTGCAACATGAAATAGAAAGAAATACATCGTGCATCTGCTTGTTCCAGTGCTGCAAGAAAAAGAAGTCGTCTTATGTTTTACTGCATTTTAGGGCACATAATTGGTTTCTCCCGAAGCCTTTATGTGTGACTTTCACTTTAAAGAGAGGTTCTGCATTTAACTAGTGCTGTAGTACAAATTAGGAATGATTTTTTTTCATGTACGAGCCTGCAAATTGGGTTCTAGACTAAAGGGTCATGTTGAAGCAAATTTGTTTTTTTTTTAACACGGGGCATTAAATGCAGGAAAATGGGTGCTTATTGTTTCAGTTCCTGCCCAAAATCAACTTCATATCTCTAATCCAGCCAAACACCACTGTACCTGTGAGGCTCGAACATGTACTGTCATTGCTCCAGCATCATTCTCACTTCCAGCCCTCCATCTTTCCGCCTCACATGTAATTATTCTCAGTGTTTTCCTCCTATCCACCTCTCCAATGAAACGAGGCAGCTCCAGTTCATCTTCCCTCATCCTTGGGTAAACTCCAGTATGGCTTATTGGCTCACACACTGGAGAGTGCGTGCTGAGCACCAACACAGATAAAAGTTTCTTTGGGCATTTCTGAGTCATAACTAGACAGGAAGAGCGAGCGAGCGAGACACAGAGGGAGTAGGAGAATAAAAGTTGGATAAGTGTCAGAGAGCAAAAAGATGACAAGCGAAGAAGCAAACACACACAGATCATGCAATAGGGAAGATGTCCTTCACAGTTTCCTGCTGCTTGTTGTTGTTGTTGTTGTTGTTATCTTTGTGGTGGAGACACTCTGTGTGTGTGTGTGTGTGTGTGTGTGTGTGTGTGTGTGTGTGTGTGTGTGTGTGTGTGTGTCTGAATCAGTGGGCTAATGAAGGGAGCACTATGCCTCTGACGCACTCTCCGGTCCCAAAGGGTTGGATGGAGGGAATAGAGAGGAGGGGAGGGGTTAGATGAAGCGTTTGTCTCTCTGTGGTCTCATAGCTTCTGTTTTATTGGAAAGAAAATGCAAACCGACACAGACAGACACCTCATGCAAAATGTAATGTGTTCTCGCAGACTGCTCTAACTGTATGTAAGATGTTTGTCGTTGTCAGTGAGCAATATGCAAGAAGTGTTTTCCTTTTCATATACATTCAAGGCTCAGGACAAAGAATGGATTTCATTGGTATGTGTGTATGACATGTACCATGTAGGCTTTGTGTGTTGTATTTAATTCGGATCCTCATTTTCATCAAACCTTTGTAAGTCTCACACCGTACAGCTGTAATAGCAGGGTTGTTGAAAAGGATTCTGATGTCAGATCAAATCTGTCAGATTGGGTCATCGATGAGCGTTGGAGCATTGAATCTTGAAAAAACAGGTTGTTTAAAAAAAAAAGAAAAGGATATTTAATGCATAAGGTAATCCAGGTTATTCAATCTTTTATCAGGATCATGAGGATCATCCTGATCCAGCCAGAGGACTGGTGACAAAAAGTGACAATTCTAAATGTGTCAGACAAACAACGTTTATTAATCATGTTGATTCATTAGGCTTTTGTTGGTGTTGGTGTAATGTTGCTCTTGATTTGCTCAATCCTTACTGTCATGGGTATTCAGATGATCCAGATTTGGTAACCTGTAAAAGTCATTATGTGCATCAGGTAGATCAATTCCAGTTTTTCTTTGGAAATCCAGGACAAAAGTCAAATGAATTAACTAACCCTGGGTGGCAAAAGGTGACTTTTCAGATCCGAGTCATTCTTACTCATATTAAACCTTTTGAACAACCAGACCCTGCTGATTATAACAACAAATCAAATAGTTCAAAGTGGAACAAAGGAGGCAGCAGGCCATTATAAGAGAAATTATAAGTAAAGACCAGTTCAACTGATGGCTGCTGATAACAGCTGAAACAAATCATCGTTTAATCTACTAAGGGACTGACAGGGAGTTCAGGTCTATTATATTTTTAATGAACAGGAAAGTTTTGCTTATTTTCAACCCTGTCTCTAAAAACAAAGTAAGGTAGATAGTATGACATACGCAGTTGTTTCTGTTTTCTCATTTATGTAGTTGGTGGCCCTTACGAACCATCCCTTCTTCTGAGTCTTCACGTTTACATCTACCGCTTTTAGCTGATGAGCTTATCCCGAGAGATGGGTGAGGGGTTAGGCTCCATGCAGTGACTTGCTCAGAGACTCATCGGCAGTGACAGCTACACGTGGGGGGGGGGGGGGAGAAGAAAGAAAAACATTTAACTCCCTGTTCTTATGCATCCTGTCAAAGCTTCAGGAGACAATATCACTCATTCAACAGGAACACTGTTGAACACACAGAAACTGATCCCTCCCTCATCGATTTGACCAAGTCAGTGGTCGAGTCTCCTGTCTCTCAACTGGAAGGTCGGAGTTTGACCCCCAGCTCCTGCAGTCACATGATGGAGTTTCCTTGAGCAAGACACTGAACACAATTGCTTCCGCTGCTTTGCCAAAAGTGTGAATGGGATAGTACTGATGGACCGTTGGGAACTTTACATAGCAGCTTTCAGTAGTCAGCGCACTAGAAAAGAGATCTACAAGTCCCCCCCGACCCCACCCCCACCCATTGCAAGCTAGCTACAAAACTATGCTAAAACCAGAAACAGATCATGGGAGCAGGCGATGTTATGGGCGAGGACAAATTTACACAGTTTTGGCTGTCTCTGATTTTCGGCTGTTTTTCTTTAAAGCAAGAATACAGCGACGTACTATGAGCGACTTAGGAAGGCTATGGCAATGCATCCTGGTATATGTAGGCCCAGCTCTCTCAGTAGGAGAGTTTTGCTCTCTTAGTTTGTCATTATACCAAGCATTTTTTTTAATTAATCATTTGAATCAACAGATCACCTTCGACATTGATTTGCATATATGTAGTGTAAAACCAATCAAATTATTTCACTTTAAAGGAGAAAACTAATAATTATTTTTACTCTGTTTTTCTTGAGGATTTCTTCGAGGATAAAAAAAAAAAGCATTTTCAAAACCTTAACTTGGGTTCTTGGAAAATGTGATACACATTGTGGACTATTTTTCTGGCATTTGATAGAGTGAGTGATGAATCCATTAATTAAGAAAACAACAGGCAGATGGATCAAAACGACAAGACAAATTAGTTGTAGCCCATATGGCAGATAGGTCCATTCAAATGGCAGCAGTATAACAGATGTAAGTGGGAGGAGCATTAAGAAAAGGCTCCGTCTTTATTTTTGAGTTATTTTACATCTGTGATCTAACATATTGAGAAAAGCACAGAAAGAAAATAAAATCCTTTGTTTACTCGTTCTGAATGAAGGTTGACTCCCAGCACTGTGTGTTCTGTTTGCGTCTACACAACACAGCTTCATCCACTTTAACACACACACACACACACACGCACAGAAACACTGGTCTTCGTTGCCATAGAAACTCTGGTTTCAGGATGATTCTAATCAAGATGGGATCGACCACACAATGTGCTACACAGGTTGCGATAAGGTATGTAACACACACCTAAAATAACACACTAAGAGTAGCATGACTTACAACACAAACTTCTTTATTTCATTACATAATTTTCAAGGCCAAATCACAAATAAATAAGGAAGGAGACACTGGAAGTTGCCCAGCTTCAAGGGCCAATTTAACACACAAAACAAGGCAAACCACCCCCTCAAAAAAGTCATCGTCAGTCACAACGTTTTTTTTAAATATGCTAACAGGAGACTTTACACCTGTACAATTACTGGTTTGAATCAACTTTGATCATTAGCCCCCACCCTCTTAAACTATTTACAAAGCAAGTGAAATCAACAGGAGTGGTGATATTCACCCTCACACCACCACACTGTCTCTGCCTTGCCAAATTAATGTACAAATGGATGTAGCAGGGCACAGCACGAGTGTTATCAACGAAAACGCAGGGAGTGCTTCACATTCCTAAGACCCCCGCAGACAGCTCATGTGTGTCGGTAGAGGAAAACCAGCAAACAGCACAGTAAGCGACTGACTGTCCTACTGAGATGTCAGGAGAGAAATGGTTTTTCAAAAAGGAAGGGACAAACCGTATTATGATGGCACCGACAGAGCTTCACGTGCTAATATAACCGGTCTGTGTTTGAGCTAGTCGTTATAGCTCCCGACTGTACCTTGATGCTAAATGTCTTCAGCGACTGCAAAAAAGAAAAAAACCGTTTGCTGCAGAACTCACATGGCCCTTACAAAGGCTGGTGAGAATACACTTTTTTTTAATTTTTCTGCCCACAAACCTAAAGAGACAGATGAAAAAGTGAAGCTCCTAGTACTGAAGCTATTCAGAGAATATATCAATTAACCTGAAAACCTACAGCCGTTTCTGTTACACAGGAGGTGAAATCAACGTCCGAGAACTGTAAAACCCTTTTATATACACTTCACATATCATACACATAAAGCAGTTGTGATAAAAGTTACAGAAATACTATCCGAGTTAATGCTATTCACTCACAATTAAATAAGGAGTTTCTTCAGTTGTTCGACTGGAGTGCAGCTTTCTCGTTTCTCTTTCAAATATATATATATTCAAGCTTCTGCTGTGGTACGGTTGCACACTTCTCATCATGCAGTTTGTACAATGCCAGATATTACAGTTGGACTTTACAGTCTTTTACATGGTTTAAGCACAACAGTATGTTGACATGGGCTACAGCACGACTTCTCTATCAGTGTCTCTCTAAAGTCCTGAATGTGATTCCTATGCGTGTGTTCCTCCGAGCCTTCCTTTTACACTGAAAAGTAACACATTCATACACTATGGAGTGGCAGCTGTCTGTGCTTTTTTTCTCTCTTTATTTCTTTCTTATGTAATTAAGTTTAAAAATTTGTGTATAGTATTGCACATTCATTTTGTGTTTCATATTCATAAGTATAAAAAAGTAACAGTTAACTAGACCTATAGTAAAGAGGATAACTTGTACAGCTGCCCCAAAAAAGGAGCTGGGAGAGCAACCACAGGAAGGCTAATTATTACTCTACAGTAGGCTCACTTCCCTTGGAAACATCCGTACGGCGTATTGGTCATGACTGAATATGTGGCAGGGCTGCAGTGTGTCAATGAACCAACAAAGTAACCAATAAGACACACAGGTTGGGAGGCATCAGGGAGCTGCTAAGAAACAATATAAATGTAGTGAAGGGGGCAAAGTGCAGGGAGGAAAGAATCCCAATGGACGCCTTTTACAATTGATGTTTGCACCTGATGTTCAGGCCGATTAGTAGAAGGAACTGAGGCTTCTTCTAGTCAAGTAATTCAACATACGCTCAGAAAGGTACAAACTTCAAGGACACAGACAGATAAGGGTAGAAAAACTCAAAGAAAAGAAAACTGCTTGTAAACAAACCCTAATTTAAATACAGGTAGTGTAAACAAGTTGGATGTAAAAAAAAAAAAGGAGGATGAGGGAATAAAAAAAACTGTCCGAATACAAAAGAAAAAAAAAAGTTCTTCAAATTGTCTAAAAGCTCAATCTCTCATGGCTTTGCAACACAGATTCCTCCCACATGAAAAGTCTTGGACGAACGGGTTTCAAAGCCAGACATGAAGGAAACATTCACACAAAGAAACATGTAACAGAGACCCCTGCATAGATTCTTACCTGAATGTTACTTAAAGCCTAGCAGGGATCTCCTCTATCAAGCTCATGCTACCCAGAGTCCCTGCTATGTGATCTGCGCTTCCATCTCGACCATGCTGCGCTGCTGGAAGGCTCCAGAGAACAGGGAGGGGGAGGAAGGGGAGAAAAGCAGGGTGGGCGCGCTGACATTGATCCAGAGATACAGACACTTGTTTCACCAGTTTCGCAGACGTCGCACTATATGTGCCGACTCTGTTGTCATAGCAACTAAAAGGTCTTAATCCATCAAAAAGCGAGGATGGTTCAGTTTTTCTGTGAGGGACATTCTGCCTCCTGGTCATGACAGAGACAACCGCTGTCCAACTCCTCCTTTGATCAAATCTGGTCACAGGGAAGCAGGCGGGAGGAGGTTCATGAGATGTCATGTGTGTGCATCTATTACAATGTGTTTTTGAGAATGTGTTACATGAATCTAAGGTAGAACTTGTGTGTATATATAGATATATATACATATATATATATATATCTATATGCAGGTATGTACGCCTTTCTGTGTTGTTTTGGAGTGTGTCTGTGTGCTATTTTCCTCCATACATCCTCTCTATGTCCTCCTGGTAGTGTGATTTCAGCTCCTTGCGTTTCAGTTTGAAAGCGTCTGTGACCAAGCCGGTCTCTGGTGTCCAGGGCTCAGAGCTCAGACGGATCTTCTTGGGGATCTCGAACCGCTCCAGTTTTGCTGATTTTGAGGGAATGAGCAGATTACAAGTCAGAGAAGTAGAGTAATAAAAGCAGACGGTATCACACTCAATTTAAACCGAGTACTTGATGGTAAGTGATAGAGTTGTTCTAATGAAGATACCTGGGGCGAAAACAGACTAAAATGTATTTTAAGTACCGACAAGTGAGCTTGTTAAAGCACAAATGTGATACCATAATTAATTAGCTCCCCCAAAGATACAACCACTAAAACAACAGATGTAGAGCTGCAAAGAGAAACTAACTTTAGGTCAATTATCATTATCATCATATGCTTTCAATACATCATAATAAAACCTAGCAAAATGTCAGCAATCAGTGTTATTCCATTACACATTTTAAATTGTTTTTTTTAATTTAAAAGGACAATAGTTTACACTGCTAAAAACACAAAGTTAAGCTTTTTCAATTTAAAACTCTCATATGCTCCTAGAAGACAGACACAGAACCTCAGTAAGAACTGCTGATCTAGTGCTCACTCAGCTTGTTTATGATTCCTTTGGTTGACCGAGCCAGTCATATAACCATAAAATAAACCATATTACATTCATACAGGGTAAGTAGTATGCAGACCTCTTGTTCTTTTTTTAATTAGACAAACAGGATGGGTTTAGCTAAAGAATACAGGAGGGCTTTGGTCTCTACCTGCTATTGCAGCCTCGGTAATGATGCCGAGAACGTCTTTCTCAATCTGTGGGTTGTTGCAGATCTCCTCCCATGTGCCCTTCACCTGTATCTGCTCCGCCAGCGCCATCAGCTGTTTGTGGTTAGGCACCACGAAGCTGATTACATATGACTGGTCACTGAAAATGAATACATAGGTCCAGGAGTTGAGTTCAGAGGGGGGGGGGGGGAATTAAATGGCAACTAGATGCAAAGAAAATGAGACACTGGCTAACATGATTGTGGGCTTGGTTGGCCTGCATTCAAAAAGGTAACTAGAAATGACGTTCAAAGTGAAATGTTTTAGAGAGAGTGAGTGGAGGATTTTACCTGTTGGCATAGGCACAGATGTTGTCTATGAGCGAGCAGTTCTTCAGAACAGCCTCGACTTTCCCTAGAGAGACGTACTCGCCCGCCTGCAGCTTCACCAGGTCCTTCTTGCGGTCTGCGGAAAAGAGCACGCGTCACAATCCTGATAGAAAAAACACTACTACCCAGACATGGAAATTAAAGCACAAATACTGTGGTATCAGTATTGTACTAACCCGTCCTTTTTACTCCTTACATTCTAAAAAAAAAAGGCTCGTTAGTTTAGCTTAATGCATTATAGGGGGGAATAAAACTAATTGTTCTATTTTTAAATCTCCAAAAAGCTGCTTTTTTCCCTGCAAAAAAAAAAAAAAGACAGGAGCGGGAAACCCCTTGCGGAGAAGGGAAGAGTTTGAGGACAACAGGGAAAACTTGTAGAGACATGGATGAAAGTGATACAACTAAAGATGCTACCATCGTATGAGTGAATATTAGTGCATTGGAGAGATCTATTTAAAGAGCAAAGTTACTGTTCATTACATGATCTGCTTCACTTAGCTTTGTAAACTAACAGTCATTTTCTACTTCTATATGAGGAGTGCATTTTAAAGTGGGTCCCTATACCTTTTTATTTTTTTCGTACTCAATCATCTGTACTTTGACTTCGGTCAAATTGTGTGCACTCTACTTGTAAAACATGCATGCACCGGTATGTGGATCTCTCACCAATGATCTTGAGGCATCCATCGGGGTGTAACTCCCCAATGTCTCCGGTGCAGAACCACCGCTGGCCGTTGACATCCACAAAAAAATCGTTGTTGTTCCTGCCTTCATTTTTGTAGTAACCCATGCTTACGTTGGGACCGCCAATCACAATCTCCCCCCGTGGATTAGGCTTGTCAGTGCTGTAGTAACCACCTTAAAGAACAAATAACCGGTTAGATTAAAAGTTCAAAGATTTGGGGCGCCGGAAAGCTTAGTGGTTATGTCCCACATACGTACGGAGGTTTTCATCCTACAAACGGGCAGCAATGGTTCGACTCTAACCACTGTCCTCACATTTGTTGCACTTAAACCTACCCTCCTCCCAGTCCTTCAGTGTGATCTCAGAGCAAACCAATGGAGCACCGACTCGTCCTGTGCTGTAGTCCCAAACTGAAAAAAAAAAGGTTAAAAAAAAATCCTGCATTAGCATGAATCATTAATATTTGCTCCTTCCTTTATTTCCCAAAAAGGATGGCAGCATCCTATGATTTTTCGGTCTTCCTTCCTTCATCAAATCATTTGTCTTACTCTCACTGATGGAGCCGGCTCCGCAGGTCTCCGTCAGGCCGTAGCCCTGCCCCACGGGGCAGCACAGGCAGATGTTCATGAAGCGCTGTGTCGCAGCCGACAGAGGAGCTCCACCAGAAAGCAGCAACCGCGTGTTCCCTCCCAAGAGCGAACGCACCCGTTTGAACACCAGACTGAGGGGGAGGATGGAGAAGAGGAGGAGGAAAAACCAAAATACACAGCATGGAGATGATGAGAAAATGCTGAATAACACCAACAACTTAAAAAAAAACAGCTTTTAAGAATGGCCTGCCATAATTATACACAGCATCAAGATATTGGCTCATACTGAATGTATGACTCAAACTGTAAACACAATATCAGAATCAATACTCAGCAATGATTCACATCCTCTATACTGACTTTGTGTTAATAAAACCTAGCTCTAGGTTATGATTAGCCATGAGCTAACAGAGGTTAATGTCTGCTCAAACAGCACAAGGGAAGCTTATGTTGGAAGAAGGGGCTTTGGTGGACACTGTAGAGCAGGGGTGTCAAAGTCCTATTGGGTCAGGTGCCGGATTTGTTCAAATGAGACCTCAAGTGGGCCGGACTAATTTTGCAGACATCACTATAACTCAACACATGGATATATAGGCTAATGTATGGTTAGAAAAAAAAAAGACAAAAAAAGGTACTTGTATAGAAAACTGCATGTTAATGCATAAAATGTAAAAGTACATTAAGCAAAGGTGTTAACTCTGTCATTGCAAACTGCATGTTGGCACATGAAAATATTTAAATGTACCACATTACAGAAGAAAACATCAATAATTATGTTATGTTTGAGATTATTATATTATGTTTTAATATTGCTGTTCAAGGTTATACAAACTTTGACACAGTTTATTCTACCTGCCCTGGGATCAGTGCATTACTAGAGAGAGAGAGAGAGAGAGAGAGAGAGAGAGAGAGCCTTAAATCTGTGTGTGTCAGGCCACAGCACAGTTTGCACTCGTTAAGGTTCATTACAGATCAAACTTGCTCACATGAATAAGTTATCACAAACACACAGAGTGTCTTTGATGCAAAGAGCGAAGTCATCTTCAGGTATTTTAGTGTTAGGCATTATAAAATGATAACTTGTTTCCAAACCAACAGACTTGAATTGATCCTTCAGCATTGCGCACTGCAGTCTGATCAGCTCCGTGTGGAGTGCACGTTCTTCAACTAAGTAAACTCAGTTAAACGACTTTAGATATGAGTCTGGCAGTCCGGTGATCAACACAACACGTTCACCTCTGGGTGACCTAAAAATGAACCGTCTGTAATTAAAATCAGTTAATATTCATTTTAATTTACTGTTACAATAACCAGAGGTAAAATAAATCGGGAGATGCATCAGGCTCAACGCCGGTGTCCGCAACCTACACTTAGTCTGGATGTGGTGAGACGGTCTGGGCCGATTGTTTTTTATTTGCACGAGCTGCTCTTTGTGGCTCACTCCATGGGAAGCTTTATTATTATTAGTCAAACTTTTGTTTTACATCAGTGAAGAGAGGAGAAACTGGTAAGAAGTGTGGACAGAACTGAAGACCGTCATGCTGCGCGCGCAGTTATTTTGCAACTTTGTTGCAAATTCTGGCAACTTGTGAGCAAATAAAACTAAAGAAATATTGCTCCTTCGATCTCTCTTGAAAACCTGCAGTCTGTGTCACCTCTCTCAGGTGTTCAGCCTGTTTTCTGATGTGATGTATTACCAGCGTAATGCAGGAGCAGCTCGTGCGCTCGGCCACTCGTCTTTTTTTTATGATACTCCCTGCTGAGAAGATAGTTCAAAGTGCCCCCGTTTATTTAATTTTCGTATCATGATATCAACCTTTACGTTGCTCATTATACACAATTCGGGGAAAATAAGTATTACAAATATTTAATTTATAAAAAAATCTCAAAATATTTTTCAAAACGTCTCATGGGCCGGATGAAGCCTGCTGTCGGGCCGTATGTTTGACATCCCTGCTGTAGAGGAATATAATATGTGTATAACCTCAACACCTTAATATATGTGTTACCTGTCACACAGCGGTGTGCTGTAGCCCTTAGAAATCTGCTCCATCTTGTAGTTGTAGGCTAGCACAAAGAGGGTTTTCTGGAATCTGCTCATCTCCTCCACTTTGGTCATCACATTCTTGTAGATGCGATCCATGATCTCCTACACGCAGCAGGAAGGGAAACACTCATTTAACTCTCTATTATACATTAACTTTTTTTTTATAGCAGTGTAATCAATACTTCCAGCTAGAGAGTCACAATATATTGTTTCAGCATGAAACTGTGATGCACACATGAGCTATTGTATTGTCAAATTCCTGGATGTGAAATGTCAAGAAGTGCAAACACCACTTGCTAGAACTTTTTCTTTGCCAAATGTCTCTCCACCCGTTCTCTCTCTACATGTCAGAGTCGCTGGTAGAGAGCTGAACCAGGTGAGGTAAAGGTACAACAGTTATTTTGTGTTTTTTTTGGTCTAATCTGACAGATATATCAGCAATAAAAGCTATTCCTTCCAAAAACAAAAATAGAAAAAGTGCTATAACTTGTCAGAAATGTATCTCTGTGCTTTGGTACATCAGGTTCATGTTTCTGTCAATGGAAGTGTGTCAATAAAGTTTTTATCCAGTGAGAACCCTTTCAAGCAGAACTCATTCCCTGCTGTGTTGTAGACAAACACTGCTGTCCCTGCACATCGCCAAATGTTTCCCCTCCACTCTCCCCCTCGCTGTGCCCCAGATATTTAATTCTCCCCTTCTCTTGCAATCTGTGCTTTTTGACATTTTAACTTTATCTTCTTATCTTCTTCTAGTCCTAGTTAAACGGCAAGCTCAGCAGTATATAATTGCCCTGCCATAGATAAACGGGGGGGGGGGAGAGCAGGTCTGCAGGAGGACCTTCAGACGTGCAGTTGAAGAGAGGGGCAAACATGAGCAGTAAGCATAGTTTGACGCCAACCAGGAAGACACAATCGGATACACTGATATAGATCCAAACAACCATTGGCATAAACCACCCCTCTTGATCGGAGTGAAATTGGGTCGACAGGATTGAGTGGTGATTAAAAGACTTACCGGCACAGCAGCCATTAGAGTCGGTTTCAGCACGCTGGTGTCCCCTTTACTGCCCTTTTTGATTTTGGTAGACTGTGAGAATGACACAAAGCAAACACTCAGTAACTGAATGAGGTGAGGTCCAAACCACACAGAGCTTGACATCCAACCTTATGAATCTTCAGTGAAATGTATTTCATTGCAGCTAGAGCTATAAAGGAACTTAGTTTGATTGTAGCAGAAATACATCACAGACTGCAGATAAAACGTACAGGCAGCAACATGTGTACCTGTGTGCTCTTCTACACTGACCTGGTCGGCGAGAGTCTGAGGGGAGGAGTAGCCGATGCGACAGCCGTGAGAGATGCACACCAGCTCAGCACTGAGCTCTAAAACGTGGGCCAGTGGCAGGTAGCCGATGTAGGTGTCTGTTTCACTGCCAGCACAGAAACAAAAAGCAGATTAATTTCCAGGACAGAAGAGAGCAAATGCGGTGATACAGAGCAGGAAAGAAAAAGTGTGTGATATCTTGCGCATTTGGAGAGCAGCCTAACTTGAGAAGAAGAAGAGGAGGAAGAGGAGGAAGAGGAGGAAGAGAGAAGAGGAAGTGTCAGAGTGAATATGATAACAGCATACTTGAGGTTAGGAATCCGCTCAGCCATGCCGGTGATTCCAGCAACAATGTTGCCATGGGAGATCATGACACCCTTGGGGATGCCTGTGGAGCCGCTGGTGTACATGATGACAGCAATGTCAGAGGGCTCTGGCTTTTTGCGGCTCACTGCGACTGCGGAGACAGAGGAGTGTACAGATGAGAGGGGAAATGGATCACTCACCGCCATAAACATCATCAGTTATAATAAGTACACTGTAATACAGGAAAGTCGTAATAAGGGTCTTTTTCAACAGCTTAAAGGCTTTATATGCGCACCAGCATGAAACCAAAACAACTTGCGGTGCATTGTTGTGTTAGCATGCTAATGCTAGCGGTTATTATTATGCTCGTATCTTCACACTGCATGTAAATTTACCTGAAATGAGCGTGATCTAAAAACACAGTTAAGCAGTGAGTACAGTATGTTATTCTTCTTTTCTCTAGTCCCTCAATTAAACAACTTTTATACACGAGGGGAGGAGTCAGCCGTCGTCCTGACGATGTAAACAAACTGAAGATAGGACTCGGGAAACTCGGAAAACATCACAGACAGTGGGACTCGGGTGTTACACTCATTGTAGACAGTCATGACTCACAGAGTTATTTTCAGAGGATATACTTGATTTCTATTATATTTAAGTGTGAAAAATCGCATATAAAGCCTTTAAAGGTTCAATATGTAAGATATCTACTGAATGAAATCATAAAATGACCTCACTATATCAACAGACATTAAGAAAACATACTATGTTGATGTACTGGCTTCTCTGCCAACAATGCAGCAGCAAGTACGTCCTCCTTTTAAGTGTTGATTCCGGCTGGAATGGTTTGTATTTGTTTTAGCCAGACAAGGTACGCAGTTTTAAAACCAACACCACACGGCCGTTTTGCACGCCCCTCGGTTTGCCAGGCAAACAGCAAACCAACAGATGTTGCAGTGATGGAAGCGGGCAAGCGAACCGGTTCAGATGTAACTGTTTCTACCCGACCTAAAAAAAAAAACCCAGCAGAGCCCAGAAGATTTCAAGACCGATTGCAAAAATGGCTAAATTCTGAAGCTTCCGTGTCCGCAACATGGCACCATGATCTCTAGGGAGGGGGTGAGGAGAGACAGCTCTCTCCAATGTTTTGAACTTTGACTGCAGTACAACGCTACATGTCTGAGTTACATATTGCCTCTTTAATGCTTGGAAAGGCTGTGAATATTTTTTGGAAGAGCAGCATCTAATGACTACTTTTATAATGAATCAATCTATTGATTATTTTTCTGTAAAATGTCAGCGAGAAGAAGAGACCTAGGTGCATGATTTGATCAACTTAAGTGTGATTGTTAAAGGAACATTGGCCTTAAGTTTCCTCCTGTTTTCTTTTCAAGTGCTATGACAGGAACAAGAACATCTTGTTTGTGTTAAGCGGACAATGTTGTTGCTGCGTGGAGCGTTTTGCAGAACAGTCTGACCTGGTGCTGAATCTGCCGTGCACAGCACATCACTTTAATTACATATCAGGGTGTTCGTGTTAAGCCTGCACTTCCATTTCCTGACAAAATTAGAAACCTTTTTTTTTTTTTTAATCACATCGGCACAAACACTCACTGTTGTGAGACTTGGATCCCATCTCCTTCACAGCATCCATGTTGAGCACCACAATGCCTCTGGGGATGTTTGGCCAGCTGGTGGGTCTACTGTCCACTACAATGACATAGCGCAGTCTGGGTACATCACACAGTATGGCCTGGGGAAGGAGGGAGGAAGAAAGGGGGGGAGTGGGAAGAAAAAGTAATTATGCAAATATAGCTGAGCTTCTTATCCGGCCTTATTGTCACAACCTGTGATTCAGAGAGGAATCAATGACTCCAAAGTGCTTAATCTTGTTTCTCACAGGAGATTAATAGCGACAGGTGATGTCAGAAAAAGCGGGTACCTTGAGACGACTCTGGAGCAGGTCCTTGCTTGTGATGATGTGTGTGACCTCAGTTTCATTCAGGCCATGGGCGATGGCCATGGGTCCAAGGGTGGAGTACAGGGTCACCACTGCCAAATTAAAAATGAGTTGATGTTAATGTCAAGGGCTTTCGCGTAGGTCTGAGAGGATTTTGTTATCAACATCTGTCTTTGTGTCACTTACGTGGGAAATTGTACATGAAGCAGGCCTGTGCTGCTAGGAGCCACTCTGCTCTGGTCTCACAGAAGATGGCGATGTTGCACTGAGGCCTCTGCCCCAAAGCTGCCAGACCACTGCCGAAACACTTCGCTCCCTGGTATGCTTCCTCGTATGACAGCCAGTTATAGTTCCCAAGAATGACCTGAAACACAACATGCGCGTTTAAACTGTATTCAGGATTATTATTATTACCACACTCAACATGAATGTATGTGCACACTTTTTAGAAGACGTGGGTAGCTTTAGAGAAAGCTCAAAGCTGAATCAAATCTGAAAACTTTTGAATCTGAAAACATCCTGACACAGGACAATACATCCATCA
The DNA here is from genome assembly GCF_963584025.1 of Labrus mixtus. Classification (NCBI taxonomy): domain Eukaryota; kingdom Metazoa; phylum Chordata; class Actinopteri; order Labriformes; family Labridae; genus Labrus; species Labrus mixtus. Next base: position 14,672,584 of record NC_083619.1, read on the forward strand.
TCGATCATACGTGGTCATGTAGCACCATCTACAGGGCCATCGCAGCTACGCAGGTGTTAATGAGGTTCACTCTAAGCTGTCGCACAATTGGCTGCTGCTCTCGGCGCTGCTCCTCCGCCCACATTTGTCGCACTGTGCACGGCAGCAGGCTAAGCTGTCAGCCTCACACACAAGTTGATGGAATACATCCTGTCATCCCACTGATGTACTACTTAGAGAGGAAATGAGATGTACCACCCACTCACTTGAATAAATCCCTGCTCCTGAAGAAAACCATTAAAGAATATAATAATGACAAAAATAATAAAACAAGGTGATAAACTTTCTGTTGCCTGTGTGTTTGATAGTAACAAGAAGGGGTCTTTTACCTTTTTGAAGACCTTCCCATTAGGCTGGGGCTCATCTTCTTCACTCAACACCTCCCTGGTACCCAGACAATCCCTCTCTGGAAACTGCACTGAAGCGTATTCAAACATTTTGTCTATGGTGTCCACCCCAGGCTGCAGCAATGCTAACAGCTTCTCCTGACAGTTGATGGCCCTGTACGGCCCTGCTGGGTGTCCACTGATTGACCGTGCCTTGAGCCGGCGAGCTCGATCCAGGTTGGATCCAGTTCCCGAGAGGAAGTACCAGGGTATGAAGGTGATGAAGGAGTAGACCCAAACAACGGAGCGGAAGACCTGCAGCAGCAGGGGGTTCATATCCTCCTTCAGCTTCATCTTTGACGATGAAGTCAACCGGAAAGGCGACGATACCTCGCACCCACCGTCACTGATCTATTTTGACTCGCCGCCGAGGCTGAAGGTTGTAGGCAGCGGGGGGCTCTTTTGTGCAGCACGACAACGACACCTGCAACACGGAGACACAACAAGAGATTTTAGAAGTCAAGTTGGGAATAAAAGATGATTCAGCACATTGGGGAACTATCGAGCGGCATCGAATGCTCGCTACGGCCTCCAGGTAAATGAATCCTCGCCTGCCTCGAAGACCATCTGCCTATTCTTAGGCCTGCTCTCAGTCAGCATTCTATTCTCTCACCAGACCCACTGGCCCTGCTGCACAGAGGGCCTCACAGAGAGAGCATGACACTACTAGAAAACTGAAGATCACCAAGAGTTCATAACTGTCCTGAAATGATTAGGTAAATACAGGATTTGTTGAAAGATGAAAAATATATAAGTGCTACCTCGGGATGATGATTTACTGTTAAATTTCATTGTAAGTTTTTGCTGCCTGCCAGACTTAACAGCAATTTGAGGGCAACATGTGTTCTCTGAAAATATTCAGATCCACACATTTTAACTTTAAACGACATTTTCAAACAATCTTAAGAGACTACAAAGCAACTTTCGAATGCAGGTCAATTAAACATTGGTTTTCCAGAATTAAAACACCTGCTCCTTTTTGTAACTTACACCACAAAGTATAATTGCATTTGCAACTGCAGGAATATCACCGTATGCTATTCTCCTTACTGCTTTCAGTTTTTTTGGCTGTACTACAAAAACCTTCGGATGAACTCTGACCCGCTGCTATTTCTAGTGTATCCTTTGGGTGACAGTATAATTCCCAGTGCATCCGAATAGCCACTCAGCCAGAGCATACTAGAAACTAGCGGCTGTGACTCATTTTTGCAGCTCATAAGCAGATGTCCAGGGGTCAGGTGGGGAGGTTAGCATAACGTGGACAGCTGATGTAACAGCACTGAGAAGAATCTCACACTCGCCGATGAGGTGGGCCGCTCCGACCTAGACTCATGTAAACACAAAGAACAAGAAATCAAAAAACAACCTGAACACTACTGAGTGACTCTACATGCTCAGCAGCATATTTAAGAACATTTCAGGAAGATCTTATTCAGCTAACGTAGTATTTTACCTTCTATTATGAGCTATTTTGATGGCATGGACAGACAGGTACGCAGATACTTCACATTTTAGTGTTTGTCTGATGTCGGTCACCTGCACTGCACCACTCTCTTGTGCTCCAGAAAGGACTGTGATAGCACTTTAATACCATAGGCAGGACAATAATAACCCTGCAGAGGTCAACCTTTTTCTACACAATAGATGATTGCCTCTCACTATGAATTCAAAGGTGTGTGTACGACTAGCGAGTACACATGGATGTTTACGCAGGTGCTCCGAGCTGCCTCACATGATTACATTTTGCACAAATCTATCATCAAATCAAACTGGGGGGGGGGGGGTTTGTAGTGGGGGGAAACACGAGATGATTTTTCTCTGTATTCTCTAGTCAAACCGCAGCTCACTTTACCTTTACGTAATTATCTCAAGCGAGACGACATAAGCGGTTTCAGCCTTAGAAAGAGAGGTGGAACATGTATCACCTGTTTGACTGCATCTTTCAAAACGACACAATACCTCCGAAGTAACAAAGAAGAAGAACAAACTGTCACTACTATAAGGAGATGTTGTAATCAGCTAGTCAATGCCTATATGTATTCTAAAGAAGACACACCCACTCTGACCTGACACACAGGTTTGAATGACTTACCAGTGATGTAGCTTTTCAACCAACACTTCATTGAGATAATATTATCATAATGGTAATGCTAGACAATCAAGAAAGGTGTGTTATGTTGATATATATATATATATATATATATATATAAACACACACACAAACCATCAATTACCTGATGTTCTGGTGTGTAAAGTAACCAGGACTGAAACACCTGACACTACAGATAAACTAACAAAGTGTTTCAGTGAATACTACACAGCCAGCAGACTATTACTCCATCATGTACCTTTTTAACCTATAATTTACCTACCTACAATGACGCTACATTTTCACAACAGTGATACTAAGTAACTACTAGGACCACAGGATGATGTTAAATCACACCTTCCCATTTATATTTTTGGAATCTGCTACTTATTTAGCGCAATTCCCGATGTTATTATGTTATTTTTACACAATCTGTTACCTTTCAGTCTAGAGTAGTCCGTGTCAATGTCTCAATCGCTTGACAGTATCGTAACACACATCGGTGTTAAGATGCTACCAAAGCCTAACATCGATCCCTCCGCGGTGTTTGTGTCTACGATTATAAAAGGCTAGCGAAGTAGCATCAAGATTAGCAGCTACCGGCTAGCTTCGATGAGTTCGCCACACTGCAGCAGTTGTTTGGCTCGCTTCTGGTCTACTAAGATAATTTTATCAATCGATATGATCGTGAGAATTAAAGACGACGAACACTCTCTACTGAAAACAAACCAAAGAGTGGCACATAACAGGCGATAAGCACGCTGTTCCTCTCATCAACATCTGCAACACATCCTCACCTCTTCTCTTCACCGCTGCGAGATCGGATCAGCTGTGTTTATCCCTGGAACAAAAGCTCGGCCATTGCACTCGTGTGAGCTATTAAAACAGGGCACGCAGTAATAGATCACAAGTGTGTCATAAAACGAATAAAATATTCAGTAATATTCTTAAATCAGAGCATCGCCGGGACAGCGCAACAAGCCCGGAAGTGTTGCGTGACGTTGGAATATTTCCCCGTCAGCGATTGGAGCACTGGAGGTGGCGCGTGCTTTGGGCAGCGGGGACGTCAGTGAGGTAACTAGCGGTCAAACAGCCAGTCGAGACAGAATGAACGGCTGTGAAACGCGTCGAAGTGTATCTCGTTTTTCCTGTCATTCCAGTCGTGTAAATGCTCAGTAGTGCACCATGTGTTAAATACGCCACCCGGCTTTTATTTAGCGTTTAGTTGCGTTGGATTAATGGAATGCCGAAAGAGTCACAATTCATCACATCACAAGACAGGCAGCCATTTGCCTCCGACGTCACACTAGTGCAGCAGGGGTGTCAAAATCATTTTGGGTCGGCAGCACAGTTGTTCACAACAGATCTCATAGGGAACCACTGTATGTTTTCCCACATCCATTTGAGTCAATACATGAGTGTTGCTAAATGATTTATTATTTCAAATCATTCAACATAAAGTAAGCCTAGACTTGTAGCAATGACCACTGAATGAAAACACAAAAAGGAAATAATTACACTGAGCAGAGAGTTTAACAGCAACAAATTTGAACAAATCAGACAGTGAACAAGTTTTGCAAGATATTAAAAGATCTAGGTTATTTCAAATTTAAATGGTTTAGGCATTCACGAATGATGACTTTATGAGACAGCTTGGAACATAATTTCAGCAGGCTGGTACATTTTTATTTTGGCACATGAAAATGATGTTCAACAGTAGGCTACTGGAGAAAAGTACAACAAAAATGCCTTACACGAGGGGCACAGTAAGAGCTCTTAAGAACAAATAAACATTTTGTGTTTTCACTTGTTTGTAAATTCTCAGTTATATATTTCAATATTGCTGTTTAAGGCTGTAAAATAGCAAACCATTTTACAGCTGATCTGACATCTGGGTTATGATACTTTTTGCATTTAGTCTTTCCAATCAGGGCGTAGTTTCTGAGCAGTGCTTTTGAATAGTTAATTCAGATGTCCGTACATGTCAGCCAAATGTGCAGTTTGGACTTGTTAAGGTTCAACACTTAGAAAGTGAAACATTTTGTAACTTGCAACTTGTTAGCAAAATGAGAGATCTTTCCCAATTACACATAGTGTACAACAGAGTGAAAATATGTATTAAAAAGGATTTTATATGAAAATCTCATACACAATTTTTTCCCAGTTGACATTTCTTTACGTCTCAAAACGTCTCGCGGCCAGAGGAAACCTGCTTGTGGGCTGGATTCAGCCAGCAGGCCGTGAGTTTGACATCCCTGCATTAGTGATGTTGGGAGCTGAAATAATGTTGTCAGAAGGATAAACCCTGCTGTTCTGTTAATTCATTCTGAACTGAATACTGCTTTTCTATCATATCAAGTTGTATCATTATCATCTGTAATGTTTGGAGAAATGAGGGTGGAAATAAGCTTGTGTAGCCTAATGGCAGCATATCAGTTAACAAACAGGCTTTAAAGGCTATAGTTTTAGCTTGAAGTAGCATATTGACAAATGTTTCCTCCAGATTGTTGATTGATTAATACATTTCTTAATTTAATGTTTTCGTTATAGGGAAAAGTATAAAGCAAGCAAGTAAATAGTTGCCACACATAACATCAGTTATTTCCCAGACAAAATTGTATTGCACATCCCTATGGGCTTTAAAAAAAACATAAAAACTAACAAACAGCCTAAACAGGAAACAGTATCTATGAGCCAACATTAAACAGACATGACTTTATCTTATCAGTTGTTTATGTATTTTGGACCAAACCAGACTATATCTCTTCTGTCTGGATTAAACTGCATTGTGTTTTTCATAAATACGGTCTCAGAGGAATAATACATTCAATTTAGTTTTAAGTAATAGATACAATGTGATTACTATTTTTTTTGTAAAATTGACGTTTCAATCAGATAAGTCAAAAGTTATTTGTAAATTAGGTCCCCTATGAAGAATGTTCTCCTGTTGTTTAAGTAATATCTGTTGTATTTTAACCATGCCGGGAGATATTGCTTTGTTTTGTTATTATTGTGTGTCCTGTTTGTGCCTCAACATGTTATTATGGTATAGAGGTAAATAAATGAAATGAAATGAATAAACTGGAACATTCCAGTATGAAAGAGGCTCCTGCCCACTTTAACCCAGAGTAAAGAGTCTGGGGAGGGGTTATATTTTGGGCTGTTACACTGACTTTATTAAGCACAAGAGGGCATTTAAACATGTTTGTGATCCTTATGCTTAGATTTGACAGCTGATCAAATTGAAGTGGAATCAGTACAGAAGAATGTCAGAGCACAGTAATCAATAACTGATCTTCTTTGCTGATTTTATGTGTCCAAAAGAAAGTTCCACCTTTATGCATACTAACCATCATTGTTATGATAACTGCAAAATACCCAGGAATATTACCATTACCTATTTGATATTACTTTGGTAACTAACCTTCTAAATGTTTTCTGACATATAAGAGAATAATACTATATTGCCTGCTGTAGTCAAGCTTATTTAAACCACGTAAAAAAACACAAATTATTACCAGACTTTACCTTTTAAAGAGTTAAGTTAACTGATTTTCACACAACTACTCATACAAAACAGAATTGCAAGATGATCATGATTGGTTGTTTTCAGGATTCAGACGATCATATATATAGACATGTGAATAGTTGATTTAGGATGATTTAATGCAGTTTAAATTATTATTGCTATTGATTTTTGCAGCGGATGTGTCTTTTATTTGAAGTATAGAACTGTAACTTCAAGAGCAGCTTTGGTTCTTTGCCTTCCTGGCATTGGTGATAAACTGTGCTGCTGAACAAGAGAAAAATCAGAGAGAATTTAAATTGTTGTTGAGGCTATTAAAACGTTTTTTAAATATTGTGGGAGTTACAGGGGAAGAGGTGCAGCGGCTACTGAGAGTGGCCTTCAGAACAATCTATGGCCTGGATTGAGTCGTCCAGCCTGAAAAAAGATTGGATTAAGGCTGGGGAATGTGTAGCCTACATTTATTGTTTCTTTTCTTTCTTTTATCTTTTTTTATTATTATTATTTCTTTACAAGTTAATAGTAGTTAGAAATTGTAGTAAAACTTCAAATCCAGAGGTAGGCGGTAATGCAAACTTTTGGTTGTCAATCGCCTTTAAAACCAACGAGAAGAGCTGCTTTGGTGTAGGTCCCGCGAGATCGCGAAGCTTCAGCAGCGAGATGTAAATACGGAAGTGGCAGGACGGACAAATTTTCACGTGTCAAACTTTTGCACTTTTTGGGGCAATTTTACAATTTAGTCAAGAGTGAAGTCTTACTTTCAGTCCAAAGGGGAGGTGGTAAGCCTAATGCAAACTTTGGTCGCATCTCAAACCGGAAAGACGAAGTAGGCTATTGACACGGACGACTGACTGAGGTGTGTACTTTTCGTCATGTGAAACGAAGCATTCTGGGCTACCTGCATTTATTGTGCCACTTTTTAACCGCAGGGATGTGATTCTTCCGGATAAATCGAAGAGGTGACCCTCGTAAATCATGGATAAAGAAAAGGGGTAAAATGATGTTTCGTGAAATAAAAAGAACCACAAACGTAACTGTTAATACCTATGATAGCCTACTTTTCATTTCCAAGTATCATTTTATCATCAAGTTTAGTGTTGAACACACACACACACACACACACACACACACACACACACACACACACACACACACGGATGCTGACACAAACACTTGAAGGAATCTTGGTGTTCATGGGTTACTTTTAATGACAGCTGTCCTGTGGCCGCCCCCCTAATATAATGGTCGGGGAAACACTGCATTATGACATAATCATCCATCTGAAGAAAACTGGGATTTACTTAACAGAACACCTTGGTGGGAGGCTAGTTTGATTGAAATAAATGGGACAAAGTTTACGGTTTTCTTTAAAAAAAATAAATTTTTACCTCTCCATGAGCTCATGCACTGAACTGCAACGACTCGAGTTGTACGGATTAAAAAATGTTATGATATGTATTTATTTTTCATTATTCTGTTTATTTCGAAACCAGTCAATCACCATAGTTAATGTGAGTTTCTTAGGTGTAGTTATAATGACAAAAGTGAAGGAACTAATAATAAACGTGTCTCAGGAAAGGCTGTACATATGACAAGTAACCATGACAAAATGTTGATGTAAAATGTTCCTTTTAGTTTGCTTTCTAATTTTTCCTAATTTATCTTGCGATTATTGTGATTTACATAAGTTAAATGTGAAGAGTTAGGAAGCTGTGGAAGGACAATCTTTGCTCAATTTCAACAACTTTCCCCAAGTCTTAAAGATTTAATAGAATCTACTTTAACAAATTACACCAATATTTTCTTTCCCTACACTGTAGTCATCTGCCAAGAATAAACACGACACTGTTTACAACAATGTGCCACTTGCCTATTCTGCTAGATAATTAATCGCAGTCACTGTTAGCTGAATGGTTTTTTGATTTATCAACAAGAAAAGTGGCTAAAATAGCTAAAAGTTGACTGAAAGCTGTTTATAAAACTACCTTATCATGATTACTCAACCACTATAATCACTTAACCAGTATACAGCACCCTGTTATATCTGTTATGACCTGTAGATAACAAGAAGTATTTGCTGTTTTCATGTTTTTCTGTGCTTATAACTTAGGCCAGTTTGACAGAATATATTGACAATGAGGCGCAACAAATAAAAACAACAATCAAGACCAAGTTAAGCAAATGTATTTTGGTATTTAAAAAAAAAAGTTGCTTCCATTTCCTGCATTCTCGCTTGTTTACACCAGAGGGAGTCAGTGAGCCATTCTTCTTAAATGAGGACTTGCACTTGAATAATGCATTTGTTTCAACTGGAAAAACCAACAGTGTTTGTGTTAAAGTGCTCAGGACAGAAGAAAGCCTCCATTCACTTCTGAAGGGTGACACCATGAAAGTGAAATGGCTCAGTAATCCATGCTTGACACTTTGACCCTGAACATTGGTCTCTTATCACTGGTCTGTGCAGTGTTTCCATGCTATGTTAGGCCACATGTCTGTACTGACATATTCATGGCAAATACATGCACACAAACACACAAATCCATCCCTTTCTTCAACCATAAAAAAAACACACAATCATGGGTTCACACACGCATGCAGAGATGTGATCACGAGTGCGTACAGAGTGGTGATAATCGCTCTCCTCAGGCCATGTCTTTGAGGTCATCTTTAAGGGACAAACCATCAGTGGGCAGATGTTACCAGCAAAAGGAATACTTTCATCTCCTCTGTGAAATGTGTGTGTCCAATGTGATAATGACTCAAGGACACACTTTGCACACACTGAAAGGCAAGATACAAGAAGGAAGGAAATGTATCCTTGAACTGTCTGTTTCTTAGTGACCCCGTCTTTCTGGACAGCATGCACAGCGGCTAATGGCATGTCCCTTTGGATCCACCTATGTCAACCATATACAAGTGTCATGTGACTTTCAGGGTTATTATTTGCTTCTTTTGAGTCCTTGCTGCTCTTAAAGAGATTTCCATACAGAACATACCCACATTGGAAAAAGTAACATGAAATATTTGTGCTTTCGATGAGGTTTCACAGCAAGAAATCCCCTTTGGCTTCCAATCTTTCAAACTGAAACATGTAAACTAATAACTTTAGAGCCCCGGGACTGATTATGAAGCCCCTTGTTGTCCAGTTGGACTTATTGGGAAAAGAGGGGTGGGGAGGGGTTTTTTTTGTAGGGGATTAGGGAACAAAAGGATCCTTCTCTGTCATCAAAGAGGATCTACTCCAACTCATCCCCTGCTCTGTGGCGACAGCTTTTTATTTTTGGGGAGTGGGAGTGACGGCTGGAGGGAGACGGGAGAGGGAGGGTAGAGGGGAGCGATAGTAGGAGAGTTTGATGGTAAAGAGGATGCAGATTTCAAAGTAATCTTTAACTTTAAGCCCTGCAGTCCCTGTGAAACGAAGCCCCCTTGCTCCAGACACAGCATTGCCTGTGGCTCCCGGTGTAAGCCCGGGCCAGCCCTCCCTTTATTTCTCCAGCTTTTGTCCTGCTGGCATTTAAGTGGCATTACTCAGCGACGTGATGACCAAATGAAGGGGTCCCTTTGAGAGGCCTGAAAGAAACTGAATTTAACTCCTGAGACCAATGTTGCCTCTTAAAACAACACTTAGTGGATATAAATACCCACTGTGTTTTTGGATTCAGCAGACAACTGACAAACTAAACTGAGATGTCATGTACTTCTCTTAACCTTGTGAATTCATATCACTGTTTATTTGTATTAATTCTTAAATATTGGAAATAATTATCTGAAGAAAATATATTTGGGGTTTAATTTTCTTTGAAAAAATCAGAGACATTCAAGTAAGCGTTCTTTTATTGCACACTTCCTTGTAGCCTAAGATTTGCATGCGGGCCAATTTATTATTCAACTTTATATCAAGCAGTTTGCATGATTTAGTAAAGCTAATCTAAGCCCAATCCATGTTTGAAGACCTCTAGGACGTCATTTACACCCCCATTGTCTCATTACTTTACAACAGTACTTATTTTGGCCCCCTACCCAAAAGTTATTCCTCTCATCTTGTGAAGACTCATGTCCCCTCAGGGTCCCCTGCTGACCTGGTCCACCACAGGGAGCTAGTGTAATACCACAGAGGTGGAAATGGGGTAAGCAGGTCATTGTCCCACCTGTCATTGGCACAATAGATCATTTTATTGGAAATCCTGATGACCTATAAGATACTGTAAGGATACATCAGTCACATCATTTTTAAGATCTGTTGAAATCTTTATGATTGTAGGCCTACTGTACTGTGTCAGCAAGTTATATGGTGTCCTCTTCACATTCTCAGTTGTTCCATAATGCATACAATTCAAATTACAGTTCCTTCAAAGGCTCAAAAATAAATGTAATATTGTTGCATACAAACAATGGGAGACATCATGGCTCCACAAGTACAACCTTGCCTTTAACTTAGGCTGTACCTATTTGGTATTGTTGATGTAGGCCTACCTACGTTGAAACGTTCACACAGGTAGGCCTGTTGCTAATAACACTAATAGTTTTGGAGTTTAGAATCTCAGTAAAACATGACTTAGTCCGGGAACACGCTTTCCACACCACCAGGACTTGCTTAGCTAGCTAAATCTAGACCGAGCTATGACAGTTTATATGATTTACACCTGTGGTTTGGCATGCAATCATATTCACTAGACAAGTCGGATACTGAGTTCAAAAAGTGCATTAAAAGGGTAAAAACTGAGGAGGCTAATATTCGTCCTTCCACGTACAGAGGTTCACGTGTTTACAGTCCATGGTCACGTCATATCAAAGGTGAGGTCACTGAAACTGCTCACGTGTGTTTCGGGCCTGTAGTCTACTACAATATGCAAAATAACCACGTGAGAAGGAGCGAATACAGCGCGAGGACACCTGCAATAAAATAAAATAAAATAAAATAAATAAACTTGGCTGACGGTCGACATCCTGTGGTCGGAGTTAAATGGGTTATTTCATTTGAGGCAGGAGCGCCTCAAATATGACTTTGCCAATTCGGTATTCTAGAACCGGAGTTAGGTGGCGACATACAGGGCAAACTTTTCCTACCATCATTTGTGATTACATTTCCAGAGCACACTGAGGAGTACTTCCGATGCATAAAATGCCCGGATTTAATTCAGCTGTAGGCCTATTTGGCCTATTAGGCTAGGCTAAGTCCCGTTGGCTGTCGCAATTGATTGAACACTTGTTGCGTTACTGGGACACGACACGGCTGCATCATTAACAGAGCTCAATCCCGAAATTAACCGATAAAGATAAATAATAAATCACTTTTGGTAATGTGTATACGATGGATGTAAAGGGCCTGTGTAAGCCTTTCATTAGCGTTTAGCGCCTATAGTGACAATGAAGAGAGAAACATGTTTTTTTATTCAGCACCACAGGCAGTGGACAGCTCCGAGCAGCAGACACCTTCAGCAGCTATTTAGCACCGATTGTTTTCATTGTTGACACACGGAATACCACTAAATAACATCTTAATTTATATATAAATATATACATATATACACATTACACATTATATTTAAATAAAAACAATTACAATTATAGTATTACTGGAATAATACAATAGAGTTAACTGTTTAATCAGGTGACAATCAGTTACAAAACAACTCAAAATAGCCTTTATAAACATATTTAAACACGTCTTCTCCCCTAAATGGATCATTTTGGTTCTGCAATATTCTCCTTTTATAGAAACTTGTTTAAGTCAAATTCAAAACCACAAATTTCAAATACAAGTAGGCCTAAGTAAAAATTTTGTATTTTGGTAATTAGTAAATTAGCAGTTTTGCTCCACTTAACAAGGCAAGCCAGGGCTGAGGTGCACCTGCATGTGAATTTTATAAAAATCACTCGAAAATTGTATAATGTTATGTTGTCACTTCTTCACACAAGAAAGCACATTAGGGTGAGTTCTATATGAATATATTAATATATATATATATAACAGGTTAGAGAGTTTCATAGCATCAGACAGACAGGCAGTATGAACAATATTTTCTCCATAAAATAAACATACATATGCCCTCTTGTGGCAGAACTTCGGTGTGCATGTTGGTTCTGTGATATTAAATGTTCTATTATTGTTCAATTTGGACCAGATAACTGAAATATAAATGTACACGCGCTATGAGTTAGGGTTAACAACAACAATATTACAGTTAAATGCTAGAAAGTACACGTATAACATTTTAGAGAACACGTTATCATGGAATTAATTATCTTTGTTGTTTAATTGTACAAATCTCAAAATCTCTGGTAACCAATCGGCTTTAAATTTGAATAACTGGTTATGGAAAGGAAAAATAAAGTCCAGTGGCAAATGTTTTTAATATTACTTTTTTTTTTTTTTTTTTTTTTTACAATTTTTTAAAGATGTTTATAATCAGTATTTAATGCTGTGGTTCAGTCTGTCAGGACATATCTGACATGTTGTATTGTGTTTATCTACATATAATATGTTAACCTTGAAAATATGTACTTGACTAATGGAAAACATTTGTAGCAAAGCACAGGATCTGTCATGCTCATTTGAAGGTTTCACACAAGCACGTGAACACCCTTACATACTGCAGAAGACTTTTTTTTTACAGATCTGCAGATAATTCTTTCTCAGTTGCAAACCCACTTTTACAAAATATGTTTTTTTTACATTATATGTATAAAAAAATCTTTCATATCTGTAATATATGTTAGTGCTTTTTAACCAAGTTTATTTTGGGAAGTAGAAAAACATCTTCAAGGTGCTGTTATATCATTAAATAACATGTCCCCCCTGCCCTCACACACACACACACACACACACACTATCACTATCACTATCACTATCACTAACTGAAGTAAAAGGTCTAATATGTTGTAGGAATGATAAGAATCTCACAGGAGTTAAGACACTGCACGTTCATCACGGGATCATAACCTCTTGGCTTCCTGTTTTCAGGCCTCATTAGAAAAGTCTGGAGGGGACCCTGCATGCCCACGAGCTGTATGGTTAACAAATGCCCCACTTCTCTTTTTCTTTTCTCTCACTCACCTGGGTGCACCTTTCCGCTCTTTGTTATGATAACCACACTCGGTTTGAGCTCCCACTGAAGTGTTGTGGTTCACATGTATTTGATAAGATCAATCACATCAGAAAAAAACAGACCCTCTTTCGGAGGCAGCTTGTAACAGTAACATCACAGGGCCACTAATCACAGAGCTGATTTCCTTATTTTGCAGATGCAATGTTTTTTGAGATGCTTATCTAAACACTGGCCGGGCCATTCTTCTAACCTGTTTCCCTGTTTCTACCATTCCAAACACTGTCCTCTTTACCTTCTTTGTGATGCAAAGCTCCTTTAAATCACCGTCAATGCACTGCTGCAGGTTAATGAAGAGTAAACATTAAAAATACCTAATGATACATATGATTATAAACAGGAAACAGCCAGTTATTTGTTCATTCATGATTAAATACACAAAAAAAAGAAAGAAACAGAATTGGTCTCGTATGACATTTGAACTAGAATAACACTTTGAAACTTGTTCTATTTCCATGAATCACTCAGCATACGGCTATAAAAACCACATATTGACCTCCCCTTTATGTAGGGAACGTTGTCTGCACTACATGTGGCGTAGAAATAGTGCACTACTTCCAAATCTGTGTTTAGAATATTACAGAGAGAGACTCTGGAAGTAGTGATCAAACCCTCCAACTCAAACCTTCAACTGTAATTAGTGGGCACCTTTGGTAAAGAAACTGATATTATGGCACACTATTCTGAAATTCCCTCACAGTAATGGCATGTTTCTCTGGAGACTATTAAAGTGAGGCACACATACTGTTTTTCAGCGCACTGTTTTGAAGCATACTAAAACCTCAATAAGCCAAATATGCATAAAGCGAATGTATGTTAAAACTTAAAGTATCATTCTGCCAAGCTAGAGTTGTGCTTTTCTTCTGCTACAGTTACATACAGCGTCTCTTACAGTAAAGAATGCATGACGGACTATTTTAATTTTGAGTTGAAGCTTGTTAGTTCAGCAGTTTACATCCTATAGCTTATGTTCAAATAATCACTGTTTAATGTTAATCATGAGACTTTTTTTCCTCACTGGCCTAGACATGATTTTACAGTGTATAGGATCTACGCGCTATAGGCCCACAGGCAAGATCAAACTGCATATCTTTGCTCTCAAACGGATTTATCTTAAGCGAATGCAGAGCTAATTACTCTGTTTCTTTTCTTAATGTGTAAGGTTTCTAAAATATCGGAACAAAAGCCGCTGGCTCGTTCTGTGAGTATTCCTTGTACATGCAACACACTTTTGTTTTTCTGCTGCCATTTCTGTCTTTATCTTGATGCATTCTGTCCACCACCACCACCACCACCACCAACACCAGCAGCAGCAGCACAGCACATTTCTGACTCAGCTTACCCCACTAATTGATTTGACATGCTAGATCCAATATCCTTTTCATGATAGTCAAACTTTACTATGATAACTTTCTTTCCCCCCTCCATTCCTTCTTTTATGGAGGTATAATGTTTCCACATGATCTGTCTCTCCTTTTTTCTGCATGAAGTCTTATAGGAGAAATAAAAATTAATTCGGCCACATGCTGAGGGATACTGAAATGAAAGGGAGGGTCGAAAAGGACACTTCTGCAATAAAGTTGGGTAAAGGTATTTCACCATTTTCATGGTTTTGCAAAAAAAAAAAAAGTGTGACTTGAAAACTTTGTAATTCATATTCTTCAAAAGGTTTTCTATTTATTTCTCTACATGATGTTCTGACGATCCTGTTCTGATCCTGTTATCTTAAGCCAATCATTTAAAAGTTTTAATACATGTAAATGATTGATTGCACACTCTGATGATGTATCATTGTGTCTATGGAGTGGATGACCATGCCTGTCAATACAAAACAGGTTGTTTGTAAGTTTCCAAACAGAGAAGGTCAGAAAGGTCCTATTCCTGTGGGGAAAAGCAAAAATGCATCGGTCTATTAAACACGCCTAATTATCATCATTATCACAACTCTACAAGCTCCATAGAAGTCAAATGATCCCTCATGTGCTTCTATGTGTTCATAATCTGCCATTTGCACGGCTATGTTACACTGCCGTGTGGCAACACCACATGTCCGTAGAGCAGCCATTGTTATATTCGCGCAACTTTTAGATGACGGTGAAGAGCTTGTGCGTGGGCTGTGAAGGGTTGCAACTCCTGGAAAAGAAAACAGATCCCCATCGCCGCGGAGAGAAGCCCCCCCCCCCCCCACCTTCATGATCACCATACTTGTGCCTAGACTGTCAGCTGGATAAAATCTTCTTCAAAATATCTCCAATGCACCGAAAGTGTGCCATCAATGTTTAAAAAAGCATGCAGTCAAATGTATTTTTTGAATAAATAGCCTAGTATAAGGAAAACCAAGGAATCCATACAGTGTCAGACTATTTATGGAAAAAGGACACAGTGACACGCACCACACACGAGAAAGTTTTCTTTACACAATCATTTACAGCGTAGGTGACACTGACACAGCATGGACCCAACGATGCACTATTTACTTCATATGATATTACAATATTAATATACAATAATAATAACAATAGACACAATAGCCTACTAATAATAATCGTCATAATCATAGCCATAATAACAATAATAATAATAATCAGAATCACAAAAATACAATCGTGAACGTGCTTCAGTTTTGCTGCATTTAAACTTTTGCGCCACAGGAACACCTGGGAGTCTCCCCACAGTAATAATGCGAGCTCAGTAAACTAACATAAACATGCTTCCTGTTTTCTCTTCTTTTCACCTTTTCACCAACAATCTCGCTGTGTTAAATACCGATCAGTTTGTTTGGGCTTTCTTTGCATGTCGTCTATTTCATCACTTAAAACATTTCCAGTTATTTGTGGAGCCTTTTAAAAAAAAAAAGGTTTTAATCATTCCGATTATTAGGCTACGTTTGAATTATTAGCTGGAATCAATTTATTAAAGTAGGACGAACGAGAGGGAGTGTGTGTTTGTGTGTGTTTACACCTGATATCTCATAGACCTAAATGCATTTATGATGTAAAGGCTAACAGTATATCAGACAACTTGTTTACACAAGTTCAGACTTTTTAATTATTTGTATCTCATAAAGCATGATCAACCTGCATTCTTCTCTTAAATGATGAAGTTCTGTCTAAAATGAACTCTCATTTACAATCCCTTCAACCCTCGAAGCCTCTTGATTTATCAGAAAATAAAGAGTAAAATACTTTTTTCTGCAGAAAAGGGAAAACGCTCCTCATTAAGCTACGCATGCAGGCGTGTAGGCCTGTCGGTGTTTTAATTGCTTTATTTATTCAAGTTTTATAACCGCTGAAGTTTCTTGCGCGTTAGCAGAGGCGTTTGACACGACGAGCTGACCTCGTGAGGTCAACCCAGACTGAGTAGAGCGCGTGCTGTCCAATCACAGAGCTCCTCCGGACCCTGAACGTCCGGGTCTCTGACCAATCAGGAGGCTCAGTGCGGAGACAGAGGGGGACATCGAGCACAGATAAAGTGTTTGACTTCCATCCATCCTCCCAAAACATCCTCTCAGTCCTCACAGAAATGTTCGAACTTGTACTTTAATCTAACTCTCACCCCGGCGCACACTGACCTCTGGATACACGTCAAGAACAGCTCTAAGGATCCATCCTGTTACTCAGAGGAAACACAGGCTGCACCGCGTCTGTTTTAAAAACAGACAAAAAGTATCTCGTGGGATTAAAAGGGACGAGAGACGAGGGCAGCTGCGTTACAAACTGTTACCTGACAGAGGGTCAGGGATCATGACAGCGCTAGCAGGAGGTTTACCGAGAATGATGAGACCAACTCCTCACCAAAACTACCCCCGAGGAGGATACTCTCTGGAAGGTAAGACAAAAAAAAAAAAAAAACACCAGTTGCTGCGAGCAAGTCGGATAACACAACTGTTAGAAAAGTGCAGAAAAGTAGACTGGAGTTCTAGAAAGGTTTAAACTTGCATATTATTATTATTATCAAGGAACGTATCAACCTATTCTTTTTACGTAATTTTACAAAACAACAGAAAAATATCTGGGATCCAGTTACGCTTAATTGCAACATTTTAATTTCGATGAGTATTTGTATTAAATGAATTGCAAAATGACACTACAGTAATAACATTTTTCCAATGTTATATGTTATAATTTTACTAAGTAGAGCTATTATAATTTTCTTGTTCCTTTTTTTTTTATCTATCACTGTCCAATGATTGGAGGAAACGTTATCGACAATTATTTGGCTCTCTTGTGCACAAGAAAAACTATTCTAGCCTAATTATCTCTAGATTATAAATATTTTGAAAACTAGAATTTCGACATATTTATCTAGACAACTTTAAAGTGCAGAGCAGCCTTTGATTTCTAATATTTTGATGAACTTTTGATGTTCGAAAAGTTTTTTTTTGTGTGTGTGTGGCAACTGTAACTGTTAATAACAACAACAATGGACAAGACATGTCCATTGTGCCTACAGTATAGTCTTGAAGCTCCTCTGTATTACACCTACTTATATGTCCCATGCCATTGCTGTCCAGTGTCCACTCCGTTAGGACAGGGTCGAGTCAACCAGCTCGGTGGCGTCTTCATAAACGGCAGACCTCTCCCCAACCACATCCGACATAAAATCGTGGAGATGGCGCATCACGGTGTCCGTCCGTGCGTCATCTCCCGCCAGCTGCGCGTGTCCCACGGCTGCGTGTCCAAAATCCTCTGCCGGTACCAGGAGACAGGCTCCATCAGGCCGGGGGCGATCGGAGGCAGCAAGCCAAAGGTGAGACGCTGAATGTTTTTGATGTTTTCTTCACCTAAATGTGGAAAAAAAACAAAAACAAACGAAGACATATTTGTACGAAATTCTACAGAAAAGAGTCCCCTGGACATGTGATTTGAACTCAATAACAGTGAGTTTTACAATGTTGTAAAATCTCAAGTGAAAGAGGATAACTGTCACTGTTCTGGAAAATTAAGGTTCAAAGCCAAAGAGACCTTTGAGGAAAATATTATGGAGATAAATTGCAACTTTAGATTTGATCTTTTAAAGTAGACCTAAATTATCTTCCTAATAGCTGTGTAAAAACGTTTTGTTTAACACAGCCTTCCAAGTTATTCAATTAAAAAAAAGAAAAACAATTACGTCTCTCTGGTCTACAAGCCTGGGATGTAACAAAACAAAAAATAATAATAATATTATTATGAATAATAATAATTATTATTATATTATAATAATAATATTAACCTTTTCTGTCCTTCCTAACACCACAGCAAACTTCGTCTCCAGAAGTGGACAAGAAAATCGAAGAGTACAAGAGAGAAAATCCGGGCATGTTCAGCTGGGAAATCAGGGACAAATTATTAAAAGATGGGATCTGCGACAGGAACAACGTTCCCTCAGGTGGGCGAAACTTTTACACTACGTATACACGCAATCCTATTTTGTTTTAAGTGGCATACAGGACATATTTCCTTTTGGGTTTATCTTGTGTTTTTAATCTTATTTCTTTAAGTGAGCGCTATCAGTCGCATCATGCGCTCTAAATTCGGTGGAGTGGGTGATGATGATGAGGATGATGAAGAAGTGGTGAAAAGGGAGATGGAGGAGAGCGAACCACGGACAAAACACAGCATCGACGGGATTCTGGGAGACAGATGTAAGTTATCATTTTAGTCAATTCAATCTTCGCTTTGTGCTCTGCAAACCAAAAAATGTAGGGAAATCCTCAGTAACATTTCTTATTTATTCTTATCATAATACATTAATTCATTGCTGTTATTATATAATACAAATAACAATGATAACAATAATGATAATACTATTACTAATAATAATAATAAGATTTAAAATAATAATAATAATGATGCTATGATTCAATCGGTTATATGAATCATAACTCATAGACTTTTGGCCTCGGAAAGGTAGAATAATTTAGGAAAACGCATGCGTTAAAGATTCTGACATTTAACAAATGTGCAGAGATTTTTCTTTAAGTGGATAAGCAAACATTTGTCTACCTTCCAAGCCTGAGAAACTTTGTTTTTACGCACAATCGGATACTTGAGGATGAACTTCAGCGGACAAAGCAGGGAGAGTCCATTGAAAATCACACCTCAGTTTGACGAGCACAAAAGCCAAACTCCGGTTAGCGGCTCAGTGGTGTACAAAAAGACGCCAGCGCCTTTCAAAACGGCCAAAGAAAGGGAGAAAAAAGTGCGCTGACAAAAGGCCGCGAGAAGACATTATGAACCCGCAATGAGCGATGAATTATTCAGGGACACCAATGGGCCCAGTGCGACCTGGTTTATAGACTGCTCAAAAAAGTGCCAATTTGCGGTTTTTACTCCCTAATGCTTACAGTTCGCCATTCAGGGAACGGGGAGAAAAGGTGCAGAGTTTATTCAAACACCTGTTGATTTACGACCTGTTGGATTGTGAGCAGTGATACCATAAAAGCGAAAGTTGCTTATGGGGAAATAATGCAGCCTGTAGTTAATTATTGACTTCGAGAGACAGTGGAAGTGTTTTGAAAGAGTCATGACGCGCAGATTTATTCCTATCATTCGTTGTAGAAGTTTTGGTTGTATTTGTTTTTGGCCCAGTTTTAAAAGCTGATTTGTTCCTCATGAAATGTAGATTTTAAATGAACGTTTAATAAAAAAATTAAGCATCTGGAGGGGGCTTCTGAATTTTCTTAATTGTGTTAAAATCAAGTTGGGTCTTATGTAATCAAACTGTACTGTGCCGTTACTTTTACGCACGCAGCTTTTGTGCACAGTCTTTGCGCATGTGAGCGTGATGCCTCCAGCCAGTGAACGCAGGGAAACCCCTTCTCTTTCCCTTCTTCTCTCCACTAGATTAAATCCAAACCTTTTCTTTCTCCCCACTTTCATCTCTGACAAAAGTCCGCCCCTTTCCTTTCGCCCAGGGTGCACACATTCATGCGATATCTGTGGGCACTTCCCTCTTTTTCATCCAGGCCAAACCAGAACTTAAACTCATTTCTGCTCAAATAAAATAAAAAAACTAAAATTTACCTCTAGACCATAATTCACATTGTATAAATCAAACTTGAATTGATCAAAGTTTTTATACAGATGATTTTTTTTTTAACTTCAGACTAAAGATCAAACCCTCAGAAAGCATTTCTATTTGTATTCAATAAAACACATTTTTAGGATGATATTTAATTACACAAACACACACAAAAAAACAACACATAGCATTAGCTTTTTTTTTTACATGAAATAGGTGACATCCTATATGCAAACAGCTCTGAGGGAACTTTCCCCCATTGATATACAGGACAGCACTATTTCATTCTTGTGTCTCTTTGTGGAAGTAGTTGTTGTTTTTCTCTTTTATAGCTCTTCATTAGAATGTGAAAAGACTGCTTCGGGGACTGAGAGAGTGTCTTCTGGCCAAATATTGATTAAGTAGGTGTTTGCAGAGGCTATTGTTGTGCCAGAGAGAGGCCTGTTGCTCTCTGCCCCTTTCTCCTCTACCACTATTGTTGGCTTTCCTTAAGTGCTAAGATCAAAGCTGACTCATTTAGATTTATTTGTCTGGGAAAAGGGACTGCTAAGGTTTGTGGGATAAAGTAAACCAGGCAGCACTAGGTCTGCATGGCATTAGCAAGTGGCTGGAGCATTGTGGGAAAAGGATGTTTGTAGGGGTGAAGTTGTTTACTTCTTGTTTTCCAGTGGTAGAATTTTCAAGTGTGCAGAATTAAAGCAACATGCATGAACGAGCTGCAGCCTGAGATTTGTTTGAACGATTTTTATTTGGTTTATCACATTTGCACATAAAGCAGAAGAAGATCCAACAATATGTAGCTCTAGAAATTAATTTTAATTGGATAAATCATGCCAAGAATATGTGTTTCTTTTCTGAGAGTGGCTCTGGATTAATTGATAGCATCCTTCTTTCTTTTTTTATTAATGTTAGCACTTTAGCCTCATTTAACTAATTAAAGTAACCACAGTCATGAAAGAGGAGCAGCCACTCTTGCAGGATTCATTTATGGCCGTGGGGGTGAAGCGAGAGAAAGACGGAGAAGAAAAAGAAAAGCTCAGAAATACAAACAGTCAAAGGGATAACTTTTCTTTAAAGGGAGTCCTGCGGTGCCAAACTGAATGAGGCCAGTTCTTTCAAATGTGCCATGGTGAACGCAGTCAACATGTAATAATTGGTTTCATTGAGGTGCATTCCAACAATCTGCTGCCATTCTCCTGCCTCCATTGTCTGTGGGCAGGCAAATAGCCAGAGGGACAGGAGGAATCAAGTGCTGACAAAACATGAAAGATTTAGCTGCTTTTGTTAAAGGAGCTGAGTGGGACTTTGTTTGTGTAAATAAAGTGGGTTACTGGCTCCCTGTGACTTTGGCATGAGGGAAATTCAGCGAGTGAGCAGGGTAGATAAATCATATTTGTGTTTATGAGTCTGCCATGTTTTAAAG
Organism: Labrus mixtus; assembly: GCF_963584025.1. NCBI lineage: Eukaryota > Metazoa > Chordata > Actinopteri > Labriformes > Labridae > Labrus > Labrus mixtus. The sequence continues at coordinate 14,694,158 of NC_083619.1, forward strand.
CAGTTTAAAAAAGATTTTAAAGTGTTTTTTAAGCTCAATAGCTATCTAAGAGGAGATGATGACGGCAGCAAACTTCCACGAGCAGCATTCTAATCCAATTTTAAAGTTCAAAACCCTTATTCTCAAGAGAAATCTGAGAATAAAAATATTATTTCCCTCGCACACGAGCAGCGAGAGGAACTGAGCAGCATGTCGATGACCCACAGCTGCAAACTGAGAGGTAGATGTTGGATTTCTTGCATCTTTTGTTGCATTTTCACAGTGAATGAGTTAAAAATAAAAGAGGTTTGAAGGAGACGGAAGGTCTCAATTCAACCAGAGGAATGTCTGCTGTAGCCACATTTCCATTTTGCTCTCAGGGCTGGATAATGGACAAATTTATATGTGGGCCTCACTCCATGCTTCCCTGTGTTATTCCCTGTGTTAATAGTGTCTATAATGCTAGTTTGGTTTGGTGGGCTGCTGAGCATATGTAGACCAAAGTTCACTGAAAAATTCTGCAGATAATTAGATAGATAAATAGAAAGACTTTTCTAGAAAATACTCAACACTTTCTAAGTTCCATGGGCATGTCTCTAAAGTCTCCCTTATTCTCAAAAAAGAAAGAAAAAATCCACACTGGCTGATCTGCAACTGAATGCCGACTCTATGCTTCATTAAAGCCTCTTTCTCTATTGGCACCCACATTGTGATCCCCCAATATTAATTCAAAGGACAATTAATGAATGCAGGCCAACTTTGAAGTAATAGGCCGGGGTCCTGCCCCGAGCCGGCCCCTCGCCGCTGATGTACTCTCCACATTCTCCCAGCTAACCCCAGAGACACTGTGAAGTGAGTGAAAGAGAAGCATCGAGCAATGGAAGGTCAAGGAGAGGAGCCCCGGCAGAAAAAGAACTCTCTATTTCCTTGGAAGTATTAGCCAAGCAAAACTCTGTGATGGGGAGGATAAAGGAGTGAGAGGAGAAAAGGGTCGGGGGCGAAGGGGCTCTGCAAAGAGGAGCACAATGGGATAGTTAATTGAGTAAAGCCAGACAGCGTTGTCAATCACTTAACTTTGTTTAGCCTCACTTTTTGTGGAGCTGTTTCGTCCAGCACATTGAACATTATGGACACGCCAGCACAACTCTGTTGCCTTTTTGATTAATGTCTTTTTTTGCCACTCTTTGAACAAAAAAAAAAATCTAAAAACAAAACATTTCAGATGTTTAATTTGTTTAAAGCATTTCAAGTAACATTATTTATTTCCTACTTTGTCCAAAAAGGCGTTAAAAGCAAAACTAAGACTTTTTGTACACAGCAAATAAAACCTAAAGAAACACCTTAAATGTGTTTGGGTAAAAAATAAAAGTACTTGAGGAATGTGATGATGGCTTCTCTCTCTGTCTGAGAGTCTGTGAAGTTTATTTGCAGGGTCAGTGGTGGGCTCGTCTTTTTTTGCTGCTGCCCCTGTGCAGTAGCTGTGAAAAGGTCAGGGGCTAACCTGGGGTCACATGACTGTTAAAACTATCAGGCCCCAGGAAAAGAAGGTTACAATAATGTTTAGGAGAAGATGACATATGACTGACTCCCTAATATCTCATCAGGGAGTCACTTCTGATTTCAACACCTTCACTTGAAGGTGCTATTTGCTGTCATTAGGAGAGAGTGTGCTGGTTAATCTGAACTGGATGTTTGGTTTTGTTGTAAGTTTGGCCGTCACACATTTTTTTTTTCTGCTGAGGTGTAACTCTGCTTGTTGCTCTGCATTTGGCTGGAACGTGCGACAGACCGGCCTGTTGCTTCGTCCCTGCATGGGCTCTGTGCCGTTGCTTTGTGCATGCCCCAAGGGTGGAAATGCCACCGTGAAACTGTCACCTAACCGCACCACGGTGGAACTAAATAATAACCACCACACACTGGGCACCCATAATAGCCATGAAGGGCCATTTGTGCCTTTTTGTCACTCCACCAATATTGGACAGAGATACATCTTTCAAAGTCATATCGCAGGCTATTTCTTTGTCCGTTAAGTGCCTACCTCCTGTGCATATTCACTCCATTTTTGTCCGTCCATCCTATCATCATCTCCCTCTCTATTTCTCTCTCTCTGCCCCCCCCCCCTATTCTCAGGCAGCTGCAGGTTCCTGGGGGCTCTTTAGCAAGTCAAGTGAGCAGCCCACTCACTCCCATTTTTTCCCTTAACTGTTAACCCCAGCTGAGCCCATAAGCTGTCAGTTAACTATTCTTTTCCTCCGGTGCATCTGCTCGCCCTGGCTCTACATGGCGTGGCACTATTTTATTCAGTGGCCCCGGCTCACACTATGCGCTGTGGCCTGAAAGGGCCCAGATCTACTTCCCTGGGCAAATAACTAGTTCATTTGTCTCTTCTGCCCTTTGTTTTCTGTTGCGAACACATGTCACCAGCTCAATTACTTTCTCTATTAACGTCCCCTGGAGGAAGGGCTAGCCAACCCCTTGCAATACCAGGCTATAAACTGGCCCATATGCTCCACTTCTCTTTCTCTCTGAGGAGGCTCTTCATCCCTCACGCCACTTATTTTATTTTGTCTCACTTTCTGTTGCAGATATTTTTTCATATTGTAATGTATTTCGATTTTCCCCTGCACTTTTTGTCGCTCTTGTCCAACTCATTAATTTTTTACTTTATTTCAAGCTACATGAATGGATTTGTATCCCAACGTGTACTCATAGATGGCTATGTGCGCCTGTGCATGTCTCTTCATATTAACATCTTCTAGCGTGGATGGGAGGGGGATGAATGCTTGGCAAAGGCGAGCCCTGGCCGATGTAGACTATGCGGTAAACAAGAGCAGTCTTTCCTCTCGCAGTTGGAGATTCTTCTTGGGTATTTTTGGCCTGTAAGAGGCATTACTGCTGCAGGTGAAGCTAATGCAACTGGACATTCCCCAAGTTCACATCTGTGACCTGCTGGAGTTTATCTTCCCTGCCTGTCAGTCTCCTCTCTTGGTCGATTAATGGTTCTGTTTATCTTATCTGCACTGCTGTCTTTGTCCTGCAGTTGTGTTTGTGTGTGTCCAAAATTGCACCTGTAAATGCATCGGTTTCTTTTTTATTTGAAAAACTCTGATGTACAAAACCTGTTGAGTTCACTTGTTGAATACTCACTCTCCCTTAAACAGTGCTAAATTCTGGCCCCTAATTCTGATGTTAAATAAATCATCCCACACCCAATCTACTATCTAAGCTATCTTGTTATGAGTTTATTAACCTCCGTCTTACTTTGTTTTGAAACATCTGCTTTATAGATGATCCTGCAGCAGCCCCAATTTCCGTTGGAGGGATAATAATCTATCTTTTTATTAAGACTCTTGTCAGAGCCGCAGCCAAACAGCAAGCGGCTATGGAGCATTTTCAGCTCCCTGGCGCTTTAGCTGCAGCGTAAAATTTGATTTGGGTGTTTAAGTTAGGAGGTCGAGCCCTTCCTTTGTGGGTTTTAGTATCCTCTTCTGCCGTTTGTTGCTGGGAATGTGTGGGAACAACGCTCTCTTGGGCAGTGGGGCCGCTTCTGCATCAGCGTGCCTTAAGATCGATCCAAAGCAGTGGTGTTAGAGCCTTTTTTTTTTTAAACGTCAAAGATGTGGATGCAGCAATGGATGAATGGAAGGGACAGGCTCTTTTTTTTTTAAGAATGAACAGCAACACCCCCGCACCCCTTCCCCAGCATCTTCTTCTTCAGGTGCCTTCAGCCCCATCTCCTCTCCATGTCAACCTCTTCAACTCCCCCACCCTCCCCCCTTAGCTTGGTGCCCCTCAGGCCATGGAGGGAGGGGATGAAGGGGTGCTCCCCTGCTGTGCCCCTCCACAGCCCCCAATGGCCCTTCTCTGGACCCCTTTTGTGCCCCCTCTCCATCCCCTTCCTCCCACCCTTCATTCCCCCACTCAGCCCCTGGCCCTACAGCGTCCCCCTCCTCCTCCAGCCCCCGCCTACTCCCCTGCTGGGCAGGTGACAGGCCCCTGAATGCAGGCCCGGGCGTCCCTGATGGCTCCTACAGATGGAGCGTGGTAATCGGCCCAATAGAGCCCTGCCACAGGCTTTTCCCTGCTCAGATACAAAGGCTTGGCCACATCACTTCCAAATAAAAAAAAAGAGACAGAGAAGAGTGCGAGAGGAAGAGAGCAAAAGAGAAAGCGCGAGCCAGAGGATGACAAAAGCAACACTGTCATGTGCCATTAAGGGAGAGTCTGTGACGAAGTGTTTTCTAGTAACTAATAATAAAAACCGAGAGGCAGGAAAAAAGAGAGGGACAGACAGAAAGGAGCTAAAAAGAGGAGAGATCCACCCCCATCCTGCAGTTAACATGAGTTACAGTGCCAATTGGGAGCTTTCTCCTCAGAGCATTTTATGAGCTCTTCTTCCCTCTCTCAGGAATCTCTTTTTGTTTCTGCGCTGTCATTGGTTCATCTTCTTTCTCTGTTCCTCAGTCACTAAAATGGTATTGATCACACTTGTAGTCTTCTCCAATGGTATTGTTTACATGCTGATTAATGAAAACTGCTTTTACTAAGTCCGAAAAATATAAAAAATAAAGAGTATATTTAAAAGAAAGGAATCAGGTTTTATGTTCATGCTGTTTCCACTTTCTTATGCCCATCATATTACAACATTTCCTTCAACTTATCTCAGGCCTAATTTTTACCGGAAAAAAAAAACGCTATCCAAAGTCACAGAGTTCTAGGAGTATTTAAGCATCCAGCCAATCCTATGTGCCCCTTTCAGCCAGTGTGACGCCCTTGGTTCAAATGTAATAAAGAGCTCTTCTTAGCATCAGAATCTTGTGTGCCAGTGGTCCCCAGTCCCCAGGCATTCCCAGGGAGCAAATCCGTGTGTAATGCCTGGTCAGACACACACTGGCAACGGCACAAACATTTCCTGCTTGGCTCCAGAGGCTCCAGAGGCAAAGGGAGATCCCTGCTTACCCCCCTCCATTTCTGACTTGGCACTTTTTAATTAAAGCTTTAAATCTGTGGGGCAGAGTGAGCAGTCTGGAGAAAACAGACGAAGCCTTTCTGCTGCTTGCACACCTGTCTGCTGCTCATTTCTTTTCTCTCACTTTAGATGTTTGCTACATAGTCTGATTGTTGAAAAGGTGCAGTGAACCTTCCTCATGAGGCTGGGGATGGATTTGGGACTGAATTCCAACTCTTTCGGTCTTGGGTCCATCTGTGTTTGACACATTGTCATGGACTTGCCTTCATTGAGTAAAAGCCCATAGCCGAAATGCAGCAGATGCATGTTTGTGAGTGTGCATATGACTGAGAAATAGACGGGGGGGGGGGGGGGGGGGGGGGGGGGGGGTTGCAGACGTGTAATGGTGCACAATGGCAGGCTGTCACGCTAGCTTGTGGAGCCTAATCATTATTTAATAGACGGGTAACCTCCCCCTGAAATGCAGCAATAGTCCTCTGTCTCTAGTCTCAAGCCTGCATTGATTCCCTTCTTCTGCTGAATTAGATCCCAATAGCTGTCTCCCAGTCGCTCTCTCCTGCCCTCAACTGAACAAACAGATTTAGAAGCACCTGCAAAAAAGGCACCAAGGGACCCTATGGCCATAGTGCACAGCATGGTTAAGACCAGGAGAGACACTGTGTCCCAGGGGATAGATGCCCTGGAGGGGTCTAGTCCTCTTTAATCTGTGTTCAAGCAGCTTCTGGCGTTTGAACTCCTTAGAAACTACTGAGGAGTTTAAGGGAAGCAGGAGGACACAATCTAAAGTTGCTCTGTACCATGTGTTGCACTCAGCAGGATCTAGTGTCTCAGCCCCGCCTATATATCCAGGAGTTTTTTTTCATTTAAATCTGTATTAGACTTTCAGTTGTAGAGTGACACGTTTCATGTTTTTATCTTCTAGCAAGTCACTCGGATGAGGGCTCTGACGTGGATTCGGAGCCGGGCCTGCCTCTCAAGAGGAAGCAGCGTCGCAGTCGCACCACCTTCACGGCGGAGCAGCTGGAGGAGCTGGAGAGGGCCTTCGAGCGCACGCATTACCCCGACATCTACACGCGGGAGGAGCTGGCTCAGCGAGCCAAGCTGACGGAAGCTCGGGTTCAGGTAAGAAACATCACGCACAGACACAATCCTCAAAATAAAAGCCCTGTAGAGCGAAGTAATGTGTCTGCTTGTCATGGAGTCGTGTCATGGGGGTGTTTAATTGCCCCGGGGAAGTTGCCAAACATTCCTTACAGCCATTACACTTTATGTCATGTCTGACCCCGTTCTCCACATACACAAACACAGACACACTGAGTCCACTGTGTTTGAAGATGGGTTCCTATTTTTGTCTTTTTGTCAGACTCGGCTAAAATAAGCCATGTAAAGATCCCTGAAAATATGCCAGATTTAGATAGTGTTCTAATATAGGCTTAGAGCTGAACCAGCCCTCTGGCTATACACTCTGAACCCAGTGACTTGCAGTAGCACACAAAGATGTAATGTTTCAGTGCCGCTCCAGATGTTAAGATCTCTATCAGTTTAGCTGCCTGTAATTGATTGGAGAGGCCTCAAACACACACACAAATGGCCATATATGAACAAGTCAACTTATTCTATTGGGTTAGCTGATGTATGTTCCCACTAAAGGCTTGTGTTTCCATTCTGTCGCTCAGGTGTGGTTCAGCAACAGAAGAGCCAGGTGGAGGAAGCAAGCAGGCGCCAGTCAGCTGATGGCGTTTAACCACCTCATCCCCGGTGGTTTCCCTCCATCAGCCATGTCAGGCCTGCAGCCCTACCAGCTGTCTGACAGTCCCTACACTCCTACTTCTATATCTCAAGGTGGGCTCACCCTCACATATGTCCAGACAGGAATACAGTATTTTGTACAACTTGTACAAACTGATGACAAAGTGCGATTTTTAAGTTGTATGTGTGTTACCCTCAGCAGCATCCGAGCAGCCCAGTACAGTCCACAGACCTCAGCCCCTGCCCCCCACCTCCGTGCACCAAACTGGGCTCAGCTCGTCAGCCGGCTCGCAGGATGGAGGCTCAGCGTACTGCCTCTCCTCCGGACGTCACGGCTTCTCAGGCTACTCGGACAGCTTTGTGGCCACAACGGGACACACCAACACAGTCAACCCTGCCATCAGTAACAGCCTCTCACCTCAGGTTAGATCCTACTTCTAGATTACATTTTTTTTCTATATTCCCATGACATAATTTGACATAAAAAGCAGCTCTAGACTATACTTTTTCCTTTTCTCTGGGTGATTTGGCAGGGTCAGATGCAGTATACATGGAGAACAGAACAATGATTTTTCAATGCACTGCACCACAGCATTTATAGCTAATGCTAATATTCAATGCCTGTCCCTGAAAAGGCCTTCAATATAAAATTGTTTATGAAGGCCCAACAATGATCTAATAATGAGCACATGGTAACAGGGGTATGGAAAACTGGCAGAAACCAGACTCATCTGTGAACAGCCGTCTGCCACTACTGTAAATTTAAAAAACATCTGCATGTGTAGTTTCAAAATAGACACTTCTGTCAATTCTGTCTCTAACGACACACTAACTGTCCACTGTCACATTATCATACCAGGAAACAGGGCACCATTAGTCCTTCATGGTGTGTTTGAGAGGCACCATATGGAGTGATAATAATACACACAAACACATACGCACTCCTCCGCGCATGACCTTGGAGGTGTCATTGCAGTGACATTGATGAAGACCTTGTTAGGCCGAGAAACACGGTAGCTTTCCATTTTGTTTATTTTGATGAGTTGTTTGATGAATGTAAAAATGTGGCGGACGTCAGTCTTTGGGGAGGAGGAAAAGGGACCAGACATGAGGATGGATGTATGGATGTTGCATGATGACACAAATCAAAACTGAAAAGACAATTATGGTCGATTACACAGTCATCAGTGTCCATCAGTGGCTCCCCATCGGCCCAGAAGATGGACTAACAGGCGGAAAACAAGCTTTTAACCGCCACAAAGGGTGGCAGGCCCACGTGCAATGCATGCTGGGTACTAATTCCCATGAGAGAAAAATCTGAGACTCCTGTCAGGCACAGATAAAAAACGGCCTCAGGCAGGTTTGTAACTACTTGGATGCCTGAGGATATATAATAAATACTGAAAAAAAGTAGATCTTTGTAGTTGTTCGCAGGGTGCACTGTGGGTAAGTGGTAGGTGGTCTTATTGTTGCTGAAGGTATAATTGACTTCTTTGAAGATGAGCTCTAAATGCAGGCAGGAATATTTTTTTTTCCTCCTCAGGAAATTGCCTGATTTAAAAAAACAGTTTATTTTCATAGAACAAATAAAGATAAAAAGAGACAATGAAGATAGGCACACTATGAGTATATGCCATGATTGTTTTATCGTTAGACAACCAAACTAACTCTTAATTTGTACTTCACTTAATTACTTTGCTGGAGCGTAACTGGAGTGCAGATCTGCCCCTCCTGCTACTGAGAGCGCATGACTGTCGTATGAGTTCACACACCAACAGGGTCACAGGCTGACTTTACCTCCAATAAAGAGGCCAAAGGTGCCGTGCCCTCGTGCATGGTTTCAGCATTAACCTCATCAGGCCGCTCCGTACTGAACGCACATCTCATCTTGCGTAGGGATGGCAGCGGCGTGCCTGGAATGTTTTTTCAGTCTGGAATTGCAATCAGAGAATGTTCCAGTGTGTTAATTGATTGGAATGAAGTAATCTATCTCCTTATAACAAAGTGTGTAATATATGCAAATGACTCACTTTGTTGACTAATTTGTTTTAATTCATGTATTCATTGCGGCAGTTTGAATGTACATTGAGAAACAGTTTTCTCTTTTTCAGATGGGTACAGAATTAATTTTCTAATTTGAACTCCACTAAGACAGGGGAAATGAGAACTGATTAAATTCTATGACATTGATAGTTAATAAACCAAGACCCTCACTGCTCCTAGAAAACTTTACAGCTTCAATTTCCTCCAATAGATACATAGCTGGGTCTATTTTGTCCTAAATCCTCCCTGGAATTATCTGGTTATCTGAACTCCAGATCGGCCTGTAAGAGCTACTCTATCTACTACTCTGTATCCAGCAGGAGATTCAGAGGTTCACTTAGCTCCAGATATGGTCACATTAGAGCGCCGCAGAGTTTGGATATGGATAAAGTTTACTTAAGATAGGTGATATTCTTGTCTGGGCAGTTAGCTCTGTATTCGGAGCTTCAGTCATGGAGGTGATTTCCCTGTGGTGCGGGATCTGTGGCGTCTCACTGCTGATCTGGTGCATACCAAAGGAACCCTTTCTCACCAAGGAAGCGAGCGGCTGGGATTTGCACCCCCCCCAAGACCTAATCCCCGGAACAACCTCAAAACAGACACCATCGGGGACTGCTGCCGTTTCAACTGCAGACAGAGAAGACAGAGAATATAAACTTTGGGGGTCGTTGTGAGGAGATACGACTTAAAACAATGAGATCTTAAACAAGCCGCAAGAAAACCTTATATTAGATTATAACCAATCCCAAATTTAGAGATTAACAAAAGTATTTGATTTAAGGATACATATTATTATGAAGCTTAAACGGATGAATTCATTGGACTGTTTAAGAGCGACATGTATTTGTTGGTCAATGGATTTAGTATTTTCCAAACTTTGTTTATCGTAAATATTAATTAAGGTTTTATAGGTGTCGTACCACTTGTGCATCTCAAAGAATATCACACGTCCCTAGCAGTAAAATGATTTAGTGGTACACCGCAATGATATGTTTGACAGATGTGTGCAGTTCCCTCTGACAGACTGTAAATTACATACATTAAAGACACTTGAGGTTGCTTGCTATCAGATGGGAAATCCCTTGTTTTTACACCACACACAGTTACTTTGTTCTGATTTTCCTTTTTTACAGGGTTATTTTTGTCTTTGTTTTTTTGGCTATATTTTCTTTATTGCATGGACTGTAACTCTTGTTCCCTCTTCAACTCCTTTTTTTTTGGGACATGTTCATGACTTTGCTTCTCACGCAAACCTGCGTGCAGCTGTTCACGATGTATCACCGATACCCCTTCTACCCCCTGACATCAGAGCAAAAAATGCTTATATTACACACTACCGCGCACACACCTACAGTTAAATACCCCCATCCACACAAAGGCGAGGTAGCCCTCACACACATACATAAACACACCCTGCTCTTCGTTCCCACGTACCCTTTGGCCTCTTCACCCTGGCCCCACAAGGACACGGTGATTTTAGGGCATCAGGAGAAAGTGAGAGAGGAAAAGGTAGACCGTAAGATAATGTGCATTGCTCTGAAGAGGCACAATGAAACAGCAGACACTAATTTACTCAAATTCTTCTTAAACACATCAAATCCTCACAAATCTGTTGTATACATAGCTTTCTTTACCAATAATCATCATATCCAGTCTCATACTCTCACTCTTACACTGGTTTCTTATTTTTATAGAGGGCTAGAAGCTTGTACGTGTCCAATAAAAAATATAAACGAGAAACAAAATGTTCTCTTCATCCTTAAATTTGGCAGGATAACTGTGTCAGCCAGCACTGGTTCGCTAGAGTATTCAACTTCTGCAGACAGCATCAGCTCCTCAATCAGTCAAGCAGAGTAAAGGAAAACCACATGTGTAAAGGAAGACAGTAATAATGTATAACTGACAATGAACAAGGAGAGGGCCCACACGGCAGCCCACCTGAGTGGAATAAAGGTTGAATGGCGTAACAGCAGATTTAGGTTAAAAAACAACGTTTTAAAGAGTGAATAAAACGGCTTTGTTTTTTTTTTGCTTTTAAAACTGTTTACTTTTCATGTGCTCCTATTGAGGTAGAAACACAAAATAACTTTTTTTAAAACCCACTTTCTTCTCATGTCTCCCCTCAGGTCATGGGCCTATTGAACCCAGGTGGAGTTCCACATCAGTCCCAGAGTGACTTCACCCTCTCCCCACTGACCGGAGGCCTGGAGCCTAACAGTGGCATGGCTACAAGTTGCCATGGTTCCCAGCGTCTAGAGGCTCTACAAGGCCTGACCAGTATGCCCACTCTGCCCAGCACCCAGTCTTACTGCCCACCCTCATACACTACCCCAGCCTACGCCGTGGACCACCATCCATCCTACCAATATGGACAGTACAGTCAGAGCAAGGTATGCTGGGAATACGCTGTTTATGTTACTGTTTTTTGGGTAAAAATAGACAGTATGGAATAAAATGAAGGTGTGTTAGCAAACTTTAACTTCTGTATTTTAATTTTAATTTCCTATACGTGATTGGGTGTCTGTTTAGTTTACATTCTCTAACCTATATGTTAATTGCACAATCCCCTCTGATGAGCCTGCTACTCCAATCACCCGCGCAGTGCTGTAATTACATGAAGCTAGAGAGCTCTAGTGGCCAGGGAGTTTACATTACCATCATCATTGCTATCCACGCGTCCTGATTCAGGGGCCTGTCCGGGTCCTATCCCCACACACATATTTCCCTCACTGTCCTTTCACGACCCCGTATGATGAGCTCGCCCATCCAACCCGCAGCGCAGCTCACTTAGCCATGTAATGACCCCTGTGTAACATAGATAGCCGGCCAAATGAAAGGAAGGAGCCACTTCCCAAAGCGTGTTTGACAGCAGGGAGGCGGGGAGCGCGGGTCATAGTGGTGTGTTGCTGGGGCTGATCTGAGGTACACTTCCACATGTTGACTGGCCCATCAGTGGCAACATCTTGATGTCATTAATTTAGCCCGTCCTGGGAGAGACTCGCATGTAGCTTTTGGGGGTTTGGTGAAACGTGTGTGTGTCTATGTGTATATGTATGTGTGTGTAACTATGTATAAAAGAAGGGTAGGGGGCTCTTTAACAGGGGGTGATTATGGCCGTTGGCAGGCCAGGATTAGAACCATGTGTCCCACTGGAGGTCAGATTTAGAGTTGTTATTGATCAGTGGAGCAGAACCAGAGATCCAGGCTAAGGCTCTGTCTCAGACTTCTTTTGCCAACCACGTTGTGTTCAAAGAAAGTTTTCGGAGAATCCCAAATGTAATTAACCTGTTTTTTTCAGGTTTATTTTCTAATCTAAGACCTCAGTATGCATCCTCACCTCATCTGGTCTTCAAACACCTTTTCTTTCTGTCACCTCTCATTTAACCTGAATAAAACGCAGATAATGTCTAACCCTTCTTCTTTCTTTCCCTGTTTTCCTCAGGTGCCTTTCATTATATGAAACCCCCAACATGCTCTAAACAGGAGGCATCCCAGACAGTCTGACATTCATCGCTAGAGAACAACCTCCCCCCAACGCTAACATGCTGCCTTTGCCAAACCTCCCCAGCCCTGAGGACAGCAAAACACAGAGAGAGGGAGAGGGAGAGAGAGAGAGAGAGAGGAAGATAAAAAAAAGTTGGATGGCTGAAGAGGTTGAGGTTTTCTTCTCCCGCAAGAGAACTAGTAGAGATGGAGGTGTAGTGATGGTGAAGTAGGGGGGGGGGCGATGATGACTGGAATAATTGGGACCAAAGGCAGCAGCCTCTCCTGTTACCTGGCAATCTTTGCTTTGCTTTTTCGTCACATCATGCTCCAAGGACCAAGCACGATTCATTGTCCATGCTTAAAGAGGAAAAGAAGTGTGGTGGGGAGTAAATACATTCAAGATTCTGTCTTTGATTTTGGTTATAAGTGGCAGAGATGCAAGTTGAGGTGGACTTTGTAAGCCCCAATAAGCTTCTCTTCATCTCAATGTTTTAGGAGAAAATATGTACTGTACATTGATGTGACTTTTGTATCGGACATTGGCGATGAATATGTGACTACACCGAGATAACTTAGCAGAAAGGCATGAACCGAGGCGGAGTGGAGTCATAGTGAAACCACTGCAACCCCAAAGAAAGTGCAATACATTCATACCTCATGTGTTGTAAATTAACAACAACGATCAAAACGCCCCTGATAATAACCCTGAAAAATATGCTCTCTCTCTTTAAATGTCATTTATTTGGGTTGTGCGCATCGACCAATCAGGGGAAATCATCAAGCAATGAAAACTAGTAAAGGTAGCTGTGATGTCATGAAGCCAAAAATTCTCTGCCGGTGAATACATTATTCAGTTTGACAGTTAATTTTGTTCTTTTCTTTTCTTCTTTTCTTTTCATGTTTTAAATTAGTTCCAGCAGGAACTTGCAAAACATGTGTTCCATTTCTTATTTATTTAGTCTTTAAGTGTTATGTGTCCTCTGTGCTCCAGTAAGTCTTACACTATGTTCAGTATACATGTTTCCTCTTTTGTATTGTTTTCATTTACATTGGCATAAAATGATTTTGTTGTAAGAAGTTTTGTGTACAATACAGCACTATTTACTATTTATAATAAACGGTTTAAAAATGCAGAAAACATTGCCTTGAGTGGGTGTCATTAATGGAAGCTTAAAAGGAAACAGTCTTCATTTAAAGTATGCTGTAATCATTTTGTTTTCCTATATATTTTATTTCTAATTTTAAAATGTAAAGAAGTGAAGAAATAAACGAAAGGAAATAAAAATGTAAACCAGGGCCGTAGCATCAACTGAGAAGACAGACATTTTTTATTTTAGGGTTAGGGTAATTATATCCAAAATAACTACTTGATTTGTCATTTTTGAATAGTTTATAAAATAATCACATCATTTTTTTATACTAACCTAAATTTAGGCCAATAAATAAAGACTTTCATTTCACTTTTAATTAATTTCTGCAGCTATGGGCCTCCCAATCAAAACAATACACACACAAAAAAAAAAACATGGTTTGATGATGTCATGAAGAAGCTTGGGCGAGTTGTTGTCTTCAAAGATTGTTAAACAATCTTCATTACTGATTTAACCGTATCTTAGGGCAGAGAGACAGAAAGGTTTGTCGAATCATTTCATAGTAATTAAACAAGTTAGCCAACAATGAACATTTGCTGTCTGACATCAGGTTATTAAATACTTCCACATTATTCCCCATTATTTCATACTCGTCACTGTGGAGAAGACATTTACACAACATTTACATTTACAAATTGGATGAGGAATAAATAACACTGAACTGGAAACCAAATACATGATTAAAAGTTAAAACGATGAGTTTTCAGCTATCTTTTTGATTTAGAGTTGGAATAGTTTATGGGAAGAGAGTGATGCCTTTGACAACTGTTGACCTCAACATTTCTTAGATATTCTCTATGGCCCTTTGATTTACTTTGTCAGTTAAACTAGAGATTTTTTTCCCCATCTCTTTCTTTGTTCTTTTTTTTCCTTTCCATTTCAAACATGCCAGCTGTTTCCCCCCTTCCTCTCCAAACCACGATGATCGGGAGACTGACAATGCCCACGCTCAGTGAGCAGAATAGCTCATGCTTGCTCCTGGAGCACTAAATTTTAAATATATCCCCTTTCATAAACAGTCCTTTTGGACAAATTCCTGCTCCCTGGGGGCTCCTTCACACCCCTTGATGACTAAAGCAGAGCTGCTGTAAATTATATAAGCACGGCGGCCCGCAGTCACACCAGGACATCAGTCACTGACATGGCGGTGCAGGGTTCAGAAAGGTTTGGGCTCTCGCTGCCAAACAGAAAGGAGAACAGTGTTCAGCCAGTTGGCAGACGCCTCAAAAGGTTACAGATATCACAGGTGCTTTTCTTTTTATCGCTCCCTGTCGTCTTTTCATTTCTTTAAGAGGTTTAGAGATCAGGTATGCAGCTGCCCATGTCATTCATTGTGCCTGTTGAAAAAGAGTGTTTGTTTTTAACACCATTAAAATATTTCCTCTGTATGTGTGTTTGTGTGTTAGCTTGTTTGTTCGTCTCTTTCTGCACTGTGTCTTAGATCAAGGCTAGATCAAATTTCACTATTTTCTTTGCTCTCCACAAACTTTTCTTTTTACAATTGCTCAACTTGTAAGACACAATGAGTGAAAAGCCAAAGGGGTTGCTTTGGAGTGGTGTGTCAGTCAAGCAGCAACACACTGGAGACAACTTAACCTCTGACCCCAACACTCTTTGAAATGAGTAGACTACTTGACCAAAGCTGACAACAATCCGAGTGTCTCTTCAGCTTCCAAGAACTCAAATTGAAAGTGAAGGAAGGACAACAAAGGGGAAAAGGCTGAGCTTTAAAAAAAAAAAGGTTTTGATAGGAAAAAAGAGTAGAAAGGGATCTTAAGAAAGTCTTCTTGAAAGAGTTTAATGGCTTTTTCTGATCAAAATAAAAAATCTCCTGTGTTCCAATCATTATAGGTTGTACTTTTACCACACTTTGGCTGCATTCAACAGGATACAAAAAGAACAGGGCTCTATCTCTGGATACCTTATCAAGCCTCCAGAAGAGTGGGTGGATAACTCTCAGCGTGCCTTTCCTAAAGTGGTGAGTGCCCACCTCTCACTCTGTCTTTGTCGCTTGCCCTGGTCCCTTTTCTCTGTCTACACTTTTGTATTGATAGTTTCTATCAAGAATTCTCACAGCGATTTTCCTGCTATGAAACATATGAACCGGACCCTCCTGTTTCCTCTCCTCTCCAGATGTCGGCAGCTCCTGGAGGACACTGCTATCGACATCAATGGAATGCAAATCAACGAGACATTTTCCAACGTCACAGAGAACCCTCTGTCCAGCACCAGCCCGGCGTCCAGCAGCATCTCCACTTCCAGGGGGAGCAGTGACAATGCTTACTTCTACATCCTGTTTGTCATGGTCTTCTACTCCTTCCTTGCCATGACACTTTTCAAGTGCTTAGGCAGCGACGAGGAGAAAAAAGACCCCTATGAGGAGTTCATGAGCACTGGGAAGCAGTCGACGCAGAAATTCAACACAGGCCACATGGAGGAGAAGTTTGACTTTGAAGAGGAGAGCAACTTTTGAGCAACAGGCTTTGTGAGGAGAAGGAGGGGAGGGTAACACATGGGGGGGATGTTTTGACAGTCGCCAAGCCAGAAAAACGTCAGAGCAGGTACTCAGGCAAGACCTGCTAGTGATTTAGCAAAAAACCTGTAGTAAGTTCATTTTTCTCCTTTTATCCACTTCCATCTGACAATCAGAAATCTCATGCAAGCAGGCAGGCAGACTGAAGGAGCCGACTGCCTCTAATGATCTGTGAGAGGAGTGGGAACACAGAGAAGTGTGGGTCAATGGCAGGCCGGAATCTCCTCCTGTGAGGCCCAATCAGGATCAATAACACCGGGCCTTCGACATGCATTCACACCGCAGGGATACCTCTGCAGACTGATGGTGTGGACAACATGGATACTGTGTGTGTGTGTGTGTGTGTGTGTGTGTGTGTGTGTGTGTGTGTGTGTGTGTGTGTGTGTGTGTGTGTGTGTGTGTGTGTGTGTGTGTGTGTGTGTGTTTGAGGGAGAGAGAGAGTATTGACCTGCCAATAGATTTTCCATTTTCTGTATTCAGAGTACCTCAACTGAACATACTGAACAAATTAGACATGGGTTGAACTTTATTTTACTGCATTAAATTTTACTGAAGTGTAAAGCATTTTTATTAGACTTAGAATTTCAATGATACATTTATTATCGTTGTTTCTTTTCTGGACAATAAGTATGGTTTTAAGTAGTATATCTCTCTCAAAAATGTACTAACTGACATATGCTTCAAAATGTGAAAGCATGCAAACAATGTTTCCTCACAAAATAAAATGATCTTGCGCTCTCAAATTGGTTCTAATTAGGCAAAAAAAAAAATCTCCATGCAACAGCAGGGCTGAGCAACATTCCTGTGCCATTACAATGTAACTGATCTTTGCAGACTCAACGTGCTGCAGCTACAAACCATTCAACCTCCCAGTGACCCCACATGATCTAAGTTTACAAAGCTGTGGCGAAACGTGAGCCTGAGACTCACTCTGCAGAATCAACTTCAATTGTGGGATTGTGGAGAGAGAACACACGATTCTGATTTGCACCACGCTTGGCTAGCAGCGTTATGTTTGCGGTGAACGGGAGGATGCTTCAGATTAGCAGCTGGACAGGTAGAGATAGTAAGACGCAGATAAAATGCTGGGGAAAAAAATCAATCACATTTTTTCATGCTTGGTTCTATGCAATTAAATCTACAGGGTCAAAGGTGGCCCTGGACTGACAATGCAGGTCTAATTTGAACTATCCGCTCCTAGAGGTTGTGCCGGTCCCCGAGGCCCTGTGAACCTGTTTCCTCTTCTTCCCTCATAATTAGATTTTTGTCTCATCCTCCTCCCTTGAAGTGCTGGGGTCAACACGTGTCCATACTAACTGCCAAACAACTCAGTCTTTGAGCTATGTTCAGGAAGAGCTTGCCCAAATATTTATCTCCAACCAAGTCGTGTTAACCGATGGTTTCAAGTTATTTTGTTAACTGGGTTTCCATTCTATCATACATGCGATTAATCTTTAAAAATGATCATGGGAAATAATAAAAATATCATTGGTATTTTCATATGATTTCATTAAAAAGTCAATAAACTGAAAGGAATCTGCAAAATAATTTTTCAACTCAAAAAGTTTTAATCTACCCAAAGAAATCTGCAATTTAGGGTCCCCGGTGGCTGATTGGTTAGGACGTGGCTGTAGTCTTCGAGGTGGGCAGCATGGGTTCAGATCCAACTTGTTGCGCCTTCTCGTATATCATTCCTAACTCTTTCTCGTCAATTTCCAACCCTATCCATTGTCATGTTCATCAGATAAAAGGCATAAGAAGCCCAAATATAAATCTTTAAAAATAAAATCAGTTTTTGTCGCAGTAGATGCTGTCTGTATCTGGTCCATAGTCCACAATATAACTGTAGCTTGTAAGAATCTCTTAATGCCACTATACATATTCCTGCTTATAGCAATTCAAATAATGTTTTCCTCTGGCAATGTTGATGTTTAATGTGATGGTAAAAAAAGCAACCCAAAAACAATTAGACCTGAACATAGCCTACGTCATTTAGGTGGGGTTTGGGGGGGTCTTTGCAGCACCCTCTGCTCCTGTCCTTCTCATGGCAGTTTGAGGGTGCCTTTTCCTCATGGAATATACTCAGGACCAACTTCACTTGTTTAGCGCATCATTCAGCTGCAGGTAGAAGTCACTCACTTGAGGGGCTGCGGCAATACAGAGATGATCCACTGGAGGGGTTGATGTTTCTCACCTTCAGAGTTTCAGATATCTATATGAGAAGACTGTGAGCCTGGTTTACAGGCAGTGAAAACAGAGAAACCACATAAAGAAATATATCAAAAAAGCCTGTGTAGGAGTTCCCTTTATTACGGTTGTTTTCCATGTAGCCTACTTTTACTAGATAAAACCTTTCTCCCAAGGTTGAGGTTCCAACGACAAGGTTTAGGTGAATTCAATTCAATTCAAGAAAACTTTATTTGTCCCCAGGTGGCAATTCATACCGCTTAGTCATACATCTGAGCAGAAAAGGATGTAAAAAAAAAAAAAAAATACTTTATTTTTGTGTAGAATAATCTTTATTCTACACCAACTGTTCAGACTCCTCTCTTAGCTGTCCTGATTGTGGCCATAGAGCCCGGTTTCTAGGCACAGGCTGTATGGTAAAGGAGCGTGCAGAGGTGTGGCTCAATGTAACTGTTTAGGATTATTGTTGACTGACTGATTGAACCACAATGAGTCTGACAGAAAATGTGGGACACGTTTTTTGGAGCAAATTTCATTTTTGAATGATCATCATCACAGAAGATCACAACATGCAACATGTAGGATGCTAAAGTATTGTTTCAAAAATGTTACACCGTAATAGCAGATGGTTGATTCTGTGGTGTTGCTGCCATCTACTGGTGGAGATCCCACACTGTTTGCCATCTACACCAGTATGGCCTGCACTGGATCCATTTGGCAGCTGTAATTGAGGGGATAGTTTAGCGCATCACAGATTTTTTTCTTATACTGACTCACATTAAATGAAATCAGTGCAAGAACGGTATAAAATCTCCAGTGGCCATTTAAACACAAGTTATGACCAAATGGCAGCACTATTTGAATAAACAAATAGCATATTATATTTCTTTTCAACATTAAAATATCATGAAAAAAATTAGTCATATCGTCCTTAATCTCTTTATATTATTACAATTTAGCCATTATGATAAGAAAACCTCTCTCTAGAAACAGCTCTAGAAAAATGGAGCCTAAAGCCAAATAGGCCTGAATCCAGTAATCATGGATGTTTTTAACCATTTTGCTGTATAATAAGCAGATGGCATTTTATTAAAAAGCCGCTGAATTGTAGGTGTTAAGATATTGAATATGCGTCTCTAGGACTTCTCGGCCATGTACCTATCAAACACAGGGGAATGATCAGTGACATTAAAAAGAGTAACAAAATAAAGCTACTACTTGGAAAAAAATACTAGTGTTTTTTTACATTTTATTTTTCACAAAGTCTCATTCAACATAATAGATTTTACTGTCAGTAAATGTTTTTTTTTTTATGGATTTTTATAACTGGATGCCTCTCCTGGCTTACATTGACAAAATACAACGATTCTGTTCCTTTAAATTTCCTGATTAGTTATACGAGATCAAACAGCGTGATTTTGAATATAGCCTACACCACAACCATTTCTTTTGTATTTTAGAATGATGTATTATCTCCAAACTGTCATTTGGCAACAGGATTTCTGAGAGGTGGCTAATTATAAGATATCTGTCGAAGCACCCGTAGACCAACACAGCAAATTTGAATGTAAAACAAAATAAATCTCTCTCCCATTGTAGTAGAACTTACAGCAGTATAGTCCTCATTGAGTGAAACAGCGCCCCTCTGTGGCTGATAAATGTCACAAACTCTATGCGGTCACAAACTAAAAACTATAGATACACCTGACCAGCGGTTGACGCATAAAATGAGGCGAAACAAATAGTATGAAATGTAAGACCAGCACAAACTTCACAGAGTTAACGACGGCTACAGTCATACATTGAATGGTGCTGAACAACTTGTCACAGCAACAAGTGCAGAGAAACACTTTGTGTATGGAAAACATCAACTTCACCACTTGAAAAAACGTCGACGTCTAAATACGTAAGTGAAACAAATTACATCCTCTGTCTGTTTTCTTTGCTAGCTGGTGATGGTCAAATGCTTTACAGTGGCCTCCTGTGCGCAGACTATTTAACCCCCTCTGTAACTTTAGTCTGTGGTTTTATAGAAATGTATTTAAAGTGTTAAGAGCTGTTATGTGGTTGTTGATGAGTATAGCCTACATGTTGATGTTGTTGTGCTTATATTTTGTAGGCCTACTGTGGTGAAGCTTGTTTTTCCTGCTCTTAAATAAACAATGAAGTCCTGCAGAGCTTGAAATGTTAAAGAATTTGAACACATTTTTTTTGTTAATTTTTGGATGGAGTCTTTGCTGGATGCTTCAATAAGCCATGATTTTGTTTTTAAGCTTTTCCTTTATCTTTAAAATTGAAATTTTGATTTCCAAATGCTGTGAGCTAAAGGCCATGAATGTAAAACATGCGAGGATAGGTGAACACAAACTTCTGGTTCCATTAATGCTTTTAATCTTTAGTAGGCCTATTTGTAGGCTATTTCAGTTGTGATATTTCTAGCATCGGTAGTATTGTTGTTGATATTGTTTGTTGCATGACATACATTTAAAATGCTAAGTGTCACTAAGAGTCATTTAAAAAAAAACTATAGTTGGACTAAACAAGACATAAAAGGTATTTCTTTTGGATTGAAGACATTGAGTTGGACAGTTGTTGCAACCTTTTTGACATTCTATTGACCAATGACTTTTGAAGAAATCAAGAACTTGATGGACAGATTAATAATAAACCGACTGCTAAAATAAGACTTAGGGCACACTCACTAGAGGCAAAGTTGTCCCGTACTGTGCTTTAGCACGATTGTCCCACCTCCCCATTCCCTCGCTGGCCTGCACTCACACTGCTGCAGGACTAACCTGGCCTGAGCACGGTTACCTCTTGCATATAATGTCGTAAGACAACACATGCATGGCTTCACATAATTATAAAGCATAGCTTAGTTTACAATGCATGCGGTCTCTGTCATGTCCACACATTGGAGAACAACACAGAGAACATGACAGCTACTTTACTGACTTTGTGGCTTATTTTGAGTCATTTTTGATTACACGTGCTTGTGCTCATGTATGAACTGTACCGTGCTGAAACACACCTCTTCTGTGCCAGGACCAAGGAAGTGAGCGGAGCACTTACACTAGTCAAACAAACTGGACTTTAGGGGTGAAGCTTGCTTGGGTATGGTACGGATTGCCTAGTTTGAGTGTGCCTTAGTAAGCGAGATCACTTATCTGGCCTCCTTGTGGGGCCCTTTAAAGGGAACTGCAGCTTTCAGAATTAAATTTATGACCCATCATCCCACTTGTAACCCTTACTGTAGCCATAATGAACTGCCATTATCTGTGTTGGCTTCTCTGTCTGCTCTAACAAAACTGTAAACAGCTGAATAAATATGTGGTTATCGTGCATTTAATTTGCCTAGGCTTTCAGTCTCAACTTGTATTCAAGTACTATTTTTGTTTTCTGATGATTCAGTTGTTTCTGACGGGTTGTGCAGTCTGTTCTTGGAGTGCAGCAGTCCATACTGATGCATAAATTAGCTGAAACAATTACAGTCCTCTCTCAGGTAGGGTTGATGTGTTTTCTAGATGTAGTGCAGCCCACGCAGTTTTCCTGGAGAAGGACCTGGTATACAAACTGTAAGAGACAAAACAAGTATTTTAAATGCTTGTTTTTGTGATACTATGGAGCACCACGAAGGCTCCATAGTAAGTAAGAAAAAATTAAGAGCTGTTTTCAAATCTGTACCCATGTTTTAAATATCCATTTGCACGGTTTATAATCTGTGCACACAGATTTGCAAAACGTGGGTACGGATTTGTAAACGGCTTTTTATTTTTTCTTACCTGAACCTTTGGGGGCTCAGTATTATACTGCAAACTTCATGAGATACATAAATGCAGGTTGTTCACACTTACATTAGATAAAGCCTCTAAAACGGCTTCCTCTTGAACATCCTTATCAGACTGAACAGAAACCTTGAGATGGACAGTCACTACCTGGGAATCTGGAGAAATAAAGATGAAAATGAGAATGTGCTTCATAGGAAACTCACTAAAGTAGAGAAGTCAGTTAAACTGAGTGCACCTTTATTTGAGCTGGTTGAAACGTCCGGTTTGCTTCCATCTTCTGGTAAAGGTGTGACACTGCTAGTTTCGACAGTTGTGCTTGTCTCCGTCAGTGTTGTCGCTGCTGAGAGGAAAATGAAATTGTTAAAAGCCTGAGGTGTTTATTGAGCCCGTCAAACTAGCCGACTCACTAACCAATCATTACAAGGATATATTGATTCAAATATATTTATTCTATAGTGTGACTTTTCTGTACATTTTCAGAAGTTAGAATGACCGACCTGTAGCAGTGAAGACTGTGAACGCTGTAGTTTTAGGGCCATCTGGTGGTGTAGATCCAACACTACTACTTCTAAATACACTGATTTGGCTGCTTGCTGTAGTAGCTTTCACCGTGGATTGAGAAGTGGTGCTTACATCTGGTACAGTCATGCTGACTGTTGTACTTGGTGCTGTTGTTGTTGGAGAGACTGTGAAGACTGATGTTGTGCTAGTATCTGCTGGCGGGGATGAACTTCTGCTTGTTTGACTGGTTAGTGTAGTAGAAGATACTGTAGGCGCAGGTTCAGATATTGCAGTACTACTTATTGTGGTAGGTGTTGGTGTGGAATCAGAAACTGTGGATGCTGAATTGGTTTTGTCACCTTCTAGCACAGAGGTAGTATTGCTGCTTGTTGTTCTGGGTGCTGTTGTTCCAGAGACTGATGAAGTTGTGCTGCTATTTGCTGTAAAAGATGTGCTGGGTGTTGTAGCGACGGTTGATGTAGATGTAGCGCTGCTTGTTTGGTTAATTTTGGTAGCAGCAGAGATCATGGACGTAGAAGCTTTTGTCATGTTCATTACTGGAGATGTTATATTTCTGCTTGTTTGGCTGGTTGTTTCAGAGACTGTGGATGCTGAAGTTGAACTCATTTCCTCTTGCGTAGAGTTAGCAGTTCTGCCTGATGTGCTGGGTGTTGTAGAGACGGATAATGTAGATGTACTGCTGCTTGTTTGGTTGATTTCTGAAGTTGAAGACACTATGGATGCTGAGGTTGCGCTAACATTCTGTACGTCAGATGTCGTGCTGGGTGCCATAGTAGAGGAGTTTGGGGATGTTGAAGTTGTGGCATTATTTTCCAGTGAAGATGTGATATTCCTGCTTCTTGTACTGGGTTGGCTTGTCAGCGTTGTTGTAAAAGCTGTTGTAAAAAAAGAACGATTTTCACCTTGAAGTTGAACCTATCCGATTTTTCAAACAAACTAAAGTAATACCCTCTCTCTGTTTGTGTTCAATCAATGTTGCTTACATTGTGTGCAGGTAGAGATGTAGTCAGGACAGCAGTCTTTCATTGCTACACAGGCCTCATCACAGAAACACTTCCTGGAACAGATGTTGTTTTGACCAGTGCAACACAACACAGGTGGACCTGCACAGCCTGGAGCACGCACAGAACAGCTGTACATAAGATCAACACTGTACAGATTTGTAACTGTAACTACAGCACTTTCTTTCAAGATCACTTATCTTTCTCCCAAAATAATGATTATCTATTATTCAGACAGGGGGGGGGGTTGTCAGGGAAATCTTTGCTAGAAAAGTCAGCGTGAAGGACTCGGATATTTGCGTTCTCAAATGCAGTCTACCTGGAAGATGTCAAGACATTTTCAGAGTGCAGTGATTGTGTGAAAAGGGCTTGAAATGTATTTAAGCTACCTGATATCGTGGGCTTGAAGTAGAGGAAGAATGTGTTGCATTTTAAGAGTGGGGGCAGGTAAGTATGGTGTATAAAAGGGTGTAGTGGCTTTTTACCTGACGGCGGGTCACTGGGATCTTCTGTTTGAGCTAGAAAATGAAAAGGGACAAAAATCAGGAAAAAACAGCCATTTAGTTGGGGCTTTAAATCATGATTAAATAGCAGGAGACTGGCATTGATGCCACCATCACTGGGAACAGACTGGTACAGCAAGTTTTGCATTCATGTTGTTCATTGTTCCTTGTCAGATGAGACATAGATGTTACAACAAGACCACACAGTTACCCTGCACCAAATAGAGAAGAGTCTGTTTCCTGGTTTGTAATTAAAAACCATTCAATGAGATTTGTACAATCAGGTCAAAAACAATAGTTGAAAAACTGTTCACTAAATTTGTTTCAGCTATTCTTCCACATGTCTACATCAGTAAAACACATTTATGTATTATCAGATAATTGTGCCCTGAGTGACATCACTTAATTGGATCATCATCATCATCATCATCATCATCTTTATTGCCAGACTCAGGAGTCCATTAGAAAACATATAAAAAACAAGCGAAATAAAAACACAGGGTAAAAACACATACAGACAGACAAAACATCACCAATATTATAAAAGACAACTGTACCAGTGTCACCACAAGGATGACTGGTATCGCACAGAACTATGACTGGGATTAGTCAACAGCATGATGATGGAATTCTGAGAATCCTTCAATCGGCAGATAAATTTGTACATTAAGTTTCTCATAAGAGCCTGAAAAGTGTTAACTCCTGCATTACAAAATAACTCACTTGCACTAGTCCATCAAGGTTTTTTAAACAGTATTCTCAGGGAGTCATTATATGCAACTTTAAGCTTTTGTAAGCTTGCCTTTTTAAACCTGGCTCACAAGGGGGCAGTATAAAGAGGAGTACAATATGCTCTGAATAGATTTTTCTTAACATTGACTGTACACATTGAGAATTTTCTTGCCAACATGTTGGCCTGGGCATAACATTCGACATTGTCTGTACATGTCGTCATCATCGGACATTTGATCCGAAATAAAGTGACCTAAATATTTTATTTTGGTGCTCACACTCAGCACCTGTCCTGACAGGTAAAAATAAGGAGCGGTTTAGGTCCTTGTCCCCTTTCGTTCTGCATATCAAAACAGTACTCTTTGTAGCATTGTATTGCACATCATATGTTAGACCATAATCAGAACATATATTAAGCAGCTGCTGAAACCCAGCGCTGCTAGGGGGAAAAATTGCCAAATCATCAGCATACATGAGGTGATTGATTATACTGTTACCCAACACACAACCAGTTTTGCAACCATTCAGTAGTTTAGATAGATCATCCATGTACAAGTTAAAGAGTGCAGGAGAAAGCAACCCCCCCTGTCGCACACCATTGCTCACTCCAAAGGGGGAGGAAATTGTGTCTCCCCATTTGACTTGCATACTCTGGTTTGCATACCAGTATGCCAGAAGCCTTAATATATAATCAGGGACCCCCTTTTCACTTAGTTTCATAAACAACTTTCGATGATTGACACGATCAAAGGCCTTAGAGGCATGAACAAATCCTATCAGGACTGAGGAGTTTTTCCTATACCTCAACAGCTTCTTTCAAGGCATAAATACAAAGATCAGTACCATGCTTAGATTTAAAGTCAAACTGGTTATCTGTGGTACCAATATATTTAGATATCCGCCCTAAAAGAATACTCTCAAGGACCTTAGATACCACACTCGCTAAAGCAATAGACCAAGATAAACCAAGCAATATTGATATCATATATTTTATTATAATGTTGCACTCACCGTTATAGAGAGGTAACAACCCCAACAGGAGAGGGAAGAAAAATACAAAACAGTCCATGACTTTGCGTGACTGTAAGTGTAACTGAGACTTTTTTTAATATATGATTGTCACAGACATTTAAAACACCACCCCCCTTTGCCTGTAACACACACACATCATACAAACTCGCACAGGTATACTATGACAAGAATCCCATTGTCTGCCATCTCAGAATATCATGTTACAGAAGTTTTGTAATTTTTTTTCTTAAATGATTAGACTCGCCCGTTGTAGATCTGGAGGTCAAAATGGGTTTCACATCCAGACTGTAAATATACCAGGAATGTTGTCTTAGCTTCAGTAGGAACTGCAAATGACAGTGCACAATGTTTCCAAACACATCATGACACAGTACAAGCAGCATCTTGATTACTTGTTTATTGCACATTGAATGTATTTCCGACTAGTTTAGATAGGGATAGAAAATCCTTCATTGTCATGAATTATCTTTCTCTTAACACAGTGAAACATTTATTTAATCTCAACACGGCCATTACTTTGTAAAACAGACATGCAGTGTATTCACAACAGTAATAAAATCATCTATTGAATAAATAGTATTTATGGCACAGACACAAACTGTACCGAAGATACAGTTTATGCTCAGAGTGCAAAGTATCTTTAAAAAGACAAAGACTCTATACACAAAGAGATAAGTAACTTTTTCTAAATTTACTTGAAAACTACAAAACAGACTCTAGTTGAAACAATTAAAATCCTTGAATAATGTGATTACATTAGAGAGGTATGTCTTTCCACTGATATATCTTTTGTCTAAGCGCTGGGGGTTAAGTTGTCTTGAATAAAGTGAAATATGCATGCATATGTCTGTTCTTATTATTTTAAGTAATAGATTCCATCACTGTGCATTTCATAGTAAAATTCTTCAGTATTGTTTCTTCAAGTGCTCAAACCAGCCCATTTGTTTTAGTGCGGAGTTTCAACACAAGAGCTATCTGATATTCAAACTCTCCAGCTCTCGCCAAACTCTTGAACGTCCCTTGCCCTGGTGCCATCCGGCATCATCAGGTCATTCTGCTTTCTGCCATCAAAGTTCCCACACAGGCCCCCCACCTTCCTTTTATATGTGTTGGGTAGAATGATCTCTGCAGAAACAACATCAACAATACAATGTCAGTTATTATACAACACTTTAAAAGACAAAATAATTCATTAATTTGCGTTGGAACAATACATTGAGACTTAAGGATTTGTGATGAACCCTACTTGTTTTAGATTACTGTCTATTCCGTTAAACTATCGTAATAAGGTGAAGGTTAATTACCTGCTTCACTTTGTCCATCGAACTCCACTGAAAGGCCAAAGTCAGTCTTCAGGTAGATGCGAGAGGAATGCTGCCAAATGCTGAGACCAGGAAGTGATACAGGAGTGTTGGTTCTCTTTCCATCCATCTGCAGGTACAGAGATGAGGATGTGTCAGTGGGATTGGTCACAGTGAAGTGTACCTGGTGTATCTAGTATTTATACTTGATTTAATGTTTATGTTTGCAGGGATGCTGAACTGAATATATTTTTTTCATTCCAAGATTCCATGATAGTGTCTTAAGGGGTATGTCAGTCAGAAAAATTCAGAGAGAAATATGTCAACAATTAGTTGATGGCTTGCAATTAAAATTGATACTACTGTACACATTCTTATAATAATCCCACTGAGTTGTATTAGCTTTTATTTGAACTTTTCAAGTGAGGAACATTTGTATTAATACAGACTTTCCATTCAACTTCAGCTATGTTTTTCCAGTGCTTGTGAAAAATAATACATTGTCTAAATGTGCAGTGATTGCAATGTAGGGGTAGAAGGTAATACCGGTGGCAGTATTGTTACCATCCACCCCTATTCCATTGTTGTGAAATTACACATTGGAAAAGCTCCACTCTTAGTAGATATACAACCTCATCCCTGTTAGTGATTTTAAGCTTACCTATTAATAACAGTTTTTGCTTTACAATGCTCAATGATTTTGAGTTTGATCAAATGTGATACACTATGTTTTGACCGTCCTAAAATTACAAAGCTCAGAATATTTTTTAGAATGTTTTCATGGTATGACACCATAGTTAAAAGGCAGCAAGACAGACATCTCTCACAACCACAAACTTCCAATAGGGATACAACATTTGATCAACATAATTTAGCCCACATTACATCAGCTCGCTGCTGTTGTTAAACAGTACTCGTGGAGCTATTGTTATTTCCCTCAGTCCTCAGTCAACACAAATGTGTTGTGGAAAGACAGAATTATGATTAAATTATCTTATGAACATAATGTTGTTTTGCTGGAAGGGCTTCACAGGAAAATTAAAAAGAAAGGGGGTATGACATTAAACACACCCTGAATACTTACAGTCAACTTCCGCTTCTTCTTGAACTCTACAGTGTGATTGTACACTCTGATTTTAAGCTCTCTTAAACCGCTTTGTTCATCATCTTCCTCACTTTCATCATTATGGGAGTCATCTTTATCCTTGTCATCATCATCATCATCCTCGTCTTCATCCCTGATTCTGTGGCTGTTGTCTTCTTCACTGCTACTGTCATCATGATGATGACTGTCATCATGATGATGACTATCATCTTCATCCTCTGTGCGTCTATTAATGCCCTGGATGTAGACTTCTTGAAGGTTATTTGGCAAGTTCTTGGTCTGGATAAGCACGTATGAGTGCCTTCCTTCAAAGTCATGCTTAAACCTGTCAAAGGTTCTGTACTCAGGGTCTCCTTTGATAGAACACTCACTGAAGCCTGTGGAGCAACACAGAGCAGTTCATAAGTTTGTGAACAAGATAGAACATGGTGTAGGTATATCACAGAGTTAAATGTTTTTACAGCACCTGTTGACTGGCAGTAATAATCGTCATTCTCGTTTGGAAGGCAAACAGCATTTCCATCGCACTCGTCCTTGTCATCACATTCAATTCTCCCCACACCATTGTCTTTCTTGCATTTACATTTTTCACTGCAGTGACTTGTGTACCATACTTCATTGAACTAAAAGAAAAAGAGATTCATCACAGTGTTATTTAAGTTTGTGTAGCATTGTCCTATGCAGGCTCTTTGAAAAGGCATAGCTGTACATTAATGACTCCTGCTGCCATTGAAGAGTCATACTTAATGGTAACTCACCTGGCGTTTGGTGCCATTCCTGTCAACACATCCACACAGTTGGATTGGCACACAAACCCTGCCTTTCTGCACGAATCCATCATCACATACACATCCCTGCACACAACCCTCATTTTCACTGCAGTGTGGTGGCCCATTCAGGTATGAACAAGTTGGACTGCAGGATGGGACACAAGTAGTGTAATGGCTATCCTCAGGGCAAGAGGGGGCTAGAGTGACAGAAATATAGACACAGTGTGTACTTAGTCAAGGGCTTAAAATAAACAGAAAAGGTAATCAGTGTGCCATGCACTTTATTAGAAAGAAGTGTTGAGTATCTTTGCTTGCATGTGGTTTAATCAGTGGTGTCCAACATGTAAAGGAGAAAACATAATGCAAAACCCAGTTCATGTTTAAAAGGGGATATGAAAACTTACTTGGTACAGGTGTATTTGATGGTCTGGTTGTTGTCGTTGATTGTGATGAAGCTGTCGTGTGAATCCCTGGTTTACTTGTTGTGAGATTTGGTTTACTAGTTGTTGAAGGTTTTGATCCATCTGTTATTGGGGGCTGAGGCTGAGCTGTTGTTGGAGGTTGCGGTTGAGCTGTGGTTGGAGGTTGGGGTCTAACTGTTGTTGGTGGCTGTGGCTGAGCTGTGGTTTGTGGGTGAGCTGTTATTGGGGGCTGAGGCTGAGCTGTTGTTGGAGGTTGCGGTTGAGCTGTGGTTGGAGGTTGGGGTCTAACTGTTGTTGGTGGCTGTGGCTGAGCTGTGGTTTGTGGGTGAGCTGTTGTTGGGGGCTGTGGGTGAGCTGTGGTTTGTGGGTGAGCTGTTGTTGGGGGCTGTGGGTGAGCTGTTGTTGGGGGCTGTGGTTTAACTGTTGTTGGTGGCTGTGGCTGAGCTGTGGTTGGAGGTTCAGGTTTTACCGAGGTTTGAGGTTGAGGTCCACCTGTTGTTGGCGGTTGTGGTTTCACTGTTGTTGGTGGGTGTGGCTGAGCTGTTGTTGGGGGTTTCGGTTGAGCTGTGGTTGATGGTTGGGGTCTAACTGTGGTTGGTGGCTGTGGCTGAGCTGTGGTTTGTGGGTGAGCTGTTGTTGGGGGCTGTGGGTGAGCTGTTGTTGGGGGCTGTGGTTTAACTGTTGTTGGTGGCTGTGGCTGAGCTGTGGTTGGAGGTTCAGGTTTTACCGAGGTTTGAGGTTGAGGTCCACCTGTTGTTGGCGGTTGTGGTTTCACTGTTGTTGGTGGGTGTGGCTTATCTGTTGTTGGAGGTTCAGGTTTCACTGATGTTGGTGGCTGTGGCTGAGCTGTTGTTGGGGGTTTCGGTTGAGCTGTGGTTGATGGTTGGGGTCTAACTGTGGTTTGTGGGTGAGCTGTTGTTGGAGGTTGGGGTCCTTCTGTTGTTGGGGGCTGTGGTTTAACTGTTGTTGGAGGTTGTGGTTTAACCGAGGTTTGAGGTTGAGGTCCACCTGTAGTTGGAGGTTGTGGTCTCACAGTTGTTGGTGCTTCTGGCTGTGCTGTTGTTGGTGATTGTGTTGTTGGTGGCTGTGGCTGTGCTGTTGTTGGTGGTTGAGTTGTTGTTGGTGGCTGTGGCTGAGCTGTGGTTGGAGGTTGTGGTTTTACCGAGGTTTGAGGTTGAGGTCCACCTGTAGTTGGAGGTTGTGGTCTCACAGTTGTTGGTGCTTCTGGCTGTGCTGTTGTTGGTGATTGTGTTGTTGGTGGCTGTGGCTGTGCTGTTGTTGGTGGTTGAGTTGTTGTAGGTGGCTGGGGCTGAGCTGTTGTGGTTGGTTGTGGCTGAGCTGTGCTTGGAGGTTGTGGATTAACTGAGGTTGGAGGTTGAGGTCTCACAGTTGTTGGTTGCTGTGGCTGAGCAGTTGCTTGTGTCTGTGTTTGATTTACAGGTCCATCTGTAGAGTCTGGTCTTTCCGTAATTTCAGGATTTGGTTGCTCTGAAGTTTCAAGTGCTGGGTACTCTGTTGTTACTGGGGGGGGTCTAGCTGTGGTTTGGGATTCATTCGTTGATGTAGCTGGCTGATCTGTCCATGCTGTTGTTTGGGGTTGTTCTGTGTTTTCAGGTTTTGGTTGCAATGAAGTTTCAAGTTGTGGGTTCTCTGTTGTTGGTTGGGGCTTAGCTGTACTTTGATTTGTTGAAGGTTGTTGGGTCGTTGATGTCTGTGGCTGTGTAGCAGTTGTGCTGTTCACAAAAGGAAGCTCTGGACCTTCTGTTGCTGGGGTCTCAAATATTGTGGGAGCAGGGGTAACAGGCTTAGCCAGGTCTGTTAAATTTAAAAATGAAATAAATCATATCAATTTAAAGTCATGACATATGAATTACAATGTTATTAGTAGGAGGGTAGAATTACCTGCACAATGGCCATAATGAAGAGACACATCATCAATAGCCACATCAGACTGATCATTAGAGCCTCTTCGACCCTCAAAAATGATCTAAAATTAAGTTCACAGGTTAGTTTGTTTTATCACAATCAATGTTTCAGATATTTGTTTTGCTCTGTCAGCTTTCAACATTAAACAGGTAAGACAAGCAAATTAATTACATTGGTTACTCACCTGGAATGCTCCAGTTGTTGTTAAGTCCACCTCAGCCAGGTGCCAATTATTTCCTTGGTCATTCCTCTTCCACCAAACAGCATTGGCTAATCTATCCTGGAGCAAGTAGACATGGAGGCCCATTGTATCGGCTGAACCATACATATGATACCAGAACTGCAGACACTGAGGACCAGAGTTAACACACTCAGAACTAATGAGACGAGCTGTGTCTCCATGTGACACCCCGTTGGCTTCAATGTATAGGTAGTGGCCATCTGGTTAAGGACACAAGAGCTAGTAAGTTAGAGTCAATCACAGGAAAAAAACTAAAATATTCCTTTGTTAATTATATATCCAAAACATATCCAATTGCAGTTGAAACTAGTTACTACATTTTGAGAAAAAAAATTTAACAGCAAAATGCAAAACATTACACATCAGGAGCCTCAAGGAAACATGTTATATCTTGAGCACATCAGGAACTTTACACAAGACAGTCAACAATTGTGGTTCAACAAGGAAGAACTGCTTCAACAATGAGTTTTTCACAAGTTTTAAAGTGTGACTACGACACTGGAAAGAGTGTGCTGATCATTTGTTCCCTGACAGCTCTACAGGAAATGTACTTGGCTTGTGTCAGAAAGATGATTACCTCCTGTGGTGTGATCCGAGGAAGGCCCAGTCATCGTAGTAGGAGTGGCGCCACTATGTCTAGTCCAGTCAAAAACATCAGCAAGAAGTTGTTTCCACTGACATATGTCTTGTTCAAAATTACAGTGGAGCTGGCATACTGGAATCAAAAGTCAGAAATATCCTTGAATCCTTGTAAATGTAATAAATATGGGGGGGTTGTTGCTTTTTAATCTGTACTTTACCTGGTTGTGGAAGAGATCCATTATCTGAATCATCAGTAACATTGTTAACAGTAACTAAGTGGGTTGTTGCTTCTACTATGGGAGGTAAGGTGACAGGTTTAACAGTTGAGGAGACTAGAGGAGGCTCTGGAGCGGAGGTTGGTGCAGGGGCTGTGGTGTTTCCCTCTGGTACAGGAGGATTTGTCACAACATCATTCAGATCTGCAACAGTGCAAAATATGGTCAATATGAGCAAATACTTAGAACTTCATCAAGCTTCCAGAAGGGCTGGGCGCAAATTAATTTGATAGAGATTATCGTTTTTTTGGGAAAATCAGGATTTTCAAAAATGAAAAACATGATTTCTGTTTAACTTACTCCACCACCCCCCGTGGGCTCCCGTAGTTCATATCCTCCCTCCTCCTTTACTTCCTAACAAGTTTTTTTGCTGAAGTTGCTTTGCCTCAACTGTACTTTTGCTCCACCCTGAAACTGCATAGTGCACTTTTAAAGACAAGTTCACAGCTTGCACTTTAACCCCAAAAGAGAAATTCAGGTTACTTTATCAAACCTCAATGGGAAATTCAGTTTGTCTTTTTGTAATTTTAATGATCAAATAAAAGTATCATTTATAGTTTTTCTTGAATAGAAAGAAAGTCGATTTAAATCATTAATCGAGTTTGGTGTAAAAACAATCTTAGATTTTATCGCCCATATCGCCCAGCCCAAGCTTCCAGTGGTGAAGAACCTGCATGTTTAGAATTTAGTAGTACTTATTCTGTGTGCCTGTTCCTTACCAGTGCACCGACCACGATGAAGCATCACATCATCAATAGCAACATCAGACTCTTCATTGGAGCCTCTACGTCCTTCAATGATGATCTATATGGGATAACAAAGGTATTTTCAGGATGTTTGTATACATTAGTATTCCATCTGATCAATATCATTGGATGGTAATTTATAAATTATTTGAGTGTCTGGTTGAAGGTGTCTGACCTTGAAGGCTCCAGTTGTTGTGAAGTCCACTTGAGCCAGTTGCCACATATTTCCTTGATCATTCCTCTTCCACCAAACAGCATTGGCTAATCTATCCTGGAGCAAGTAGACATGGAGGCCCATTGTGTCTGCAGAACCATGCATATGGTACCAGAACTGCAGACACTGAGGACCAGAGTCAGAACACTCAGAACTGATAAGACGAGCTGTGTCTCCATGTGTCACGCTGCTGGCCTCAATGTAAAGATAGTGGCCATCTAGAAAGAGTAGTGAAATGCATGATCAAAATCTAAAATAAAAAAAAGATACACTTAGAAAGATCTTGTTGGCTCTTCTGTATTACAAATTTTACTTTACCGTCACCATGTATAATATTTCATAGAGATAGGGTGTAATACCACCAGTGTGATCAGCAGAGGGCCCAGTCATTAGGGTGGGGGTAGAACCACTGTTCCATGTCCAGTCAAAAGCGTCTGTGATCATCTGACTCCAGCTACAAAGGTTGCTGTCAAAGCTGCAGTCAAGACTGCAGACTATAAGGGAAAAGGCAAAAGGTTAAAAGGAACAAAATACTGAGGCCTTAATACAACTTCCTTCTTTTAGATAATCTGTAACTTCAGCTGCAATCAAAACTATGCAAGTTCAGCAATGGACTGGACACGAATGTTAATTTGTAACCAGACTCCAGCTTCTAATGCAGAAACAAGTGGCCCATAAAATATTGCTTCCTGTGGACTTACGTGTGTGTGAAGGGAGTATTTCTGCAATTGTGGAAGGAAGTATGGTTCCACTAACCAGGTCAGGGAAGATGCCTAAAGGAAGTAATAAATGACTTTCTTCAAACCTTAAATATCTAGAAATGGTCATGGCATTATCTGTCCAAACAAAACCTGGCTGGGATCTTGGAAATGTATCAGAAATGTTTAACTCAAAGCCATGATTGATTAAGATCATTGCATTTTTAAAATCAAGCTTAAAGTATTTCTTCTTTTTGCTATAAGTTAATTTTACCTTTGCAAGAGCCAAAGTGGATGGAAATGTCATCAATGGCCACATCTGACTGATCATTAGAGCCTCGAATTGCCTCCACTATGATCTGAAAGAGTTAGAATCAGAAATGCTTTATTAATTTGGTCGTTACAGTTGCTCTCAAACAAAATAAAACTATATATAACCTATATATAACTATAGAATATTTAAGTGGAATAAGCAGAACTAAGTACCAAAGTAAAGGTATCAGAAGAAGAAGAAGTAAGCTATACAAGCACACATTTAACAAATATGCATCAGCAGTGTTGAACTGTGTAACTATGGCACAGAGTATTGCACATAAATTAATAATTTTCTAGTTGTAAGTGTAAATTAACAAGTCCAGGACATTTTACAGACTAAGTTTATGACGTGCCAGCCATTAGGACTGGGAAAGAGAATCTATTCACAAAAGCATCTGGATTTGTTACTGGATGATTTTGAAAATATTTTTTAAATGGGATCCATAATCGTGACATCATATCCATCTTAAGGAAAATGGCAGGCAAGAGCGGAAAGCATCCGAAAGACAAAAATAACCGTCAATGTTTTCTCAAATCCAATGTCTTTCAGGTTATTTTTGAGCTGTTTGTTGTTCAGTTATATCTAAAGTTTCATACTATTCATATAGCATATATTCTCACATATTGTGCATAACTTACCTGGAACGGACCAGACACTTCAATATCAACATTTACTGGATGCCATTCTGGTCCCTGGTTGTTCATCAGTGACCAAAGCTTGGTGGCCTTATTGCCTTTGAGCAGGAAGATATTGAGGGCCATGGCTGAAGATGAACCATACATATGGTACCAGAAGTGTAGGCAGAGTGGGCCATTAAAATGGCACGTTGAGCTTATCAGACGAGCTGAATCTCCATGTGTCGCACTATTCCCCTCAATATACATGTAGGAACCAGCTAGAGAAATGTTGAAAATCAGCACAATCAGCATTGAAAATGAAAATCAGAGGAGCAACAAATCAGATATGGTATAGCCAAGCATTTTACCTCCAGTGGTGTGGTCTTGGTTTGGACCTGTTTGATCTGATGGTGTGGATCCTGAATTTCTTGTCCAATCAAAACTGTCCTGTATAAGCTGTTCCCATCCACACATATTTTTTTCAAAGTCGCAATTCATGGGACACACTATGAAAAAGCAGATGAACACATAATGGAGTAGTCAAAGCTAATGTTAGTAGCGAGAACATTATAGAACGAAAAGATTACGTTTAAGAATATCATACATAATGTGTGACAGCAAGACAGTTGAAATAAATGTTTAACTGCGCTGCAAATCCAAACAAGTAAATATTCTGTTTCATAAGGCTCTTACAAGTCTGATCTGGTGTTGGAGAGGAAGCAGTTGGAATTGTTGGAGGTGTTGCAGTGGTTGGGGGGTCAGCTGAAATTGGGACAAAAATGAAACAAAAAAACCAATCAAACATGCCAGTAAGCTTTTTTGTACCCTATGAAATAGTTTGAGTTTGGCCAACCCCTCCACATGTTAACCATCCAATTTCTCCAGCTCTGCTTAAATCAATGACAAAACACCCAAACATAGCTTGAACCATTTGCCCGATGGGCACTTAAGCAATTGCCAGTTGTTGCCATAATTAAAAGACTGAATTATGGAGTGTTTTAGAATAAATATGGTTTAAGACCAGCTACAGGTAATACAAGGCATTTAACTGAAAAAGTTATATCTGATCTTTAGTGCTGAGAAATCTCTACTGTATTTGGCTCAATTATTTTATGAATTCAGTCACAAACAATACTTTTTCGCAACCCATCATCATCATCATGTCAGATGTAAACACTCACCACAGGCAGTGTCCATCTGCCAGTTGAGCAGCTCCACTCCTGCAACCTCACATGCTGCAGCATAGGACTTTAGAGATTCGCATAGGGTGTTTTGGTCACCACTTGTGTCACAGTAGTCGTAGACGCAACTATTAAGGTAGATGCTTGGGTGAATTCTTTCATGGCAGGGCTTGAAGGGCTCCCCTACTAGTGTGAAACACTCATTGTATGCTTCATTCTCCTCTTCATAATCACAGACTCTTGGATTATTAGGTTGAGCCACACACCTAGAGAACAAAGTTTACATTTAATAAGACATAATAATACATTTATAGCACCTTTCACTAGGGATGATACCTGGCAATACATTTAAAATTGAAACACAAATGGACAATTCAATTACATTTTAGAAAAATAAATATTACAATGCTGTTTATTAAAACCAGCAGAGGGCGATATCTGCCTTTGGATTCTCTTGCTCGAGAGGGACGTACAAACGAGTAAGCGAGTGAAGATTTTGGTGTTAAGAATGTCAGAGAACTTAAATTAAATAATCATATTTATAAATTGACTTTAATGTTTATTAATGGTTAATTATTTATTCATATTTGCACCTTTAACAACTTGTTTAATGAAAAAATTAAAAGGAATGTTTTGGTTGCCAGGTTTTCAGCTATTTTCTGCCAATGTGTCCCATTTTATGTTCTTGTATTCAGATTTTAATTAGCTAGTAGTAATTTAGATTCTTTTTTATGTGGTATGAAATAAACCTATCAAGCAAACCTTGTTGTAAAACTACATAAGGTTAGTTTATTACCTATGTATATAAGCTGTAGATAATTAAAATATTTATTTGGGCACAGTAGCGGTTTGAAATGAATGTTTGAATAAATTGATAACATATTGACAACGACAATGCTAGCATGCTGTTTTAGCAGGTATGTTATCATGTTCCTGATCTTAGTTTAGAGCATTTCAATGCTATCATTTACTAATTAACTGTAAACACAGTATAGATAAGGTTGAAGGGAATGTAATTAGCACCACGATGCTAGTCTCTCCATTGAACCTGCTGTTGATTGGTATGTTTTTTTCTTTTGGAAACCTTAATATTGCTCAACATTCTATTAATTTGAACAAATTTAAGTGCATATATTGTGGTAATAACAGCTTACTCATCACTGCCTGGAAGCCTCCAGCTGTCACCAAACTCAAATGGCCCAGTAGCATTTTGGCCTCCTGGTTTTACAAAGTCATCATCCTGGTGTTCAGAGTAGGTGCCACACAGTCCACACAGTTCATACTTGTAGCGGTCATCCACTTGCAGGAACAGCCTGTTCTCCCCATCGATCATAATCCTGAGGCCAAAGGTTGACTCCAAGATAATATAGTTATTCCACATATTAACCCATACTGAGCCATATGTGCCATTGGTGAAATAGGGGATTCCAACAGGGTTGTTTTTCACCTAAAAATACACAATTCATATTTTGTTGTGGATTCATTCTTGGCCGTGAGTTTATTGATGTTGTCTTACATAAAGGATCAGTGTTTACTCTTACTGGGATAGTCTTTGCAACTAATTTGCTGCCAACCAGCTGTGAAGGGCAAAGTCAAATAGTTTGTGTGTCGTTGTAAGTCCAAGATATGCAAACAAATTAATTCCTCCAATGACCTGTCACAGAGTAATAACTCACCCTTATAAATGTGTGTGCTGATACTAAAGCAATAAAAGCCATTAGATGATAATACAGAACAATTACATTCTAAATCCAATAAACTAAAAATTCTTTGTTGCATTTACAATTACAACTTGTTTGAAGTGTATCAAATCAAAAGTGTTTTCATGCTTACATAGACTTCTCCACTCATATTCAGGTTGAGGTATAGATCATCGACCTGAAGAGACACAGCTTGCAGCTTGGACCGGGTGAAGTTCAGAAGGGCGGGATGCATGTTGTGTCCGATTACAGTGAACTGGACTGTGCTTTCTCTTCCGCATGTTGTCATCAGCGTGTAACTGCAACCTCCTTGAAAATCGTAGGCCAACCCATCAAAGGTGATATAATGTGGATCCCCATACACACTGCAGGTGACAGGATGGAAAGCAAAGCAACCTTTGACTCCATCCTTGACCTTGCAGACCTCATTGTCTGCGCACCGCATTGCTTTGCACTCCAACTCATTACTCCCCATGCACTTGCATTGCTGCACACACTCTCCTTCCATTAATGTTTCTCCTTTCTGCAAGCAAAAAAGTGAGTTGTTTAAATACATCTGCACTTCAAAGGGAATGTGGCAAAGGAGATTGTACCTCACACTTACCTCATAGTGTTTTCCTTCATACCAGCACCCACAGCCCTCTGCTGGGACACACTTTCCTCCATCGAGTTTGTAGCCTGGGTCGCAATCACACCTCTCTACACAGCTTCCACAGGAGCCAACTATATCCAAGCTGGAGCACACATCTGGACAGCCATCAGCACAAGAGTTATAATGGCTGTTCTCACCACACTGAAGGGCTGAAAGGGAAGAAAAGAGGAGAATACTTGACCTTATCACACACATTATTTGACAAATAGAAAATGTTTTAACTGAGTTAAAGAATTAAAAGCTGGAAGAAATTAAGCAACATACAGCAGGATGAAGAGTTCCTCCAGAGAGGTACTGCCACTCCAGCCTCTTGGCAGATATCAGCATAGACCTTTAAAGTCTCACACAGTACTCCAGGGTCACCGTGAGTAGAGCACATGCCGACGACACAGCCCCTGAAGTAGCTCTCTGCCCTCACCACTGACAGGCAGTTGGAAAAGGGCCCAGCACTCGAGAGGAGGCCTCCACAGTAAAGCTCACTGGCATACTCCGCCTCCTCCAGTGGGTCACACTGATGTGGTACCAGCATGGTTTCACACGAGGAGCTGGTTTCCCTCGTCTGCCAACTCTCAGCCAAAGCTGTCGCATCTCTTGCGTTTGACCCACTAGGCGTTCTGAAGTCATCTTCTTCGAGCTGGTTAAAGTTTCCACACAAGCCACAGACTTTATCAGAGTACTTGGTTGGCAGCTTGACGTGGACTGCACCAGCGCTGTCGTATGAAACTGAAAGGCCAAAGTCTGTTCTCAGTGACACAGCAGCGGGGTTACTCTTGATGTGGACATTGTGGATGTTCAGTGGAAGCTTCTGCCAGACTCCATTGACCTGAAAACAGTGCAAGTGTTAGAATTCCTAACCAGCTTTCATCAGCAGTAAGACCTTACTCTATCTTACAGTTTGTATAAACAGCAGCGTTCTTAAGATAGATCTATCTTGGAGAAGGCAATTAGGCTAATAAGTCTAAAGAATTCCCGGACATTATGACAATAAACCTAGCACTTTATGATTAACACAGTTTATCAGTAGAGTGGGCTGAAAATATTGAAACTGTTCAATCAATTACATAACCTATAGCCCGACACTTATTAAGAAACTGAAGTTGTAAAGAAGGTACTGAAGTTACTTTTGAGTTAAAGGAACAGTGTAAAATATCTGTTGGGAATACAGTGTTTTTTAAAGGAAAGATCAAAAGGAAACAGGGCAGTATGATTGATCGCTTTTACATTGGTAGATGCTGTTTCTGGCCTCCCTGGACATCCGCTTTAACTCACCACAACCCAGCGCGTTATCTTCTTCATCAGGGAAATTCTGTGGTGCCCCACGACCACAACAACCCGCTGTACAGTCGAGAGAGATGAGTTCCCGTTTTGCTCATTGACCACTTCCACAATGAACGCAGGCGGGGCCTCGCTGGGTGAGCAGCTCTTAACCAGTACATAGGAGCAGGGAGCCATGAAGCGGAACAGCACTCCATCAAAAGTGCTGCAGTCTGTGTCACTATGTATCGTGCATGTCCCAGAGGCGAAAATCCCAGTGGAGCCTCCTCTTTGAGGGCCACAGATTTGGCCCTGAGGGCACTGAGAGAGCGAGCAGGAGAGCTGGCCATCAGAGCAAAGGCAGCGAGTGGACTCATCTGTCCATAACTCTGTGTTGGATTCACACTGTGGTCCTGTTGGGGGGAGGGACAGGGTAACCATTCACATTTTATACCATCTGGCTGTTAAAAAATTATCAGTTTCATGTTATGAATCATTTTTGCTGATAACGCTGTATGGACTGGACTTAATAATCCTTGTCAACCAACCTACAAGTGACTTTTATTAGATAAGCATGTTCTTAATTTTCATTTATTAAAACAATGAAGAGACTCCTCACCAACTTATTAATATTTGTTCCTATCAATAATAATAGATGAAACATTTAAATATCTCCAGAAGGTGATTTAGGATCCTTCATTAACACTAATCTGTCAAGTGTTATGACAGTTATGGTTTCTTTCTTAAATAGACATTGTCATCAAGATTCTAACATGAATATAATATAATATATATTGTTTTCTAATTTGATGGGACCAGAAGTGGACTTGTCTTTTTGCAGTTAAACACGAGTAAAAGATATTTACCACATGAGCCTCTCCTCACACCTATCTGTTTAAGTGTGACTTGTCCTTCCATGGAAGCTGCTTGAACCGTCTTGAATACAACCTGATTTAAAAAGCAGATCATTCGTTGAAATATATCCAATATTCTATTTCTTCCATACAGTTTCATTACAAATCTGTACCTGAGTCCCTGCTTCGGTGACGTTCAAGGGAACAAACACGCGTCTCCAAGTCTCCTCTGTTAATGCAGGTGATGACCAGATTTCAACCTCACCAAGGCTGCTTTTTAACAAAGCCCGGACATCTGAGCCAGCTAGGTACCAGAACTCCAGACAGGCCTCCCCCTCCATTCCCAATGGACCACTCTCTAAAGTATTAACTGCATCATCTCCTGAGGGGGAAATAGTCAACAAGCCAATTCAATACTGATTTCATCAACACAAAAAAGTGATCTATTTGGAATAGATTTACAGTAATTGAACACTTTGTTTCAAAAGTTCATGAGTTGCTTGGCCTTTTTGCTTTTATTAGATAGGAAACTAGGTAGAGAGATTGTGTAATGACATGTGGGAAAAGAGCCACAGGCTGGACTTGAACCCAGGCGCTCGCTTGGAGGACTATTGCCTCTGTACATGGGGCATGACCTGTCTGCTAGGTCATCTGCGTCCGTTTCATTCTTTTTAAATCCCAAACATAAATACAATATTTATTTTAATCATGCCTGTCAAGAATGAGCTTTAATGGTCATTTTAACGACATCAGATATAACAAATGATTCTCTGGTCATTATTTTAATTATGAAGAGGAGTACAATCATCATAATACACGTAAAATAGCTGTGAAGAAGTGTTGCACTACATTTGCACCATTAGTGCAGGCCCTCCACTTTAACTGCTACTGGGAGAGAACCAGACTATAAAATAATATTAGCCTGCTTCAGGTCATATGTTGCTCGGCAGACACACTCTCACGCTGCCTGAAGATGAAAACAGATCTGTTGGCTGATGTCCCATATGCCAAATGTAAGGGCGGGACATTATTACTGTAAAGGTTGCCTCAGTCAAGTTATCTCATAATGCCAAAGTGAACTCATTACTTGACTGAACTATGACCTGGTTTGATGACAAAAAAAACCTTCTGCTTTAATTTTCATTGATACATTCAGTTAATTGACTGTACCTGTTGTTTGTTGATTTCTTGTCCAGTCACAAAAGTAATTGTTGTGCCTGTCGTAGAAACATTCTGAAACATACTCTATGGAAAAAATGAGAGGGTTAAGTACAGTAAATGCATTAAAATCTTATTGTTGCGTCAAATGAAGTTCTAGCAATAATCGACTAGACAAATTCATACCTGAATTTTCTCTCCTTTCTGGTAAAGTAACTAATGAAAAATCATTTTCAGCCCTGAAATAGGAAAAAAAAAAAGAGATCAGATTCCTTGTGGAAGTACATTCCATATATTGAAGTATCTTATTGACTTTAAAATCAAACTTGAACTAAAAACACATGTCCCGCTTCTGTTTCCACTTTTTGACTTTATTACAAAAAGTTTAGCAGGTATTTCAAACCAGACAGTTGAAATGTTAATTATCAAGAGACCCACCTGATCGGAGTCCCAGTCTGAGTTAAAAAGATTAGAGTCACTGTGACCAACAAATCTGTGTGGATGCTTCGGAGCATAGCTGATCCCTTAGCGGCAGCCTCTCAGCTGCTCTCCCGTTGCTAATACTGTCTCCCTCTTTGATGAGCTGGAGAATGAATGATGAGCCTCTCTGTGGAAACACAGCTAATGAGACCCTATCAGTGCCAGCACAGAGGTGTGGGCCCTGGTTGGTTGTTCTCAGAGCAGAGCGGAGGGTGTCAGGCATTTATAGCCCCAATACCTCACCAGGTGTAACCTCTGCAGTGGGCGGGGAGAGAGACGACTGGAGGACAGTGAGACATGAAAGGGGCTGGACTGTAAAATGCTTTTGAAGTGACGACAACTACTTGGTCACAGTAAATATTGACAGGAAAGGTCTGTTTTAGTGTTGCTAGGGCATAAAACGGAATATTTTCTGACTTTAACTTGGAAAAAGCAAAAAAGTAACCTAGAATAAAACTGGGGGGAAAAATTGAGTAATTAAAAGGTAAAACTAAAACTTTTCAAATATTATTTAGGTTACAAAAAGTAAAATGACAGAACAGAGACATTGAATTACCATATTGGGTCGCATAGTATTTTGTGGCACTGAACAAACTACTGTGTTTTGAAAGCATCCTGAATAATAGAAACATGGTCACGTGAATAAAACTGATTTAAATACATACGTAACACCTTTAAAAACACTTAATAATATCGCCTCTCAGGAAGATTTTGCACTTTGCATGTTTATCTAAAAAGATTACAGTAGGCATCTGAGGCAATACAAAGTGCACACACTGCACAGGCAAATACATGCTAAAGAAATAAGATGTTTAATAATCAATAAAAAAAAAGTGAAATAATAAGACATTAAAACAACCCTTCGGCCTGAATCAGTTATGATAGATCAAAATGAATACACCAAAGTAAGAGTTCATACAAAGTATAATTTTTTTCAGAGCTAATCCTCCATCACACACAGCAAAGATAAGCCTAAAGGATGAGCCATCAGGAATGTCAACTTATGCAATCCATATTCCATATATCCATAAGTACACAGAGCCATTTGGACATTGCGACCTGATAATGTTGTTGTAAAAAACGTCTTTGAGAAGTCTCTGCACTTGAGTGTCTGTAGTGTACGTTAGCTTGATAGGAGCGCAACAGGTGGAAAAAGAGCGATAAGAAAGAGGTGCTGTGTGACCCACCTCTTGTGACATTCCTGGAGTCCTATTGGTTATGTGTCAATATGGGTGACTAAAAACAAATATTAGAGCACTTTAAAGCTGGCCAACGTACAAGAAGGTCTTTGTTAGGGAACAGTATATCCACTGGTTTAAAAATACCCTTATTTTACGCTGGTTGGTAAAGTGGTCAATAAATAAACTATCTCAGCTCCAGTCTTAATCTCCAGTTATCTAACAGCCGGCCTGATTTCCCAACAGATAAAGCT
This sequence comes from Labrus mixtus, assembly GCF_963584025.1. NCBI lineage: Eukaryota > Metazoa > Chordata > Actinopteri > Labriformes > Labridae > Labrus > Labrus mixtus. Next base: position 14,737,757 of record NC_083619.1, read on the forward strand.
TTTTATCTCAGTTTGTCTCAGGTGTGTAAGGGGTGTGATGTATGCCACTGCAAGAGTGGAACTGACCAACAGCACAGGTCTGCACAGGGGAGGGAATGATATTTAATAAAGCATATTTTCAGCGCTGCAAAGTCTTCATTAAAAGTCTGTTAACTCTCAAATACTGTAGAACACACATATATGCAAAACTTGGCTCCATTCAGTTAATATTTTGTCATACTCAGTTACTTATTGTATTTTACTACATATTTGGGAGTGTGTCACTCTTGTAAATTGAACAATCACTCACACAAGCAAATGGAAACGATCACTATCAAAAGGGCTTTTATGTCGATGGTTACAGCCGTGATGATTACTGGAAGGGAGGTCTCTGTATGCTGATAAGGCCTATCCTTGGGTCAATTGACTTTATAAAGATGTTTATCCCATTTTCAGGAAGCCATCATGGCAGAGCTTCCTTGCAACCTTACTGATATATTTGTGTGATTGTGAAATATTGTAGTAAGTAAGTGCTGAATCACATATAGCATAAATCCATAAACCCATACATGTGCTCATACTACTATTCTTCTGCCAACAAATAAAAGGGACATTAATAATCAACCTTGCCCACAGGAAGAGAGAAAAAAAAGGCAACAAGCAGGTCGAAACCAAGTTCAAAGCAATATACTTCTGGCTTTTTCAAAGGTTCATTATGGTCTGCAGAAGCCCTGATCCATGACTAACAGGTAATAAGCCTATGTTTATGTTTTGAATGTCCCCTCTTCCATTTCCGACTAAAGGTGAAAATGGAACACCTTGGTAAGCAAAGGAATGTTACTGTGGAAAAATATAGCAAATGCCACATTAAATATTATCTACGGTAATTGATTGAGTCTCGAGTTAAAGATTTTGATGAGGTTTGAAAGATGAAAGCTCTTATCTATCTATCAGATGACTTTTAGCAACAGTTCCCTCATGGAAACATTAGCACAGTAAAGGCAGTAGGCAGGCCATTAACCCCTGAACTAAAGTAGCTGTCAAATCATTGACCAGCTATAGAAACCCCCTCTTTCAATAATTGCCCAATATATGATTTGGATTACGGACATTTTCCAGATGTCATGACCTGAAGTTTGTTGACATTCCCAATTAACTATTCTTTTAAGTTTGAGAAATTGATGTTTCTATATTAAAACAAAGAACGACAAAGACCCCAATTCATCTTTGTGTTGTTGGTGGGAGTTTCATATTCAAATATTGGAGTGTGGTAAGAGGCACTAACTGGCAGTACAAGAAGTTTTTGTGGCGTGAATTCCAAGGATATTGAATTGATATTTTTGCATTAGTAGCAGGTCTGCTGCACTCGCCATACTTGCCCTGCTCAGTGTTTATTATGCATTTATTTGTCGGCCCGTGTATGGACTGGACAAGAACAGTGTGACTTAAAGTGACGTGGTGCAACCGACCCCAGTTTGGTTCAGATCACAGGATTGCATTTCTTTTTCGGATAGGGCATCTAACCCTTAGCCAGCTAAAACTCAAACTGTATTTTGACATCACTACAAATCAAAATGCATCTTGATGAATCTTTATATGTATTACATACTCAATTTACTTCACTATACGCATATGGTTGCTACAATTCCATTGATAATTATAGTTAAAGCAGCAATTCAAGTGTTCTAAAGGCCCTGACATACCAAGCAGACAGCAAAGAACTAGAGGCAACGAAGATCAACTGTTGCGTCGCCTCAAAAAGTTGCACTAGAACACACCGCAAAGACTACAGCGGACGGCCAACCACCACGTACGTTCTGCACATACGTGAGAGGGAATGACTCCCCATGCCAGCAGGCGGCGGTAGTCAGTTGTTATGATACGAGTGTTCACACCGCTGTCGGTCACCACTCGTAATATAGATACTAATAATGGAGTATAATGTCTGATAAAAAGTTGGAAATGGCACTGGCTTTGTTAGTCCTTGGTCTTCTAGTGGAAAAAGAAAAGAAGAGGGTGAGGCGACAAATAAGGAGAAAGAAAAGAACAGCCAATCAGAGTGATTCCTCTCCCTACCTTTGGCGACGGATGCATTTAACATGTCGAGTTGCCCAAAAAAAGGCAGGCGGGGGCCGACAGGTAGCGACTGAGCTGGACATACCGCAAAAACCGGGGCGACGATCGCTTACCGATGGTCCAACTAGGCTCGATGGACAGTAATCTCATTGGTGGGTCAGGGCCTTTAGGAGTGCTGATAGCCCAGCAGTTATTGTGGACCCATGTACAGAGGCTAGTCCTCCAAGCGGACGGTCCGGGTTCAAGTCAGGCCTGCGGCTCTTTTTCTGCATGTCATTCCCCACTCTCTCTCTCCTGATTTCCTGTTCTATCCACTGTCCATCCAAAAATAAATAATATAAAAAAAAAAGAAGGAAGTGCCTTTAAAAATACGAGTTCAACAGACTGTTATATGTAGAGCTGCATCATTTCAATACCTTATCTGTTAACCATTAGGGAAATTAACTTTCTGTGCTGCTGCATGCCCGAATTTCCCCTCTGGGGATCAATAAAGTACTTTCCTATCCTATCCTAACACAACACGATGTCACTTTTGACAGCTCTTTCAAATTCTTCTGATTGAAAATCTAAGGATGCCTTAAATAAGAGACTGAAATTATGAGCTGTCATGACTAAACAGTTATTGTGTCTCGTCTCTCTTGATGGCCGTTTGTAATGACACCATAAAGATAGGGTGTTCAGTATTATTGTGAATACTTTACCTTCTGATGTTTGAACCATATACTATGTGACATACTTCATGAGTTTGATCCTGACGCATGGCTTTAAGAGACAGAAAAAGGTGTTTTGTCATTTGTTTGTCTCTTCCAAGAACCTTTTGTCCTGAATTTTGGAAAACACCTTCCATTGCCCACATATCCAAATGCAAGAACCCATTTTACTCAGGCCTCAGTTTATACCAGGCTTGCACCCAAAGGTCACCCCTGCCAAAAAAAAGAAAAAAGAAAAATCAATCCACAGTGCAGCCTCTCATCTATGAATAGGTCAGTCAATGGCATATGAAAATCGTCTCTGCCTTCCTGCAGTCTGCTTGTGTCTTCACAGTCTGCTGTCCCTGGACATGTTACAGACGCTGGCCCCGGCTGTAGCAGCAGGTCAAGGTCACAGATTATAGATCAAACTTTGTAACTCGGGGCAGACACAACAGAAGCTCTCCTTCAAGTCACAGCTTCAGTATTTACTTTGATCACGCTCTAATAATAGTGATCATACTCTCTTACCTAAGATGTAAGATGTGAAATACGATGTGAACAACTGGGATCTTCTTTTTGCTTTCTAAGGACGATGTCCAGCTGTTTCAGTGTGGGGCCAAGGTCATTAAAGTTAGAGACCCGGCGTGAGAAAATAGGCCGGACAAGTGCTCTAATTTTTGTCTAACATGTTCAACAAAATCTTTGACTTGTTCTTTGTCTTAATAGCTTTTTTTGGTAGCCTGGTTTCACGGCCATTTCAGCATTACTTACCTATTTAGGTGATTTATATCTTACTCCTTAAAGATTAGAAAATAATGTACAGCTTTCAAACTCCTGCACAGATTTGAGCTCTTGTGAACCTGCTTGATAATTTTAGAAGTAAATAACATCTGTACATGAATGATGAGGAAATAACTGCACAAGTGGGTCTATAAGACTACATTTAAAATCCCCAGGCTATGTATTGGTGCTTTTTTCCTCCTTTATTACAGGAGCTAACGTTTATAGTCCAACTGCTGTATAATGACCTATTTTAAATAAGGCTTTTTTAAATCAGGAGTTACCACTGAAGGGTGAAAGAAAGCTATGAAACGCCCCTCTGTGGAATGTAAAGTAGGTAAGGTATAGGTTAAAGCAATCTGATTCCTTCAAAATAAAACAAGTCTATCAAAACAAATTAGGGTGTCAGTATGTGGCTTCTGTTTAATATTCATTGAATCATTTGACTTGCCAAAGCGTTTCTTAATTTCACAGGGACAAGTCAAACTTGTTAACGTTTCACCCCCAAGCCTTGAAAGTGAGCAAGTGTTTATGAAGCAATAATGCGTTAAATAACCTCCGCCTCATTCCTTTTATAATGTTGGAATAAACACATGCAGTTAGGCATTTGTTGGCTTTTGTTTATGTTTTTGCTTTGTTTCTTCCCGTCCTTTCCTCCTCTCTTTTCCTTTTACATAAGACAAGGTCACAGTCTCTCCTCCCCTTCCCTATCTGTTCCTTCTCTTTCCGTCACACTCTGTGGAAAAAAGTTTCCGTGCAATCTTGCAGGTGTTTCTTGGCCTGTGGCACTTGGTTTCACAAACAGAGCCTGACTTTCTCCTTTCCGCCGCATGGTTTGCTAAACAGGTTGTTTAATGAATACAGGTGCTGTGGTTCTGCTCTGCCTATCAGGGAGACATGATCAATATTGTAGGCAAGCTGCGTTTAATTGTCTTTTGTCAACAGTCTGTGTGAGGGAGAGGGAGGGACATTTTTCCATCACGCACATCTGCCTAAAATTCATTTTGTTCGTCCACTTCATCAGTTTCTTTTTCATAAATAATGCTTGTTTCTTCTGGTAAAACATGAAAAATTGGGACTCAGATGTAAGATTAGATTGTTTGAGAAGATCTCACAAAGAGAAGAAAAAAGGGAAAAAATCAATTATGTTTGGATTATGTAAGAGAAAGAAGAGTCATCATATTGCGTATAAGAAATGCTGTGTAAATGTTAAACCAGGAGTCCTTATTCTGTTGCTTATATGTTAAAGCTTCTTCAAGCACTCTTGCTTTATTTAATTTATTTAGACCATCCTAAGGCAGTGTTTTTAATTGCTCAGCTCTTTACAAACCTCATTCATGAGGACACAAAGTACTGCAGGCTAGTGGAGTAGAACCTTTACATCATTCAGTCGCTCCACCAGAAGGTGGCACTCTATCGCCTTCTGAAAACTACCCGAGTATCAGAGCTGTGATTGCTGAAGTTTCCATGTTTTGGTAACCAACAAGCCAGACCAGTTTATAAAACTACATTTTTTAAAATTCCTACCTTTGATAAAAGTTAAGTTAAAAGGGATATTTATTCACCATTTAAGGAAAAGTGCTCGAATGCATGTAAAAGAAACAAGAGTCGCGACATGGGTTGGTTGATTCATTTAGTCTAAATGGAGCTTCCATGCCCAGCAACCTGACTCAGAAATAAATGAAAAGAATATGAATTTAATTACAATAACAATTGATCTCGCTATCTAGTCTGTTAAAGCAAGATAATTCCCATTTGTGAGGTCTGATAAGGAATTGGTTTTTCTCTGGGTTCAGTGATTCTCTCACTGATAAACCCCGCGCCTGACTACAATACTCCGGCAGACAGTGGCCCAGTGTCCTATCTCCCCTCAATTAACTTCAAACTGCTCTCCATTACACGCTACAATGAGACACGCAATTTCATTACCTCACAGAGGCCCATCAGCGCTACTAATTGTTTTTCTTTTCATTTTCAGCATCCCTCCATCTCCCAGGGAGTGGCTGTGAAGACATCCCATGTTCAGAGGGACAGCAGTTTGCTGGAGGTTAGTTAAAAAAAAAAAAAAAAAGGTGAAAATGATAAGACAGATTCCAGTTGTCCTGTGTACTTGCTGTTTATTGGTCCACTAGTGAGCAGAGCTGGGGAGTAAGTCTGTATAACCTTCAAAGGCCAGGGACTTGAAGCACTCACCAACACTTAATTCTCAATCAGCAAAAGGTCAACCCAGACACGGGCACATACACAGAGAGAAGCTGTGGTTTACTGAGCTAACAGGCCAATGTCAGTGTGGTCCTACTTTTTGTCCTCCAAACACAACACCTCATCAGTGTGCTCTTTCAGAATTCAGAAGTACTTCTGTTCAACTCCATGCAATGTCAGGTATACTTGTGTGAGTAAACAAATTATTTTCCTATTATACACATGAGCGAAATGGAGCCTTCAGTCACACAAACAAACCGAAACCATCAATCTCAACTGTGCAAAGCTGAGTCACTTACAGGCTGCAGATCAGTGGATCATGTTAACATGATTCACAAAAAGTTTAGGAGCCCAATCTTGTAGTCGTTTAATTAGAAATTGAACAAGCTAAAAAAGCCCTACCCCAGACTATGTGGTGATTTTTCATGCAGTTTGCCAAAGTTTTGAGCCCAACAACATTGTTTCGTGCAAAATTTTAGAACTTTCAAGCAGCTGCAAAAGCTGTATAATGACACAAGACTAGGGTTGAAGCTGAGGGTCATACATCATGCTTTAACCTCGAGGCGGGTGAACTCTCAGGACCTGATGCTGCTATTGTATTAAGTTAAAGGGCTAAGTTGATGGCATATGAGAAGAATGTTTCTGGGGATGTAGACTCTATGATTAGTGTACAAAAACAACTAGCACAATAAGATACAGTTTTTGATATTTACATGGTGTATGTCTGGACATAAAGTTGCTGCATTTTACCAACAGAATAAAGAAACAAAAGAGAGACAAAAAAACAAAAGAAAAAAACCCAAAACATAAATGCTGAGTGCTGAGTATCGAAGGTATTTATAAAATCAATTAAAGTTCTGGAAACTGCATTTCCACACACATCAGTTGTTCAACTTGACAGAGGTTCCTATAGTTCAAATATATGTCTTCTGCTCTTCCTGGTACTGGATTACTCTGCAATCTTGCTGATTTATAGTTTCCTGTCATGGATAGATTTCTTACTTGTTGCTGTTAGCTGTTAGCTTACCAAGTGCCCTGAAGCTCAAAACACAGGGTCAGTATCAATGTTGCTGCTAGCTGAGTAGCTTTAGACTCTGTAGTGTTAAAACCCTCTTTCTCATTTTATGATAGAGTGACTTAATGCTAGAATGGCCATCTGGTCGCTCTGGGTTTCAACTGTATGTGTCTGTTGAACTCTAGGTTGAGTTGGATTTAAAGAGCAGATTGAAGTTGTAGACACATTATCTGTTTTGAAGTCTATGTAGTATGGCAAACTTAGAGCATTTAGCAGACATAAAGCTTTCCTGAGGTAAACATCTCGCTCTTTAGCCCCCAGCAATATTTGCTGTTTTCAGTAGCTGATTGCTAACTTTGATATTTGGTGGTTAAAAAAAAAGTACAGCAGTAGGTTTTTGGAGCTACAGATTGCAGCTATAGCTGAGAGATGGAAAAGAGATGGAAAGGCTGTACTTAAACAGTTAAGTGAAGGGCCGTTAAACCATAACAGTGAGTGAAAAGATGCTACAATTCTTAAAAATCGAGCTTTTATCCTCTTAATCAACTCATTTTACACACACACACAGTGATTTAAAGCATGGTTTTCATTATTGCAGCTCTAAATACTATATTCGAAAGGTAAGTTGTTGTTTACTTTTGACATGCTCTGCTCCATTCAATGTACTGTGAACACCTTAAAGGCAGAGACCGTGTGATGTGTGAAATATGGAATCAGAAGGTTTGAGTCGAAGGAGGAAAAAAACCACAGAGAGGCCAAGGAGCCAGAAGCACTTAACTGCCTCCTACCTACTCAGAGGAAAGAAGTCACCTAATTAATAATGCAAAAAGTAGAGCAGATGAGGAGTGGTGATGTCATACACAGCGGGCTCCCTGAATCTGTGAGGCACACAGAATGACTCACTCTGCTTCTAATAACCCTTAAATCACAGTTTCACATTTTCTAAAAAAAATGTGTGTTTAAGGCTGAGTCATGCTTTTTCTTCATGCATGTCCACACTCTACATATTTTTGGCATTTTGTCTGTGCATGATCACAAGAGTCCCTTGTATGATCAAAGATGTGGCATTAGTTGCAGATTGTTCTCAGTGTGATCCTGTAATCTTTGATAGCTTCAGATTGAAACAATGTGTGGGAGAGCCTGGTGATTTCCAGGTTTTATTCCATATGTTTTCATGCCCTTCAAGCTGTTTCTTTCTTCACATCCTCTGTCGTCTTTCAACACCAATCTCCCTCCTCCTTCCCACATATGAGCTGGATTGAATCGAATGCATCCAATTGAACGTTGCCCCAATGACGGAGATGTGAGGCAGGGTCCCCGGTCTCCAAACTGAAATCGTTTCGGTCGGGCTATGCAGGATTTGATTCGCTGACCCAACCAGCCGAGACCGGTTTGTGATGAGATGCTGGTCTCCAACAGCGCTATAGAAATCACATCCACGCTGTTTCACCTTAGCTGAGGCATACTGCTTCTACACTGAGGGAGGAAGAGGATGAAAAAAAAAAAGAATGAAAAATTGGCAGAGAGAGAAAAAGAAGGAGAGAGAGATAAGGGGAGAGAAGTCTTGGAACTTGAAGCAGAAAGGTTGCCTGCCCAAAATCTTGTGCAGTCGAGCATGTAAGAACAATCAAAGCTTTCTAACACACGCACACACACACACACACACACACACACACACACACACACACACACACACACACACACACACACACTAGTACAGTTCTTAGTTGTGTCTCAGTTCTTTTGGTCTCTCTCTATTTTTACCTCTTAAAATATGTGGATTGGTCAGTAACGGTCAGCTAACAGAGCTTAGAGGAGCAGCACCTTATTTAATTTATTAGTTATAATAAAAACAGTAAAAAAGTTAATCAGAGGTAGAGCCCCGAAGACGGAACAGGAAGAAAATAAGTATTTTCCACCTTCTCCGTAAAGGGACGAGTCGCAGAGACACCCTTTCAAACCCTCATGTTTGAAAATGTTTTGAAAATCCGTCTTCGCCTGCAGCGGCAAACCTCTGCTCTTTCAGCTCGGCCCTAGTTGAAGCAGATAAGAGTCACCACTGACGACCAGGTAGAGAGTCCCGCTTCTGAATGTCAACTGTCAAATATCACAAGAAGAAGCAACAAATGGCACAGCAAGTTTGTCAGCGTTGCAAAGGAGTCAAATTATCTCAACATGGAGCTAAGCTGATAAGGCGAATAAAAGACATGGGAATATTAATCATGATATTGGGGATTAGACTTGGGCACTGAATGGCATTAATTTGAAGTTGCCGAACACTTCCCTGAATGCAAAATATGCACAATTCCTAAGAGATGCATAAAGAATAGGCATAGTAGGAGGTATGTTTTAATAATACATGCACTGCTTTATTTATGCAAATACTGGCTAATTTGTAATTACGTGAGTGGGTGCATGTTTGGGATCTTCTTTAATCATCTCCTCAGTGTACAACACAGCGTGCATTATGAACTATCTATAGCTACTGATGGTAATGAGGGAACTAGATAGTACAGTTAGATCTGGCACTGAAGCACAAGATGGACAGTATTAAGGCATTTCAGGGGTCCAAGAACAATCCTCATCTTTGGTTGACTGTCATATGAAACACCATTCAGGGTTGTTACAATGGTTTGCTCAGTGCTTGCATCAGGTTCACTACACGTGTTGAGAAAGACTGTTCTGTCCTTGGAGGTCCGATTGCTTTTTTTGAGGGTACAACACTCGCTCGGTTTGTGTTTACTCATGCACCATGTACTGTATGTGTTTGCATTACTGGTAAAAGTTGTCTGACCCTCACTTTTCTGATGCAACTGGTGTATTGATGTGCAGATGAACAGGAGTGTGCGGTTGTCTCCAGAGGACTCGAACACTGACAGAGGGCTATGGGTGCACGCTCGCCCAGTCGATAAACAATCTGAGCTCCACAAAGGAACAATAGCCCCCATTCTCTTGCCCACCCAGCAAACACATCCTTTTAAAATGTCAAATGAAAAAGCAGTTGCAAGGGTGCAAGGATGTTGTATTGATCCAAAATTGGCTCATCATTTGACCACTATGCCCAATTTATAAACTCCCTCTATCTTGAATACAATGCAGTAATTTAAAAAAAATTGTAGAAAAGCACATATAATGTTTAAAGTCATCCTTAAAGTGTTGGAAATGTATAACAGGAATCTAAGATTCCACAGTGAAATGTTTGTGACAAACTTTAGAGTATGAGAGGCTCAAATGAAACACTCAGTTACTTATTTAACAAAAACCACAGCTATAATCTCAATCAATAATCACATGTGAAGTCATTAATAGCAGTGTAAAGTTTAAACAAACGACACAAACAGGATTCATTAAACAGAACAAAAATGATAATGTACTTCTGTTCTAAGCACTGAGTTCAGCATTTTTCAGCCATTTTGATCTTTTTGGAGTTAGAAATGACAAGGGGTGCATCTGAAAAGCAAAGTGCCTACACAATCTTTCAGTAGTCAGTAGACAGTAGACAGTACCTACTACTAGTCATTTGCGTTACCCGAACCGGCCTCATCCATCCTCGTTTTTTTTTTTTTTGGTTTAGCTTTATTCAAGAAGAGTAATCTGCATATACAGTCAGGTAAACAAAAAACAGTATCACAATGTAAATCAAGTAAAAAAACGGATTAAATAATAAAATAACATACAGGAAAGTACAAATGAAATACAGTAACATACAGTATATATAAGTAAAATAAACCTATAAAGACGCATACATAAATAGGGAAATTATAACTATTATTTAAATAGAGGTCTCGGGGAGGTTTATAATAATGCAGACATTTGTTATATTTTTTGTTGTTAATTAAAAGTAGCGATTTCAGTAGGGACTTTAACTCTAGATTAAAAATTGATTCAATTAATCCAGGCGCGTTTGTTTTGATTTGGAGGCGCATATGAAGTGACGTTTTACGTTTAATTTCGCACAGCATTGTGGGTGTTAAAAAACCATTAATTTCCTGAAAGGATGCATCCGATCCATACTGCATGAAACCCGGACGTTAGTATCCATGCTGAAATGTTCAGCATACTGAGGCGGACCCAAAAAATGCCTACTGAATGACCACAAGTACAAAAAAGTATGCACTGCATACTGAACTGTCACTATTCGGAAAGAGCACAGGTGTGGACTAAAGGCTGTATAATGGAAGGTAAGGCATTGCCACGCTTCTATTCTGATAAGTCTTCACCCCTTCAATACAAGGTTGCAACAAAAAAAGATAACCTGCTTTATTCTTTGTTTTAATCTAAATGAGATTATGGTTAATACAACGGATATAAAACTGTAATGAACAAACCTTCTAACTAATGAATAAGACAATCAACTTAACAGGACATTTTTACTGAGTTAGTCGATCAAGTGGGATCATTTTTAAAAAGACTTCTGCTAGATCAAACTTGTTATTGAAACCACTTTAGTCCCCTCACCCTTTTTTAGGGTTATAGGTCAACCTCTCTATCTCAGTCTTCAGCTGCTTTATATATACAGTACCCACTTTCTTTTAAGAATATTTGAGTTAACAAAACACACCATAAATCACAGTCGTATAAAGTGATTATTTATGGTGTGTATTTAATGCATTTGCACTGTGCTCTCATCTATGTTGGCATGGTGTTTCACAGCTGTGAGAGCAGCAAGCCAACAACCACTTCACTCACCACATTACTGCAAATGCAACAAAAGCCCCAAGAGCAAAAAGCCAATAAGAATAATTAATAATATGATAATATGAATAAAATATGTATTTTATATCTTAAAAAAAAAAAGTACAGATGACAAACATCATTTGAACACAGTACAATCCAAAACTCTGGCAAATGACACGTGATGATTTATAACGCAGTAAGATACTTTTAATAGAATGGAGAAAGAAAAGACTAAAACTGCAAGCGGTGACGAAGGGCCCTCGCACCCCTGTGCATGTCGGGGTGTGTCGCGACCGCGGGGAGCGTAGCAGCAGAGGGATGTGGCTAAGCAGTGGGCTGTGCAGATCGATTTGTGTAAAAGTCGTAGTACGTGCAAGTTCAAACAGGCAAGTCTATGAGGATCACAGAAATGCAGGCCTTCGAGCTCGGAAAGGTAGTATGTCTAAGGTCTTAGGATGGTCCACACCAATTTGGAGGGAGATATGAGCAACTGTGTAGGAATGGCTTGTGCTAATTCAGAAGCAAATACTTCCCTCAGTTTTAATAGGGTCTTCGCTCTGAGGTCAGTGCTCAGGCCCTAAAAAGCATTTTGATATTTAAAGCTTTGTTATTTAGTTAATATGAAGCTATAACCCGAGTGCTGACTACATTTCTTAAGCACTGAAGCAGCAGTTTACCTCTTTCTAGCCTTTTCAAGGATATGGAGTGGGTAGGGATACTTGTCACAACTCACACAACACTGCCAGCTAGATCAATGTTAAAATGATTTCTATTGGCATGTACACTGTATTACAGACATATTATAAAACCTGGCAGGAGTGGTCCAACCTCTCAGTAATGTAATAGAGTAGTAAAGCACTGCATACTTTCTATGCTGTCCAAATCATTCAATTAGAATCACGGATGTGCAATTGAACAAAATTGCATTCCCATCATTGTCCTGCATTACTAATCCCATTTGGAGAGGCTATTGTTGGAAGATGGATGGAGCATTTTGAAGAGCTTTTAACCTCAGGTGGCATGCTTTCAGATAAAGAGACAGTGATGGGATATTCTAGTAAATGGTCCATTTCCCTCACAGAGAAACAGAAATATTTAAAACGTAGGATTTGATTGCCATCGCTACATTATCTAGTCTGTCAGTCAGGAATCATGGATGTAAATATCAAGCTACTCAGAATGTCTGTGGGACAAGAACAACGTACAGGAGAGCATGTTCAATGAGAAAGAGGCTCTCTGAAAAATGCTCATTGTTATCCTAACCAAAGCTTTTAGAGTAGAAAGGACCTGATTGTGATCAAGTGATTGATCCCTTCTCACATGAAAACATTTTTTGTTGTTAAGAAAACAAGTAGTAATTTAAAAGCTGACATTTAAACTATACTAACTATACTTATGAGGTCATTTTGTGGTGATGATTCTAACACTTAGTGAACTATAGATGTTTTTCAAGGCTTTGAAGGACAGCTTAATGGTGTTCCTAACTTTTCCCTCATTCATGTTGTGTAAACAGCAGAACATGTGCAATATGGTTAATGTGCAGTATATGTTGTTTGTTGGGGTCAATGGTATGTGCTTCTCTGTTTACATGTGGATTGTTTGCATTGTTGATTGTGTGTATTTTTTTTATTCATTAGTACTACTGTAGAGGCAGCCAAATGTGCGTAAGACTGGAGTCCAAAGTAAATCTCCCTACTGGGTCAATGATGTGCATCGTAATGTATTGTATCATACCTTATTGTTGTGTCTTCACAATAACAAGTCAATCATAGATATAGGAATAAAAAGCCAGCCATCCTACACAAATACTATCCCATAAGCCAGTTGTATTACAGTCATATCCACCCTTGACTTTTTTGTGTGTTAACAGCCACGTTTCAATTCATTTTATATGTATATATATCTATATAGATATATAGATATATATATTTACAAACCAGTTTTGAAATAAAATAAAATGGTAAATTGTAAATTGGTGTACAATTTACAGTCCTGGAGCCTAGCTTAACTCTTGTTTCCCTGATGCTCTATCACAGCCCATTTATCAGTCTTATTTCTTTCATCAGCATATTTTATGTCTTTGTAAGTTCTGTTCTTTATGTACAGTATGTGTGTCCTTGTTCATTTAACTGGCTTAAATACTTCCCAGTATGAAACAATTGGGGTAAAATGTTGGCTCTCAGTTATCTGTACATTATTTAATTCAGACTGTTTGATAACATGTGAAAACCCTAAAATGTCAACTGTGTTTCAGTTTAAGCTAAGCCATACATATACATCTAACAGATGAAAACAACAACCTTAGACTCCATGCTATAAAACTGTTCTCTTTATACTCACATTTTAAAGAAGTATTGATTGTAGAGATGAAGAATGAATGAAACCCTTTATGAAAAAAAAAAACCTGGAACAAAAAAACCTTTATCTATCTTTCAGTAGGCTTTTATCAAATGTAGCTTTCTTTTACAGCCAAAATCAGTTCAAGAATGAATTCCGTTGGCTATGTTTGTATGTCTGTGTACGTATGTTCCACGTCTTCCTGGTGTGTTCTTCAGGCCTCAATGGCTCTGTGATGAATCCTTATGACCCAGCAGACATCTGCCTCTATTACAGCTGGCCCAGACTAATGAACTGGACCCAGACTCAGTCATAATCAGATTAATGACTGTGTTCAGGTATAAAATGACCAGAATCAATCGGAAGAAGGCGAGATAGAGGAAGGGTGGAGCAAATCTATGGCTAAAGAATCATTAGACACTGTCAACAGGCATGGAGCCAAGGTCAAAAGACCAAACAGCCAGATGTAGGTCAGAAGAAGGTGCTATGCCTGGGAGCAAAATAAATATTAAAAGGTGAGCAGGTAGTCAGAGGCCTGCAACATTCTGTTGGCCTGCTGTTGGTGCCATATGGAAAATCACACTGAATGAATGCAGATCACTGATATTTTTGAGAGGCATATGGTGACTAAGGTCAGGGCCGTTCTTGCTTGGCCTGGTGGCATCCCCAAGGACAGATTGACTCGTGGCATGGACTATAAAAAAGGACAGAGATTGCAATCTTAATGGCTAAAATTTAAACAATTTAGATATTCTGGGCACTTACATTTGAAACAATATGTCTTGTGAAAGCAAAGACTCCATAATTTTCATAAAAAAGTAAAGCCTATGATAACGGGAAGAAACTACATGCATACCAACTAGGTTAAATCAATATGCCATTGGCCTGATTATGTAACATATTTAAATGGGCTGCAACAAATTACAAAGAATTGAGATTAGTATCATTGATTTTATTGGTTGTGTCAGGCTCTACAAGCTGTCCCTAAAGAATAGCTTTATTTGATGTATTTTTCAATTGCTAATTTTGGTTGGTGTCAAGCAAGCTAAAGCGAGGATATTTTTCAACCCTTTTATACAAATCTGTTGTGTAACCAAGTGCAAAAGCATGTCAGTGGAAATCTAGCATTACTAGCCCAAGCAGCATCTCCTGAAAGCCACATGAAGTCACCCCTCATATACTCTGCTGGTGAAATATAGAAATAGACTCCATTTGTCAGTGGAGGAGTACAAAATGAGAGTTGAGACTAAAAAACTTCTGGAATTAGTAACAAG
This sequence comes from Labrus mixtus, assembly GCF_963584025.1. Lineage (NCBI taxonomy): Eukaryota > Metazoa > Chordata > Actinopteri > Labriformes > Labridae > Labrus > Labrus mixtus. The sequence goes on from NC_083619.1 coordinate 14,752,789, forward strand.
TGAGGCTTTACCACCATTGACATAACAAATGTTAAGTTCATGATTAGGTGGCATACACAGTCTAATAGTCACCTTGCATTTAAAACACATCAAAAGGTATTTTCTTCAGTTTGCTTTTTAGATTGTTGCAAATTAAAACTGAATGCCTTTTGGCTGTCCTTTCAGCCCATAAACAAATTCCCTGAATCACTGCAGGTGCCACTTGAGGGCTTAATCAGCTATTGAGAATCCACATTTCTTTTGCCTAAATGAAAGCATCACAATGGTTGGCTCTTCAAGGTTGGTTATGTTCCACACAGCTGTTCCTCTCAGTGGTTACTTGAACAGATAGGGGCCCACAAAAGCCATACAGCTGTTCACCAGACGCAGGTAATGCACTCTACCTTGGAAAGGAATTTAACTCTGCCAGGTTCTTTGTTTGGTCATCAGAGCTAACACACATGGCTATAATCCAACTCTTTATCATTTTTGTTCCTTGAAGGGAAATCTTTAATGATAGTGTCAGGCAAAACCCTTACGACTACAGTACACACCACTAACCAGGTGAATCATTGGAGACAAGTCTTTTTTGAGGCTTGGGTTAGGCTTTTTTCTTTATGGGCATGAATAAATCTTTTTCTTTTCAAACATATTCCAGAATTGCTGAAATATGGCAACAATCAACAGATGCTGCACTTGTTCTGCAATGGATAGTACTTTAAATATGGCTCATGGGTTTTCACTGTTCATATCCTGTGTTGGAACAATTTGCAAAGTTATTGCGATTGGAATTGGATGGGAACCCACTTCACAAGAACGTTACTGTGGAATTCCAAATTGTGATATTGGTTGTATTGTAGTTATCATTTTAATATCTCATTCTGTGTTCTTAGGAGGATTTGAATTTTCTCTCCCATTTTCATTTTTCTACTCCTCACATACACTTTCAGTGTCTTGGAACCCCCCAAACCAGCCATCCCGCACAAACACACACACACAATTACCAGACGATTTCACCTCATCATCCAGCAGCATCCAGGCATCCAAGCAGGGAGCCAGACAAGAGGGCACATGGGAGTTTCTTCACAGCAGGCACACAACACTGAAAGAGAAAGTGCCTCTCATTCTAGTGTATCAGCCCGAGACAGATGCCACTCCTGCAATAAAAAAGAGAGACATTTGGAAGCAGTATACAACAAAATTTCCAAAGAACTTTACAGGGAATAAGTGAAATACTAACATCTGTAGGACAACATTTGTAGTCTAGATTGTAAATTGTGTGAGGCTCAGCAGATTTAAAGGGATACTTCACCGGTCGAAAAATTAATCTGTATTGAAAATTGGGTCATGTAGTTGAAATGTGAAATACATTTTGAAGTGGGTGCCTTCTCGACCGAGAAAAGGCAGAAAGTGTCTTTTTGGCAACAACTCCCAGAATGCACAGCACTGCAGGCCAATCCCACTGATCTAGAGAACACCACCTACCAAGCTAGCTACTACCAGACTGAGGCGAAATTCTGGAGACAAGTTAGGCCCCGTGACCTAGCGTTTTGTTCCGGGCAGAAAAGTGCTGGCTGTACGCTCGGGAGTGTCTGCATGATTTAGTGCACTGAGAACAAAATCGCTGCACGTCCGAGCGCTCAAGTTGAAAATCTTTCAACTTTTCAGAAAGGCACTGTTGACGTCACAGGCGCTCTTTTCAAAATGTCTGATATTCCCTGTATTATAGCGACCTAGGGATCGTATCTTGTACTCACACCCTCTTTGCTGGGGTAAAAAAAGGATCTGAAATATTAAACATGCAGTAAAAAGTAACAGAGCCGGGTCGGTCATACAGCGGCCGTTGTCAACAAAATGTTGTCATAGAGACAGGACGGACATGCAGTGCTTTTCTTCTCAGAGCACAAACTCTTCATGCAGGCACTCCCGAGTGCACAGCAAGCGCTTTTCTTCCCAGAAGAAAACCCTAAGTGGACACGGGGCCTTAGTTGGCAAATTCATTAAGTCTTCTGAAGTACTCTTCATTGTTTTTCTTTCGAAATGGTGAATTATTTCAGTGGGTTTCACCCCCTCTAACCAAACCAAAATGGCGATTTTTGCCTCATCGGAGGCTCCTTTTCAGACAAGAAATACGGAGCTTTCCCGTCTCAGGGGAAAATGAGGGCGGGATGCACGAACATTCAAAAATACTACCAGGTTTCTTATAATACAAAGCTTAATGCAAATGGGTGAAGTATCCCTTTAATAAAAGTTTCAGTTGTATTTTTCCTCTGTATTTAATTTTTTTTTAAATTTTAACTTGTACTATTTATGTAAACCTGTCGGTTTGTGCAGTCAATAGAGAAGTATGCTGTGGAGTGCTTCTTAATCTATGTTTTAAATAACTATATTCCTATGTATTACCTTGTCAGTGAAACACAATATTTTTGGTAATTTGGCCTACTTTAGGTGACACTCTTAGTTGAACTCAACATCTTGCAAGTCATCAGTAGACAGTCTTATTAATACAGGCTGCTGCTCTCATCACATATCATGAAGGAATCATTTGCCTCCATTGAGTGGTAGTCAAACCTTGCAAAAAGTCTCTTTAATGATCCCCCTGCACTGTTAGACTTATGAATAAAACACGCTAAGATCAATGAATTATTGATTATATGTCATCAAGCAAGGAAACCCCTAATGAAAACGTGATATCAATCTAGGCCAAGATGCGGTGTATGCAAACAAAATCCATTAACTTTATATGGGCGATAATCAAAAGAATTACAGCCCTGTCAGAATGTTAATGTAACGTGTGCACAATAAAAGTGGAACAAAGAAATCATCTTTACAGTGCACTAATTCTTCAACAAATTTTAGAACAATCTTTTTCTCTTATCCCTCCACCTTCCTTCTTCATTGATAGTTATGTTACTACTTTGTGACTTGGACCCTTCCACCATATACATATATATATATACAGGATTTTAACAAGTGACCATTGGAAAAAAGCTAATTTTAGCCTAGCTACTTACTTTCTAACATAATGTTTGCTAGAAAGTACATTAGCTAGTTAATTGTTCTAGCTAACATTATCTTTGCCAGGAATTAACACCTTTGCTTTTGTTTTATGTAACACTAGCATTATTTTTGGCTTACAAGCACTTCCTAGCTAACCGTTGTAAACAGAAGTTGATATATTGTTTTAACATGAAAGAAGGCAAAATTTCCCTATTGATTTTAATGGTTCATCGTCTTTTCAGTTGCTGCTCAATGTGGAAGCATTGAAGAGATGATGAAAGTCATATGCTAATTATTTATATAACTTAACAACCTGGATCACAGCAGTCCACAATATGACGACAGTTCAGCTCCCCACCCAGAGTTTTAAGTCAGAGGAAAAAGGCCATCCTACGACTCAACTTTAAGGCAATCTACCAGTGGAAGCTAGTGCTCTGGTGACTCTGTTGAAGATCTTTGTTGGCTGCAACACTGGCCATTTCACTTATTACACGTAAAAGGAGGCTTTTTCCTTGCACACAAACCTTTGAGTGGGGCCATTAAAAGAGATTTGCATTATACTGCTTTTGACTGAAATAATATTCTACTCATGCAATGAGGCCTTTACAAGAGAGAATAAGCAAAGTACACACAGGTATCCAAAAAGCACCTGTTTGTTATCACTACAAAGACCCAGCGGCGCTTCTGCTCCATTATCTTCACATTTCACAGCAGCCTTTAAGAGTCTGAGAAAACTGCCTACAGTCTTTTGAAGCACTCTTACATGCGTGCTGTTTTAAAGCTTTTTGGATGGTAAAAAAAGGAAAAGAAAAATCAATACTATATTCCAGGGGTGATAATAACACAGTTCTAAAAAAAAAAAATCCACATAAATGTCTACCTACATGTCATGCAAATTTCAGCATAAATACTGCCTCTGAGTCAGTAATTGACTGTGCCATTTAATAACGCTATATGTTTTTTTCTCCCACATCTCAAATGTATAACACCTGGGTGCACATTTCCATGCAAATAGGGCTTGAAATGCATCACAAAATATTTAAAACACTCACATCATCATCACTCCCTGCCAGTGTCTGCTGTCTAAAGCTAAACAGTGAAGTGGTTCTGGCTGTCTATTTCTGAAGAGCGGTGAAGCATGCGCCCATTTTCTGTCTTTTTCCCTGACAGCCCTGTGATGTGTACAAAGCCCCCATTCCTCAGCTGGGAAATCAGCCTTATACAGCCCCGTCACAAACAATCAGCACTCATTACCCACTACACAGCACTACATTCTACCCCATTTACCTGCAATGTGTAGCGTTTGTGCATGTGTGCAGTGCGTGTGTTGCATTTTATGATGATTCTGTTTGTGGAGAATGAATTGCGAACGCTCTTAGGTGAATTGCTGTTAGCTGCATATCATTTAGTCTCTAACTTGGTGAATGAGCTCTATGGTCAGATAGTGAAGCCCTCTAACCTTGCATTGAGTAGAACCAACCATCAAATCCAAAATGATGCTTTTATCTGCCTGTTACGGGGCCCCAACATTGAACACTCAACCAATTACAAACCCCTGAGACATAAACATGTATTCTGTGCTGCTACACTCCGTCTACGCCTTTTTTGAAGGACATGATGATCACAACCAACCCCGTGTCAGAGAGAGGGCCATTCCAGGAATTGAGTGTAATTGGCGAGGAGAGCCGTGAGCTGGTAGCTCTGTGTGTAAGCAGATTACAGACTGGCATAGTGGAGACCCCCTCAGGGCGGCACAACATGGCTGTTGGTACGTGGTGTGTAAAACAAGCATGTCACTCATGAATTATACATGGGAGGATGCCCAGCCATGAAATGGGGAGGATGGAGAAAACAAGGGAATAAGAGGGGGGTAAGAATAGGAGGAATACTGCAAGAGAAAGAGGGAGAGGCCTCGCTCTCGATGACAATTCAACAGAAAACAGGTGTAGCCAAACAACAGGAAGCCAGCAGGAATTTGTTAAAAGCAGGGAGCTCCTGCGCTTCTGCCATATTGCATTGTTCACAAACGCATTGTTGCTGTTTTCTGTTCTCGTGCTAACAATGAGCTTGTTTTGCATGTTGTCCAAGACGTTGCTTATCATTTTGCCAAAGAAAGGAATCTTCATGCACAAGCTTTTGTTTTCTTTCTGGAAGTGTGTCGTCTGTAGGATACGTTTCTTTTATCATTCTAAATAGGTCCCTTTTGAATTTCTAAGCTTTCCTATGAGCACACTTTGCCTCCCAGCTCATTAAAAAAAGAATAATAACACACATTTCACATACTCTCCATGTAAGCCAAACTACTTGAATACATAGACTTTGAAATTTGACCTTTCCATAGGATTAAAAAGATTTAAGAAGTTGCATCTTTATAGCCATTGCATTCCCTGGCAGGCAGACCATGCTTCAATAAAGATATTACAGCCGGCAGATTGCATTCTTAATTTTTCAGTTTTAGCTGGTCAATGCAAAACTAAGCAAATTATCAATCCCAAAAAGTTGCCGTTATGCTGAGTCCTGGAGAAGAAAGATACTGTTGTTGCTCCCTCACATTCCACTCGGTCTTCTAAACTACAATTATTTTCATTTCCAAACGAAACCATACAGAGAAGAGAAATGTAGTTGTCAATAGAATGTTTATATGTATTTGAGTGACCTGAATAGTAGTTTCAGTTATTAAATGGAGTATGCAGGATTTCTTTTAGTAAACGATCTGCAGAAAATGATGTCCTTTAACCCTTGCTTTGAGCCCCCTTGTGGCAAAGAGGCTACAGGCATGTTAAGAGAAGGTACGTAGATCAAGCCCGACTTGAAAATACACGGAGTTTGGGTTTTACTTTATAAAAAATGTTGTTTTGAGGCTTTTTTTGTGTTTAATTGGACAGAAGTAGTTACAAACTTGTATTCAATTTTGTGTCTGTAAATAATTTAGTCCACTGTTATAGTCATGCACATTTCATGTTTTACATAATAAAACCTTTTTTTCTAATATACATTTTGACGTCAGATGATAAAGTAGTTGCACTATTGTCTTTTGCAGACTTTGTGCTTAATTGTTTTCTGTGTGTCTGTTGTGTGCACTGTATTCAAGCATGATTTATTCATGGAAGGAACCAAATATAGTTTCAAACTTAAACCAGCCGAACATGCAAGTAAGTACAGGAGTACAATTGTAATCTAGCCGAGTATATCAAGGAAAAAAAGGCAGGTGGAGCTCATTAAAAGTTGGCAGACGCATGTAGAAAAGAACTTCAATCTTTGTCTCTTAGAGTTAACTTTCAGTTCAGTTCTATGGGTATTAAAAGCAGCACATGCCTATTTTAAATGATTGAAATGTTTTTCAGGTCATTAATCCTCTGTCATCAGTGAGAAAAGAACAAAATAGCTCATCTCTGTCAAATTTTTAACCAAAATAACAAGGTTGTTGCACTGCGGGAACAAACCAGTAAAACATAAACCCACTGAGTGTGTCACAGTCGATGCTCATTTCAAGACTCCTGCCAAAACAAAACAAAGTCAGCACGTAGAAACCCGCCTCCCGATTGAGATTGTCCAGTGCCAAATGAGCAACGCCATTGCAGCCTTAGCAATTCAAATCACCTCTCCTGTGCTTTGCATGAGGACGCGGCAGAGAGAAAAACATGATAATGGTTTTCATTTACCCCCCAGCCAGACTAATCACACCAGCATTGGTTCCACTCGCTGCTCTGGCTGATGCGTTGGAAATACTGCAGCTCGGCGCGGTTGGTGGCAGTGGAGCGGGTCGATTCCCCTGCATCGCCCTGTGTGCTGGTGCCAGTTTTAACCACAACCCCAGGCCAAGACCATGCAGGCTCGTTGAAGGTTTTTCATACATATTTCATGCTAAGAGAAAATGGAAAGAGAGTGAAAGAAACCGTATCCAAAATACAATACAATACAATGTTACTCTGAGGTTATATTTCATAAGTGTGAAGACGGGCACTATCTAGAGGGATCACAGTTTATATAATCAGTACTCTGAAGTGTTTTAGTGCTGTTATCAGGGGTGCAAGGGTTTACATAACGTTATTTTTCCATGAAAACACTGTGGGAAGATTCGAAGTCTGGCTAGCAAGCCAGCCTTTCGGTTGAACATAGCCTACTGTCTGATCATATTTACCATTTGGTAGCCATAGGTAAAGTTGTTGAGAGAAATGCGTGCTAGCTGAAGGTAACTTCATACAGCTTTCTGGTTTATTATTATCTCTCTCAGGCTAAATGAAAGTGACAGCTGGTCAACAAATGTAATACGGCCAGACGGAATATACACTTACTGACAATCAGCAGGAGCTAAACATCAGGTTAATATATTGATAATGTTACATATTTTATGATAGAAGATATGTGAAAATATTGTCATACTTGATGACTGTATTATGATGCTCTCTCAGACTCGCCTGAGAGCTACTTGCATAGTGACTGCCCTTCACATCACCCCTTAGTACAACATGGTAAGCCCTGTTCTGCAAATTCATCCCATTTATAAAAAGGGACTCAAGGTTGGGAGCACAGGTTTTTCATGTTTCACTGAAGCTTTATCAAAAAGTTAGAACAGAACATAGATATAGACAAGCAATTGTGTTTTTCTTATTGTTTGCACTGCTTCTTTAGTCGGTCTGAATGCTAAAATCGTGTTAACACCCCTGTGTTATGAACGCAGTTATACAATAAGTATGTTGTACTGTCTTGTATTTGATTTAATAGTTACTTTATTCCATTTTAAGATAATTATATGTTTGCTTTACAACATTAGATATCAATTAATGAGTGATAGTATAACTGCTATTGAGAATAAATGCACATTTGTGATAGGTTACTTTATAGCTTTATAGCTAATGGCTGTGCATAAAGATTACTATGACACAAAATCTGGCTTCTTCTTTGCAGTTGTTTTCAGTGAACTGTCCGGAAACAATGGAACTGCTTGTTTGCAAATACGTCCATGTCCATTTAGGAATAGCTGTGGGAGTGCATTTCAAGTTTGGTCAAATAGACAATATGAGTGCCTGAATATGCTCCTCCCTCACCCTTAAAGCCTCTCCACTTTGGTATCACGGGGCTCTGCATTTATCACAGGCGGTATGTTTCTCACTCATCACTGCATCGTAATGGGATGTGGGATGGCTCTCCTTGACACACAGAAACTTGCTATTTTTCATTTAGGATGAAAGCTTAGGATTTCTAATTCTACAAGTGCTGGCATTCACCAGCAACACATGCTAAACCATGAAGGGTTTGCAAACCGCCTATCTGTGAACATGATACATAGCTACTGTGTTGCTGATTGGATGCTGGATTGAGGTGTTCATTTAAAGGTCACATATTATGCAAAATACACTTTACCATGTTTTTCTAACACTCATATGTGTCCCTAGCCTGTCTACATACCCCCCCCCCAATGATGAGAAAAGTCCATCCTCTCTGTCTTTTGCCTGCACTTTTCAGAAAATGTGTGCTCAAACAGGCCATTCAGTTATTTTCCCTTCATGACATCACAAAGGGCAGTAACCCCTCCTCCAGGTGGGTGACACTCCCACAGCTAGATGTTTGTTCTGCCCTCTGAGTCTGCCTTCTCCCCTTTAACATTTGGGGATAGTGCAAGAAAGCCTTAGCCACATCCCCTTCCAGAGGGGGGAGGGCGTGGTCAGACCGAGCTAATTTTCATTTAAAGATACAGACACTGAAATGGCCTGTTCTGAGCAGGGCTCAAATAGAGGGATTTACAGGCAAGATGGAATACAGGATCAAATGGGATTTATTGGCCAAAGACATCAGACATGTTTGGGGAGCTCTGAGACTTATTTAAACTTATTGAATAGAATAATATTATGTGACCTTTAAGATAATACTGTGTTCCTGTTAGCCAATGTACAGAATGGGTTGATATAAGTCAGAGGATAAATGAGACATTGAGCTTTTGTTTTAAAGTCATAAGGCTAGTCTGATCCCAAACTTTTGAAACGCTTAAAACATTCGACACGCAAACAATTTTAAATGTCCAGATTTATTTGAACATCCTGTTTCCTGGAGATAAATCTGTATGTATTATGTTAAAATTACAGCTTCAACCATATCCATTTGAAAAAATTCTCATTACTTGTCAATACAGTGATCAAATATGCTGTCAAACACTTGTCAAGTTTTGTCCAAAGAAAAATAGACTTTAAAAGTACCAAAATGATAACGAATATGACTAGTTTGAATATCTACACAAATGACTTCAATTCTAAAATGTTGGTGTTACCTTCTTTTTCATACAATGCAGAAAAGGTGGAACGTCAAGTTTTTTTGCTGCAGTCATGCATCTTCGTCTGCAAAGTTGCAGTACGTTCAGTGCAGTCGTTTTAAAGAAGCAGAGCTGCAGTGAAACACAGCCAACATAATCTTATTAACCCAGGTATTTAAAATACACTGAATTATTAAAGATACAGTTGACAGTACCCACAGTACTTGAGTGGAAAGCAGTATGGATTATTCATCCTTATTTTTAGTCCTCCAGAAACATCCCGAGCAGTCAACATTCACCCTGAAAATAAGATAACCACCTTATAATGAGAGAGAATGTTTTCCTGCAACCATGCTGAATCACATTCTGTACTTAGTCACAGTTCGCTCTAGCAGGTATGGGTTTATGTTTTGGAAATTTATCGCTGGTTTCTCTACGTTAAGAGGAATTATACAAGTTTAAAGATGCATTATAGTTTTTAGTTTTCTGCTGATTTTTCCTGGAGTACCCACTGTAGTTCTGTGGACAGAGTAATCTGAGAATCATTTCAGCTTGAAAAGTCCTCCAGGCTTTCGACAATGAATCATTCAAAGCTGAAGGTTCCATCTTCAGATCTTGTCCTTTTGCCACATGGTTGAATACCTAAAAAGTCAACAGCAACAATGAGAGAGAATTTGTTCTCGGCCTAAGCCGTTTCTCAAAATAACTCTCCTGAGACTGAAATTGAGACGATGAGAAAGTGAAAGGAAACGGGAAAGCCAAATGCATGCTGACACTGACATGCGCACCTCCCAACTTGCTCTGCTGTCTATAAAATAATAAAGATAGAACGCTGAGGTCATACTTTATTCAGAGTAAAAGCCTCTTGTATTTTTCGTTGGGTAAAAAGACTAATAATAAACTCTGAAGATGTCTGTTTCTGATTCTGTTCTACCCATATCTCTACAATTACATCTGGGTAAGTTTTCTGTGTTGTGCAAACTATAAGGAAATATAAAGATCCAGATTATTAAGATTCAATGCGACACTATAGGGACAAAAACGTCATTATCAAAGAAGTATCCAAATGTTACATAAATCTACCAGGAAATGAAAAGGACATGAGGAAAAATCTTAAATTACCAGTGAGTCTTTATTCCCTTAACAGTTGTGAAAGTTTCAGTTTCTCAGTCCTGACTCAATTATCTGTGATTCTAAGATCACTGATGTGCTGCTCAAGATGAACAAACAGGAAAGTCTAATTATAAAAATGTTGTAAAGACACATTTTCTTATTATTTGCTGAGACGGTTGATTAGCTGGCTGAACTCATTAAACAACATTTTCCTACATAATTAACACGATGCTGACAATCGGATTTGACAAAAGGGATTACGAATTAACACTTTGAATGCCGGCAAGCGGCAACTGACAGGGGTTTTCACTTTTAAAGCTAGAAATTGTTTTTTTTCTCTTCTCATCTTTTGTAACCTTCCCTTTTCTATGAACATTTGATTAATCAAATATGTCAGCCTTAACAAAACCTTTCCAGTCATTTTGAAATGGTAGCTGACCCCTATTGGCCCTTGACTGTAGTAAAAAAACAGAAAGAAAAGAAGGTAGAATCAAACATCTTCAGTGGAAATGATGATGGGGAGAGATGCCTAAAAGATTACGCAGTCAAAGAAAATATTCAATCGAATTGGAAATTTGTAGCCTCAACTTTGGTATATTTGTGGCTGTTGTTATGGAAACTTAAACGCTGTTACACTTAAGAGTTGAACTGTTGTTGGAAGACCTTGATTACAGAAATACATACATAGATAGATGGAAAGATTGATAGATAGATGAATAAATATATAAATTAAAACTTGGTGCTTTACTTCTTTTGAAGAACAAATCAGTGCAGAATGTTGTCTTCAGTTCTCAGTCAGTCACATATGCAATGTATTTGCCTTTAAGACCCTTTTTGTAACTCCATAACTCACTGACAATCACTTAATGTTCATAATCTGTGTGTGTAAGCGACATGTACGTTTGCGTCTGTCTGTGCTCCTGTGAGTGTGTGATGTCATGCTCCGTCTGCCTGAATGCTTCTTCACTCCACTGCCGTTGATCTCTCCCGTCATGAAGAGGCTCCATGAGTCTGTGAACCATCACATGTCGCCGTGGCATTGTTTGATGATAAGGGAGTGTTGAAGACACTCGGCAGCCTCTCGGATGATCAGCTGTGTTGAGGTGCAGCAACACTGCTTTAAGTTTGACTTGTTGACATTTTTATTTTTTAACCTTCATTTTATCTCTTCATCTGTTCAAGTTCTTCTTGGCTACTGCTTTGTCCTCTCTAAAGTTCAAATACAGTGTTTCACGCCTTCACTGAATTCAAAGTCAGAAAGAATTGACGCATGAACGTGTGCATGTTAGATTTCTTCCTTGACGCTCTCAGACCTGACTTTGTCAGTTTATTATAATTCTCTCTGTGTTTGTTAACATTTGTTTCTTAACCCCCATTGAACACATTTTAGACTGATCGTTTTTTAGAACTCCAGGCTTCATTTGAACTTGCTCATTATGAACATTTCTACAGAGGTAACATTTGCTCTCTAAGACATCATATTGTAACCAGACATTAATATGAATCAAAAATCCATGAGCTGTGTTGGCCTCTACAGTTCGATGTAGCCTTCAACATTCTCTGTATTAGGACCCTTTTGGATCAGAGACATTATCAACACCCTTTGGCTAAACAGGAGAACTGCATCATGGGAGGAATGAGGGAAGAGAATAGAAGACTCTTAGTTCATCTTACAGCTGCTGAAACACATAAAGACAGGTCAGTGGTTATAGTTGTTATATTTGTTAGCACAAGCCTCAAGCTAGACCAGCACTGTTCTCTCTAGTGTCAGATGTTTGTTAACTTCACTCAAGCAGTGACTCAGCATTGATTTGGGTTTGGAAACACAATAATATTACTAAGCTGTCAAAAAAAGGAAGCTACTTGTGTTTGCCAAAATGTTTTTCTCTGTTTATTGTTGCCGTCTTTTCTAATAAGGTATGATATGATATGTGGCATAAATAACACTGACTCAATGCTGATGTTGAAATGAGTTAACTGGATGAGTAAATATACAAGTTTAGTAACACATCCTTTGCTTTACGTAATTATAAGTTCTCATATGTCAGATGTTTACAGCTTTTTCTGCTGCTCCCATGTGGCCAAATAATCTATGACTGTACGAAAACAGGATTACTTTCCCAATTAGCAGCTCTAGCATCACTTGCGCTAACGCTACAGAATTCAAAATTAATCAGACTTTAAAAGTGATTTTCTTCTCACCATCACACGGTTTTGTGATATAAAGGCAAAATTAGGGCCGTCAGCATTAACGTGTTAATCGTGATGTGGTTAAGGTTGGAAATTAACGCATGACATTTTTTAAATTGCGTGCTATTTTGTCCCTTTAGGCATACCGTAAGTAAGCCACCAAAGCAGCGGAAGATCCTATTTTAATTTCAAAACAAAGGCAGGTTTGTATCCAACCAGGAAATAATAAACCCTTAGCCTAAGACAGTAAAAAATACAACATAAAAGAATAAAAAGGAGTTTTTGAAATAAAAAGTAGTGGAATTTCAAACTTGATTAAAAATGTTATTAATATCAATTATTGAAATTCAGCCTTTAATTGTGACTTCAAAAATGTTAAATGGTTTAACAGCCCTCATCAAAATAGAAGTTTGGATCAGTTGCTTTAAATGAGTTAATCCTTGTGTGTTACACAACAATAAATAGCAATGTTGTTGTTCTGGAGTCATGAGAAATGAAGAGGACATACAAGATGTCTGCTTGACTGGGTTTTACTTATGAATAAAATCGTTTTTCTTGGGTTATTTTAAATGACTAAGAAGAGTGATTAAACTACAACATTTACAAAACTCAAAGAACAGACAGTCTGGTTTGTTTTAAAAATACTTTTATTGTTTATTCTTGACCGCTATCTTCCGTGTAGAAAGAGGCTTAAAGGCAGTGCCACATGTCAACAGTATACATGGATGAGCTTCAAGAATGTAACTGTCCACATCCCCTCTACTCCCTCTACTCTCAATAGAGCATCATGCTCCCTCCCTCCATGTCCTCTCTCTCCTGCTGCTCTGCTGTGTGGCAGCTAAACACTGTGTCCTGCACCCTGTTGATTTCCATCAAAACTTCATGCATCACCCAATCTCTCCACTATATACCGTACCTACCTGTACAGCAATATGTGCTTAGGAAGAGAAGGAAAGGCTGTCTCGCTGAAGATGACTATGATGTGTCCGTTTAAGTGCATATAGGCAATATTCTATATTATCAGCCAGTAAAGCAGAGTAGCAAAAAATAAAGTACACAAAAGAGGAAATGAATGCAGTATGTAATTGTTTCAGTATTAATATACTGTATATAAAAACGATCCCAAAGCTTTCAGCTCCTTCATCTTCCGAGCAATTATGGACCATTGAAGTGGTTTTAAAAATAATTGTCTTCTAACTGGTTAACATTAGACAAAGTTTTTTTTTTTCCTGTCCACTGGTTTTTGATGAATGACTTTGTCACACAGTGTGCAAAACAAAACAAAACACGTTTTTAAATTAGTCAATGAAATCATTCAGGGTTGTGTTTTAGAGGATATTATGTTTATATTTTTGGATCAATGAAGTGTGAATTAGAAACAATGACATAACATTTAAGTCCAGGTAGACCCAAATTGTCTTCTTACAAAACACTCTGTTGTGTTGTTTCTTCAAGCATTGTCTTTACTCCTCTTTAAAACGTGATAATAACACGTCTTCCTGCTGTCTTTCTCTTTCTCACAGTTCACAACAGAATGGAATGTTCAGTGTTTGTATCTAGGCTTGCTAAGTTTGATTCAACAGTAGTTATTTTGATGTTTATATTGCTGCAGTGTCGTTCAACGTTAACTCAGTATAAAGAACACTGCTGACTCAGTAATATCTCTGTAGACTCAAGCCAAAGGGTAATACGTTTTATAGTTAAACTTTGAAATGAATCCAAAGAACATATCGGAAAAATCCAGGCTTTAGTATCACTCTTCAATATGTTAGAATTTGTTGAGTATAAAACGTAATGAAATAGATCTTTAGAGAATGCGCTATAATAACAAAACCATTGAACTAAATGATACTGATGAAGTAATTAGTCATTGACTAATGAGTAAATCAGAATCTGAAGTCCCCTTTGAGGCCACAACTTTAAAATGTTGATTAGATTTAAAAAATATGTATTTTATAATTATCATGCATTAAGTGTAACCTTATAATTACATAGATTACATCCAGATCTATAAACTCAAAAGGTTATTAATGCATCATGTCACAGGGATGAACCACACTCAGCAGCTACTAATAATCATCCTACAACTCATTAAGTTCAAAAACTATACTTTTCAAGTCATGGTTTAAGCTAATGGCTTGTCTTAAATAAATAACTTGAATTAAAAGTTAAGAGAGTAAATCAGTACACTAGTAAAATCAGTAACAGGAATTTGCAACAACACAAATAAAGCTTCAATAACTAAATTTTGAAGACCTGATTGGATTGATGTATGTGAAAATCATTTTCTCATATTTGAATAAATGTATCACTCAGAGTAAGAAAAACATGTTTCTCAGAAAAAAGCAACTGAAAGAGTAAAACAGAACCTGGATGGTGTCGAGACAAGCCTCTTGAGCTGATGTGTGTTTGTGTGCGTGCATCCATATTTAGAAATGTCTCCAAGCATCTCTGATTGAATCAGCATGACATCAGATTTGGTGAAAACACGTGGTGTGCTGTCAGCCAACATAGAGCTGTCACTGTGCAGTGGGACACGCAGAGTGAGAATTGTGAAGGCATGCCTCATGTAGTGGAGGCCCTCGGGTCTCTGTAGGCTGGTTCTGTTGTGTTCTTTTTTTATACCATTGAATGTAATACTTGTGCGACTGAGTAATGGATTTCCAGTAACAGGGACACCAAGATGATCAAATCTGTTGCCTCATCTCCAGCCAGTGGAGTTATCATGTATGTAGTATGCAAACATGCTGGTTTGGCACATCCACTGGTAGTTGTAGCAGATGTTTCACTGAACACAATGTTTCAAATTCTGCTGTTTTTAAAGGAATTGGAATAGATTATATGATATATACTCATGAGTGCCAGTCCCTTTATCACACCTTATTTAATATATATATATATATATATATATATTACACAGAAGAAAATATTTTGATTGGTCATGTCACGCTTAAGCTTGCTATTTCTCTATTGCAACCTGCTGAAACAAATTGTTTTAATATCAATCCAAAGACAGCAGTCAGGCAGATTTAACATTGGTTTCATTAGCATGGGAACAAATAGAAAGAGATGAAAACAGCATGCAGAGAAAAAGTGAGAGAAGTGTGGGGACACAAAAATACAGTATGTAGGCCACCACAGAGAGATTGAAAAACAAAAAAAAAAGCAGTTAACATATGAAAGAATAACCAAACAGAACACAGTATGAGATACAGCGTGTCTACCTTCAGCATCACTGGACATGTCCCGTTAAATGTGAGTTAAAGCAGCTGAGAAGGCAGATTCTGAGAGCTTCCTGAGTTTACTGTTCCTATTAAAACAATTCCAGCAGTAAAATCCAAGGGGCTTTCTTTTTTTTACAACAAAATAAAAAAAAATCATATAATATAAAAATCTAATCTTTCTACTTTTTTTTATTGAAGTATTTGTATCACTATAAGTAGCTGCGTAATAAGTGGGATAATGTACAGTGAGCCTGTTGTTCTAGCCTATCCCTTTCTCATTGTACCCAATCACATCTTCGACTGTGCAACAATTGCACAACATGCCTCTGGCAACAAGATTAACAAATCCAGTTGATGTGCCCCGCGTGGCTGTAACCTGCAGTCTTGATGTGGATTTGCACTGTATGCAATTAATTCCATAAAATGGAGCCCCTTAGGTAAGTGCTGGCCTGCATTGTCCCCTGATTATAGGAAACTGTACGTTGAATAAGAGCTGCAGGAAACTCTGACCCTGTGTCAGCCTCTCAGCTCACACTTTTCATTCTTGCTAAGTTTTTCTGCTCCCGCTGGGTCTCTTCCCCGAGTCTGAATCGACGGTCTTATTTCCATGTACTCACTTCTACTGCAGAAAAGACCGACTTTGAAAACCAGTGAGTTCCCCCTGTCTTTGAACCAGGCCATGGCTCTATGAGCCGAGAGGACAGTCTGTGTCCAAGGATTAATAAATAAAATAAAATGTATCTAAGATGTGGTCACAAACCTGAGCAGATTGTCTGCACCAGTCTGTACCGTGAATAGGGAAGAATACATTTCCACAGACAAAAGCAAAGAGAAGAGAGCATTGGCTGCTTTTTCACTCTGTGAAGGTTTCTGGTTCTGACAGAAGGCTCCTTAACAAGCGCTCTGTCCCCGCTGAACCGTGTGACCTGTGACTACTTCAAGCAGAAGGACAGGTGGCCTGTTTGTGTAACCTTGGCCGAGGGCCAGACACATGGGTAGAAGAAGACTCAGGAGGAAGACACTGTGGAATAAATGCAGGAAATAATTCAATTGAGATCCAGGATATTGGTTTCTTCTATAAGCCAATTGTTAGGGAATATATTTCAAACTCTAATTCACATACAATCTTGAAAAGCCAATTTAGGGCACATGATAATGAGCCACACATTAGTAACACTTTTAAAATGTAAGACGGACGCCGACACAAACACTTGAGGGCCGCCCCCCTAATATAATGGTAGGGGAAACACTGAACTATGTTGAAAAAACAACAACTCAGTCATTGGTGATTCAACTTCTGCTGATTCATTTAATTATTTTAGTCATGGATAAAAAAATATTCTCACTAGGGGGAACAGGACTGTGCAAGGTCTTGGCGTATGATCATTAGTATAAAGCCTGGCTCACACTGTAGGATAATTGGGCTGATTGTGTGTGAATACAATGTAATCACGAGAGACAAGGGAGGAATGTTGTCATGGCGACCAGCGGCAAGACGCAACCTGGCGTTTTTCTTTTTTTTTACCTTTCTGTACATATCATCAATGCAGCACGTTTCTGAAACTTGTATCCATATATCTACGATTGTATCAACTTTTCTATATCCTACAACAACTTCCACTTCCTTCTCTTTCACCAACCGTCGTCCTTTGTTTTTTTTTAAATGAAACTTTATTAACAATTGTCATCGCTCCGTCCCGATTTACTCGTACAGTGTGAGCTCTCCGGCTGTGCCCGACAATCGGGTCGTACAGTGTGAGCACATAAATCTCAAGGTCTGGTCGGGCGTTGTAAATGATTCAGTCGTACAGTGTGAGCTGACATGCCACCCCGACTTTTATACAATCGGGGAGAAATCGCACAGTGTGAGCCAGGCTTAAAGAGGAATGTCCTGGTTAAGTTCCACTAAATGGTCAATAAAAGTCTGAACCGAGCTGACAGATCCTGACTCAGGCTTTTTGCCTTTGAATACTGACTTTAAGGTCATTTGGGAGGTAGGAGCAAAAACTGGACTCAAGTCTTCCTCCTTGTTTTTGAAAAACTACGTGGAATCCTGAAAGCATATCATGCAGATGGTCAACATTGCCAAGAGAATCATGACTCATGACAAAGATAAGTATATTTAGTCAAACCTGCCTGCTGATAGGGATCAGGGCCCAAACATGCCTGTGACAGCAAACAGGAAATACAGCTGATCACAATTATGAGATTTCTTCTTCTTCTGAGAGATCTTCCTTTAGGCTCATGGGCCACAATTAATTTCCCAAAACAGGAAATGTTACAGTGCTTCTGCTGCATGAATGAAATGAGTAGTGAAATCTATTGAGACTGTAGGAAATATGTTTGTTTTTTTCGGTCTGGTACATGGGAATGATGGTTTATGAGATAATTGTTTCCAGAATAATAACACAGACCAAAGACACTTTAAATAGTTTAACATAAAACTCTCATTATAAGCAAGCTGTACATAAACAACATAAGAAAATGTTTTCCTTTTATTTACTTTAATGTAATCCAATTATGGGTTATCTTCTTTGCATTACCTCTCTTAATCATTTGGTTTCTTTTTCATTTCAGGTGTATCTATTAAAAAAAGGAAACACTGTGTATTTCTTGGACCAACATGTCAGGTAGCTCACATGCTGCTTAACTGTAATCTGCAGGCTTTAGGGTCTGGATTTGCGGCCCAGCGAAATAGCATCATACAAATGCAGATGCATGCTCAAAAGCACGTAAAGCTTTAGTGTTGCTCAGCTCACATACTGTTTAAATGAATACCAAACAATCTCCAACACAAACAGCTTTATCCAAATGAAAAAAATGTTTTTTTCTTTAGCTGTTCGTGGTAATACATTGTTAAGCACGTACACTCTCTTTGTAATAATGACTGTGTAATGAAAAGTGAGAATTCTGATGAGAAAGTCTCTCTCGCAAGGCCAGTTAATCAATCACAGAGAGCTTACTGCATGCAGTTTGCTGAACCATTGCACAACAAATACTTGATTGCTGTTGATTTAAAAAGATGTGTGTTGAACTGACATAAACTGCATGCCAATTTTTTTTTTTCATGACTTACAGATCAAGCTGTCATACCTGTGTAACACTAAACACATTCACCTCGTATCTGCATATTAAAACCTCTGGGATCGATTCAGAGGCACGGAGGCTTCTTAGAACTGAAAATCAATGGTCACAAACATTCATCATTTGGAAAAACAGCACCACAGGGTTACGCTTTACTGCCTTGAGGGTCAGGTTTATGCACCGCAGAGTCAAAGAGTCCACCTCTGACATACGAGGAGAACTTACCGGAGTGTCACCTTTATCTACTGCATTGAGCCTTTTATGTAGGGTTCACTGTTGTTGAATTAATAAATAAAAAATAAATAAAAAGGTCCGGCCAAGTCAAAGGCAGTGGGAGATGCAAACACTACAGATCTATTTTCCTCCCAGGTATGAAATATTAAACAAGTTTTAAAGTTAGCTGTGTGCACCTCAGCAGGAATCTGTCAGCTCTTAAAATACAGGGCAGAGGTTGGAACACAGAGAAATTGGAGGGGTGGAGGAATATGGATAAAGTTGGATTAAAGCTGAGGCGATGCATTTCTGCTTGGAGAAATTGAAGATTATGGATGTAAATTGTGTAAAAATGTGGCATGATTATGTCTTTCATTATCTGTTAGAGAGGTGTGAATGCTGCTTCCTCTGAATATTAAGTGATTTTATTCTTTCTAAACACAGTTTCAAGTCGCCACTAAAATATTATAGTTAAAAAAAAAAAGAGGACGTCTAATCGGGATCCTCTCTCTCCCTGTCTATCTTCTTTTGCTCTTTCTTCCACTCTGTCTGTTTTCTCGTCCCTAGATAGCAATCAATAGTTATTATCTGCTGAGTGTCGCGATAGACGCCACACACAGCCCCCATTCTGAGTTGATGGTGCTTTTTCATTATAGCTGACACTAGTCTAAACAAAGCAGGGCCTATTTCCCCGCCACCAGACAAACACAGTCTCCATAATGGCAGCAGATAAAAGAGAAGCAGGAGGGAAAATTGAGTTTCACATAATGGGGGAATCACTAACTATGGACCACTTCTTTTTTCCTGCTCTATTTTTTCCGTCTTCCATCGTCTTTTCTGGGGAGCAGTTGGCGAACACAACAGGCTAGATGTTAATTTCTTACCTCTCGAAATTGATCTTTTTCCATTCTTCCATTCATTCATCCCTATTATCCAGACCAATGATGATTTTGCTCATCCATTAAATCAGCTGTCTGACTGTCCATCCATTTGTTCAAACTGTCAGCCTGTAGGTAGGTGGGGGGGGCTGATGTTTTGTTTTGACGGGGGGTTGTTGTTTCATAAAATAAATAAATGATATCTGCGCAGCCGAGTGGAAAGCATAACAAATGGCAGTTGGAGAAAAGGCAATTTAGGGAGAAGTGCACTGGCTGGCGAAGGAGCAGAATGGGTTTTTACTGTGAAGTATAACCAATGCATTACAAAACACATCAGAGGTTTATTGAAAAAGCCAAGTACCCCTCGCTCTCCCCCCATGAAAATGGCCAACATTATCATGGCCTACATGGTTAGGCATTGAAAGTCACTTTCAGAAAGTCACTAGCGGTGGCACACAGAAATAGAAGAGACCCAAGGTGAACGAGGTGGTCCGTTTTTTATTCACTTACACACACGGTGGCAGATATGTTTCATGGTACATGGCATGGGGTCACCGCGGAGGGTTACACTGTGATTTGTTTTCAAAGTATGCACTACTTTCTGGTTCACACTTGTTTCCTAATACATAGACCTGTAATACAATGACTAACTGTTCAAATAGGGATTGCCCCTTGTTTTTTTTTAAATGTCAAACTAATCAATAATTACACATTATTTAGGCCTCTGTCTCTTAAGATGTCCTCTGAGTAGGTACCAGCTAGAACCATATAAGAGGTCAAAAAATAACAGTGAAGATGGCAATATACTGGGAAGCAGTGTAGAGATGCTCAAACTGAGTTCTGTGAGAAATCAAAAGACTGGAGGTGTTTTGTTAGCAGTATCACTGAAAAACAAGGATGTCACTATAGGGCTTCTAAACTGACTCATGTTCAGATTGGTCAGATTTAAAGCTGTAGATACCTGATTTTAGCATGTCCCTTTCTCCAGGTTGATATTGGATTTGTAGTTTCTTTAGCAATCCAACACAAGACATATGTGCTTGTAGATAAGAGAGCGACGTTAGCTAGACAGCAAATGTGGGGCGAGCTTCAAAGTCTTTGGCTCTTTTTTTTCCCTATGGCTGGCAGTTAGTCAGTGTTACTCCAAGCCAATGATAAAACAGTTGCTACTTCAAAGTCATACATGGGGCCTTGCCATGAAACCAAAGAACAATGGGAATATCCGGCTCTTGAATATCGTAAAGACTTAAATATGCAGTATGTTTATATTTTATTAAGAGGAAAGCACAGCAGTTGTAGCACATATGTGTACGAAAGATGCTTATTACAATGACTAACAGCAAGATCTTTAGTAGAAACTTGCAGGCCATACAACCAGTCTTTTAAGAACTGGGTCATTTGAAGCATTAAATGACCCAGCATTTTTCCTTGACTAACTGTGCTTTTAATGTCCTACCTCCTCCTCTGTGTAGTTAATCTTCATTATATTCCTAATGCACTTTATGTAATGTACTGCACATTTTAGTGATACTTGGCATTTTCTTAGGATACATTGAGACAGAGACTTCACTCTCATGCAGAACAATAAAATGCCTCCAAAAGACATTTGGATAAGTTCAAGTGAGAGCCGTCTAGTGGTGTCATTGGTCTATATCTTTAACAACGTGGTTATTTTTGTCACCAAATTGCCCAATAACTTGGCTTATCTTGTTCAATTGAACCCAAACCATGATGTTTCTCTAATTTTTAAAAACTATGCCATAGTTATTTCACATGATGAATCTTATTTATTGAGTTTAATTGTCTCACTACAGGGCATTTACCAATAATGTTTTTCATCCTTTAAGTTGTGGGATTTGTATGTTAATAATTTTAAACCAGGATGGTCCCATTTAGATTAACAATCTATTTTTCAAAGAAGCCTAGCAGTAAAACCACAAATTTAGAGACAGAGACACAAAGTACAGTTCACTAAAACTAAAGTTTACGTTAAAAGAAAACTATGTATGAGTCATAGAAATAACTTTCTTGGAGTAAGTTATACAACCAGGCAAGCTGAAAACATCGACATCCTATAGAATCTGCTTCAAAGTCTTTCATTTTAGATTTAATAACCCTTAAGGACACCAGCTCCCTGAGTTTCAAGTTATTCTACAAAAAAGTCCAGGCTGAGGGTGCCCAAATACCCAAAAGCCCTTATCCCAATTTCTGTCCGAGAGTTTGGGACAGTGAGCCTAAAGAGGTTCTGAGAACACGATGAATACTGTCTGGTACTTTTCTGCCTGAAAAAAAAAACCCACATAGGTAGTGTGGGAGCTAACCAAGAATTACCATATACAGTATTTTGAAGTTGTGCCAATGTAAGAGCCTATGGTTCACCAGAGCAGGCCATCCCACCCGAGAGTAAAACTCACAATGGTGAGGCAAAGCCTTATAATTTGTAATGAACCTCATTTTAGGCTGTGTCAACCTTATGGAGACACTTTTACATGTGTTTATGATCACAGTCAACCTTCAAACTATTTTAAATGAACTCATCCGTGTTAGTCATGAGCCTATTCCCCAAAATAAAGATTGCAGGATTTAAAAAAAAAAAATCTTCTAAGAAAATCTTTTAAATCTTTCTGTACATGTTAGGAAGAGTGCATGAATGAAAGAGCTCAAGTTTACGATCCACAAATCCACACCTTGAAGAAGTTACTAAACAACTCTTCTATGTGATGAGACAGGTGCAAAAGGAGGACTGGGATTGAGAGAAGCTCCAACAGATGACAAAATGTTCCACAATCACCATGTCTGCATTTCTGACAGAATCCGTTCCAGTGTTGAGTCATCTGCTGGAGACACATGCTGCTGTTTGTGTATGAGACTAATTATGGCTAATAAAAACAGCTTTGTGTCTCTAGGACAAAAGTGAGGTGGAGTCTCTGAAGGCAAGATGAATTGACTTTAACCAGAATGGCTTTGCTTGAAACACTAAAAGCTACTAACCAGCCATGATTTCATTAATTTTCTAACTCATACTGAGTTGTGTTCTAAACTCCATCAGCAAATGGTAAGTACCTGGGACGATAAAGTAACACATTAAAACAGCAAAACCTAAGTTTGGAGCAGTCTTTGACCTTTTGTATGCTGTTGATGATAAAGCTGATATTTAGCTAAACTTGTTGGATTAAGACCTCTAACTTAATATATTCAGTTACACAAACAAGGATGTTGTCAGCTGAAAGTTTTTCACGCTCTCGGTGTTCTCTTTGCTACTTATTTACACTAACACTCTGAGATAATCAATTCCTATCTTCATTGAATTAAAGATGTGACATCAAGAGAGAACTAAAGGGACTACACAGTTTGTTCCCATCATTCATGCAGCACCCTTTGCCACAGTACGCCGTGTTCTCTGTGCTGTTCAATTTGCTCAATTGAATCCGTCAGCTGTAAGCATTGTTTTGAAAACCAGGAATGGTGCTTCATGGGCATCTGAATAAAGATGTTACACAGGAGTGAAGTGCAGTCTGTAATCCCCCCCCCCCTACAATGCTATAGCATGGCAGTGTGAGTTCTTTGTGGGGAAGCATTATGGTGGGGATAATGCAGCCTTGTAAAAAAAATGACCGCTTTGCCGTCCAAGGGTGATAGACACTCAGACATTATCACATAAACACCTGGAGCCACAGAAGGTCTGCCCTTCAACATAAAGCATAGGTCACCATGAGCCATGTTTGCAGACAAAATGTGCTGAGAGAACATTACACTATACCCATTAAATATGTTACATGTATATGCTCCTTTGTCCACAACTATCTCTGTATTAGAATTATTTTGTATGTGTATGCTTTTATAGAAAACCATGAGCATATGTAACAGGCCCTGTATGGAGGACTGTTGCCAGATTAGATTTGTCCTGTTAATAACAGGGAAATAATGAGACAAAGCAATGTAATGTGTTTCCTATCCTCGCTTCTTGTAGTCTTTATTTTTATACATATGTTTATGTATTTCAGTTTTACTTAAACTGTATTTTGGTTTTCATGTCTTTCTTCAAAAACAACACTTTATCCACATTTCAACATAATATGCACAGAAATATACATAAACTTATACTTCGTCTTATATTACATGCAAAAGTTCTCAAAACTACAAAATAAATGAATGAATAAATAAATAAATTATGCTAACAAATAACATGGGAAATCCCATAGGGAAACTTCGAAGCTATCGGAGTTAGCGTTACACATTTTACAAGAAAATAAGTACAAAATATGAAAACGAACAGTCTTCATGAACTCACAGTTACTTTAAGAGATATGCAGGAGCTTTACAAAACTAGCAAAACAACATGGGAGCTAGGGGCAAACCATGACCGACATACAGTGGCGCCCATATATGAACGTGGCGATGAGCTAAGCTAGCGCTCATTAGCATTATAGCTAAAGTACCTTAAAACCTTCAAAACACATTTAAAACACATCCTGACACACACTTAAGGATGGCGTTAGCTTCTACATGTTATAGAAGAATATATCGACCACATGTATGTGATTTGTGACATTTACTCACCTGTAAATAACAGGGAAATAATGAGACAAAGCAATGTAGTGTGTTTCCTATCCTCGCTTCTGCCAGTCTGAAGACGAGGCCTGCCGAGCACACTAAGCTGTCTCACCTGGAGGTTACGCCTCCTTGTGGCACAAATTTGAACCACACTCTAAATTGCATTTTACACAAAATAACAGAACTAATGCTCCCAATTGCACATTTACATATTGAAATATACACAATACACAAAAATAAATCACATAATATGAACACACATTTCTGTGTGTCACACATACATGCAGACCTATCCTATTGCCAAAGTGAGCGTTGATACAAAACCCTGTGTTATTTCCAGTAGGATTCAATCATCATAGAGACTCAGTCTGGGATGGTGAACGAGTAAATAAAATTATGGAACCTGGTTAAAATGGTTTCCCTTAATTGCACTTTATGTAATGCACTGCAACCCTGTTAGTTGGTTGGTCAACCGTTTTGGTCCCAGGACTATAACTCTTGGATGTATTGTGCTAAAATTCTTTACAGATAATAATGGTTACACAAGGATAAATCATCATACATGTAGTGCTACCCTGAGATATCGACTACTGCCACATAAGATTTCCATTGAAAACTCTTATATTACAGTGCTGTGTATTTTGATTAGACCAGCAAATTGCTAAATTGACAAATGGTCTGCAAAAATGATAACATTCACTTTAGGATTAATTTGCAAAAGTTAACATTCACACACTCTAAGGCAAACATTATAGTTGTTAACATCTGCATGTCACCAGTGCCATTGTTTACCTTGTAGCATGCTAAAATTAGCAATAAGTTCAAAGTAGTTTGTCTTATAGTTTGTCACAGAGGTGCCAGCATTACTGAAGACCCTGATTATTGATTAATTCCAAACCATTATCTTTCTGTTGTTATTTCCTAATCCGTTTTCTGCCCTGAACCATGGAATCCTTTACCTCCCTGTTGACCCTGCGAGGACATTTGTCAGGCTTGTTGTCCACCTTATAGAGAAAGACACTGATCTTGTGAATTTCCACCTGGAAAATCAAACCCCTCCCAACCTAAATCTTAGTTTTAGTGCCCTCTCTTAACAAAAATGTAACCAGTTAACAATCAGAAAACAGATTTTTGAGATAGATTATAGTTATAGATGACAGTAAAGACTATGCTGGTATTCTGCTGATTTGCGCGTTTGAATGTTTTGTTTAAGGGGGCAAAGAAAATCTATGAATGCTGTTTAAGTTGGAAGATTTACAGTAACGGAAAGCTAACATGTGTTACTGTTACACCATAAATGGAATTGAATAAACTGTTATCTATAAAAAGCCAATTTTCTCCCATATTTGAATGCTGAATGATAGCTTATTTAAAGGGTAGTATTTGATTTCCTTTATTGTATCAGACTATATTAGGTTATTTGGTTTTGTAGGGACTTGCTCAGATGGCAGTTGTGTCATGCTTATCTTATTGAAAAAATGTCAGGCTGTGCTGTTTAGTGTGTGTGCCTCATACATTCAGAGCATTTGCCCCTGCATGCTGACGGCCTGAGTATTAGAGTGATATTAGACAGCATCAACTGTCTGAACTCAACATTACCCAACACAATATCCCAGTCCAGGCAATGTAAACAGCTATCTCATTCACATTGCATTAACTGCTCTGGTTTACATTATACTTTGCGTGTGGGCATGCACACATATGCAGAAGTGTGTTTTTTTCTACAATGAAAACCCATGTTTGTGTGTCTAAGGACTGTTTACTGTAGTCAGAGATATCCTCTCGAAGCTATAAGGGATATGTGGGTAATCTCAGCAGCACAAATACATAATGTAATGATGATAAGATTAGCTTGTAGCCCTGTGTTTGCTGACTGGCTAAAGAGAAGGAAGGCGAGCGTCTGTAAATATAGTAATGAAACAGTCCTGCTATCAGCTGCAACGGCTCAGACAAAGTGCTGCAGGGGGTTTGTATATATATTACAAATTAAACAGGAGAAAAATCAAAAGTTGACCGTCAAGTGTTTTACGATGATTTTGTGACAGTTGAACTAACATCATTGTTATGCCATCAGTGTCAAAGCTGCTGTTGACAGTGCAGTTCAAGTTCTTCTATGGAAATGCTATTTTGATATCAAATGGAAACAATAGAGTAGTCACAACTGACACCGGTAAGAGGTGTCAAAAATGAATTGGTAATTTATCTTGTAATGATAGCAAAAAATAACTGCTGCTAGCTAGCCAAGGTTTTAACTATAGTCTGTATAACTCTCATTTTAGCAGTTTCACACATGTATTTTTTTTCCAGTGCCTAATTAGACACAGCAGGTCAGACAGACTGCAAGCCTAACTGTAGCTAACGTTAGCTCAGCTTGTTCGTTGCGCTGTACCTGTTTTTAGGTCAACATTTCTGAACCCTTTGTTTTTCCTGCTGTTTGTTATGGAAACCAAATTTTCCTCAGAGGTCTCCTTCTATCCAAACCAAAGTGAATCAGTATTTTTAAAAAGACTGCTTCTCATTAGAAATACAGGTACAGGAGAAAGATAGAACTCAGTCATTCACCCCATGAGCAAAGCAACGCCAAAATAACAAATCCATGCAGGGCTGGAGTAGAGTCATTATTTTTTAAGTCTTGATGTAGTATAAGATTAGTATTCAGTATCTGCTGAAATGCAGATTTAGGAATGAAAATCGGAAATTGGAAGGTTAAAATGTCATTTATCGTCAGAAATGTCTAGGCTGTTGTGGTGAGTCTGAGATTAATTTCAACTTTCATAAAAGCTAAGATCACAAAGTAAGTATGTATGACAGGTTGACTTGAGGATTTGCATTTCCAAGCAGTGAAATGCATTAATACATGGCAGTGATGTTAATCTTTTGATTTATAAAACAAGTCACAGTCTCTTGTGGTCAATCTGTCTTGAACTTAAAACGTCATTTATTCATTTTTCATTACTGTTTCCCTTTCTCCTCTTTGTTCTTGTCATAGTTCATTTTTTAAACCTAAAAGCCTTTGCATCGTTCCTTACCTGTTATTGATTATCCTTCAACTAGGTTTGACATGGCCCCTTTGGAGAATTCTACAATAGAATTAGAAACATGTAGGGAGAGGAACAGGGTTTTTCTAATACGTACATCTATACTTCTAAAGTCTGTCAAAACTGCTTCCGCCTACTGAATAAAGCAGCTTTCTGCAGT
Source organism: Labrus mixtus (assembly GCF_963584025.1). NCBI lineage: Eukaryota > Metazoa > Chordata > Actinopteri > Labriformes > Labridae > Labrus > Labrus mixtus. The sequence continues at coordinate 14,780,469 of NC_083619.1, forward strand.
CAGAGCAGGAGTCCTTGGATGTACAGGCGACACACAGTGCAACAGTAAATGTCACATTTTATGGATGCAATCACTCAAAATGTTTGACTGTTCATTTGGTATATTTTACGTGAGAGTGATGAACTGTAATGTCAAATATGTAGGACAGCAGTGAAGATAACCTCTAAAATACCGGTTTCAGTTAATCTACTCTGAGCCTGTGTACAGATGCAGATCTCTTTTTATCGCTGGTTTCAATCTCTGCGTGCATCCAGTCATTTGACAAACTGAAATGTAGATAGTGATGCACAACAAACCATGCAGCAATGCATTTATGGTCAAAGGTCGTTCTTACATACATACACTAAAATCTAGAAAGAGGTCCAACGTTATATCAGGACAACAACCTCAGTTAGGCATTTAAAGCAGGCGTAAAAAAATCTCCTGATGAATGGACTAACTTGTCCTCATTTTTGAACTAATATATTTTTAATTCCAGTTATTCCAGTTGTCTGGGTTGCTTATATGTCTCATCTTGGTTGGTGTCTTTTGTCTGATGTGATCTTTGTTTTTTTAAATGCTGCAGAACAGGATCCGGCTGTAAAGTGAGTCCGGCCCGTTTAACTCTTACTTTTGTTATGTAACTTTTAATCTTTTCCTATATAATAAATGAAAGTGAAATGGAATGAATTGAATCTTTCATACCTGAAAAACGCAGGATTTTTTTTGTCGCACTCACAAGCATGTGTACAATTTTCAAAGACACTAGGAATGGTCACCTTCGCGCTCAGTGGGATGCTTACTGCACTAGGACACCAAATGCTGAAATATTGGCATTCAGAGAGCAGAGAGAAGCCAAAGGCCAGGGAGAGGACACACACACACACACACACACACACACACACACACGCACACACACACACACACACATACACACTACCACAGAGACAGAGACAGTTTTTTTTAGAGAAAATTATTGGAGTGCAACGGGGATGATAAATTCTAAGTTCATAAGATATTTTAAAGCAAATTTCACTTGCAAAGGAAAGAGAACAAGATTACGTATATTACAAGAGAAAATACTGTTCTCACAAGGAAGAACACATGACTGATGTATTATGTCTGGCACTGTTAGCAGAGAGCAAACAAAGTGTGTTATTATCATGTTGGTATAAGCATGATGTTTATTATTATTTCAACCTCAGGAGTAACTTATTTAACTCAGAAAGAATCTTCTTTCATTTCAAATCATGCATCATAGTGCTTCTTATTGCATTTCCATTATCATTGCATGAAAGCACATGCAACATCAAGTTGTTCCATTACTTTTATCATTGATAGAGCACTTCTCTACAACCAAAGGTGCTTTAATGTGTAATCTGGAAAACAGGACTCTTAACCTTAATAAATGAATAAAAACTAGGACTAAAAAAAATCATACAATTTCTTTCTGTCTCTCTAATGGACAGATCTCTGTGGTACAATAAAGGGAGCCTATTACAGAGTGTTCGCTCTTCCTTTAGCCCTTTTTGGTGTATTTTATTAATGCAATAAATAAAGAATATGGGGAGAAAATATGGAGCAGAATAAATGCATCAAAGATCAATGTGTGGAATTGAACCACGAGGCAGCAAATCAAAGTCAACCATGTTAAACATGTAAAGTGAACATGTTGCTTTCATAATAAGTCACATATAACTTAAAGTAGTAGGTGTTTATTAATGCATGTTTAAAAAGCTGTAATGAAGAAATATTTACCATCACACCTAAATGTATTACTACACACTATGTAGTTTCACTTCAGTTTCAAGTTCAGGTTGAACTTGTGTTTTTTTTTAAAGACCAAAAACATCAACAGATAAGAAAAAATAACATATTATAAAACACAGATGTACTTAATATTCATAAAAACAGTGAAACTCTGTGTTTAGACATCAAAATAAGTTAAAGAATGGAATGAAGGATTTAAAAAAGGATGCATGACAACATAACTCCTATTGTAGCCTCTCTGCATTGACTTCCTGTCCGTGTCAGGGTTGGTTTTAAGATTGTATTGATTAGTTTTAAGGTATTAAATGGAATTGTCATGATTTACTCCTGTTTAGTTGTTTTTTTTACTGGTTTTGTTGCTTTCTTTTTGTTTTCTGAATTTGGGTCCTGCTTTTTGTTGATCTCTTGCATTATTATATTCCACTTACAGTAGAACACTTAGGTCAACTAACCAGCTGCTCTTGTAAGTCCCAAGTCCTAGACTAAAAAACCAAGGAAATCAGGATTTCGCAGTGGCTGCTCCTTATAAGTTATGGAACAGTCTTCTGACCCACATAAGATCTGCTTGACATTTTCAAGTCACAGCTGCAGACCCATCCCTTTTTTGACAGCCTTTAATTTAAGCTGACCTTGAGTCTTTCTAATTATTTTATGTTTTGATTGTGCATCAAGTCTTAATATCATGTGCTGTATGGTTGATATTTCATCATTGTCTTTATTTTTACATGTATCTATTATTATTTGGGTATCATTGTGCATGTTAGTGCTTTTAGTCTTTTATTTTAATTTTGGACTTTTTTTTTTTTGTGTCTGTCTTGGTCGTAAAAGCACCTTTGGCAACACGAGCTCTTTTAAAATGTGCTTGAAATAATATAATCATTTGAAGGCTGCTGTATTCTTTCATGTTGTTCAAATGTCAGTGTTTGGATAGGCCTATTAATGCGTGCAGCTGTGCGCAATGGTAAATGCTTTAACCACTTCTAGGGACAGTGGGGGTCCATAGTCTCTCGCACTGCTATTTTGGGGGTCGGGGGCTAAAAAGTTTGCGAACCTCTGTACTAGAATAACTGCCATATAAAGCACAGTAACAAATATTTCATATTTATTTGTCAGAAGTGTGATAAAATGTTCAACAATGCTACAAAAGGATACAGAAATAAAGTAAATTTAATCCAGTAATAGATAACTATTGGTTTGCTGCTATAGATGTGATCTTTTTCTCTAGAGTTGAAGTCGTTGACAACAGAGGGCTGTTGTGGAAAGAAATAGAGACTGAGTAGCTAAATGTTTTGAAGCTAACATTCCAGTTGAACTAACTGTATTACCTGGCTATATATGCTAGTTAATATTCACATGTATTCTCCCAGGACACATTGCGTTGGTGCTGCTACCTTAACTCTGCCAATGGTAGCCATCTTGTTGTAAACTTCCAATCAGTGGACTTGTTTTTGCAGAAGTGTCAAGTTTCCCTAAGAGTGCAATGAGATCAGCAGAATAGCTGAAGATGCACGCCAATGTTTTCAGTGGCTTTAATTATTCATTAAAAAATGTGCCGTCTGTTTATCCTGATAAGCCGCTGGCTTATTCAGTTCTGTGCAGCCATGTGAGCATCGCTGAATTAGCTAGCTGTACTGTAGCTGCTCCTCTCAACACTCCCATCTGCCCAGAATCAATGTCCTCATCCACCAAAACAACAACAACTTCAACTCAGCTGGCCTCGGATTGCCTTTTCTCTTTCAGCTTTTCCATTTAAAAAGTCTTTCATTTTGAATTTGAGCCAAAAAAGTAACAGCCTTCTTTTTCCAAAGTTATTTCTGCAGTGTCTTTTCACAGCAGTTTATTTATGCGGCTTTAACTTTCTGACAAAAAGGCAAAAGTTTTAGAAATCCAGTGTTAAAGCTTTGCCAACAATTGAGCTTGTTAGCAGCAGAGTGTACGGTTTAAATTGGCAGCTCAGAGGTGACAGGTGTGTGGTCTTGCATCGCCTGTATTTGTATTCATCTCACTTTATTTAAGAGGAGGTGTGTGGAGAGGGAAGTAGAGGGATAAAAAAAGACAGTCTAATCAATTAGGGTTTCAAGGGCTCTGCTCTGCTCTCACCTTCCTAATCAGATACAGCTATAATTCTCCTCCACCTTAAAGAAAAAGCACACAGGGAGGCCACCCTAATGAAGAGTGAGGTGTAGCCGTATCAACGCACCATGCAGCCAGTGCAAGTTGGTGATTGTTTTTCCAACATTTCCAGCTCTCGTTCAAGATGCAACATTGGAGATGCTTAGGTGGCACCTTCACGTTTTCCCCAGCAGAGATGAGGTGTTTGTTTGCTGTGATGTAAACCCAGTCCCAATCCCCTCATGTAATGATCTGACAGCTGTGACCTTCATGGCATCCTGTCCCGTGACCCTGCAGGTGGAAAGCTGCCCCTGCTGCACTGGTATTAGCAGACACACAGACAGCTCTTGGGGGAATGGGGTTGGAAATGAGAGGAAATGTTTGGTGCTGAGGAGAGCGCAGCCTGGAGACACAGTCATTTGTCTGAGAGTAAGCCTGCTGAGAAGAGTCAGGGTCGCATAGGGGTAAGGGCAGAGTGTGTACAACAGCGCGTGATGAGCCTGCACTGCTACTGGAGCGTGAAGTCATAGAACTTGGTAAATAATCCATGTTGAACTCTGAATTTGGCTCATTAACAGCAACACAGAATGTCTCTTTTTATCCCCAGAGTCAAATATTGATCTTTACCGTACTTAAAATGATAACTTGTGCCAGCCTGAATTGTGGACAGTTCTAACATTATCTTTTTCATTTATTTTTGTGACCTTAAATGTCTGATACATGGCAGACATTTTTTTTTTTTTTTTTAAATAAAGAAGTGCACCTGGAAGGTATGCCATAAACAACCGAAAACTAACACAAATCTAACACAATAATCTAAATCCAATCTTCCATTTCCTTTTGTCTATGTTGGGTTGGGTCTGATTCTGGTGGCAGGAGGCTTAATAAGTCTGTGTTCCCATTGTGTTCCCTCCTCGAAGGAAGCATCCTCATCATATGTCCAAACAACCTCAACTTGCATAAGGTTAGAGGCTGTACTCCTGGATGTCTGAGCTCACCCTGTATCTTATGTTGAGCCCAGCAACCATGTGCAGGAAAGTAATTTTGGCAGCTCCTATCCTTGATATTTTCTTGATTGAGGGTTAGAACATACAGTAGATCCACTGGAAAATGCAGAGCCTGAAGGTCAGCCCCCTCTCCACAAAGATGGTGTGTAAAAATGCCGCCTCCTCCTCATGTCATGTTTTACAATGATAGGCTATGTGCTCGCTTGGCTCAGGGATTTGTATCTCTATTACAACACGTCTATGGTGTGTTTTAACCAAGTGGCAATCATATAATCATCATATTTTTGTAGTAGCAACCTTTTGGAGTGACTGATAACCTGAAGTGTATAGCTTTGTTTTTCAGCCATGCAGAACTCTTCATTAGTCTTCTCCAGAGTTCTCTAAAATTAACATACTTCATGTCTGGGCTTTTGCTGTGCAGAGCAGAGGTTTATTCTGGGGGCCTGTGGCACTGTTCCTTTTACCATACTGTGATTGTAATTAAATCGAAGAGGTGCCAGTATTTACTGGCAAAGAGGGGGGTTAGACTCTCTCTGCTCCTCAAACAGCCCTCCATCTGTCTGATTGGATTGTGGTCCCAGGCAGTACCAGACATGACACTGAGGCAGCCCTGTCTGACCCCCCCCCCAACACAACCTCATGCTGTCTTTAATACAATATGACCTAGCCGGGGGTGATTCAAACGGAGCAGATAAAAAAAAAAAACACAATATATTGCATGTGTGTTTGTTCATGTATACAAACATGATAACAGAACTGAGAATCCCCCGAGGTTAGCACACACGATTAGTGTTTTCACTGTGATGTGTTTTCCCTGATAGACCCGCACAGCTCTGACATATATCAGATACAGCGGAGGTCGTAAAACGTTTAGTGTCAGAAGAGTATCGAAAAGGGGCAAAGGCACACAGATTTACTGTCTAGTGGCTTTAATGACTTAATGGTGCGGAGATCCGATAGAAAAATTGCAGCATGAAACATGGATCTCATTTTAATTGAATCCCTTGACAATATAATACATGTTTGAGGTTATATCTGTGAGCAAGCTGGACTCTGGAGTGTGTCTGGAGTGTCTTGGTGGCACAGTTTTTTTTTTTTTTTAAAGAAAAACAGAAATATGTGAAAACATTTTAATGTTGCTCTGAGTTCAAAACTAAAGCAAAACAAATTTGTGTGGCATATTTAACCTTGGGTGACTCTCTATTTCTCACTCTTGGATACAACATGGACCAACAAAACCACACACAACATTTCCCACTAAATGTTGTCGTCTACATCGATCAATCTGTTGCAAGAAAACCAATGGCAGCAGTTATTTGATTGAATTGTCACGTAAATAAATAACTCCCCCTCCGCCATATCTTCACATCTCTGAACAGGAATGCCCTGGATAACATATTGCATGAGAACAAACATGCTATTTTCTGCAGCTCTGCAGACTATAGTTAACAGGAACAGTTTTACTGTTTATCACCTTAAAAGTTGGAAAACATGTAAAACAACACATAAAAAACATGTTTTCTCCAAATACAGTCATCAGTCAGCTGAGACAAAAGCCTGAAATTTGATGTTTACCTTTGACACTCTCATATTGGACACTGGATTTGAGTGTTTCCTTTTGGTGTGTATCTCTCAAAGGCATGAAATAGCATCACTATTGTTCCATTTTCTGCTGATAAGACCCTGTTACCTCCTGTTTCTCGGACAGTTGTTCTGCAGCGACTACAAAGACTATGAGGACAGCGTGTCCTTGTCATTAGCTCAGCGTGGAAGCACCGGTCTTACTTATTACCGTCCTGCTTTAGCTCACCAGGAACTCCGTCCGGACATGGGAACAAAGGAATAAAAAAAAAAAAAGAAAAGCTGAAGAAGAGGCAGGAAGAAAGATACCCCCCTGATTACAGCAGTTTTAGGAATTATTGTGTGTGTGTGTGTGTGTGTGTGTGTGTGTGTGGGGGGGGGAGGGGGGGAGGGGGTTATGATTGAGGTTGGGGGGGCGAGTCTTTGGAGCCAGCGGGGGCCAGAGACTGAGCTGTGGGAGAGGGCCAAAGAGCCTCCTGTGGAGACACTGATCAAATATGGTGTTCAGGACAGTGATGGCGTGCACAGAGGGGGCAGATAGAGACACAGCCTTTGGTCTGAGTCACAGGGAGGAAGCAGAAGTCCTGGCGGGGGGAAATAAAAGTGAAGAAATGAAAGGCTTCTTGCAAGGTTTGTGTGTGGCAATGTGCCATTTAAGAGTGAAAGAGGTTTTTTTTTTTTTTAGAAATATCTCAGTTTTCCATTTCTTGCTCTCCTACCCTGCGTGCTCTCCCCTCATATTCACACTCACAATAATAAAGCAGCCCTTTTTCATCCCGCCTCCCAATCTCTCTCTGCAGAGTCAATCTTGGTGAAATCGTTTTTTTTCAGGCAATTCACCAAGGTTACGCTGGAACAAACCTCAGAACATGGCCATTTAGCCGTTTACTGAGTTTTTTCCTCAAACATGCACAAGGGCGCACTGAGACGGAGCATAAAATCCCCACTCAAAGCCCCTTTTGCTTCACAAACATGCCAGCAAATATCATTTTAATCTTCTGTAGCGTACATTTATTGCTCCTGACGGTTTGTTTATCGTAACATTTCATGCAATTATTGCAGCCACAGCAGAGCACAAAGCTCAGCAACTTCCACCGCTCAGTTATTATTAATGATGGATTTCTGCACTGTCTTCTTTTGATGGTAATTACTTTGTAACTAATCTCTTTTTGTGTGTTATATGTCCCTCTCTGGCTCCTGTACCGTCGTCTTTGTTTTTCTTCTTGTTGTTTCCTCTTTCTCGCCCGTCTTCTGTGTCCGTCATGCAATAAGGACTCTCTCCCTGTTCAGCTGAATGTCGGCATTCATCACGTCATCCAGGAACAATGCAACAGTCCCACTAACATGCTGAATTAGAGAACGAGATGGGATGTGAATTATGGCCCCTATCTTATTTCTATTAGCCGTAAAGTGGAAAAAAATAATTATACAACGAAAGACAAACTCTGACAGACATCGGCTCAGACTTACTTACATGTATACAGCTTTAAAATGGGACATCAAACCTTCCCTGTATGACAGAAAGTTATTGAAATAAGCTACAGGGGAAACTAAATGGAGATAAAACACTAGAAGGCTGATAATACATTATTGCTTTGGATTAAATATGTGTCTCCTTCAAGTGATATCTCACTTTTATCTCTCTCTGGTGCTCGCTCACATCAGCGCTGCAACATCACACAGGCCGATTGCATCTCATATGCAAGACAGCCGTGTGTGTGTGTGTGTGTGTGTGTGTGTGTGTGTGTGTGTGTGTGTGTGTGTGTGTGTGTGTGTGTGTGTGTGTGTGTGTGTGTGTGTGTGTGTGTGTGTGTGTGTGTGTGTGTGTGTGTGTGTGTGTGTGTGTGTGTGTGTGTGTGTGTGTGTGTGTGTGTGTGTGTGTGTGTGTGTGTGTGAGACATATAGGGACACATGCCAGTTGGCGTAGGCCAAAGTGAACAACTCTTTATTCCAAGGTGCGCTCTGTGAGCAACTGGGACAGGAAGTGTTAAAACAGCTGTCTCACTCTTTCACACTTTCTTTCCCTTTTCAGAATAATTTTCCAGTACCAAAGCGACTAATTGTACTTTAAGACTGAAAAACAAAATCAGACAAAGATGATTTCCAAAGAGCAATCCTGTCAAACTGCGTACTATTTCTGCAGATAGCTTTTTATAAGCAATAATTAAAGAACAAATAACCACTTGTTGTTGGAACTAAATGGATTTGATAATGATTAAATGTCAACACTACAGGGATTGAACATTCCATTTAGTTCTGTTTACACTGAGTTTATTCGATCAAACAAATTAGTTACTTGACAAGAAAAAAAACAACATTTTTAATCCCTGATTCCCAGAAGAACTTCACATTCTGGAAAAAACAGTTACACAGTCTGCTAAACATCAGCACTCGTGTTTCCAACACAGTGATGGTTTGGGACTAAGTCCCTTTTAGATGCAGTTGTTGTTAATTTGGCTGCATTTATTTTAGATTGAAGCATTGCAAATATTGGAAGCAATTGTTTGGCTCATGGGAAAATAAAACTATATTTGTTTTCTTAACTTAGAGTTAAATGATCAGACTGATACCACTCTCATGTCTTGACAGTAAATGTAGCTGATTTGCTGAGCGTCATATAAACACTGGTAACATTAGTTTGTATGGTTTTAATAAACCCTCTTACCAGTATCTACAAATCTGTCTTACAAATATTTATGCATTTATTTTTGTTCAATAAGTACAACGACAAGGTAAGAGCATCATTTGGTTCTTTTTTTAAGCTTAAGTGTGATTCTATTTCTTTATGTCAAGAAACTTTATTGAGTCTCAGCTGTTTTCCTAGTGACAGTGACTTGTTTTTATGCTAAGCTAGTTGAGCTAACCATCTTTCCAGTTGTGTTTTGGGAACTGAAGAGACAGATTTCTTTCTATATGAAAGTGGAACGTTCCAATCTTGCTTAATGTTAGATTTTAGCTGTTAAACAGTTCAGGGTCTCATTTGTCATATTTTGTGCTTCATAATGCCCCAAACATTTTATTTTTTTTATTTTTTCTTCATACAGATTTATTTCTGGGCATTTTGTGCCTTTACTGGAGAGATAGGACAGGGGATAGAGTCGGAAATCAGGGAGAGTAGGGAATGACAAAGAGAGTAGGGAATGACACGCGGGAAAGGAGCCACAGGTCGGATTCGAACCTGGTCTGCCCACTTGGAGGACCACAGCCTCCATGCATGGGGCGCGCGCTCTAGCCACTGCGCCACCAGCGCCCCACAAATATTTTCAATGGGTTACAAGTTGGGACTGCAGGAAGTCGAGTTTATCAGCCAGACTCTTTTACTAAAGAGCCATGCTGTTGTTATACGTCCAGAATGTGGTCTGGTATTGTCTTGATGAAATAAACATGACCTTTCTGACATTGTTGGCATCATTACAGTATGCCACTCCAAAACCTGAACCCATGGTTAAGCATTAATGGAGCCTTCACAAATGTGTAGGTCACAAGTCATGTGCACGTATGCACCCCCATGCCATGCTGGGTTTTGACCTTGGCACTGATAACAAAGCAAACTAGGTGGATGGTCTCTCTCCTCTTTAGCCCATAATGGGACGTCCATGATTTTGACTTGTCCGATGACATTGAGCAAGGGCCCAGAGAAGGGGACAACATCTCTGTATGTGGTTTATATAGAGTTTTGTTTTTTGCAGTTGAGTTTAAGCTTGGATTTGTGAATATAGAGATGAACTGTGCTCACAGACAATGGTTTTGGAAGTGTTCATGATCAATGATGTCCACAACTCAATCGTATCTGGTCTTTATGCAGGACCGTCTAATGGCCTGAAGATCACAGACCCCTGATATCGGTGGACTGATGATATCCCCAAGTTCTTTGGAATTTAACGCCAATGTCCCAACTTTTTGGGAATGTGTTGGCATTCAAAATGGGTATATTTTTTCCCCCCAAAACAATTACATTCCTCGATTCAAACATCTATTAGTGGTATCTGTGCTATTTTCACTTAAATGTGTTTTCTTTTCAGTGTTTCACAAATCATCACATTGTATTCACATTTTACACGACGTCACAACTTTTTTGGAAGGATGAGGTTGTAGAATTTTGACCGTAAAAAAATAAAAGAATAATACATTTCTGAATCTCCAAAGACGAAAAGGAACAGAGGAACATAAAAGCCAAATGCTTGATTTGTGTTAGCGGCATGACTTTCAATTTTTTTTCTTTTTCTCTTTCAACAAAAAAAGAATCAAAAGGTTGATTTCCAGAATAACCCAGCAGGCAATAAACATTGCATCAGCATGGCCAATTTTACTCTTTTTCTATGATATTCATACCATTTCTTGAATGTAAAATATTTTCATGCTGCAGGTTTTAGAACATTAAGCAATCCACATTTTTACGGCTGGCTTGATCAAAAAAGCTTGGACTGAAAAAATATAACATAAGATTAAAAACAGGTCTCAGTTTGCATCATCAGAGCTTCATCTGAGCAGTGATTTGATCGGTTTAACTTGAACTATCAACTAATTATAACAGAATTTTCACTCAGTATGACTTTCTGTGCATCACAGAGGAAAAGTCTGGATTAATATGGACCTAGAAGTCAGTCTGTTAGAAGAGATTATATTTCATGTAGACTATGCTTCTTATCAGATCCCCAGGGAGACTGACTAACCAGCAGGTTTCTATAGAAAACAGCTGGACTTCATTTCAGAGTAATATGACGTTTAAAATGAATGTATACATATCAGACCTCATTAGGAAACTGCTAACCTGGATTTTTTTTACCCTTATTAAGCTTATCTAGAATGCACTGATAGAATATTGCTAGCACTTCCTCAAGCATTTCCTGCAGCAAATGCAAGCTAAGTACGGGTAAAGGGTCTACTAGTACATTTAAGATGCTGCTGCATTCATACAAAATAAGGCATTTAAAAAGACTCCAACCTTGAACATTTCAAGGGTGCTTCGTTATATTAATCAAAACATAAGCAAATGTTGTAATGTGCTGTTTTTCAGGTGTGTCTTTCATTTACACTCCCTCTGGATGAGAGGAACTGAAATGCATCTAGACTTCTTTTATTTCACATGTAATGAGCCGATAGCCAGCAGGTAGCTGCTGTCTCTCGCTGTGTCTCATTCTTTATTGATAGTTTCCCTTTCAAACACACTTCACCCACCCCCCGCAGCCTGCAGGGGCCAGGTAGACGATGTGCTTCATAGTTCGCCCTGACACCAACTGTAATCCTTAGACACAGTGAGCAAAGGGGCTAAGGACGGCTTTTCAAAGAGAAAACAAGGGCAGGTTTTGTTCATAAAATATGACATATGTCTGAAAATGGGTTCCTGTTATGCTGATACGGCTCATCCTGAGGCGTTCCATTGACAACCCACAGCAGGCGACCAGCGATTAATCTCTCCCCCACTCAACCTGCAGTGTAGCAGAGGGACTTCTCAGACGCATATCGGAAGAGCTGCGGTGAGAATCGGCTAGGAGGAAAGCTGATATTTTATCCACCCAGGGTTCCTTTGCAACACCACCGAAGTGCTTCTGTGACACATGGAGAAACAAAAGAAACATTTCTCCCTGAGTTAAATGCTCAATATGTTCAATGTTGCTCTGCTGTGTTCGAAGCAGCAGGACTGCCAGTGTTCAGTGGAAAAAACTTATTTTTTATGTAGAGATTTGTTTAAATATCTTGAGGTTTACTTTATACTAAGTGCCTCTCCTTAGTGCAATTTAAAAACATAATATTGATAGGACAACACTGATTACTGACGTTGAGCTAGCTTTCCATAACATAATACTCTACTACCACACTGTTGTTGTTGCTTATCTTAACCCAGCATTCTCCCTGGTATCATAAGAGAGCTTTTTTCATGGCCAATCGTTAACAAAAGAAAAGCCGAGCCTCCTATTATGAATTATCTACATGTTTGTTATACAAGCAAATGTTAATTGAAGGAGGGTTGTATATGAATGAAACCATTTATTGTATCACCATTAATCTAAAATATCTGAACATATATATATGTTCCTAATTCGGATTAAAAGTACAGTCCAGTAAAAGTACGTGTTGAAACTTCCACTGCGTGGAGGTCGGAGGCCTGTATTAGGCTGTGTGGGGTCTATTAGATTTGCTGCTTTGGTGATAGATCGGTTAACAAACCTGAGCTGATCTGGTCATTAGTAAAGAACACAACAACTTTTTTTTTTCAACCAATGCTGGTTTTATATAGCCAGTCGTGGTGGGAGTAATTAACAAAGGTGCATTAGTCTAATGAGTAGCTGTGTTGGTCCTCGTGAGAGAAATTAAGGCTGCACATTCTGAGGTATGCTCCAAGTTCATCTTGTTGGAGGTTGTGGGAAAGCTTATCGATTGTCTCCCGCTGTTTCTGTCAAGTCTGAGAAAGCCCGGCAGAGGAAATATGCAGCTCCAGTCCTGCTTATCAAAGGTTCAAAGAAACAAAGGGGCTTTGGCTGTGCTTTGAAGGGGCAGAGATGGATACATTCCAAGGGCAGAGGTTATTAGTGTTTTAATTAGGAGTAAGAGACACAGTCACTGGCACACATAGAAGGATGACGAACCACAAATGTAATTCAGAGGAAATTAAAACATACTCAAATTGACATTAGAGTGAGTTAATATACTAATTAATACAATTATTAAATTAAAATGAAAGAAAAGGTGATCAATGGGGAATCTGGAATGAATAGCTGTGAAACTTATATATTAATCCACAGAGGGAAATGCATTCACAATATTTGTTGCCCTGCTGTTTGGTTACCAATAGGATTATATGTATAAACGTCCCATGACCCAGAGGCTTTGAGTTCATTAGAAACATCACACAAACAAAACACTGCAGTGTTAACCGACAAGTCAATTATATTTAATCCTTCTTAACCTCCATTTACAGAAATAAACTTGTGAATTTGCATACATACATATATATCTATATATATATATATAGATATATATGTTTTATTTAAGTTAGAGTTTCTGTCATGCATTTAAAAATGTACAAAAAGTATTCACAATATTTCAAGATCCACTCCTCCGAGCATGAAACCAAAGTGCCTGTAAGTAATAAAGTCAGCAAGAAAAACTTTAGCACAAATTCTGAGCCAAACAAAGACGACTTTCCTAATATGTCACCTAATTGTTCATTAATTATATCATAAATCACAGTGACAATGACAGCTAGTCCCAATTACAAATGTCACGGTTGGCCTGGCCCTCTATCAAGCTTCATTGTCCCTGGAAAGCAGATTGTGTACAAATCACCTTGTTTACTCAATACCATAGGTCATAGAAAAACACAGAGCAGACTTCTTCACACGGTAAACTTTCTATATATGTATTCACACGTTCAATGTATGTTACATCTTACAGTGGTGTGTTGAGATGACTCACTTCATTTGAAAAAGAAGCTAAATTAAGACATAAGAGTGGGGAGTCTGGTTTAACAAGGGCCTGTTTAATTAAATGAATGAATGTTGTAGCTTGACCTATTTTTGTCCTGATAATTATGAATATAAATGACTGGAAATGCTATGTAGCTTTAACCTAGATTCCAGGATTATTTACTGTCTTTTTGGACTCATCCATAAATAGTAACAATTACATTTTTTTACTTCATGAAAGGGGCTTTCTTTGGCTAGCTAAGCATATTGGTCATTTATGACTGGAGTATAACCATCCTGTGATTGTGTAGGTTCTCAGTAATCCAGGTCATGGTAAATTTGAAGCTTGATCCAAAAGCAACTGGACTGGTTGAAGATCTTGAAGACATTTCACCTCTCCTTCGAAAGGCTTCTTCAGTTCTAAACTATCTGGTGAATTGGAGCAAGAAATTTAAGCCTCTGTGGATCATTAGCATGCTAATGATCCTGTGTTAAAAAATAATAATGAATCCTGTTATTGACCCTTTTTACTGTATATAAGCAGTGGAATAAGTGTCAATAATGTTGTTTTTTTTCAAATACATTCAAATGGGTTGGCTGGTTAAAACACTAAAAACATATTAATGATACAAAAAAAACATTGGTGTAATAAAATGTGTTTTGATGGAAGTCATTATATTACTTCTCATTAATCACGACTCATGACTTGCTTTTGATGTAAATAGACTTGAGCTTGTATTGTGCTTTTCTGACCTTTGACTACTCAAAGTGCTTTTACACCTCGTTCACACCTACCCATTTGATGCAGCTATGTAAAGCGAACATCAGAAGTAACTAATCCATTTCATACACAATTGTACACCACAGACGAGCAACTTGGGGTCTTAAGGACACATTGTAGCTACAGGAGCTGGGGATTGAACCCCCGACCTTCCAGTTGGGAGACGACTGACTCTACCACTGAGACGCAGCCGCCCAACATTTGCTGTCAACAATTTATCAAATTCATCTTGCCCAAGAAAGCAAAAATGTTGTTGAACGTGGATTTAATAGAAATATGACTGAAAACTCAAATATTCTAGTTTCAGTCTTTCATTTATTCTTTGAGGAACTTCACAATGAATCAGGTATAATTATTTGCTCCTTTGCAGGCAGAACAAGCCACAGACTCTAGGTACTATCCATCTTTGTTTGAAATGAATTCAAATTAAAAAAAAAAATTAAAAAAACATGAATCATTTTCAATCAGCTTGATCAGTCAGAATATTGTTTGAACAACTTTTTCCGTGGATTTAAGCAGCGCTCATACAGAACTTTTGCAGATATAAGCAGTGTTTCCGTACTTTTGTTGCCTTCTATAAATAATGCATGCGCTGTGTAAGATCATATTGTTGTTCAGGTGTTCTAGAACCACACGTTGGCAGGGCGTCCTTTCAACCTGTTTCCCCCTGAGCCCTGAAGATCCACCGTATAAAAACTCGGCCCTGCTGTAACAAATTTTGTATGATTCTCCTTTTTTTTCTTTTACACTGTCCATTTGTATTCAGTGTGCGTGTGAGTGCCAGCAGCGACAGCTATTTAGCATTATATTTGAATGCCTTTAAAAGGACCTCTTCAAAGCAGCATAGGCATGGTAACAGGGAAGAGAACAAATAGCAGATGGTGTTGGAACTCTACGTTCACATCAGGGGGTGATGCTAATGTTCATCATTCATTAATACTGGAGACAGTAATTTGAAAAAAAAAAAAGAAACAGAACACATTGCACATGTTTTTTCTTCTTCGTGAGTTATTCCATCCACTGCGGGCTGCACAAGACAAGATTAATATGTGTGTAGTATGATCGAAAGAGGTCGATGATTATGGATGCAAGGAGGGAAGGTCTCTTAGCTAAAGAGGTCATTATCTGCTGTGTACTCTGAAGAGATGAAAGGATGGACTGTGAATAACTATCAGTCTGTAAACACACCAATCAATTTATTAGAACGAGTAATTGACGAGGCTTCGGTTCTTAACCACATAGTCATTTTCATATTCGGATGTGCCTTACATAGACAGTCATACAGAATACTAAGGTCGCAGTCAAGTATTTACCTCTTGAAGATACATTGGATCAATCATGGAAACCCCTCAGCTATTGTCTGACAACATTATGGCCTATTAGAAAAACAGCCAATTTTTCGAGGCTTCCTGTATTAACCAGTGGTTATTGATAAAAGACTTCCACCCAAGACTTTTTGTGTCTGTTATGTGCCACCGTTACAGTCTGACAAGCCACTGGAGGAGCGAGAATGGTGTTGGAAGTAGAGAGACAATGTTGAAGAGTGTATTGCTGTTTTCACTTGCATGCTCATATCTGTTTAAAGAGCTCATTTAAAGCTAACCTTCATTACATGGCCGCCAAAAGGTTTCGGTTCTGCTCACAGCCGTTGGATTCAGCCTCTTTGTCTCTCCTTCCGGCTGTGTTTTCTGGTCATGACCAACGCCTGCTGAGACGCAACTGGATGATAATTGTATAATTGGATTGGTCTGAACAAACACATAGAGATCAGAGCTAGAAAAAACAGTTTCCATGCTATGTGTAGAGTTAACTCTGAGTGGCTTTGTTAGCAATTTATTCCATGTCCATATTGAGGTCAGTTTAAGACACCTCCTGCCTCACCCTGAAACTCTGATATCTAATCAATAAACAATCTGTGACTGGATCTACACTACCAATCCCCATCTATCTCTCACTGATCTCTCTTTGAATCGTTCTGTGAATTTACCAGCCACTGCCTGCATGCTGAATGAGACAGCAGAGTGATACCTCCACACACATCCCAATACTGGATTTGGAATTGTTAAACTTCAATATTCACACCAATAACCTTTATAAATAATACCAATATGTCAGTACTTCAGTAGACATAGCTCTGTTATTTAGTGCTTTATTTAAAAAATAACATAGGAGAGCTCAAACAGAGTCCCCTATACACGAAATGATGCAGTAGAGATTCCCACATTTGTGAAAATTACATAGGTCAGCCCAGCCAGAGTGGAATGACTTGACCACTTTTCCCCGTCAGGTAATTAATGTGAATAATAGATGTGAAAAAGATTCAGCAGTTTTTTTTTGTTTAGCTTGTTTTGTATGTTGCCAAAGCAGTTGTTTCTGCTTGACTGATGTCTACAGAAAAAAGGGGAAATAAGTTAGAACTACATTTAGTGATTCTATGTGAGTCTCGAGCTAGAAAAACTCAATTGTTTTTTTTTTTTTTTAGATTTAGTTTTTGGGTTTTTTGCCTTTATTTAGAGATGGGACAGTGCATAGAGTCAGAAAAAAGGGAGAGAGAGAATTGGGAATGACATGCAGGGAAGGAGCCACAGGTCAGATTCAAACCCGGGCAAATCGCCTTGAGGACTATGGCCTTCATACGTCGGGCCTGTGCACTAGCTAGTAGGCTACTGGTGCCCCTGCACTTGTGTGTTTAGCTGCAACATATTACACTGCGAAATGTAGGAGCAACAGCATGAAGACTGTAAACTTAACAAACCAAGTCTCAAAAATGACCACTTGCAATTTAAACAACTGTGATTGAATAGAAAGACTTGATAGAAAGAGAATTAATTATTTGCGGAAATCCAATGTTTTCTAATGACAAAGATAATGAAAGGCATCAAAAGTGTCTTGCAGGTTAAGTAAAAGACTCATGCACGCTGTATTTGAACTTAAGTGGCGATGGCCTCAAAAGCTGCAGCAGCTAAACAAGTTCCAGTATCTACTAATCTTGAACTGCTACAACTGAAGACCTGTCTTAGACACCTATCCAAATGGACTGAAGGTTCTTCCAGACAAGGTCTCTCTGCGCGGCCTCATATATGTTATCCACACGAGTGACTGGAAAAAAAACGCACACTCAGAGAAGTTTTTCTCATTGTCTTTGCTCAGAAAGGCTCATTGTTCTGCATCATCCGCTTGTCTCCTGACCTTATCTCTGTTCTTGCCAAATGGACAAAGCAACAGTACAGTCATGCATCCTGTCGAGAAGTGCCTAACATTATTGGATTGTTGGACTCGCCGCCTGAGATTGAGCGCAGAGATCTCATTTTCTGTTCTTTTGTTTCTCTGTCTCTCTCTCTCTCTCACTATGTTATCACTTGTTTTCTCTCCTCCACCCCCCATCTCCTCTTACTGCCTTCTCCCCTTCGTCTAATCCCTCCTCTTTCTCTCTCTCCTCTCTCTTTATATAGACCTGCGTCGCCAAGCAGTGGGAGGTTCAGTCACAGGCATAATTCAGAGGTCATTTTACAAGTGTAGCTGCTAATTAACAGAAATGGAATGAATCATTTCAAAGCGAGACAAAATGCAGCCCTCCATTTCATCCTGTTGTTTTTTTCCCCCTTCCTCTTGTCTGGTGTTGCCTCTCTTAAAAGTACTCCAAAAACACTTGATCACTTCTATTTCCATGGACACAGACACTGCTAGCACACTGGATTAGCATGTTCTGAAGAGCAAATGACACTCGACCAAATCCATCCAATTGTGTCGTGCTACAAATGACATTAATTTCACATGAAGAGCCTTTGCTGCTTTCACCATTTTTCAAACTTACTGACCTCTGTGTGTAGTTCTCTGTGACTCAGTTTGCTTCCCACATGTCGAGTTTCATAAAGATACAGTAGATCTCTGTAACACTCCTAAACGACAACAGAGACAGCATCCAATCATGTGTTTACCCATCACATAGCTTAATTTATAGCCATAGAAAAAGACAATTTCCCCCATGTTCTGCTTTGATTTATTTTCCTAATGATGACATTTAGAAACCCATGTCCTTTTAAAGTACAACATTAAAATGGTTGATAGCAAAGAGTACTTTTATAAAATAATACATCACTTATCATTTTGTGAGGCTGTTATTTCAGTCATTCACTGAAAAAGAAAATATTAAACTTCTATGGGTCTACTTTCATATGAGGTGTCGTCATGTGCATGATGATTTCATAAAATGTTATATACTCCAAAGGGTTCAACTTTCAAATCTTTAATTTTCTACCCATTTTATCAAGGCTTGATTAGCATACAGGGAAAGGGGGGAAACTGGCTTTAGGGACCCCTTAGGCCCTATATTCACTCGTTGTGAATTGGACTGTGTTTAACTTTATATAACTGCAAAGCTTTCTGCAAAATGATTTTTCTTCATGTGTGGTGAAAAGGTTCTCCGTCAACATTGACATGGTTTATATTCTTACTGTAAGGAGTTTTTAAATGCTTATAGAATGGACTGAAACGAACAGTGAGGCCTCTATGAGCTTTGAAAGCAAACAGAAAAGGGTGAGTTAGATGGTGAGTTAGTTAAAATACAGCAGGATGAGAGGTTTTTTTTGTAAGAATAACAGTGCTTACACACATTAACAGGACAAGTTCAGCAAAGAGATAAGAGGCATGTTTTGTCCACAGACAGGTTAAATTCAACACAAGCTAAAGGTTACTCACAGAAGCTTGAGATTGCCACTATAATGATAAACAGTACCTCATTATCCAGTGGCCGTCTCTCTTTGCAAATTGTAGATTTTAAGCTCCTGTGAGAAGTTTTTCGTTGGTTATGAAACAGACTGAAATCAGTACTGATGTTTCTAAATTGACCGTTTGCATAAAGATTGATCATTTTCATACAGTTATAATGCCTAAAATGGGATATCAAGGCAGAATGCTGCATTAAAAGCCATTTTTAATCTTCCAAAGCAAAGATCCTCAATACGTTTGACTGCATTTTAAAAGAAAGGAGGATGAGATTTTTTTGTTGTTAAAAAAAACCCTACTTCGGCAAGAACAAAATCAGATAAGAGTTTTTGTCCAGAAGTGCGGCTGTAATCGACTCAAACAAGAAGTTTCTTTATAATTTATTTCTTAGTGTTGTTCTATACATTGATTATTTTATAGATCTGGTAGGTCTTTGTTCATATTGACTTACCTTAGATGTGATTAGAGATGCATTTGCATCATTGGACCCACCCTCAAGCTTTCTTGAATGTTGACCCGATATTCCACGAATCTGAACAAGTCGCCAATCCACCACATTGACGACAATTCTGTGTAGAAAGATATCACTGTTTCACTTAACCTAACCTGCACTTGTGCTGCAACAGGAAATTAGAGCATTCAACAAGCAAAAGATTTATGGTATAATTACATCTCCCCCAAGGCTAGAATAGCTCTCACTGTGGTTTCAGCAATAATCACATATAGGATGCAATTGTGCTTGAAGTGCATGGTAAACAGCTGGTTTTAGAGTTAGCAATGATCACTTATACACAATAGAAAATGAGTGAAAAACTGGTGATAAGAAGAGAGACTTTAAAATTGAACTTCTAATCAATAATTCAAGCATGAGATAAGCCATCCTCATCCCATACCTTTTTAGAGAGACTTCTGTGAATGACGGGCACAAGTAAGAGTGTGTGCATATGAATATGGTAAAAGCAGAGGTGTCTCGTTACAGGTGATGATATTGCAGCCTAGATTGATGTCATAGTTCTGCCTCCGCCGAGGAATCAATGACATGGCTGCCGGCACGAATCAGGCTCACAGCTGCCATGAGGATGAAATGCAGCTCGAGGTTTGGATTGGAGACAGGTGGATGGATAGTTTTGAACTAAATTAAACAATAATTGGACCGTGGATAGATTGGAAATGTTTATTTATTTCAATGTGTGACAACGAGAGTAAAATAAAAAGGTAAAGGAATAGTTTGTGAAGGAGGAATGAGGTTCTGTGAGATGATAGAAAGGGAGGAAAGGAAGTGTTTGGGTGGGAAACGTGGACGGGCTGGAAACATAAACACAAAAGGCATCGAGTTAAACTGGAATTAAATTGCATCTTTTGTGCTGTAACATACAAATCTGCACTTTGTGGTGGTGTTTAATTAAATTTACCTCCCCGTCCCCCTCCTGCATCTGTGAGCGACCTGAGCGGGGATTCAATGAGAGCAGCCCCGGTACGCCAGGTTAAGCCCGGCACCATGTAGCCGATGGTCCCCCCAGGAGTCAAACAGGACGCGTACCGTTTTTAAACTATAAATAAACAACAAACCTCCCGTTTGACTCCGGGGAGGACTGTACATGGTACGTGTTGCGTAAACTTCAATGTGTATCCTGCCTTACCTGAATGTGTGTGCAACTATCCTGTCTGTGTGAGGGATGCTTTATGCAGTTGTTTTGCCTATTTGCAGTGCGTTTGTTTCTTTTGCAGCGCGTTTGTGTCTTTGCAGCGCGTTTCAGCCTTTGCATTTGCTTTGGAATGTGCAACGTTTCTATATATGCTGCAAGTTTTTCTAAATCTATGTGTTTCATCAGTTGCTGAGTGTTTGATCCCTACCGGCCACCGTTAAAAAAGGCTTTAGACATGCTACTATGAGAAGTGTGAAAACATTTCTTCATTAACCTTTGCCAGGCTGGATCAGTCTGGGTAATTATTTGGAGACGCTGGATATTTCCCCAAAAGTCCTTTGTCTTACCCTCTTAATAATGACAGAAAAAAAGGAGTAACAATTAAAAAGGCCTACAAAAGTTAACAACTACATCTGGTTTTAGCTTGACTCAACATTTTTTAGCAATTAATTTTTCCTGGTGCAGAATAGTTTTTTCTGCTTAATCTCTGGATTCCTCTCAAGACTCATTTACTACCAGACTGGATATATCAGCACCACTTAGACTCTTAGAAATAAACTCGCCACCATGCAAAAGTAAATGCCTAAAGACTTACACTTGGGAGGCAGCCAGAAGGCAAGAGACTAAACAAGTCATAAAGCAGTCCTTTATTTTCCTCTCCCTTCACACACTAGCTCACGCTCTCACGGTCACCTCAAAATGTGTGGAGGTCGATGTTAATGGCATCAAGGAATAAAAACAGTGTCTGTTGTTATTCCAAGAAATCTCTCCCTGTCACTTGCCTCTGCTGTAGACCTCATTTTACGAGTCCCTTCAGCAAAGTAATTCAGAGTCAAATTTGAAGGACAGATAACTTTGCATATGAAGCCTGATATATAATGCTGACATAAGTAACCTTGTTTGGGGTGTGGTTAATGAGATAATGAAACAGTCATATTTTCAAAGTAGAATTCGTTCATTTTTTTCAGTGTGTTTTTGCAAAATGACATTACAAATGAAAAGGCAGTGTTACCTAAAAAATATTTTCACTATTTTGTCCATCTAATGCTAATCAAGTTTTGCATTATTATGCAGTGGCTGTTTAAAGGTGACTGTGACAGTGGCGCAGCCAGCCGTAATACACAATGTGCGTACATTTTATAACTGGTGCAATTTTTTTTTCTATGAAAACAAAACTGTAAAAATAGCAACCCGTGTGTTTACTTCTTTTTCCTTTTTTTCCTCTTTTCTGTTCCTGAGCTGCAGTCTATGGCTGCGTCCACTCACCAACGTCATGAGCCATACATAATAGATACGGTCAAGGGTTATTATATCATTACATTTCTGATGCTGAACCGGGAAGTTAGTTATTGTGAACTAAGTTTGTGTATATATGTTGCGAACTATAGCTCCCATTAAGCCCCTTTTTTGGCAACTTGTGGCTAATCTGAGTCTTGGTAGCATTGGTGTGCATTCTGTCTCTCTCTCTCTCTCCTTCTCTCTCTCTCTCTCTCTCTCTTTCTATCTCTCTCTCTCTCTCTTTCTATCTCTCTCTCAGTCACAGTGATATGTGTGCTCGGGAACCTAGAAGATAAAGGTGTCATACATGCACTGGTGCAACTACCTCTGTAAAGTAGTGTTCTAAGTGACATCTAATACAGTTCACATCTCCACTTCTTACATATGAATGCAGTGTCATTGATACAGCTAACAATCTAATAGCCTAGCTTAAAGGGGCTATATGTAACTTTTTACATGTATAAATCGTTTTTTATCGCTCATTAATAAGCGAACGGTTAACTGATGTGAAAAAGTAGATGTTCACTGTCTATCTGTGTCGCCTGTATAAAAAGTTTCCCCGGGTTGTATTTTCTGCGAAAGCTCCAGGAAGTGACATTTTATGCACGTTCTCAACGTCCTCCTCACTCCGCTCCGCTTACAGAGATCAACAGTACAAACTCATCACACACTCCCGCTACAGCCAGAGGCCGCCTTCCACACACTTCTATCCGCCCTAGGAGCTCTCAAAGGCGGACAAACTCATCACACACTCCTGCTCTCAGCCAGTGCCTGCCGAGACTGTCGTTTGTAGGATGGTGAATGAATACAGACACACAGACTCCTTCACAGACTTTCACATGTGTATGACCACTTACCTCCTCTGTAAACATTATGCCGGTAAATATCCAGTGTTTCGTGGCCGATGGTGATGCTCGTTTGTGTACGTACGAGCAAGTATGACGAGCACGCGAGGGAGAGCGAGCGACAGGTTACTGGTGCAGTTCGCCTAACAGCCATGGGGTGTCGCTACAAACGCAGTATTTTTGAAAGTTACATATAGCCCCTTTAAAAATGGCCTTTATTGCTCTCTAACTAAACAAACCATATAGTGTCCGCTTTTAAATCTTTACGAGTGGATGTAACGTAAATATCCAAGTGTGCAGAAATATAGAGGAAGTCAAACAGCTCATGTTGTTGTTGGAATCACTATTTTCAAATACATCACCAACGCTCTGGCTAGTATCCCTCTCTGATTTATGATATGACGGATAACGTCTGTTCTACCATCGTCTCCCAGGGTGAATCTGATTGAATACACACACTGGAGTAAAGCCAGGGGATTCACTGGTTTGTGACTGTCAAACAATGTGCCAAATGTCTCTGTGTACCTATGTCACAGAGACGGGGGCACTATGCTGAAGAAAAGCTGGTATATCATCACATACTGAAAATGTAAATATAATGTGAAAACAATAGGGGCCATGGTGGAAAGCAGGTGCAGTTGAGACAATAAGGCATTTTTTTTCTTAGTTTAATTGGAGAAATTATAAATTGAAGTATGAATAAAGGAAAGAAGTACCTTCATAGCCACCCAATTACTGGATTATCTATTGTCCTTACATACTTGGGCAAACTTTTTCATTTTTTAATCCAATTACTGTATTTTAACCACACGCTACACAGTGATTATAAAAAAGCTGCTCACTGTGGATCTAGTCCAATGAAAAAAGCTGCTGATAGCGGTAGCGCAGGTCTGTGCCAGCAGAGTTTAAAGTGTAGAGTTCTGCAGGCGGTTATCAGGTGAATAAGAGGCAAAGCCACAGAGGGGAAGGTAGTCATGGGAGCGACTTCTGCAAAAGTCATTTTGGCAGGTAGCAAAACACTTTCTGCTGAGCAAGGCTGAAAAGTTTTGGATGAAGAAGAGACGAGCAGACATGCATCACAATTCAGTTGTTCAATTCTATGGGGACACAGACTAATCGCTCCTTCAGCTTTAGGTCCAGCACCAGAGGAGTTGCAGAGTATTATAATAAATGACATAAGCAGAGGGTTTGAGTGAAGGACATTCAGCTTGCTGCTGGTATGGGCAAAATGTGATTCTATGATTGGATGAAGGAGTGTTTTCTAGAAAAGAAGTAGATGTTTTATGATAGATAAAAATATGAGTCTACGTAAAAAACACCCACAAAATTCAAATAATATACAGTTTATCTTACGGTTTCGTTACTGCATTGATTAAGTATTGGACTTCCATAAAGTCAAAGAAGTAAAAGAGAAAGATTAAAAAAAAGACAACTGTCAAAATATAGAGCCAGATACCCTGATAGTGTGAGTGAAGCTGAAATCATGAAATCCTCCTCTTTTGGGAATGGTTGCTCAGGAGGTAGAGATCCTTCACTATTTGTATGATCAGGGGTTCAAACCCCCAGAAGCCAATGCACTGGTCAAAGTGGCAAGATACTGAACCCCAATTGTTCCAAAGGGCACAACCATCAGTGTTTGAGTGTGTGTGTGTGTGAATGTTGATTAGAATACGTCTGGAGGAGCAGCTAACTTGCATGGCAGCTTTTATTCACCAGTGTGTGAAATCCCTCTTCTTCTTTCAAATCCCAACAGAAAATGTACTTAATATAAGGACAGATTTATTTATGTATAATTAAGATGTAGGTTACCAGATATTGAATACAGATTCAAATTGTTAAAAGCCTGCTCAGTGAGGTTTTGGCCAAATCAAATATATAGCTTGGAACAAAAGCAAAACGAAGTTGATGTTAACAACAACAAAACTTCTACTTTTGTTTTCATAGGAAGCTGGAAACCTGGTCTCCTGGGTGAAGGTCCAGTGTTGTTTGGTCTATCCAATTGGGCCTGACTGCTGCCCCAGACGGACTTTCTTCGTTTTTCTGCTACACCATCAACA
Source organism: Labrus mixtus (assembly GCF_963584025.1). NCBI lineage: Eukaryota > Metazoa > Chordata > Actinopteri > Labriformes > Labridae > Labrus > Labrus mixtus. Next base: position 14,805,656 of record NC_083619.1, read on the forward strand.
GCACAACCTGTGAGAAATATGAAAACGCTGACATTAGAGTAGAAGTACAAGTAGAAAACCTGATGTGTCTTAAGTAGTGGTTAAACGGTATCTCTTTTGTGACAAAGCCTTTGGATTTAACAACTCGTAAATGAGAATGGACTGCACACAGTACATACATTGTACACCATCCTGGTCAAATGAAGGTGCTTCTAAAACTTGCACATGGTGTTCACATAGTGCACATATATATTGACAAAACACAGGATGCATTTTAATAAAGCTGTAAAATGCACATTACAGATAAAAAATCCTTATTGAAAGTATGTCCAGTTTTCAACAGGTTACTCATTCCATACAGTCTCCATTGAGGAGAACTATGACATTATACAGCTCATGAAAGAAATGTAACTATACGATTTCAATCTTCACATTTTGGAGATATTTGTCATTGTTTAAGGTGTCTCAATTAAAGCGAGATACGGCAAAATGGTGTTTTCCTCAGTCAGATGCTGATCTTCAGCTCAGAGGGTTGGAAAGCGCAGCACAAACATGCAATCTGGTAATGGAAACTGAAGTCTTTGATAGTGATCCCCATGGGCGGCATCAGCTTGAATTCTGTGATGGGCTTGTGTGAAGCCCGACAGAAGGCTACTACTGTGGGGTCAAAGCTACACTGGGAGACAACACGTGCTGAATACATTTGAAAAACACTACGCTTTGATATTCAGATCAGCCTGCTCTCTGTTGGGAAGAGCCTGAGTATAATTATCCAAGGGAGCATGTATGTATGAAAATGCATGTTGAGTTTCTGCACTGACTAAAACATTCAAGGATGATGCAATCCAGCAGCTCAAATCTCACTTAATGACCATGCGTAGCTTCATACAGTAGATCATACTGTGCATACATGGGACTCTGGTAGAAGTTAATATGAAAATGATGTCCATAATAAAGAAGCACGCAATTTTTTTCTTGTCTTCAAAACAAATTAGCAAATTACTTCCAATATCCCCAAGCAAACCAGTCAACAACCATTTTAGAGTGCTATCTTTTTTAGCATCATTTCCATGATTAAGAAAATAACGAGCCTGTGCAACCTCTGTGTTTCACATTAATCAGGGATCTCACAGAAGAAGAAGAAACATGCTGGTATCTTTTCAGTGCCTTAAAAAGGGAACTAACTTTGAAAGCAGTCGATGGTAGATAAAACATTCTGGACCCAACCTTTAATAATTCTTAAGTCTTTTCTATCTGTAGATTTAATCATTGCACAAAAGTCATTTTCAACAGAGCAAGGATATTATAACCCGAAGGTTGTATGGGGTTTGTCCTCTTATTTAATCAGATGATAGAACAGCCATGATTTTAATTATTGATAATAAACCTTATGAAATATGGTCCCTTCACCCACCCCCTGTCTTTTCCATGCATCAACTGATGTATTTCTTTTTTTTAATATAACTAATCCATCCTTCCTTGGCTTCCTTAGTTTTGAATAGATTTTAACTTTAAACAAAAATAGTCTTAAGGCAAACCAGAGATGTGACAGAATTGACCTAGATGTTTTGCACTGTGTTCTTTTTGTCTTGTGAAAATTGCTCTGTCTCCATCAAATAAACAAATGAATATATTTATTATTGTTTGTTTAAAACCACTCCAGACTGTACCCCGCCTCTCGCCCAGTGACAGCTTGGATTGGCTCAAGCCCCCCGTGACCCCAAATGGGAAAAAGCGATATAGATAATGGATGGATGGATGGGTGGATTGTTTGTTTCAACCTTTAACTTAATAAACAAGATAACCCCCATTCCGTATCAATAGTACTCCATCTAATCATCAAATACATGCACTGGGCATGATTTTAAATTTCCCAACACAGCCGCATAATCTGATCCATGTTATATTGAGCTGAAAGGTATATCTGCACAGGGCGATGGCTCTGCTTCTGCATGCAGTCCAGTAATGTCAGCTCATATCAGTCACATCATGCCCCATGTTCCCAGTCTAATTTCCATTGTCTGACCCAGCCGCCCTCCACTTGAAAGGCTGATGGTGGAGATGTTGCTCTTCTCCTTCTAGGATCGCAGTACAATGCCCTCCAGACACTTCATCACTCCAACATCATCAGTGACAAAGACAGGGATTTGACTGACAGCTCTTCGTATATACATTAGAGAGATTTTTTTCTCTCTCAGATATCAATTCTGATACCTAGACTTGGCGTGCCAAAGCCCATCTCATGCTGCTGCAATTATTAATTAACATAACATCAGCAGAATATTGGTGGAATAACATTGATTGCTGACATTTTGTTAGCTTTGCCTAACATCACACTCCCTGCTAGCTGTTGTTTGTTATTGTCACACAATTGGATTATTGTATATACAGTATGCTCACAGACAGTACACACATGAATAAAACAACCATTGTGACATTTTTTTTCTTCACTCTTCTTTCTTTTACGCCCCTGCATTGAGCATCCTCTCTTCACATACGCCTAATATTACACGTGCTGAATTTATAAGCAAAGTGATCAGGCCTATGGCTCATAGGCCGGCTTAGTGCCTCTTGATCCACCCTCAGCTGCATGCAGTGGCCTGCCGAGGTCTGTGATGGGCTTGACAGCTCCATTAGAAAAAGAGAAGGTGATTGCATTCTGTTTCAGCCCCACAGCATGCATGACTAACTAGGCTCAGCAAGGGCGAAGGGGGGGAGAAACCCGCTCGAGCTATGTTACGTTGGGTTCATGTCAGTTTTAAAACAAAGCTTTTGTGTAAGGATGGCTTACCTTTCAAACGCTGTCATAGTGACTGAGGTTGTGAACATAGGGGTCCACTATGTTAGCGTGCTGGAAGAAACCAGGTTACTTGGAGAAATAAAAAAAAATGCATTGAAAATCATAAAGGGGCTAATCACAAGAAGTTATATCATGACACTTTATATACAGAGCATGTATAGACCCTTCTCTTGACCTACAGTATATCATTTACAGATACTGAACTGTATTCCCAAATATTCCAAATATTGGCAAGAAAACATTGAAATAAGACAGACAAATACAACAACAACAACAACAAAAAGAAATACAAATTAATAGTAGCCAGGCCCACAATGATAGTAAAAAATATAACCACTAACTGCAATAAACACTAGTGTTGATATAAGTGTGATTGATAATAATTATTATAGCAGTTTGAGCCAAGCGGGTCCACGGAAGCAGACACTACAAGAATCCACAGGAAAGTGTGTGAGACAAGGGTACGCAAAAGCTTCTGGAAAGATATAGAATGAGCAACATGTACTCATTTGACATGAATGAATGTAGAGAGCTTGGTGAGTCAGTGAAAGCCTATGGCAGCATAACTAGGGTCTGAGCCAAGAAAAACCTCAGCCGGCACTAACTATTACTTCACCAAAAGGTTTGAAGTCTACTCTTAAAAAGTAGCGGGGGGTGCTATAAAAGTTTTTTGTTTGCATATGATTGTGTTCTGTCATCTCTTGTCACATTTCCCATTCCTGCAGGAGGCATTCAAATCAAGAGAATTTCAGTTCTTTTGTGTTTGAATTAGTGACAAAGAAAATCAAACTGCACTTGCTGTGATAATATCAGGAGCAGGGGAAATTAAGTTAGTAGGTAAACACAATTATTTAACAAATTACTTTATAGCTGCCAACGTAGCCAGAAACGACATTAAATACAAGAGTCTTTGTGTTTGAACAAGCATACCTCATCCAGAGCTGTTTATTTTAAGTACCCCTATTTCTCAGGCACACCTACATACTCCTGCCAGGTTGTAGACATGAATTTTGTAGACGACTAATTTTAATTTTCTGTTTATTTTAGTTTCACTTTCACTTTTAGCTTGAGGATGCATCACTATGAGCACTGTTTCTTCTAATCTCACAACACTTCTGTGAAAAATTCCTTGTCTGAAGTCGTTGACATGCGCGCACACACACACACACACACACAAACGCATACAAAAACAAAAAAAAAAAGAGTCTTTTTAACTTGGTTGCAGATATTTGCATGGCTGGTACTATTTCCTTTAATTAAACAGATCTTGCTATCTATAGCCTCACACTGATGAAAAATAACAAGGTTTCTTGTTAAAATTGGTTATTGCACAATCTAAAAATGTCCCTCAACTATACCTGGGGATGGGCCAGCATCCTATGAGGGAAACTTATGCCATTAAAAAGTGAATATTAACAGGATAAAGAGATCCTGGGCAGCTTCTCTGGCCAAAACAAGCTTCAAATAAAACAAAAGCTGTCATTAGCTGTCGTTTTAATACTTCCATTGGTATACATTTAGAGATCTCTGTGCACAAGAGGAATCATTAACATGACATTGAAAGTGATCCGACAGACCCAGTTCACCACTGCTACATTTGAAGCAAATTAGTTCAGAGGGTTATTTATTCTAATCTGGCTGTTGAACGCAAAGTGTCACCATCAGGATTAAACCCAAAGAAGACAGATGGAAATCTCCTCAGCATCCCCGAACACAAAGGGCTCACAGCACGCACTGTCACTCTATGACATCTACATTTGGATGTAATATCTTTGATCTAGCCTGTGGAATGGGGCTGTTAATTTACTGACTATAAATTTTGTCAAAACCCACCGATTTCCTGCAGAAAATCATTGAGTAAAACAAGATTCATCAATAAATTATAACGCCATGCATGCGCCAATGAAGGGATGTGTCTGACCTTCGTATTTTAGACAACAATATCCAAGCTTTTTGGGCGGAAATAGCAGCTGTGTCTTTTCTCTCACACGTTTTTTTTCTGTTTCTGGATGATCTGTATTGCATGAGGCATTCTAAGTGAATACACATAGTATCTTTTTACACAATGGCAGAGTGGTGAACATAGTGAGGCAGGCTGTCACTAACAATTGTGCAGGATGTCTGGAACAGCCAAGAGGTTAAGTGGAACTGTCTCTTTGTCACCAAGGACAGAAATACTTGCTGTTCAAAACGTGCAACAAGAGCTATGTTGCTGCATACACCTATTTATATATGTATAGGAGGCGTATGAAAACACTTAGAAAACACAGCAACAAAACAGAGAATGGGGTAGATCCTTGAATATTCTGTGCAAAGATCACGCATCACATACAGAACAAAATGTGTTGTTGAGTGCCTTTCAGAACGACTGATCAGTAGTTCACTTAGGTACATGCTTTCCTGTCTGTCCAGTGTCCACCCTCTGTTTCTCTATCAGAAATATGTGACAACTATGAGGCTTTGAGGGCCTGCTTTATCTGCTTTTTAACAAGTCTGGCCAAAGTTATGTCTGGAGGCCACTCAAAAATAAAATACAACACGTAGACGTTTGTCCATTAAGAGCAGTAACCTTACATCACACATTATTTCAATTAAATTGTCCTCAAAAGTTGAATATTTGAATTTCCAAAATGATAATACATTTGTGAAGCATTATCAGGAACACAAGTTTCCCTTGAGATCAAAACGACTCCCCACAGGATTCCCAATGTTTTTGAATGTAAAGAATTGTGCTGGTGATTCTAGAAGCCTTGGACACAGCTGCCCTATAATGTCAGATAATGAATTCTATGTGTGGTCCCACTGAGCATTGTGAGCCAGCAAGCGAGTCTGGCCATGAGAAAAGTTTAAGAGAGTTTGTCATGGCCGCAGACACACTTGGCATTGAACACTGGACTGCAAACTTCCGATAGGTTTACGAAAACACGGCTTATGGCTATGAAAAAGTAATAAAACACTTGAGATACCAAAACAGGACTAAAACAGTAGCAGTTAAGATTAAGGTTGTAGGGGGTGCTAATGGACTAGCAGTTAGGTTGGGCCCCACGTACAACGGCTATAGTCCTCCAAGTGGGCAGCCCGGGTTCAAGTCCAACCAACAGCCCCTTTCCTCGAGTCATTCCCCACTCTCTCTCCTGATTGCCTACTCTATCCACTGGCCTATAAATAAAGGCAAAAGCCCAAATATAAAAATAAAAACAAAAAATAAATGTATAGATAATTAAAAAAAATATTTCAATGGACAGTTTAAAACCTATTAATATAATTACAGAATTTTGGCATGGATCCTCATGTTTGCTGTACCCAAACAGAAAATACAAAAATGACCTAATATAGTAAAACGATTAAATAAACATATATATGCCAATACATTATTTCATATAATTAAATATAGACAATAGTTTTTGGACCTCACCTTGTCCTTGTCCATTGCCTATACAGAATAACACTAGTTTCAGCTCACACCTTTTGGAGGCAATTACACGGCTGCCCTAATCTCATCAGTCAGGGAGACAGGCAGAGAGACAGCTGTTGGACTGTTTCAGTCTTATCTCTTGTGCTCGCTCTCCTCTTCTTCTCTGTCTTCCTCTCCTCCTCTGTCCTCCATCTTCCTCAGGCTGGGTGGCTGGCACGTCCGCTGACAGCAAGTCCTTGGCTCAGTATCGATGCTCTTCCTTTCATAGAAAAGAGTGTTTGTGGACAATTATCAGAGCTGTGTGTGCGCCGACTTCTGACATTATTTGCCCTTCCTTCTTTTCGTCCTCCTGTTTTCCTTCTTGCTTACAGTATGAAGCATAGGTCAATAAATGTCAGCAGCTCTGTGACAGCACTAAGACATCTGCAAACACTTGAAATTAGATGTAAATCTGCGTCTCAGGTGGTCAATCCAACCTGTAAAAACCCTATGTTGACTGAATCACCAACATGACAACAGAACATTCCTCATATTTTGTGTACTGAGTGGAGTTTTTTCTTCACCCGCATGTGTACGGAGGGGAATTTATTTCTGGGTCTGTTTTCTCTGTCCGTGTGACAGTTCCTTGGCAGTGTACAGTCCTGAGTGGTGTGTCAGCCATGTTTATTTTGGATGACAGATGCAATCTGCCCCTGCATCAGCTGACGGGTCAATCTATATCTCATTACTCTTTCCAAACAATATCATCCTAGCTCAGATTCACGAGAAATAATGATACAATCAATCCCAAGTGAGATCATGTAGCAGCAAATATGCAGAAAGTAAATTTGTCATTTTCCTCTAATGCAGCAACTTTAAAATAAATTAATTCTATTTCACACCCTTATGTGTTGACTTTTCATTTCAACTCATCCTCTAGCCCTAAATCTTTCTCCTTCCCCTCTCTCGCTCTCTCTCTCTCTCTCTGTGCTATACTATACTCTCTTTTTTCCAGGGCAGTGCTGAAGCCGGCTCTGCTTGTGTGATTTACTTTCTATTAGGGGATTAAAAATCAATTATGCAGGAAGCCATGCGTAGGCGTGATTATAGCTGCGCATGACGGCGCCATTCATCACAGGACCACTCATCTCTACAGCCGTTAGTTACACAACACACACCGGGACAGCCATCTTTAACTGTGAACTCTGCCCTCATCTTTTGACACATTGTAAACGGAGTAGGTCCAGCATGTAATAGAAGACGAATGACTTAGCTTCTTTTGCAGTTTAAAGAGCTGTTTGTACCGCACAGTGAAAGAGCTGGGGGTGTTTTTTTGTCTTTAATATAATGTCTTTAAAAAAAATAATAAATGATGTAGGGGATTCATTAACATCCATCCCAGCTAAATGTACCCAATTATATCAATTACAGATCCATTTAGTGAGGAACGAATAACACAGTGACAAGCCTGACAAGGCCCCTTAAAAGCAGTGAAATGGCATAAGTAATGATCTTTCATATGAGCAGTATTGTCAGGTGTCACTTTAATGGTGACTTAACCCTTTGTGTGACCATCATTGATAATGAACTCATTTCACCTGATGCTATCAGCTACTGTAAATGCCACCAGTGTCAGCGCTCTCTGATGTTCTATTATGTGTAATCAAAAGGTGTTCTGTTCACCATGTCATAACGAACAGTGTCACAAAGTCAAAATGCACCGCTACTTAACAAAAGTCCTCCATTCAAATCTTGTCTTATCTTAGCACATGAGAAATGGTTCTATAGTGACATTACAACCACAGTTTAATAATGATCCGAGGCACAATGGGAGATACAGAATCGCAGTGTCAAATGAAGTTCAATAAAATGAAGCACTTAAACACTTCAGTGAAGAGAGTCATTCTTGACCTTGGGATCTGAGACGAAATATTCTGAATTTATAAGCTTCAGTCAGTAAAATACATTTTTTTGATATGTCGGAAGAATGTCATTATTAAATATGACATTATTCTATAAAAAAACATAAAGCATACTGTAATGGAGCAATTTACCAACGTGTGGGTACAGTAAGTCCTTGACAATCAATCAATCATTATTTGTATAAGGCCAATTCATAACAAATGTTATCTCGAGACACGATACAAAAAGCAGGTAAAAGACCTTACTCTTTGTTACTTCATATTAAACAGAGCAGGTAAAAGATGAGTAAAACTCATTGTGTTGCAAAAGACAGACAGAAGCAGTCCTACAGTAGTTGTATAGGATTCATATATTGACTATAATGTGTTTTAAGCATGACTTCTCCATCTTTATACGTGTTTTCTGTCCTTGTCAGGTCGTAACAAAGCTAATAATCCTCAAACTCAAAGTTAGGTTTTATTATTTTTCAGATAAACTTAACCCAAACTCAGCCATCCATATTCTACACAAACTTAATACAAAGGGGAACATTTTCTACATTTATGTCCCTCCATTTCTGGCCTGCACAGATAACATGGAGGCTCTGTGCGCTCTGTGTGTGTCTTCTCGAACAGGCTCTGATATTTCAGACATACTCATCTGTGATGGCTAGCACACAGTGGTGTGCTGGGGAGGAAACATCAATGCTGGGGATGCAGGCAGGACAAACAAGCTGGTGATAAAGGCTGGCTTTGTTGCAGGGCTGAGTCTGAACACCCGGGAGGTTGATGCTCAGGAGAGGGGGAGGAGGACTGTACTGAACTCCAGCTCAGACTACTCCTTTCGTCCTGCCCCCTTCTATCTTGTATCTTCTGCCTCTTCTCTCCAAGGTGCAACACAGAAACACAGATTTTTTTTTTCTCAACTTCTTCCTGTTCAAATGGATCTTGTCTATGCCACCGAGGAGAGAGGAGCGCTGAAAGACAGCGCAGCATGGTGCTAACATGGCCTGCTCTCTACCTTCTCTGCAGTGTTCTATTAATACAGTTATTGTTTTACAGTTTTCTCTTGACACATTTCAGTACATTCCTTTGTAATAATAGTGCACACTAGCTTTCCTTCTTGATCTCTATGAATTCCTCCCATCAAAAAATTCACCTCTATAGTATGTACTGTTTGCAGGCTAGAGAGATTTCAGTGTGGGCAAATGCAAGTCCAGTTCACTTCGTGGCTATCTTTGCAAAATAGTACTTATCTGTGTCTCCATTTTGACGTTGCAGGTGATCAAAATTACACAATGCAACATGCCAAAACCTGTGGTGAATGGCCTTGGCAACTTTTTAAACAGTGTTAAGCATTCCAGGATATTTCATTCATTTATTGAAATGTACCTCTACTTAACAATTTGCATTTTAATAGACTTTTTAAAGTACTTTTATACTTTTAAATTAACAAATGCATTTTCAGAAAAGGCTATGCTCTTTGTAGAGCTCTTACATGCATAAAATCTTAGTTAAAAAGGGACATAGCAAAAGCGTATGAAAGCACACCACCTCCGGGAAGCCCAGGCTGCCCCCTGGAAGGAGGTGCGGTGATGGATGGAACTCGGGCTGCAAACTGTGTCCACATTATTGCTTAGCATAGTAATAGAAGATGCAAGGCTGTAAACGCTGTCGGATGCCCAAATTGTGTTTCCCTTTACAGGTGGTAGCCAAACACTTGAGTGATGTCAGTCGGATCATCTAAGCACAATTAATTCAAATATTCATTGAAGGGATACAGACAGAGGCTTTGTAATACATCACTACCTAAACCTGGTCTTAAAGAGTTTGCTACATTACTCATCTTAAACTATAAAGTTATCCACAAGCAGACCTTTCAAATTTCAGTTTCATCCTTTTTTGCTGCTGAATGTTTGCCAGCAGCAAACAGGACCTGTTTTGAGTTTCTCTCAGAGTTACTTGCCAACATTTTCACATCAATAACTGTGGTACATACACAGTCATACTTTGACAGAGCCTCGGTCAATGTTTGTAGCTGTACAGTTTCTGATGTTACACACAAGCAAACACGCACACACACGCATGCATTCCCAACCGTTTTCATGCCTGTAAGAGCCCAGACTTCAGGAGAAAGGCACGTCTGTTTACTCTGAAAGGTTCAAAGATAATTTACCTGGATTAGAGGAGCCATCTGTGCCTGCCATCCCAGATTGCTTTGGAGGTGTCTCAATAAATACTGAGCAGGGAGCATGGCAGGCAGTGCGATGGAAAAGGCAGCGAGAGCTTCGCACTAAAGCAGGGCCTAATGCCCCTTTTTACATCAATTACCACAGGGTGCACACTGTGTGACACCCTGCGACCTCTGCTTATCTCTTGATATGAAAGCTGGTTCTTTGTATGACTTTCCGTAGAAATTAAATAAAATATTTTTGCTGTGCTCAAGGGAAAAAAACAGTACTACCGCAGGTTTTTTTTTTTTTTATTGTTGTTTTTGTCTTTCTCCAGCATTTTAAATTTCAAATGAAATACAGATTAGGAGGTTAGACTTTCGGCTTCAGGGGTGTTCACATCCACTTTAGGTAAACACTAGGGGGGGCTGTGATTTATACACAGTCAAATAAACACCCTGAAATTACAACATAAGGTCAACACTTTACCATCAGAGTTAGAGCTTCATTTGGGACCTGACTGTGCATGAGACTAAGAAACAGAACCAGAACATTTTCACTGATCTAATACATTCTGACTGCACTGATGATTCATTTTATAGAGATTCAACTTGTTTTTATCAATCTCGACAACTCTGACATACAAATAATGTAATACAGCTTTGAACGGCAAACTGAAAAGGCCACATTAGGTCACATAGACCTGTTGTTTGCTCATCTAAGTGCATACATCATTTTTTCTGTGTAGTACAAATGAATTTCCACTTCACATTGTGTGCTCATCTTCAGTGGTGCGCGTGAGTGCTATAAAGCTATATAAAAACTCCCTAATGTAAACCTTTGTGTAAGGGATTATTTGAAGTAAACGTAGACACTCTTAGAAATTCATAGCCACTGGGAAAGTTGTAGTATTGAAAAAAAAATGAGAGAGAGAGAGAAAAGAAGCACAGAACCTTCCTAAGGTGATTGTATTGATTTTTCTAAAGGCTGCATCTGGTGGTTTCTAGAAACATGGTGAGGTGCAGAAACAACTCCCCCCTCTCTCTCTCAAACACACAACACCTCCACTCCCGCCTCCTACAAACCTACATGTAAGACACCTCTTCTTCCACACCCGGTTAATGAGTTGCACAGTTTTTACATTTTTGATGCAAGTCCTGGAAGTTATCACTTAATGATTTCAGGACATGCACATGCCTGTGGACACACCCGGGGCCGAAATGAATACAGATCCCACAAAAATCCGATCAAGCGTTAAAATTCAAGGGGTCAAATGACAGCACTGCACTCTCAGCACTGTTCAGATTTAGATACAAACCTGTATCTGGTTTTGTCTCATTCAATCGACTTTTCTGAGTTGAAATTTTCAGGAGAGTAGAGCGGCAGCAGGTAAAGCCTTTTGTTCAGGAAATAAATTGTTACCGTCGTTCTTGCTGTGATGAGAGTGGGGAAGCTTGGACCTGAGCAGTCATATCTGGATATTTGCTGCACAACAGTAAAATGAAACAGCTGCCTCCATATTAAAAGATGTAGAAAAAAACTGCAGCCTTGGATGTCAGATGCAGCATCTAAACTAATATAAAAAGTGTGAGATCAGAATCAGATTTACGAATACTAAATAACAAAGGTGTAATTAAGTTGTGAATAACTTCTTTTACAATGCGTGTGAAAATTGTCTTTTTATTCACATAGCTCTATACGGCAAAAAAAACAAAAACATTTATTTGAAGACACTTTACAAAGAGCAAGTCTAGACCATACTCTTGAAGTTTCATTACAGAGATCCACCATAAATTCACCAATGAGCAAGCACTTGGCAACATTGACAAGACTTATTGGTGGACAGGCATCTGCCACCACCAGATGGGTTCAGTAAGTGGGATAGAGAGAGAGAGACAGAAAGAAGGAGAGCTAAATAGACAGACAAACAACAACAGTAACATATTCTAAACTTCTATTACCAATGCTTATAATAATGGGAGAAATATGACTTATATTAGCAGCAACAACTAAGATAGCTAAGGTTTTCTGCATCTTAAATAAGTTTTGTTTAGTTTTTTTTAATTTGGTGATATTTTTGCATTATTTAGGTGGAGGCATCAAATAAGCTCATTGAGTTTTCTGCCTCTTCCTGCAATGAATGTTGTCTATTTTTGTTATTTGTTTAATATGTTTTTTACCCCTTACTGTGCAAAAAAAAGAAAAGAAAAAAAAGGTGTCTGAATCAGAGATTTTCTATTATTGTGTTTCATAACATCCCCTTATAAAAATGACATTGGTAGGGGTGCTGGTCTAGCTTAGTTTGCGGGGAACCTCTTGTACAGTCTTTGTCATTCTGGTTGCTGGATGGACTCTGGATCCTGCTTATTAGTCCATGTCACCCCTACTCTCTCTCTCTCTCTCTCTCTCTCTCTCTCTCTCTCTCTCTCTCTCTCTCTCTCTCCCCACATTTTTCCCCTCAAGCTGCCAATTCAAATAAAGCCAAAAATTAATCTTTAAAAAATTGCCAATACAGATGAATGTATTTATGCCGCAACTAGGAAGAAACAGCTCTCCCTCTCTCTTTTACACATCACATAGGAAGGCTACACATACACCAGACATGTGGCACAAATCACTTAACACTCTCACACACACACGCAAAAAACTAGGGAATATTCCTTCAGTGTGAAGGCTATTGCTCACACCATTTGCAATCTTTAAAGTTGAAAAAAATGACACTATAAATAGATGTAGACTTCCTCCCTGGTATCATCACTATGAGAAGATGGTATTAGGCTATATGTGAGCACTTAACAGACTAATATTCTGTTTTGACATCACATTCTCGCACTACAGAATTATCATTTCCTCTCTGCAGTCCTTGAAAACAGCCATTATTCTGTCTTAATGTTTTGCAAATTGTCGACTCTCCTTGAAATGAGACCCAAAAAGATTTGAGTTAAAATGCCTTACCGCTCCAGTGCGATTGCATGATGAAATACACTTTATTCTACATCAAAAGCATTGTACCCTTTCAACGGCGGAGTTGATCTTAAAGACGGCCATTTTCAACCTGGCTGTCAGGCAGGTGCTGAAAGATTTGAATGATTCATGAAACAATTTTCTCTGCGTGTGAATGGAGTACTTATAGGAATGTAGCGTTTCACTCCTGGGTGATGCTCGAGGCTGCTCTTGCTGCTGCTGCTGCTGCTGCTGCTGCTGTACGGCACTTGTCCGGAGCAGATTTAGAGTCTTCTAGTCTGTAGTTTTACCTCTCACGCCACACAGATAACATTACCTGAAAGAATGTAGAGAGGGGAAAATTAGGTCATATGCAGCCTGGCTCCGGTGAGGTCACACTAAAAGAGGCTCCTGCTGTCTTTGTCTTCCTCTACCACACACATTCCTTAAAGTTTTTACTTTGGCTGAGGTTATGAATCAGTTACACAATCCATAAGTGTCACGTTACAGGACACACAAGCTAAAAAAAACACATATAAAAGCTATGTTTTTCTTCTTTTGGGTCTCTCAAAGCACCTTTTCCCTGCTTTCTCCCTCTCTCATTCACATATTCGGACACAGGCAGATAGCAACAGGGGAGAGGATAGATAATATGTTTCCTGAGTAGCTGCAGCCAAAGTTATTTGTTATAATACATCTCTAATTTCAATATTTTTCAAACCTTCCCAGAGATTTATTTGTACCGCCTGAAAGAGCATCCATCTCGGCCCAAAGTGCTGGTCGGCCTTCAGTTATGCCGGTGTCACATGATCGATGTTTTCCCCCGGCCTCCTGACATCTTCTGGGGGTCACATGGGCCTCTGTCAAGCTTGGTTAATTTTGCACTCTCAGCTCCACAGCTATTAGCATATGAATATCCTCATAGCCATACATATTCTACGGCCATGCATGGGGATTTCAAAAAGTGGTCCTTTTTATAAAAAGGTAGCCTGAAAAGACCGGAGGGGACGGAGAGGGGAAGGAGTGGTTTCGGGGGTTTGGCAGGATGTTTTCACAGCTGTCATGGTGATGAATTAGGCTCTTATGATTCATCTGAATTTAAATGTAACATCACCAACGCCAGACAGTTAGGCCCAGCCCATTTTCACTGGACCGTGGCTGTCTAACAGCATAATATGTTGATTATATTAACCACCATGGAAGGAGCAGATCCAAACCTGATTACACTATTAGTCCTATTAAAAAAGTCATTATCTTTGGGGTAAAAATGGTCACTCCCAACAGTCAAAGCAAAGCTATCAGGATGTGCAAGATGATGGGATAAAAAATGAAGTCTTGGGAACTTCAGCATCAAAGTCCTTGTGTTGCAGTGAATTTGAGGATGCTGAATGGGCACCTATAAAAGCTTCCCAATCCATTGACTCTGTGAGGACAAACTCTCCTCCCATCTCTATTGTGTGTCTACATGCCAGCTTTTTAGAGCCAACTTAGCATTTAAGTGAGAGTCAGACTCCCAACCCAGCCATTTAGTTCCCACACGACCTTGCCGAGATACAAAGGCGACCGCACCAAACAGCTGCCCACTGGGGCGACAGATTTACGTTGGCAAAATCAAACCTCTAAAACTCCCAACAGCTGACCTGAGTAGCGAAGAGAAATAAAAATCACAATGTGCATATTATGGCTCTTTTGAGGCTGTCGTCCGCTTCAGTTCAAGGCTCCAGCTGTCATTAGTGTACATAATAAGAGCTTTCCCATATGCTTCTGTCCACAGATGTTATGATTGGGACATAACATGTTATGACTGCACATTCCCTAACAGTGTTACAGGTCAAGTGGGGGACATACTTAGCAGGAGTGCCAAACAGAAAAAAGGCCGCCTGCAAGAAAGAGTTGAGGTTCCTGCTGCTGACAGAAATCAGACATGATCTGACATTAACTGTGTTTGGCAGGCTAGAGCGACAGAGTGTCAATGACACTGCTATCCTGATTTTGGTCAGGTCAGTGGACGACAAGGAGAGAAAACAAAGGTCTCGTTAATTTAAATAACATCTTGCTAGCATTGGTGTATAACTTTGACATTTTGAGAGAAAAGGCTTATTTGCTTTTTTTGCTGAGAACCAAACGAATCAGGTCGACATCACTCATTTTAGCAAATAAGTAACTAGAGCCAGCAGCTGGCTAGCTTAGCCTAGCTCATCAAAGCACTTTGTGTAGGGTAGGACCTCTAATGTATCTGTCCAAAAGTAACACAACCCCCCTATTTATACTTTAAAACTAAGAAAAGATTTAAAAAAAAACAGTTATAGCTATGAGTTACAGTTGGATTATTGCTGTAAAATGAAGTCAATATATGTGCCGAAAAAAATTGCAGTTCATCGAATTTTCACTAGAGGCTGGTAAATCCCCATAGATTACAATATTAACTGTACAAACTTACATTTTCAAAGCATAGATTTAAAAAAAAAAAAAGGATTTGCTCTGTGGCCTTGTTCTCCAATCATGACAACTGTTCTGAATCAGAACTTGACATCTCTGCCATGTTCGTCATGTTGGGGCCTGTTCAAAAACTTTTAATGCCCATTTATGACAAACACTATAGCTTACTGTACCCATTATGGTATTGTCACTTCCCATGAGGGAAACATAAGGTTTTTTTTAATATGTGCGCAGTCATTAGCAGGTGTCATGTGTGCTAGCAAGCCTACACGATAGTGGGTCTCATGCATTTAGTATTAGAAGCGTGATCAGAATGATCAGTTTTCCTTTAGCAATACGGTAAGTTTTGTTCCCCTTGTGTTCGCTCTCCAACCAGAGATGAGTGTTAGAAAGTGAGCTATGAGGGAGTTACATTCAACAATCTCTCTTAGGTGCATCAGAAATAAATAAACCACCCCCATTACAAATGTAATCTCATTCTTTTGGAAATGCTCTTGTTAGCAATCTAGTTAGCAAGCTAATAACTAGTCTTGGGCATAGACTACAACCTAGCATTTGCCAAAAACTCATTCTTACACAGATCAGCCGCCTTACGTCCAAGTATCCTCACTTCTGACACCAAGAAAACAAGATGGCAGGATGCATGACATGAAAGTGGTTGCATCCACTTCTTGTAAAACTGTGCACCTGGTCAGGAATATTAGGGGTATAAATCTGCATTTAAAAAATTAATAATTCTGAGCCATACTACGTCCCCCCTGCCCCAGAGTTTCCAAGAGCTATTATTGTTGGTGCACCTGTTGCATAGACAATCAAGTAATTTTTTATATTCCTTAAAACATAGAAACCTCCAAAGTATAAAAAAACACAAAGAAGAAACACAAGAATATTGAAATACAGAATACTGAACCAGAATAATCAGACTTAACCAATTCCCTCAAGGCTATGTCCTGCTAATAAATTGCCAGTGCCATAAACATGTCCCTTCAACACTGATATACTGTATGTAGGCTTTAATCTGATGCCAAAGCAATCTACTGGCCAATTTTATTGGCTTTATTTATTAAATTCCTCCTGGATCATCTTCTGACAGTTCCTTAAATCCAAACACCATGAAATCCATCTGTTTTTCAGAGATTTAAAACCACCATGGTATTGTATATATAACCTTGTATTTATAACCCCAGGGCTATATTAATGTATAAGAAATCACTGTTTTCTTTTTTTTTGGAAAGGAGATGGTCAGACCTGGTCCTGAAAGATTTAATTCAAAAAGCTATCTTAACGTGGCTGATTGAAGGGTCCGTGGAGATGGTCTTAGTTCCTCTTGGCTGGGCTGATAGGAGAAGGGGAGATAAGAACGCCAGACCTGACTATGATTAATGGGTTGCTATCGCTACCCGTCTCATGCAAACCAGACCAGCAGACACTGTGTAAATTATGCTTAAAATATGTCTGAGAGCACTTTGTACGTTTCCGCTTCAGGCCCTTGTTTTACTGTGTATTCATGACATCAGTAGAGGGAGAGTAGAAATAATTTGACAAGGATTTGGCAGGTGGAGGGTTTTTAAAGGACAGGAGCAGAGCGCAGGGTGGGACACATTTGAATCATGAAAAAAGATCTGCTTTAGATTCACAGATACCACCATTTTCTCCCCACCTTGAATTTTCATTCATCCAAGTTGAACGCCAACATTTTTTGACCTTGTCTTTTTATTTTTGCTGCATACTTATTCATACCAATGAAAGCATTTCTTTCCTCTTCATGCTCTTTGGCTGGAGTTTGTTAGCTTCTCTTTCTGGAGGGTGAGGTCCTGCCTTTAAACACCCAGATCTCTCCCTCCTTTCCCCGGCTGTCCCTCGGGAGTAAAGAGCGTGTGAAGATAGAAGAGGGGAAGGGGGGAAGGGGGGGGGGGGGGTGGTATAAGAAACTGAAATTAAAGCTTTGCAGTGCTTCACTGCCTCTTCACTTAAATTAAATACATTCATGCATTTTGAAAAGGGAAAGAGTGTTTTAATGAAAATGTATACAGTGTGGCAAATGTCTATGTAATGCTCTGCTGATGAAGAATTGGAGATGGGGAGCGTGGAAAAACAGGATGATGTGTTTTGGAGGATAAACAGAAAGGGTAAACATAACAGAGGTAAATAGTTTGGAATATGTGGCACTCTCGTCAAAGCTAATGCCCTGCTGTGTAAATTTGCCAAAGTCTTTGTGCGTAATTGATTCACGTAGACGATGATAAGCTGTGTTTTTGCGATAAGAGGATAGTTCGAGGACAATGTTGTTTGAGGAAAAATTTGAATTTAAGTATTGCAAGTATTGCATGCTGAGGACAAAAGTTAATCAATAACCACAAAGAAACAGTTGAACATCAAAATAATCAGAAATAATTTGAGCCAGTTAGTCTGAATCCAATTATTCTCTTCATTTTCTGTCAGCACAGTAATAACATGCATCTGAAATCCCTGCAGAATATGAATTAATCCTGTTTCTAACACCTAGAGGTTAATGATATGAAGAGCTGCCTGTGTACTGTATGCGTAATGACTAAGTGCTCTTGCAATCAACCTTTGCAGGCATATGGTGTAACTCCTGGTAAAGTCCAATGAGAAACATGCGACTTCCTATATAATGATGAACAAGCCAAAGACAGTTGAATACTTTCACAGCAGAATCGTTTATCTGGGAAGTGAATATGTTTCATTTGAAATGATTCCCTACTCTTCTCAAGACATTCCACCCTGCTGGAGAAAACGTCTTCTGAGCTCTCTGGTATTTTTATTTTAATTGACAAAAATCACCATGACAGGTCCCCGGATGGCCTGGCGGTTATGTTGCGTGCCCCATATGTACCGAGGCTGTAGTCCTTGTTGCAGTGGCCCTGAGTAAGAGTCTGACCATGGCCCTTTGCTGCATGTCAAACACCACTCTCTCCTCCCATAATTTCCTGTCTCTCTTCAGCTGTCCTGTTTAGTATCAATCAATTAATTAATCTTTAGTACAGTGCACATTCACATCAATTTTATCTCAAGACACTTTACAAAAAGCAGGTAAAAGACCTTACTCATTGTTATGTTACAAAGACCCAGCGTTAATCCATCATGAGTGTAGCACTTGGCAACATTTAGCAAAGTTACAGAGGCAAGAATAAACGTCCTTTTAAGAGGCAGAAATCTTGGGCAAAACCGGACTCATGGTGAATAGCCATCTGCCGAAACTGTGCCAGGCTTGAAAAATGGGATGGGGGGAGGGGATAAAATGCAGGAGGGGGGTTAGGGAAAAACAGGGAGGGATTTACAGGTAGTGACTTGCAGTAACATGACGTGAATGCACAGAAAAAAGTCCCCCCCCCCCCCCACACACACACACACACACACACACTCTCCTGCATGAATCTCACATTTAACGCAGTTTGCCATTAATGCAAGACATTACATTATTTCTTGCAAACAAACCTATTTGTACAGAGCCAAAGGACGTTTGTAGGTATTTTATTTCTTCATCATTTTTTCCTATCAATTTACAGTTTTTCTGAACAGCAACATTCAATTGATAGTCCGTCAATTACACGTCTTTGCTCATTTTTATTTCTTGCTGTGATGTCAAATAGTGTTTATTCATCAACAAAGAAAAACAAACAACTAAGTCTTTGAC
The DNA here is from genome assembly GCF_963584025.1 of Labrus mixtus. NCBI lineage: Eukaryota > Metazoa > Chordata > Actinopteri > Labriformes > Labridae > Labrus > Labrus mixtus. The sequence continues at coordinate 14,824,941 of NC_083619.1, forward strand.
AAAAAAAATATGTATTTCAATGGTTAATTATTGGTTTTTACAAAAACAAAGACACATTCAAGTCCACACATCTATCTCTGCAAAGTGGAGCACATTAAACATTGTCTGTCTCCCCTTTCGTTGTTCCTTCTACTGTCCATCATCCATAACCAGGGGCAGAGGCCGCCTGGTGTAATTATAAAGACAATCAAACTTGTGGTGTGTTCCTCTTAAAATTTAACCTCTGTGCCTCTTAGCTGCTAAATTACAAAGTAACCAGCATAAATTATAGCCTCAAAGGACCAGCAAATGTGATTGCAGGGATTTGTTTGGTACTGTGTATCAGTTCTCATAATTGCTATTACTGGAACAACCAAGTGCTACATACAGATGTGTCTGTGATCAGATCCACCCTGAGACTTGAATCGCTCCTTGTAAAATAAAACAGGAGATGAATAAGCCAAGAGAATAGGGATCATTTCTATTTTCTCCAGTGTAGCTTCATTATGATTGTTATTATGACATTGTCAAACAGAATAAAAAGTGGCATTTTTATCTGAGATTTTGATTTGACAGGTGCACACACAACGGCATTGAATGCAGATAGAATCAAACAGTGCAAACATACACACGTCCAGGACTTGGCTGGTAACATAATACGCTTCATGTTATTACCTCTTTACTTAAAAATAGTTAGACAGAAACATACTTAGCAGTAAAATAATTGCTTTGCTTCTGTCATAGACTTTCAGGCCTACACTCGGCTGGATGACTGTGACACTTTAGACCAGGCAGCAGCAGATGGCAGTGACATGTCTGCATTAGTCTGAGACCACAGAGAAAAACTAAACTTACCACTGTTTAGTTGCAGGAAACTGCAGGAGAGACTGTGGAGGGAGCTTCTCAGCCAGGAGGAAGTCAAAATAAAGAGACAAACTCTGGTGGAAAAAATAAGTTTTCAGGCAATATGGACAGGTTGATACCTTATATCAAGAATTGAAAACACATGGATGGGACATTTTATACCCAACCTTATCACAAGTGTGTGACATACAACGGAAAATGTTCCCATCAGAATAATTAGTATAAAATATGTTTACCACAGGGAAAAATCAACAATGCTTAGAAAAAGAGCACGGACAGTGAGAGTCAGAGATAATATTGATATCTGAATGGGTAAATTGAGCCAATATGGAAGATGAGAAAAAAAAAATATATATGTATATATATATTTAATTTAATTTCCATTTCTAAGATTTAAATTAATATAATTATTTAAAAGAATAAGCCAGAAGTAACCATTTACACAATAATGACTTACAAATGTACCTGAATGATTCGAAATTATAAGAAGACTGAAAACGTTGAAATGGTTTTGATAGTTTTTGTAAAGAAACTATCAAAACGGTCAAGATGCAAAGTTGAAACCTAAAGAAAACCATTTAAATTAATAAATGGTTAACCAAGGTCCATCATGTTTTAACTACTGAGAAAAATCTGTGTACAGGGCAGCAGGAACCCACTGTTGTTGTTCTTGTCACAGCAAGTAGGTGAACTGCTTACATTCTATCAGTTTTGTGACTTGTTAAGAGCCATTTAGTATAACAAGTTTGGTAATGAGTTATCTGTCTCTGTGATTTGTTGCACTGAGTTTTGTGAGCTGTTAGGTTGAATGGGCATCTGGAACAAGAGCATAGCTACAGCAACAGTCAAACTTTTCTAAACACCAAGAACATCTGTATGTTAATACTGACCTCTTTTTCTTCCTCCCAATACTAGATGCTAATTGGTTTCCAGTGGCTATGGGCTAGTTTCGTAGTTAGTTTGGAAGTTGGGTCCTGACTGTTATTCTAACTCCTTGAAGTGACACATTCAATAGGCCAAGCAATATTTCAATCAGGAGAGACTTAATTATGAGTGAACAATTACTTGCATCCATCCGTTATCTTCCACTTATCCGAGGGCAAGGTCGCAGTGGTAGCAGGCTAAGCAAGTCGTCCCAGATGTCCATCTTGCCAGCGAAGTTTTCCAGCTCCAAGGCGTTCCCAGGCCAAAAGGGATATATGAATCCCTCCAACAAGCTCTGGGTCTACTCCTGGGTCTCCTTCCAGTTGGACGTGCCCGTATGACCTCCGAAGGGATGCATCCAGGAGGCAACCTGATCCGATGCCCTAACCACCTCAGCTGGCTCCTTTCTATATGCGAAGGAGCAGCGGCTATACTCCGAGCTCGAATTGGATGTCCGAGCTCCTCACCCTATCTCTAACGCTGAGCCCTGCCACCTTTCTGAAAAAACACATTTCAACCTCTTGTACCCATGATCTCGATTTTTCGGTCACTACCCACACAGCTCATGACCATAGGTGAGGGTTGGAACATAGATCGACTGGTAAATTGAGAAACTTTGCTCAGCATTTTACAATATGGAAAGTAAATATGTAATGTATTTGCCATTGAATGAACTGAAGTGAAAACTGACAGCAGATGAGAGAGAGAGGATTTGAAAATCTGACAGCAGCAGGATGATTGGTTATTGGAGGTCGTGGTCAAATCTGGTTGGATTAGTAATTAAAGAGTTAACGCTCCTAGTCAGCTGGTCACCATAGTGGGAAGGGAGAGGGAAAGACATGAATGAATGTTGACTAATTAATAAATGTACGAATGAAATGCCAATCAGGTTACTGGTATCTGAACATGAATGAGGTGTCAAATTTTTTAATTCTGTGTAACTTGTAGCTTTCTGAGATTGGTAACCATCTGGATCGTTTCGTGTTGCCACTTGCTTGCCTATGTTTTACATACAATAACTTATTTAGTACCAGTTTTAGTTTTGAGCATTCTGATTATTTAGCCGTTAGGCATGTAAGAGCTTCTCACTTTCTTATTTTGCCTTTCTGATTTTTGATTCAGGATTCTGATATAGGGACTGCTGTGTTTGGGCCTCTCAGATGGAGGTTTTGTGGTGTTTTCTTAAGACTAGAGTGGTCTTGAAATCATTTGTGATGACTTTAAATGAGTAGCAGTAATGTTTTAAGGATTGTATTGGTAAGAGAAAAGGCATCGTTTATATTTTTGAATTTATGTGAAAAAAAACTTTGATGTTTCAGATTATGTAGGTTTTACAAATGTAATGGTCCAAAGAAACTATTTCAGACCAATATGTTTCCATGTACCTTGCTACTGTATTGGGAGGGATGGTTTTAATATTAATACACTGTAACTATTTAAACCTTCCTATCTTGAAATTATAGAGTGTGGAAAACTAGAGGGATGCTGCATTTATTACAGAATAAATGACTATGTTTACGGTCTGATCAGACTCTGCTGTGTAATTTCAATCAGCCAAACTTCCCCTACATACAAAGCGCACCTCATTACCACTCACCTCTGTGGACACACTGTTTTGTTCCCTTGATTGGAGGGCCTCAGCTCCAATTAATATCTCAGAAGGCTGACATTTCGAACGAGGCTCCATCCTCTCTTGTTTGGAGCACATCGCCTCATTTAATGAAGGTGCACACATAGGAATTTCTGGTGTGGGAGACAAGAGGTGTTTTTGCTTTGATCTTTTTTTAATGTTGGCATATTCTGGGGTATCAGCAGGTGTACTGAATGTGTTCCCTTTCAAAAATACTTGAAAAATTGGATGGTTTTAAGATTTCTGTCATCTTTTTCAGTAATTAGATTGACAGGTCTGACTTAAATACAAAGCATTAAGGGGGAAATTGCATGTGTGCATGTTTGAACATGTGTGTGCAGCAGTGTTGCAGGATTCTGAAATTGGGTCTTACCATATGCGTACCATTGTTGCTCATGCTCTATTACTTTTATTCTTCAAATCTTATCCTTTCCTGATCCGTTATTAATCTGGATAATTCATTTTACTTGGGTCAGAAATAAAAAAAAACAAATGTTCTTGCTTACTTTGATTGATATAACCAGGAGGTTCAAGTTGTCTTTCACTTGGAGACATGGCCAAGACAACGCAGCAGTTAGCAGTTAGATTTGTGTGTTACATGGGGGTTTTGGAAAGATGACACCAAAAAGGAACCTAGATTGAACATTGGTGGTCTGCCTTCATTGGAAATCTCGAAAAAATGTGTCAAGTCATGTAGCAAGTTGCGCTAAGATACCATAAGGAAACTGGAATCAAACAGTCCAGTTTAAAAACGATACTTTGTTGCCCTGTCATTCTGATGTCACTGTGTTCTACCACCTGTTGAAGTCTGTTCCTCAGGCCTGCTTCAGAGTGCGTGTTGGATGTGTGACCGCTGCAGTGTGTGTATGACGGCTCCAGCCTGCGCCGTCATGTTTTCCACACAGGCTGCATGTTGGCTGCATGTTGGCTGCTTTCTTCTTCCATCAAATCTACAATGTCTTCAAATGCCATCACAATTAAGAAATCTACATAATACATCTTACAGAGAACTTAATTCCTGTCATTGAAGATCTATATTTTAAAAGAAAAAAATCAAACAGTTGTTTTTTTGATAGAACGAACTGAGAATTATTTACAGATATTTGGGAGAGAAGAGAGAGCAGAGAAAAAATGAATGTCAGACACTGTTTTTTAGGCAGAGCTGACTCCCCTCAGCCATCAGTCCTCATAACCTTTCTCTTTTTGAGGTACAGTGGATTTCAAGCCAGCCACTATCTCTGTCATTCATTCCCACAAAATGTAGCTCCAGCTGGCCACGCTGCTTTAGAGATGTCATGCCGGGTCATGTGCGTGACGCTATTTCCCTTCCCCCCCGCGCCTGACCCCACAGGTTGTTTAACATTTCAGACAGGGCCCTCGTGTTGCCTCGCAGCCGAGCACAAGGGCGCTTAGGGATGTCATCTCCTCAAAGCTAATTGCTGTGCCCTTCTCTTAACGAAACAAGCTCTGGAAATAAATAACTAATGTGCCCCTTGGTACGCTCATTAGCTTACTGCAAATTCGCTGTTCCACAACTTTTCTCGCTCTCGTCATCTCACTCCATCTCACTCCATCTCACTCAGCTTTGACTCCAGACTTCCAACCCCTATACCGCACACCCATCAAAACACACGTTTCTCCCATTCAGTGTACATTCTTCACCATTTTCCTCTGTCAGACTCTGTCTCTCCTCTGCCAGGAGAGATCAACATAATGAGGATGTTTGAGAGTCCTCGCTTTGAAGAAGTCTGAACTAGTTAAAAACAAACATTTCTTCTCAGTAGAAAACAAGAGATCTTTTTTTATCGTTGCTGGAATAAATATAGTCACTTAGTGTAATTTGACACAATCTTTGATGCAGAATTTGGCTGAATATCATTGACTTGTCAGCGCAATGTCGCAAATAATGAAGTAACTAACACTCACTGCAGATATATTGTTTTTCACTTAAAGCATGTTCAAAACAAAGTCATTGTTTTCATAGCAACCACCTCTACAAAACTAACAGCACGGTATAGAGTAAATACTACAATTGGGTTAATATCTCAAATCATACATAATGTTTTTGTGGTGTAATGCTCAAGTCTTTATGGAATTTGACCACAGGTTTTCTTACAGCTACTTTCTGGGGATGTAACCAAAAAGGGAAATTTAATGCTAAAATTATTTTTTGGGGGATATTTGAAGTGCATATCTGGCACCGTTTTTTAAAAGATGAAGTCTGCTGAGTTGTTACAAAGATAGTTCAGTTATGACGCTATGGGGTTAACATTGAGGTTTACCTTCTCTGTCCAATTGCCAATTGTGGTTATCAGAGTGTGCCAACTCAGGGAAATATCAATAGTTGGATGAACTTGGCTTGCATTACAGCCCTCAGATATCTTTCAATATTCTTGCCCAAATATTGTTAACACAAACCAGAGCCGTCACCGACTTGCATAAAATTAAAGAAAACCATCCCGTAACAGCAAACTCATTCTACACAGATGATCAACTCACAATTCACAATATCCAATTAGAAATGTAACCGCAAACGAGACGAATACCTTGAAAAGATATTTAAAAAATGTAAAAATCGTATATACTTTAGATATATGGTTTAGGAACTGCTCAAAAGCTTAAACTCCCCATGAAATGAAGAATATATTTCAAGGTTTTAATCCAGCATTCCTGTGTTTAATGTTCATGCATCTGCCATTATCTGCCAAAAATATTTCAATATTTCTATTTATAAAGCATTATATAAGTATTTTCCCTTCCAAACAACCACATTTCCTCTTCCTGTAAATTGTTTCAAATATTTGAATCAGGAAAAGGGGCTAGTTATATGCACATCATCACTATGGTGCAGGGCAATACAAAAACAGCAGAGGAGATATGTCTCAACACAAAAGTCTTTATTTAATCACAGTGTTTTGACCAGAGGTCTTCTTCAGGTGATCATTTCTGAAAAATGAGGGCCACGCCCATATATAGAGAGATTTCAACATCATAGCAGAAACTATGATGGCACATTGTGATCAAACGTTCAAAATGTCCCATGGTGAAACACATCTTACAATCATCTTTCAAATATGACACCAAAGCACCATACAATTATTAACCCATATTAATACAAATAACATCTTATACAACATCAAAGACAAAGCCCAAAACCATAAAGCTTTCATATATAAAGAGGATAAAAGCAAACTAGGAGAAATCATATCTGTTATGTTTATAATTCAAGAGTTTTATAATGTTTTTATTGTTCATTATTTAATTCTAGTTATATATTTATGCAGATGTGTATTCAAGTTTTAACAACATATTTTAAATTCATGTCTTGTTGGTTGCACCAATTATCATTGTCCAAAATACCTGTGATTTATTAACATTTTAGGATTTCAAACATTTTCAAACTTTAAAAAACAAAACTTTTTTTAAAGATGATTTTATAGGAACTGTTCAATGTATTACTCTTCATTACTTAGGCATTAAAGTCCTGAGAGTGAATTAAGACACTCTCTCTTTGAAGTAAGAGGATAATTAAATCACCTTTTAATCACCAAATGTCTGATGACTCCTCCTGCGCTCAAGAGCACATTTTTCAACCAGATTAAAAGCTTTGTCGAAGCTCATGATGCAATCCATCCTTACGTTAAGTCCCGCCTTCTATCTTGTGATTGGTTCTATCTCGTTTAAGTAAGAAATATGTCACAACATGGCCGGTGGATACTCTGGAAAGTTCAATTTCATGGGGACTTACCATGTAGAGATGCGTCAGCACCCTGTATGAAATATTCATTACTTGATCAAAAATATTGCCTCTAGTGGGAAAATGCATCCTGAAAAAATTGATTTCCATAATGCATCAGCTACCTCTTGGTAAAGAAAGATTTCCATTAATTATCCATTTGAAAGGATTGGGGGTTTTTTAATTAATGGCAACAATCTGCTATTTCTGGACATCAGGCGGCCACATCTGGACTATATTTCAATGGAGATTTAAAAATAATGCTGAATAGACATCATACTGAAATGGACAGCGCGTACAGATTTGACACAGGCTAAGGACTATGATATAACTGGATGGCCTATTTTGGAGATAATATTTTGAGAGATAGATGTCTTGATTATGAGATAAAAACCAAAAAGAGAGTCCTGGGATTTGCCAAATATCCCTCTGAATCACATCCACGGCCATCTCTCATCCGTCTATAACTAGATTTTATACTCGTGGGAAAAGTTGAACAGGATGAATCTTTGGAGTGAAGGTTGGCCTATTGAAGCTTAAGGGGATATGTGGTCATGCAGCTTAAAACATATGTATTTTCTGTCTGCCTAAACCCACAAATAATAAGAGGATGTACCTTGAATAAACCTTGGAAAAGTGAAAATATTTGATTTGTGCAACACAACAAACCTAAGTTGCTCCGTTTAAGCCAGTATACGCTAAAGGCAAACTGTCCTTGGCCAACCTCAAACCTCTGGCTGCTGGAACATTAGATTTAGTTATCCATTAGTGAACTACAGTATGACTGAGACATCTTTTATGAAATAGAAATGCGCGCAAGCAAAACCTTGATAAAACAAATAACACAATCCTTTTCCGAGTTATCTCTAACCCCTTTTTACGGACCTGTCCTGTTATAAAACCGTTCAGCTGCCTCGTTGTACTACTCAAGTAAGTTTAGCAAATGAAAATGTCAGCCCACATGCCATCACAAAGGCTAAAAGAAGATAAGAGAGAATTGCTAAAAGTACAAGTCCCATTGGAGCTCGTGTTCAAGTACAAAGGAGCATGTCTCTCTCAAACCCCTTTCCTATGGGGGACTGGAATAATGTTAATTTGTGACTGCATGCCAAAGCACAAAAGCACACACATGCTTAGATACTGAGCATATGTGAATGCATGCATGCAAACACTCAGAATCACACAGCTCCCACAAGGGTTTAGCTAATGAATGACTGGCAGGGAGACACAAATCCCCATTAGTCCCTAATGACTTACTTTTAAAACATATAACCTGAGACTACAATGCAGAGAATTATTGATTTTCTGAAGAGAAAATATCTTTGGAATGAATCCTGTTGTTTGTACTGTGATGCTACAGACTAAGTAATGTTCTGTTTAGATATACAAGTAACCTGCAATCAGTGGCCATGACAAAGAGGAATGTTCCTCATGGTAAAGCTACGATGTTAATGACTTCACATACCAGAAGCTATATAACTATAGCGACTAATAGAAAGCATGCTCTAGCTTAGAATAGATTAACTGAGCATGTGGCAGGTCTGAGCAGCTATTTCTTAACCAAATAGCTCTGCCTGCAGGTAATAGCAGGGAGCTGGAGCATCTCCCAAATTAATTTTGATTTTCAGAGCTCAACTCCAAGCTAATCAGGTTTCTCTAGAGTGCCATGCATTGCTTTTATGGATTTCCCATAAATAAATACACACACACACACGCACATACACACAAACACACAAACACACACACACACACACACACACACACACACACACACACACACACACATACACACACACACACACACACACACCAAACGAGAAGCACTATGTGAGTGGTCACAATTATTTTCATTTTTTCCTAAATAAACATTTTCCACATATTACAAATTCAAAAATAGCTGTACATAATTTGCTTATTTTCTGAGCATCACAAACACACCAAAATTACTTTTTGCATGAATAGAATTTGATCTATGGATACATAAAAATCTCTAAGTCTGTAAAAGTGCTGTTAATATTTTGTTCTTTGCAATTCACTTGTGCAGGGAGCTGCTTGAAAGGCATAAGTCACGGACAGAGAGAGTCCTTAAAGTGTAGAACCAGACAGGTTTGGCTGGAGAAATACTTCAGGTAAAATCCTGCAAACCTGAACACTATTTTTTTATAGAATTAACCTTGGAACTAACCTGGCGTTCGGTTTTGTTTGATACAGTCAGAAAGCCGCAGTCATGTGCAGGAAACCATTTGTGTAATTTTCGCTGCTTGTCCAAAACTCATCACTTAACATTTCAACACAGCGTTTTGGATTATAAAACCCATTTAATAGCTTTTAGGCAGTTTGTGAGAGATCAGAATTTGGGAAAAGGGGTTTTGGACATTCTACACTCAGCCTGGAATCTGTTGCAGAATGACTTAAAACTCAAGGTGTCTTTAAATGTTTTTAAATCAAAATGAAAGATTTTGAAGCCCATTCTAAAGGATGTCGATGCTTTTAGCTTGACTGCTTGAACTACTGACTCCCAGATGTGACTCTGACTCAGATGGTTCTCTTTTAATGCAAAATGTAATGTTTTGTAAATTCTACTTGTACTGTCTCCATTTGTGTCTCTGTCTGTAACTTTGTGTTTGTGCTGCTGACTGTCTTGGCCAGATCTCCCTTGGAAAAGAGGTTCTTAATCACAATGGGACCTGGGAAATAAGGTTTAATAGGAATAATTTGTTGCCTCTGTCTTTTCTTACTTTCCCCCACAAGCAGCATATTGAAGGTTGACACAATCTGATCAAGCTTTGCTTTTACTTTCAAACCCAAATGTTACATTTGATTTACCTTAATTTCAATTTTGGTTGACTTGATTCTTTTATGATCCTTGCACATATACAATTCTCAGCCCTATTTTGGTATTTGGCAAAAGTTAGAAGAAAGAGAACTAAAAGTCAGCAGATAAAGATGTCTTCTCAGGGTGTGTGGTAATGCTGCAACGGAATCAAGGTCAGATATGAACACGTTTATTTCTGTGATGTTAAGGCACTGCAAACGATTGATTTATTTCCTTTTCCAAAAGTTCATGACATTGAGTCAGGCAAAAAATTATAATAATGCAGAAATGTTAATACCTCCTGAGGAAATTAAAATGGGTCAGTGATTTTGAACACAACAGTATTCAGTAAACAACATTGATTAAGTTTTTTTTTTTTTTTAAATAGAAAATCCTTATAGACACACACCAGACAAAGAGACAAGACCTCAGAACATTTCTACATGCATTTTGAGAATTAAAAACAATGGATCTTCTCCACTTGGTCTTTATGAAATGCACAACAATGTCTGGGTTTCATTTACAGTCAGGGATGTTGAGACCACTGTGCATACAGATGTGGATTTTGCATCCATGAAAACGAACAGATGATAGAATTGTCAGACTGGAGCCATTCTGCAGTGTAAAATAGACTTGCATGCTAATGTCTCCCTTTGGAAATGTTTCTTTTAGCCTACAATGAGAGAGCAACAGTCTGCATCTTGTGCCCACTCTGATGTACTCACTCTGGATGTGTGCATTTGACACAAAACTGGAAAAATAGTCTCTCCACAATCACTTTGTGAAACTAAATCAAATCAATTCTCAGAAGAAAATGAGTAAATGCTTTTAGTTTGAAATCTTCTCTTCCATTTGGGATAGCTCAGAATTAAGAGTTATTGTTGGTTGGGCTGCAGTTCAAATGGAATGACTGAATTACTTCTCAGAAAATAAGACAGTCCAAGTCTTTGGAAACCTCATACAAAGGGAGGTGGGTACAATTTTGCCTAAGGGGAAAAAGTTATCCCAAATTATTTCTCTCAATGTTTTTCAGAAACTTGAAACACATGTCCAGCAGGTAGAAAAACAAGGGTTGATGTCATGACCTTGCCTCTGTGTCAGTTTTTTTAGACAAACAGTGAGGACAATGGCAACCTGTGCAAACACTCATATTTATGCACATAATCAGACACTCTAGCCACCAGAGCTACCTGTCAAAACCAGGAACCAATCTGCAAGAGTGATTAGTTATGCCTGACTGATTTTGCTGAACATTCTCCATCTGCATGCACTAGTAATGTATGGAATAAGCAGAGTTGGTAATAAGGCTGCAGACCGACAAGGTTAAGTTGATGCAGATGCAGGATAAACAGGTTGGCATGGACACAGGTCACTAAGGTCTGACAGTTTGAAAGGTTCTTAGAAGTTCTTTTGTAAGGGGGATAAAAAATGGGCGAAGGCAGAAAAATAAAGTCAAATACAAACTTAGCCGTCATGACTGTGCATATATTATAGTTGAGTTCATTGAAGGACATTAATGGCAAATGTAACAATGAGAATTGTAAATATTTTGATATATAATTTAACCATAAAAACATTTTTAAAAATTCAAACAGATTTTCGACTGTTTCTCAAATTTTTTATCAGTATCTTGCACCTTACAAGTCTAGAAAATAATGATCAATGTGCAAGCAATTAACCCTTTAATGTCATTGTCATTCATTCAAAAAAGGGGTAATACAGCTGAGAGCAAGATAGAAACCCACATCCAATGGAGTCTAGAAAACATCCACACTGAAACGACAAACTGAGAGAAGCAGAGAGGAGAACAGATTTAAAAGTTAACCGTAGCAGGATGATTGGTTGATTAAGTCGTGGCAAAATGTTGAGTGCTTAAAATGGTAAATGCCCTTACTCAGCTGATCAGAGAAGTAGAGAGAGAGAGAGAGTGCTATGAATGAAAAGTGAATAACTGACTGAATAAAAGTTTAAAAACATTGTTTGGTTTGTGATCAGGAAAATTAAATCCAAATGGTACAGCCCAGCTCTTACCTTTGTATCTGTATTAATTTGACTTGTGCCATTCTGCATCACAAATGGGCCTCACTCATACTTTTAAAATGACATCCACTGACAAGGCTGCCCATAAGGTGGGATATTGGGGAAAGCTTTCTAGGGCCCGATCAAATGGGGAAGGCCCATGGAGGTTAGCAAAAAAAAAACATGGCCCACCCTAATTTTAAGCGACATTGACCACATTTTATTTTACACCTAAATACTACTTGATTACCTTTTAAATCATCAAACTACACATTTCTTTATTGACTTTCATTTGCTTCTTTGAAATGTAACCTGTTTCAAAATGTAAACTCCCTCTTCTTAAAATGATATGAGCCCTTTTTTTTGTGATGTTACCGACATAACCAGCCAGTAAACTTAAATGTTATGCCAGTTGTGTCACAATCAGAGTAGCCATTCCAGGACTTACACAAAGTTTGGATGCCAGAAAAGGAAGAAGAAAATGAGGAGCTGGCTAGGGCATTTGACCCCAACAAGAACGTGTTAACAAACTTATTGCAGTGAGCTCCAAAGGCTGATTGGAGCCAGGCAGAGGGAGCTAGCCTGGAGGCTAGCGCTAACAGCACTGATCAAATGCACAAACCTTGACTGCAATCATTTCCTGTGAGCGAAAATAGGGGCCCAGCCATTTCTGCAGATGGGCCTGTCCACTGACAATGACACATTTTATTAAGTGCTCTGTAATCCTGCTTTTTGAATGATACATGATAATTAAAGAAGTGGCTAGGAATAAAGCTGTGCTGCAGCTTTGTTTACATCAAATAGAACACTATTACTTTGCATTTTATATACTAAAATATGAGAAGTTTTCAGGACAGTTAAATACAGCACAACATTCTCAGTATTGCTGTGAATCTGTAGCCTCATTTTCACTTGAGGGTTCATAACTGTGTGAATTTAAATAGAGACAAAAAATGGACACTAGACACCTGCCAAAGAGAGGATTAAGGTAACCTGCTTCTACTCAGATGATTGACTGCTGTAAGGATCTCTGACAAGGTTTGCTCATGGATGAAATGACAGCTGTCACTCACTACCTGAGACTTGAGAGCCCCTTGTATATCGTCATATTGTGTAACCCTGACAGCAGTCTTTTCTGTCCATCTCAAATATTTCAAGGATTTAAAAAAAAAAACAAACAATTCTATCTGAAACAGTTTCATGCAACTTGTCTGCTACTATTACTAAACCGTAGACAAATATCGAGAATCAATGTCAGAAAGTCTGTGCGGCAGACACGCTCAGACACTCTTGTTGGGTAGTATTTCTGACTGAAACATTGATTGGTTTTCTTTCCTACAAATAAAACCTGTGAAAGTGAACAAAAGTGAGCAATTAACTCTCAGCAGATTTATCCTACAGTAATAGTCTGTTTGAACAACCTGTTGAGAGTTTTCTTAAAAACTCACATTTTGAGTTTTACAGTTCCCGTTCTGTTCAAATCAGAGACAATTAAGTTGAATAAAAATAATTCCTGTGAGTATGACCATCGAATCAGGAATACACAGCACCAATGCAGGATGAACTTACTTTACTTTAGTAGTTCATCCTTTCGAGACTTTGTACTATCGACACCCCTACATTTGTCTGACAGCTTTGTTTACATTTTAGATTATTGTGTGTACGTTTCCAGTCTACTGAAAACTGCATCTCTGTTTGTTTGCTTCTCTAAGTTTGAATGTTGTTAAAATCAGCATTAAGCTGAAGATGAACCCTAATAATGTTTCAGATGTTCTCATCTTACCAGGGCTGATGGCCAACTCATTAAAGATCACACTGACGATACCAAAATCTTGTCCCTTGCCTACAGATTGTTTTTTTATGAAGAATCTGTAACTAGAGACTACCATCTATAGAGGTCTCAGCAGGGTTTCTTTACAAGATCCTGAATTAATACAAAAATATGTCTGAATTGTGTTGAATTTTTGGATATAGGGAACAAGGTCTAAGTCTAAATTTCATGGCAAAAAAGGCTTTAGAACCTAAATGATGTTTGTCTTTTGAGTGCCATATGTATATGCTGCTTGACCTTCTCTTTTATAGTCCTCTATTAGCCGGTGTCTTAAACACTTGTGAAGAAATACCTTTTTCATCTCCTGCATGCTTCTAAAAAGCACATTCATGGTGAAAATTGTAGCTCCATAGCTCCATTCCCCATTGCTCTGAGCTGTGAAATCGGCAGCGTAAGGGAGCTAGCATCTCCTTCGTGTCAGTCAGGTTGCAGTCTATAGGAAATGACACACGAGCTGGCCACATGCTGTGCCTGCTTGGTGGGATAAAGGCACATGTCTAAAACCCCATTGCACCTTAATGTGATTTGCTTTGGAGTGCAACAGGCTTTTACAGTGCACAGAGAATTATATTAGGATTATGGTGACAAGAGATGTGGACTTCTTAGACCCTGGACTGTGAGGAAAACCCTTGCCAGCTGTCAGTCAAAAGAACTGAGGCTATGGCTTTGTATCTATGGTGTCTAAGGCTCTGATACTGTGGTTTCAATCATACATGAGAGGGGTTATTTCACAAAAGCTGTAATGTCTGAAGTTCTATTTACAAAATACAGCTTGTAATGAACTTTAATGATGGTTTACACTTCAAAGTATGTGTTATGGTCTGTATGTTTTCTGAGCATATATTTAATGAATAATGCAAGCACGAGTATGCAACCCATAAACGTTAGCCTGTGTGAACAAAAACATTATTCCTGATGATGATGAAAGGTGATGAAACATTGTTTTCCTCTGTTTGTTAATTCATAGTTTTCAAATGTATGTACAGTGTTAGTTTCTTTGATCCAGCGCTCGAGTTCTACTTAAATTTACTGTTAGCTCATCACACTGCAGTTCAGACAAGCCTCGGTCTGATGAAACTAATTGGGTTAAAGCCAAATGTAAGTGTGTTTTTTCGTGCTGAGTTGACAAAACCGACTTGCAGCTCTGGAAATGTCAATAATTAAACACCGGCATGGCAGAACCTTCTGGGTTCGCAGCTTGCATATTCCTTCTATTTGATCTTCAAGGCTGGTACGGTCTGGCATCGTCGGTCTTTAATGTGGGTTCAGGGTGGATTTCCCAGGACTGAACCCTGTCTCTAAAGTCTCTCCGTTTCTCCGGCTTACTGGAGTCGGGCCTGGCAGGAGGCTGAGATCTGCCTTTTGCGTCAACTCTCTGAAGGTGCCCCCACGCTGAATGCATTTCTCCCGCTGTGCCGAAACACCTTGGAGCTTTACACACACAAACACAGCCTTGGATAAAAAGTCAGTTTGTTTGTGCCTCTGTGTGCACATACAAAGATTCAAAGATTTAAAACAGGTATATAAGTGTACATATATTTCAAACACGTTTTTCTCCAAGGGAAAATATACTGACAGCAATGCTTAATACCGGTTAGGGAAGGTAATGTGGACCCATTACTAGAATGGATCAACCCTTTTTAGATACCCTAACTCTTTTTCAAGGTCATCATTAGGGTACGTCTATAGAGAACAACTCTCTCACAGCAACTCAGAGAAGAAAAACCTACAAATTAAGCATTTTCTGCCTTGTAATGGCCAGCTACTAGATACTGCCTGTTGGTCTGTCCTCCACTCAATTCCAGACTTAAATAACCTGAAGATTTTTGAGATGATCGCCATGATACTATGCAGATATTCATGTTCGCCTTAGGATAAACTCTTTGGTGATCGTTTGACATTTTCCTCCGTCATTGCTGTGCAGTAATGTTAATTTTCCCATTAGCCTTAGCTCTAATTTGTGTTTTTGGCTAATAAGGGGTTGTTAGCATGCCGAAACAATAATTCAAGATGGTAAACATTTTAAACAGTTTTTACCTAAACATGTACCATACATTTTCTTTGTCATTGTAAGAATGTAAGAAGTCTGAATATTGAATTCAAAGCCTGCAGGTAACCCTCATAGAGACACTTGCATAGCTGTTGACTCTTATTCTTATTAGAAACTGCTGTAGTTGTAAACACTAGGTATTTAATTGGGTTTACAGAAGGAATGGTGATCCATCCATCTGTCCGTCCATCATCCATCAACTTATCCATCCATCCATTCAGGGTGAGAATGTGGTCTTCATTGATACTTTGATACATGTTTTTTTTTTTTTTGTGGGTGCAATTTTGACTGTTTGGGAAGGACAAAATGTTTGGTAAACAAGAAATACAGACACATTACTAGAAAACTGCTTTACTAACTCCTAACTGTTCCAAATGTGAATGTAATGTGAAAAGTCATTATAAATGTGGCTCCATGTGAAAATTGTACCACAGTAGAAGGCCATTACAAAAATCAAAACCAATCAATAATGCTTCCCTGTCGAACCCAGCCAGATGTCGCATATAATGTAAAGATAATACTGCCTGTGCATGATGGCTGATCTCAGGGAGGAAGAGGAAGAGAGAAAGGCACTTGGGACCGGGATGAGGGATACGCTCCGTGCCTTTTCTCTGTTTCCCTGGTTTGCTTTTCCGAGTCTGTTAATCCCCTGGCAAACTCTGATGAGACTGGAACTCCCCAGGAGTGCTAACAGCACATCAATAATACATCCAGTCCAGCTGCATCCACTAAACACCGCTCACACACACATGGACACAAACACATATGCTCTGTATCGCACACATACATACACCCTTTCCATTCTCCCTCTCAGGCGTGGTTCAACTCCTCGCTGTCACTGTCATAAAAGCCTGGCATTATTTATTCATGGGAGACCAAAAATATGAGCTAAAACTGTCCAGGAAAGAGGTGACACCTGAAGCATTTTCTAAAGGCTGCTCTATCATTCAAGAACAGACCGATTGCTTAGGCTGAAAGGGAGGTGGCAAGGGTTGTTCAGGCTTCAGCGCCGCTACAAAGTGCCTCTGTGTTTACACCAAGATTGCATATTCAAGGAAGTGGCTTTTTGAGGTGCCACTAAGTGCGCATCCAAAAAAGTGTTAACTGTAGAAATGCTGCAACATGGCATCAAAGATTTATCTTTGTCGATACAGGCTTTTTGAACGCGCTACAGACTATTGATTCTTCGGGTTAATGCCTCAGAGAGGAAGAGACAACACTAGCAAAATGTTTTTGTGTCAAAAATACAGTGAAAACTAACTGTTGTTGCTTTATTATTTTTAGATGAACAGCATGATGGGTGAAGGAAATGGTCAAATAATGCACATGGGTTGGAATACTCTGTGGCACTGGGTGCTTATCATCTCTTTATGCATGCTGTAAGTATGTTTTGCAAACAATCCTTTAACCTGTCCTTCGCCTTATTAAAATGTGCATCTGTGGCTGTAATATGACAGTAAGCAAAGCTGCGAACGCAGAATTGTTTAATTGTTATTCTAGTCCACCAAGAGGTCAGGAAAAATTAAAAACACAATCACAGAAGAGCATTGGCAACCGTCCAGAATAACTATCTAATTAATTTCTGAGCATCTTTTTTTGTCTATTGCCGAAGTTTCATAATCTTTTGAGACCTTAGTCAAGGCCAAAGTGGAAATAGCTCATTTTACTCACATACATAAATGAAACCTAATCCTGCCAGTCCCCATCTGGTCGGCTTCTGTGTGAAAAGAGTCCAAGGTTGAAACAACAAGGACATTACTTGGTACAGAAATATAAATACAGTTATATAGAGCCAAATACACTTTACACACCAGACAGACACACACACACACACGCACACACACACACACACACACACACACACACACACACACACACACACACACACACACACACACACACACACACACACTATGAATCAGATATCAGGATTTTTTATCTTCAGAAATTCCTTGAAATCAGTTCAATGCAACAATAACACTACTATAAATCACTTACAGTCATTTTTTGGATAATGACAGAAATACTGTATTAATCCCAGGGGAAAATCCGGTAATTATCAAAGTATTACACTCATCATGAATACACACCATATTTTCAATGTCTTTTGATGAAGATTATTCCTGTTTTGCAAATGATCAAATTTTCGTCTCAAAGACAACAAAAAGCAATTTACAAGGTGTTAAGCCTTTGATTGATGAGTTTCATCAGATAAGAGTGCTGATTGATGGAGCTGTCCAAGTTCTTGTACTTTATGGAAACCTTCAAGCTCCAACAGTCTGCTGGATGATTTGAATAACAAGTGTAAATTAAAAAAAAAAAACTGTTTTTAAATACTATAATATTAAATGCATTTTCTAAAATAACCTGAGAGCTGACAAATACTCCAACAATACTAATACCATGTAATTAGTGAAATACTTCTTCCATCAAGATGATCCCACTGTGTGGTAGCATGTTGGAGGACAGATTTTTCTGTTCAGGAGTCAACGGCTTGTCAACACACCTCTTTCTGCTGTGCTCTTTGCTTTGTCTCACCTCTCCACCCTTATTTTCTTCAGACAACAATTGTATACAGATTGCTTTTTGGTACTCGTCTAATTGGAATGACATGGCTCATCAGCACCTCGGCTGAACCAGCCATGTCTGCTTGGTCCGAATGGAAATAAGCCTGAGAACAAACGAGAGAGAAAATCTTGAACAATTCTCTGAGCTTATTGCTTGTTAAGAAAGTCGACCAGTTTTTATTGGTTCTATTTATCTTTGGTAGATCTCTCCAAATACAAAATATCACACCGTGCCGGATGTTAAACAAATATACTGTATATATATTCATATATAACATAAATAAAACACATAAAAGCACATTCACAGCTTGGGGAAATCAAACCTTGTATACTGAACATCTCCAGCTGGCTGTTGGCTTCAGGACCTTCTTGCAGATACAGTAAAAGTTAAATTAAAAGCCCAGGCTTTTATTTGGCTTCAGTCTATGAAATGACCCTGCTGCTATTTTGGACAGGCGTCAATTCGAGACAGGCCTTTAATTACTTTCAAACAAAAATTCTGCACTGCAAAGATGGGAAAAAATATACAATTGTAAATGTACTCCAGAAAGAATAATTAACTGTGTACAAAATGTGGATATTCATTAAAAATGTTTTAGTTAAAAATCCCTAATATGATCTTGCTTTTTAGGAGGGTTAATAAAATTAATCTCAAACAACTCATTCTAGCATTATCCTTTCTTTCTTGGACAGATTTTTCTTTTTTAAATTATTTCTAAATTAAACCTTTATTTAACCAGGTAAATAACCTATTGAGATAAAGATCTCTTTCACAAGGGTGACCTGGCCAAGGGGACCGCAGCACATGTCATAATAAATGTTACGTGATTTAGAAACAGTTCACAAACAATTAGTTAAGAGGAAAAACAATTCAAATGTGCAAATTGGAACGCAGATAAAGTGCATAAGTTGTGATCACAGATAGTTATTCAAAAACACAGTCACTGTCCAATGGTCTCGCCTTTTTTGTCTTTTTAAAGATTTCAAATGAAATGAGGTCTGCCAGGTCATTCTGGAGAAAGTTCCTTGCAGAGGGAGCAGCAAAACTAAACGCTCTTAGACCGAGCTCAGTGCGGAGACGAGGAACAGATGTTTGAAAACATCACAGGAACACAAGGCATAGTGTCTCCTGGTTCTTTGGAGGTATGAACATCAATACAAAAGGCCTAAACCAAGAAGCTTTATAAATAAGACTCAGCCAGTGTATATACCTGCGCACCTTCAAGGATGGCCAATCAGATTTCATATACAGGTCAAAGTGAGGTTGAGGTTCACTGTTATTTTTTGTCTTGCTGCTTTTTCTCCTTA
Source organism: Labrus mixtus (assembly GCF_963584025.1). Classification (NCBI taxonomy): domain Eukaryota; kingdom Metazoa; phylum Chordata; class Actinopteri; order Labriformes; family Labridae; genus Labrus; species Labrus mixtus. The sequence continues at coordinate 14,844,664 of NC_083619.1, forward strand.
TATCTGCAAACTTTTTAAACTCTAAATGCGTAGGGGCCTCTAATTGAGACCTGCCTTTATTTGTCAAATCTTGCAGCACCATCAGGCTTGTAAAAGGGACTGGGCCTTTCTGTAGTGGTTCCACTGAAATATCTGTAATAATCCTAAATAGCAAGTGCAGATTTCTTAGCGGTTGATTTGGCGCTCTTCTCTTAATAAGATTTAACATAGTCTTGCAATGCATGCTATCGTCTGATGATGTCACACTGATGACACCATCGGATAATTTTTAAACCGTTATTCAGGAACCTGTTATGTAGTTGGTAGGTAAAAAAGAAAATGCAATTATGGCCCATATGATGGTATTTTCAATTCCACTGGCAGTTATGTGTATTAGTAATAAAACTGTACTGCCTTCCTGAAGAAGAAAACCTCTCTGCCTGAGGTGCATCGCCTCACGGGAAACTGATGGTAAAAAATATGTGGATGCGTGTAAAGTCAGAGAGAGGATGCTAAGATGCATATGACTCCTAGGTACAGCAAACCCTCAGAGGTAATCAATATATGCCCTATTGCTTTGACAGGAAGAGGAAGGAAGGTAGAGAGGAAGGAGGGAGAAAGGTGGAGGTGGAACCATTGCCAGAGACAAAGAAAGAAGTCCTCTGAGATCAGTTTATGGAGGCACCTCAGCTGTTTTTCCAGCTTCACTTCAAACAGAACCCTGAAACACTCACGGAGAAACGGCAAAGGTTATTGAAAACCCAGCGGTACCTGGGTGCTGGATCTGTTTTTAGTGTATGGCCCAAAGGTTGGATAAGATGGATTTTTCTGTTTGGTGTCAGGAAAATAAAGGCACCACCAACACAATGTATCTTTAAAACCGACTGACAAAAACCCACATTATAAAACAGCAGATACAAACAATAGAAGAATATGACCCCGGGATCGGAGACCCCAATGAGAAGTCAAACTTCTTGGAAAAATAAGTCAAAATGCCTGGACGAATTTTAGAGATATACACCAATTTTGCTTAGTTTTTACTGTTTTTGTCTTTTTCAGGTTCATTATAAGATCAACCTTGTGCTTAATAAGTAAGAGTATTGTAACTGCTGTGTCAGAAATCATGCTTGAGGGGGGACTTCAGTCTTCAGTTGTGATTTTTGTACTGCTTATTTTATTGTTATGGCTATGGTAAATCAATCAAGCAATAAAAGAGATAGCATGTAAAGAGAATTTCCAGGCTTATAAGGGCTAAATGCTATTGTTAGCATGCTACACACCACACAACTATATGTTAACCATGTTCACCATTCTAGTTTAGCATGTTAACAGGCTAACATTAGCTAATAAACACTACACAAAAATACTGATCAAGCCTATGGGATTGTCAATATGATAGTTTACATCTGTTTTGGTATTTTGATCGATTTAATGTTTTTCCTGATGTTGACACTAGAAAGATAAAGATGGTCGCCAAAGTCATTTGGATTTATCTCTTGGTGACCATGTGTATCTGAATGAACAAGGAATCTTTAGGGATATTTTAGTTTGACTAGAATAGGGAAGCAACCCAAATACAGACAGGTAGATTATGCTACTTGTTTGGCTAAAGGGTGATCTAACAGTATACCCTCAATTCACGACAAGGGCATGCAGGTGACATCTGGTACCAAGTGTTTGTGAAAAATGTTGGATTTTCCTCTATGCAAAGATAATACTGTGCATTACTTTTTTGAGGTTTTTTTTTTTCTATTTCTGGAGACCCTTTTTGTGTGTATATTTTATATTTGGTGATTACCCATCAACCAATGCTTTCCTCTAATCATTGATTCAATAATAGTGTGTTCAAAATATATATATATTTTTTTTATTAGATAGCCTTGTTGAAATCTTCTTGTCTTGAATATGTTACCAGTCCACAGAAACAATCAAGTGGACTCATACCTTTTTCAATAACTAAGTAGACTGAAAAGGAGTCAAGAGTTAATGATACACCATAGTAGGACAGTGGAGCAGCTCGTCTCTTTTGTGGATGCTGCTGTCTCCTGCCCAACTTCAAAGCCAGCTTTGAAGTCCCTTAGGTGGAGATCTCTGCGTTCTCAGGGAGATATCTATCCTCTCCTGCTCTCTTTTGTTAGCTAAAGCACACCGATGAAAACGGGGTTGAGCAGAGAGAATGCCAAGAGAAGATCAAAGCATGAGGGGCAGAGGCGCCATGCAGTTAAATGCTTTGCCAGTCTTTGACTGAATGGATAATAAGAGAGGAGCGCTGTCATTCTGCTGGCATCTAAGATCAAAATCCCCAAAAAACGTGTGGAATAAAAGCATGCTTTAACCTGCTACACAATATTATTCGTTTAATTGAAAAGATAAGACAGGCATTCTCCTGTGATCTGCAATTTTGCAAAAATGGGGACTTGAAGTTACGCAGGGGTTCACAATAATTCAACTGAGTTTCTGGAAGTACAATCAAAATCACATCAGCTTAGCATGGTTACATGTAACCTGATGACTCGGCCAATGATGCGTGTGCAGTGTAGGCTTTACCCAAAAGGCCCCTAAGCTGCCCAAAGAACCTGTTAGCCTCTGCATTTGCATCCACAAATACTAATTTTAACTTTAAGGGAGAAATATGTAATTCTGACAAGTGGCATTTAAATTTTTTACTGCAGTCCAAATTCAAAGCCTCGAAGAGAGCTGCCTAATGTTACTTACATTAGCTTTTTGAATTGCACTCAAGCCAGACCCAACATTGCAATCTAAAAACGTTATAAAGCGTTGAGAAACAGGTTCTATGGCACAGACAATGCTTTTAAAAACCTTGTTAGAGCACTATTGGGTCTGTTTATACTGCAGTATGTACTGACTTTCTGCTTTGTCAGAATCTGTGGTGGCTTTAGATACACCGGTAACTTCAGCCTCAGGCTACAGAGACTATTTCAAAGTAGACAGCGGGATGATTGGCAAGTGGTCGAGACTGAACCTGACCAACTGAGGAGGAGGAGGGCAGCACTAATAATACACAATGAATACTGCAGGAGCTGTCTGAATAAAAATGCTGCTGTTCCCATACATACACGTACATATATCTCCCCGAATCAATCTGTTTAAACGTGGAAGTATGTATTATCATGAACAAAATGTGAAATATGTTTTCACTTTTAAAACACTGCAATGATATTCCTCAAACTAGTGCTTGATTGAATAATACAGCTGCACCTTTGTTTTAACAATTTACATTCAGCTCATTAACTTCATTATCACTGGGATTTGAATAGGTTAGCAATTAAGCATTGTGCATCAGGTGTATTAAAGTGTCCCAGTGATGAGCGTACACATCCATTTGGCTGAAGGAAATAAATTTGAGTTTGTGCAACTAATAAACGAGCAGCGGCACGTCAGTGTGGATCCACTGTTCATGAGCTTCCAAAGCTTGAAAAAAAAAAAAAATATTGCTCAATTTGAATTTAATGACTGGTTCCGCTCAACGCCACACTGGGCACCGGGCCCGTGCTCTAATAACAATAATGCACTGCTTTATGAAACGCCCTTCCCACTGGAGTGTGTGTGTGTGTGTGTGTGTGTGTGTGTGTGTGTGTGTGTGTGACCAGCTGGGCACAGCACATTAATAACGTGGGTCTTAACTAAAAGGTCTAGTGCCTGTGAAATATAGGAGCAGAGTGCAAAAACAAAAAAGTGTAAAGCAGCATTTTAGTCTTCTTTTGGAGTATAATGGTGCTTAACATTTGTGAAAAGCTAATTAAGACTCACAAATATATGTACTAGAAAGTCCTGCATATGGACTATATGGTCTTTAATGGTAAGTGTGACGATGAATGTAGGTCTTTGTAAGTGTTATGAATATGCATTACACGTATTAGACTCTTCAAAGTAGCTAGAGCATTAGTAAATTAGAAAAAAGGATCGAGTTTGTACATGCAGACTGCAAACTTAAACCCTCACAAAGGCCTTTGTGGTCCAAGCATATTGTTGTCATCTAAAAGTTAAGTGTCTCGGTACGCCCCAAACTGAATATCAAGTGTGAGCCTGATAGGACTGATTTTGTGTAATTTATACAAAAGAATGGTATTTCTGTGTGTTTGGGTCCATTTTGTCTAGACATCTGCACACAGTGTGGGATAACATTGTGAAAATGTATTGTGGAGAGTGTAGCAGAAGAGGGAGGGGGAGGGGGGGGGATCCACTTGAATGACATATCAAAACACTTCAAAAGCACGGCCTCACATAAGTAGCCTTCTAAAGGTAGAGGTCTCCTCCTGCATGAAAATGATTCTCTTTCCCTCTGCATCCTTCATCCAGGCCTTAAGTGTATGATAATGAGCAGCAATCAATGAAAGATACTCGTGTTATGCTCAGTGATGAGTTAGGGCAAGACAATACTCCTACATACTCTAAAGACACGGGGTAATTTAAACCCTTTTAAAGATAAATAATAGTACGTTACCTTGATGTAAAGAGATGTACATTTTATTGTCTCAAGCAGCAGTTAACTTGCTGTCTCACATTGTGTGTGGCTTTGCTGCACTTATGAGCTACTATCTCCACAGGGGGAGCTACTGCATAATTTAAGAGTTGCTCGGATCTGCCTTAGTGAAAGCTTCTGATCTCTGCTGTTATAAACCTTCAACAGATACTTTTGGAAGATAGTGGGATGATAAATATGCAGGGATGATTCTACCTGGGAGTATTTGATAGAACAGCAAATGCTGATCTGGAGAGTTTTACATCAGTGCTGAATGGAGGGGAGTAAATGGTGCTGTCAGTTATCTTTCTATTCTCTCTCTCTCGCTCTCTCTCTCTCTCTCTCTCTCTCTCTCACACACACACACGCACGCACACACACACACACACACACACACACACACTAATATATTGGTCTTGGGCTACCTGTCTAAGTGTTTACTAACGAGCTAGTATTTTCTGTAAATTAAGAAGAAATCTCCCAATAGTTCCATTAAACCTCCTACTTACAAAAGGAGGATATAAAATATTTTTTAAAAAGCCAGTGGTGACTGCTCTCTGTCTTTGGCTAATGACACACAGAGGTAGTTTAGTCCTGTTACACAGAGGTCCTGTCCCAAATTCCCACCTTGTTCTCACAGCCTGTTCTGCAGAGGACCACCTCTTCAGTGAGCTCTATGTCTCCACCATTTTCTGATTTCTAATCTTATTTTTTATCTTTAGTCCTTTTCTTCATTCCTGTCCCCTCTCTCTCTCTCTCTTTCTCTCTCTCTCTCTCTCTCTCTCTTTTCCACTTACTTATGAATTCCTCTTGTGCTAAAACCCTCTCTATCATGTCGCTCTTGAATCTGTATCTGACGTCTCGGCCTGCAGCCTGTTTTCGCTCATCCCTCCATCAAAGCTGCAGGATTCTTTGTCTGCCCTCGACAACGAATGCTGACAAAGAGGCCAATGTAGATGAGATGATGCTGAGGATGTGCTTTTGTATTGAAGCAAGGGCACGGGAGGTGGGCGTTGTGAACGAAGATCTAGAGGGCCAGCTGCCAACACATTAATCCTTTTCTCTGCTTGAGCAATGGAGCGTTTGGCAACTTTTTGTGTGTGTTTGTGTGCGTATGTGCATGTGCAGTGTGAGAAGACGCAGTGCTGAGCCCGGCTCTACACTGGTCTCTGCGTTTGTGTTGGTTGTTGGTGGCTTACCCCTTTTCAGATGGATATAGAGGGAGAGCAGTGAAAGCAGAAAATTAATCCAGCATAGCAGAGCAGCAGAGGCACAGGAAACAAATTGTATTAGCTGCACGCCACAGCAGAGCCTCTCAACATCGTTTAACGCTCTGCAGCATCAGGACCACACAAGTCCCTGCTCTCAGCCAATAAATTCACAGATTCTACAAGTGAAGAGAAGGACTTCAATAGTCCTTCAACACGTGCTTTTATATGTGGGTTGGAGTTGTTTGGTCGAGGTGAGCATGTTAATAAAGTTTAAAAAAAAAATACAAAAATTAACATTCAAATGATTTTCCACGTCTGAACACTTTTGCCTCTAAAATTGAACCTGTTCTCTGCAAGTTGGGAAAATAAATGTTTGATATAACTAACCCCTTTTTCACTACTGTGTTTTGACTGACAGCAGTGCACTGGGATAAAAAAAAAAAAAAAAAAAAAGTAATCAAAATATTTTTTCAGCAATTCACCTCCAGGCAGTGGGGCATTACAAAAGCTTACAAGCTTTCAGAATTCCTCAGCATATCATGTCTCAAAGCACAGCATGGAGTTATCTTAAAATAAATACAATGTCTTTTTTGAATGGTCCTAAAAGAAGCACCTCCTCTGTTTTTCCACAGAGCACAGGGAAAAAAAGAGAGAAGTAAAATGGCCGAGGTGCAATTTTAACAGGTGCTGTTAAACAGCCTCCAATATTGTGTGATCAAACAAAGAATTCCACTTTAATTTGAGGTCATTAATCATTAAGAGCCGGCAAATGGCAATTAGTTAATGTTGATAAATGTTTAATGAATGTATCAATAAATGATCATTAGGGTAGAGCGTTCCTTGGAGGAAGCAAATAATGGGATCTTGGATTTGCCAATCTGATGGGAATACATCTATGGCTCCGTATCAATACTAGTAAACATACCACACCTGCCGAGAGTCAAGTTTCTTATGTGTCAGCTGCTTTTGCATATAATGCCCTAGTGATATTGTACTGTTGATAAAGCAATATTAATGAAGAGGGAGTAGTGTTGCACTGCATTTTAGCATGTCTGTGATTTAGTTGGCCTAGTGCCTTGTATAAACTCACAGCTGTGCTTATACTCAGTACAACAGCACAACCTTGGATGTGATAATACTAGAACACATTAGTTCAACCAGAGTCAGACATTATCAATCAATCAATCATTATTTGTATAGTAAACAGTAATAAAAAAAACATATTTTGTTGGTTTCACAAACACTACTAGTTCCCCAACTTGACTAGAACTAGACTACTGCCAAGCACAACATTCACATTTTACTGCATGTTGCTATAGTGAATGTCTTAACTCTACCACATAAAAGCTACAATGTATTTTGTTAATTTTTTTGCATGTTTCCATTTATCAACGTGTGAAATAAGAGTCTTCTGACAGTTTCGTTGATGGCATTTATGATACAGAAGTACCAGTTTGATCAATTATGCGACATTTATTAAATGAGGCGACACCTGCGAGCTAGTTCAGGCAGACAACTCGAGCTGCACTGATTTCACGCTTGACATGCGTCATTATCCACAATCACCTGACAACACCTCCTTCCAATTGGCGGTCTATTTAAGCTGCAGGAATGCACTTTCATTGCTAGCTCTGACCTGCACCAGTACTGCACTCTTGCTTCAGCCCCACCAACCACACCAGCATCCACCATTAGGCTTCAACTGGGGGTTTAAGATATCATCTCATCGATCCTCAAATATCTGTATGTAAAATAGAATTGTGAAGAGTGATGGCTATAACTGTCATGTCTATGTGCACATTTTTGTTTTGTACTTGTTCACCTTATCACAATGAAAACATTTTTTAAAAAAGAGTGATGGCTATGTTCTGACTATGCATTTCTTTGTATTTAACAAAGAAATAATCTAATTGAAATCAACAGTACAGCCATTTATCAGTACAACATAACAGAACAATGGATGGATGGATGGATGGATCTGGTTGAACAGTGAGCTTGTCCCTATTTCACCTTGGTTGTAAGTTTTGACAACAACAACATGTACACTATAATATTTTTAGTCACAAACTGCCACAGTTGCTGGAAAAAGCACACTCTAGGTGCTATTAGGTGTTTTCACAAGGCCACAGTTAAGTTACTTAATTGCAATGACTCACATGGCTGCTTTCCATGTGAGGGCTCAGGCTATTTATTGTAGGTTTTTGGGTCTCTGCCACTAAAGCATAGACGTGCATAATGCATTGTTTAAGGAAGAGGGAATTTACATATAAATTGGGAAGTGGAGGTAAGTGAGAAGGGTAAAAAATGCAGACATGGAGGGAGGCACTGACAATGCAAGGTTGTTAAGCTATGAGCGAGGCTGGCATTTGTGATCCAAACGCTTGTTTGCAGAATTGTTTTTCGAGGCTCAAATCTCTATAATGCAGCTGCTGGTCCTCCTATATCCCTGCTAAAATCTCTTTTAGTTTAGTTAGATAAAGAAGGAATAAATACATAGAGACCATAGCTAACAACATACCTGATGTATTTCTTCAACCCCCAATCTTGGAGCCCATTTGCTGTTGCCCCTTGGTGAAATGACCAACATTTCAGTGCTTCAGGTGTAGCTAATGGTTAACAATACGGGAATGCTGATAAAGACTTCCTTCTCAGTGAGTTAGCCGTTGTTTACAGTCCAGCCAAAAACTTAAGAAGCAGATATAGAGTTGGGATTTGTAGGATCTTTTCATACTGTAGAGATTGCATTACAGCATATAGTGGATAATGCTTCTTAGACAACAAATAGAAACCTGAATGCTTGTAATGCTTTTAATTGTATCTCTTTCTTTCTCTTTATACAATCTAATTATAGATTTGATTCAACCCCAAATCTCAAAACATATACAGTATTATCCAAGGATCATAAAGGTGCGAATAATGGCCAACCTGTTCAGCATTAAACAACTTCCAGTTTGAAGTCCAACTTCAAAAGCGACCGTGTGTTCAAATCAAAAGCTTGGCAAAATTGGCCCTTCAAGATATCTGCAAAATAAACGCGACTTGATAGTTTTGTCAGAGAAACTCAGCCTCAAACTGCATTTTAGTCTCCACTGACGCAAGCTGAATTGATGTCTGAGCAAATGCATCAATCCCAGCATTCTCCATGTATAGTGGTATCAATTCACCCTTCTATGTAAGTTTCCCCAGCAACAGCGACGAAGCGGGCTTTGGACTAAATGTTAACTGTGATCTGATTTGCTATCAGATTGACTTTTTAATGTGACTCTCCTGCTGTTACACATTCAAAGGCATTGAAATAGGCTGAAATATGAAATAAATGCCAGGTTGACAGTGTAAATAAATTATTCTGTCACAGCCAGGGTTTCCTCTTTTATTACGAGGTGGCCTCTACTTGTCATGAGGTGTAACTGAAAACAGCTTTAGTGGAGAATGAATCCATAAACAGAGACATTCAAATATGAACAAATGCACTCTAACCAGATAGGAAGTATACCCTCTGTGGAAGGCTATAACTGACCCATTGTTCTTAACTGTGGTAGTACAAACATACAAAAAGCTGCGCCTCAGGCCTTCAATGCACCACCTTTCTATTTCAAAATATAAATAAATGATAGTGTAACACAGAAATGAAGTATTGCCTAATCAGCAGTGCAGGGTACAGTTATTACATTTTCAAGGAGCAAATGTGCTACACTGACATAGCATGTCAGTGCTACATTTTTATTACATTTATGTCACTGTTGTATTTAGATGTTAATTCTGTCAATCACAATCATGCTCATCTGTAAGTCTAAGGAGTCGTCATGTTTAAAGCTTATAACATTTCAAAAAGGGGAAACCACAAAGATTCAGCGACTTTACCTCCCAACCTTTTGGATGAATATAATATAATAAAAAGAGGCCTCGCAAATCCTGTGTATTGCTGCTTTGAAAGAACAAACAAACTGAGCCCTGTCGTCTGCTGTCTACACAAGTTTCATAGCTACTGTCACTCTCACCTTCCTGCCTGGGAATCATTTCAAAGTGGCTGATTTCAGTCAACAAATCAAATCGCAATGTTAGGACATCTGTCCACAACCCCGCTAAAAAGCATCAATTCAGTTTGAGAGCCCAACAAATAAAAGGTGTCTCCTTATTAGTGGCATATTAACAGAAAATTGATTTTGCCTGAAATAAAAGGTCAGGATAAATGACTTGTGAGTGTTTAGCTTGCCTGTTTCTTTTAGCCCCCTATCTACGACCTTACAAATAACTGCTCCCTTGTGTCTTGGAGGGCAGAACAAATAGGAACGCAGGGAAGCAAATTCTAAAATGTCATTCCATAATGTCAAACCATAGATTATATGTCAAAGTCTCAGGAATATCCTGTGTTCTTGATTTTTTTTTTTTCTATTGTCTGATAAATCAGTTCCTTTGGCTATGAAGATCGACTGTTTTGATTGCAACCCACTCACAATCTTACTCTCCCTGTGGGAAGTTGGCGCCTGCCCAGCTGGACATGTTTTGGCACACTCGAGCTATCATCATTTTAGGTGATAGCCGTAGGTTCCTCTGGATAGTTGGTGTGGACGCCTCCGACTCCAACTGCTACAACTATTTATATCAGCCTTACATCTATTATCATTGATAAAAAACTTAGCGCTGCTCGACTTCAGCGTCTATAATTATCATAATCAGTCCTAACAATTTCATCATCATTACAGTTGCTAATGTTAATATTAGACTAATCAGTCTATTATCATAGAGCTCATAGTCCACTACACAGCTCCTACATTGCACCTTTTGTACATTTTGTGTTTTTTATTTTTTATATTTTACATTTTTTAATTCTATTTTACATATTGTAATAGCTTCTTATACTGTATTATTTAAGTTGTTGCTAGTTCTGCATTATTTCCTTGTTAATTGTTTAGCACCAATACACCAAGTCAAACTCCTTGTATGTGTAAATGTACTATGCAATAAAACCCGATTCTGATTCTGATTCTGATTCGGCTGTTACTGCTAATACTATACATACGTTTACAATTATTACTGACATTGCAGTTCAACATGAGTCAGGTTCTGTTCAAGGTTTCTGCCTGTTCAAAGGCCGCTATTCCTTGACACTTTAACTTTGATAATGTTGCTTAGTGCTGTGCTCTAATGATGTGTTATTGTTGGGTCTTTATAAATGATATAACAAAGAGTGAGGTCTTTTACCTGCTCTTTTGTTAAGTGTCTTGAGATAACATTTGTTATGAATTGGCGCTATACGAATAAAGATTGAATGATTATCTCTGCTTTAGAACTGAGACAGTTTAAATAGGTTGGGCGATGTTCCTTGATCAGAAGCCAACACTATCAGAAGACAAGATTGCTTCTGCTACTAGATTCCTTTGACTAGCAGCTTTTGTGCTTGTTTGATGCCATTTTACAGAGAGGATATTGTTAAGGTTTATTTTAATTGCTTGTGTCCTGCAGTTGTTGTCGGGGTAATCAGTGGTTTTGGGGAAGTTGCCCAGTGAATCGACAAAATCTGCTGATCTTGAAGCTTTCAGTCGACATGTGCCTTGGCATTTGACTGTAAATAGTTTTCTGCACGATCAGTTAAATCGCAAACTACCGAAACATAATTAGGCCTTTCAAATTTGTAGTGCAGAGGACGATATAGCTAAGGATAGATTTTACATTATTTTGTCTCACTTAGATTTTTAACCATGTTTATTTCAGCAAGAGTTATAGGCTGGAGAAATGCAGATGACTGAAGAAGAGGCTGCAGCTCCTGACACGCAATGCAACTTGGTAGTTGTAGGCACTGCTACCATGACGCAAGCAAGGTAACTCAGCTTTCATGATCCATTGAACACCAAATGGGGAATTTATTGATTGTACATCTTTATACATCAAGATAAGTATGGAAAAATCCCTTGTATATTCACTGATTTGCCTTTAACATGATGCCAAAATAAGGGTGGTTATTTGTATCAAGTCCCTTACAGCCATGCAGGGTCAAATCCATAGTGCTGCTTATATTTCCTGCCTGTGCCTCTGTTTGGTAAGCTAAAGTGATGTGTGGTAATGAGTATAGAGGGAGGATGAAGTGAGAGCAAATGAGAGTGAGTGAGAAAGAGAGAGAGCAGTGTACAGGAGTGTTTTGCATGCTTTCACCTTTGATTTACCTATAATTACCATTGGATTTACCTTCAGTGACTCAGTCGCTAAGCCAATCTCTTAAATTGGATTTCTGCATAAAGTAGCTTTCCCTGCAGATTGGCATCCCTCACAGATGCCTCATTACAATTTCCCTCCCTTCCCACCACCACCAGCAATAGCAGGACGGTCATAGTGACAAAAAATACAATTAAAACAAGTCAGAGTTTTTGGCTTGCATGGTCTCACTTTGACCAATATGATGTGGTCGTCATGGTAACACAGCATCCCCCTTCTTTCCAATTGTGAAGGGGCTGCAGCGATGGGACTTGGCTGATGATGACTCCATCTCTCATCCAAATGATGGTGATGAGACTGCTGCTCTCTGCCTCAGTACATAAACACAAGCTACAGGAAGGAAGACTGAGGACAGAAGAGCGATGAAGGCCGGGAAAGGAAGAGGAGAGTATCACCCCACCGGGACACGCTCTGAGATATGGTACCAAAGCCCGACAACAGTTCTGCAGCGAACAAGCAATTAATAGGGCAATTATGCATCATGTAGCAGAGCAGTTACATTCACATTCACTGGCTTTATTATCTCTTAGTGCTATATGGATGGATGCGGGATAATGCAGCTGGTTGTGATTGGGGATACATTTCATTCTGAGTAGTATGTTGTAGCTGAGGATTGGCTTTAACCTTTTCTCAGCACTCACTCTGCCTGTTAAGCTTAATCAGACACAAAATCATGATTTTTTGGTATTTTGTATTGCGGTATACTTATGTCAACAATACTACATCTCCCAGGCTCATACACAAACAAAATAAATATTTGTTCACATTTTCAAAATACTTGCAGTTTTTTGTTACCACTGTTTGAAGCAAGAAGCTTTAAATAAATAAAAACTGTCTATTTATTCTTGATGTGTTTTGGTGAAAAAGTAAACGTTTGTTTCCTCGCAGTTGAGTTCTGAATATGTGTGTTGTTGACCTGTTTTGTTTATGGATTAAGTTTGATGTTCATGCAGTTGTTTCGGCTTTTTGCAGCATGTTTGTTTCTTTTGCAGCATGTGAGCGATTTCAGTCATTGCATTCTTTCTGGTTGTTTGCAGCATTTTTAAATATGCTTCACATTTTTCTAAGTGAACATATTTTCTGCTGTTGCTGAGCCTTTGCACTTACTAGCCACAATAGGTTTTCCAATTTCATTCTACATGATAAATTAAGCAGCAGCAGGAGAAGTATATGAGGTTGCATATCTTTTGACTGACAGTACTGTATAGCAACGGCCCTCAAGTTCTTTGTCAGGGGCAATTGTTGGATTGGTGGTGTATGAATGTAACCTATACCACACAAATAGCCTCAACACACCAGCATAATGAAGAAAAATGCAGAATTCATGCATCCGTGAATATATTACTTAAGCATTCTGGTAGGTCTAATGTGCAGCTGTCTGCATGCTGTTCTGCTTGACTTGCAGGTAGAATGGAAAATAGAGGAGATGTGAAGGAATGGAAAAAGCACATCTGGACATGCCCTTCCCAGGAGTATCCTTCTCTCCTCCAGCTCTGCGACCTTTGACTTGGGAAGTCTGATTAGCTAGCTCCTATGCCTTTATGTAAAAAAGAAGCAGAAATGCAGAGCCACGAATATGCAGATAAGGAATTCACCCTGGGCAGCTTTAAGCACTCTGCAGTTCCAGTCAAGGTCTACACTGTCATGCAGCAATGCTCAAGTAGTCAGCAATGTTTCAGGTAACACAGTGTGTCTATAAAAAGTCCAACAGGTAGAAGAAAAATTCATAATGGATTATTAGCTTCTGAAATATGGGTGCACTTTTGGAACCATCGCTAAAGGTTGTCGTTCGATTGTTTTTTTGTTTTAGACCGTTAACTTACATGTAAGGCCCTGACACAAGTTAACTTCTTTGTTAACTGTGCAATGTCCTACATGATCATAAAAAATACAGTTATGGTCCCATTCCATTAGACATTGGCGTTTTATTCATCCACTGATTTCCAGTGGGTTTGGCTTTGATATCAAAAAAGATGATGACACATGTTTGTCTGCTCAAATCCTGACTTAGCGATGGAAGAAGTAGAATCATTACGTGTATGATTATGTTGCCAGGCAACAATAATATTCCAATTTCAATACAATGGTATGCAAATATAATGGTCTATAATTTAATCCAATTTTAGACTAGTCATGGTATGGTACTATTTGGGTAATAAAATGGGGGACCCCTTGTATCAGATTTCTCACTTTTGCCTTCCCCATCATCCCGCCTGTCTAGTATGGGTGATAAATGACTACTTCATTTCACGCATCATTCCTGGAATTACAACAGCATAAGTTTAAGAAAACACTTTGCCAAGGGTTTTCAGAAATGCATGCAATAATGTGCTCCCCACTGAGATCGTAATAGGATCATAATAGAAAATGGACCGAAAAATGAAACCAAGCATGTGGGTATCTCCAGAGACAGAATCTGAGGCAATAATGGCATGGCATTGATTGACATTTCACTGTTGTTTTTAATCATAATCATAGGCTTTCAAGTTAGGCATGGAAATGACTTCATGATGGTATAATGACAGCTCAATAGCTGTCAGGGTACTGTTTAGAGGATAACATCTTTATTGTTTTCCATCATTGTATGCTGACAGAGTGACAACTAACAATGAAAAAGAAAATTCTGGGTGTGTTTGGTGTACAATTAATGGTCACTGTTATTCAAAACTGTGGTTGCTTTACAAGCCCCCCCTGCACCTTTATTGTTTCTGATACCACACAAGTTTCAATCTGCTTTCTTTTAATGTCCTTTGATGAACGCAGATGTATATTTCAGTTAAGACTTAAAGCAAAATTGAGATTTTAATGAACACCATTGGTACAGAAACAGAACTACAGCAACAACAAAAACACAACAAGCTATGAAGTCGATTTGTAAGTCTGGCAGTCTAATCCAAGTGACTGCAGTCTGATCAAGCCCTATTCACACCTATCAAAAAAGCAGCTCGCTACTCAATACAAAGGCTCAAAATTTGCATATCACCTTTGTGTACTGCCAATTACAGAGGGACACTATTTGTTGTTCCTTTTATTCTGTTCTCTAGTTTCTGAAACTATCAGCCAATGTGAGACTGCATTTTCATGACTGGGCTATGTGCAGCCCATTAGTGGTGTGTAGGTGGACTCAGGCTAATGAACATGTGGTACCATTAAAGAGTGTATGAATGCCCCTGCCAGTACCTAGACACCCCTCAGTCATTAATTACGGGCAGAGTTTTGATTAGAAAGCCGTGGGGAAATGAAAGACAGAAAACAGGCGGCATTATGGATTGAGACGAGATTCAAACAAAATGAGGAGAAATTCAGCTGACTACCTTCCAAATATATATTTCATTTAGAAACTGTAGGCTGCAACATCATGGATCTTTTGTTCAAAAATAATCTGATTGGATTACAGCTATCTGGGTGGATCAAATCTTGACGATGGCTGGACCAAAATAAAAGAGGGATTCCAAAATGGAATCACATCAGGTGATCCAGTTTGGTTCATTAACTGTATAACATCTCCTGTATGTGTTTATAACTTTCAGTTAGTATTGGGATGAATTTTATTGAAAAAAATCAGGATCAATTTGATTGTTGCAGAGGGCTGGATTCAGTCTGAATTTCATAAATGAATTGTGATTAATAGCCCTTTAAAGCATATAGGCCTACAGTAGTTCTAGGTAAGACATAACCCATTGCTCTTTTACATTTGTATTTCACTTGGACATTTGTTGCTCATTTGGTCATTTTCAAAAACTAGCATGATTTTTAAAGTAGCATTCCCTCAGTGATCTGTACCCACACCCTCCCCTCTGTGCTCCCTCAAAAGCCACGCCCCTCACTTACATGCACGAGCACCGTTGCTCCAGAAGCAGACCTCAGCATATTGCTTGCATCGTGTAGAAACTACGTCGTCTCATGTCTCATTCAGCAGTAAATAAACACTAAACTTTATCGTCATTCATGTTTAAAAAAAAAAACATGACTATTTCACTAATCACAACGGCCAACGACAAACTCACAGTATAAACTCTGTCATTAGTGACATGCTTTGAATTTCGGCTATTGCACGCAAGGGGTAGAGAAAGAGCAGGGAGACAGAGAGACATGATTGGTTCATCAGATTGGTATCTCGTGGCAGACATTGGTCGAACTGCTACAGATGACAGATTTTCTTTGTTCCTTTTTCAGAGCACATGAGTTATTATTTTCTGCCAGGACCTAAGACATTTTTTAACCAAAATCTTAAAAAGTGTATGGGAGGAAATTACAACCCTGACTTTAATTCAAAGCTACTGTGAGTAACATTGTTGAGTGATCTTTGTATGGTGATCTTAAAAAGTCTTTGCCTGGATCGGGATGATCCAATTTTTTTTTTTTTTTTTAATTAAATAGGACAATGAAGATTGTCTAGCTGAAAACTGATAGCTAAACAAGTGGAATTTTCAAATCATAACATTCAAATCCAGTTTTAACTCTTAATAACTTGGTTTTAGGGAGAACTTTTATACAGTAAGAAAAAGGTAGTGTATGCCTGGAAGGGCAGGTAAATGTTATATGAAAGTCTAAAATGTGTGCACAGCTAGAGTGACCTGGTTACAAACGTATTTCAAGATTGTATTTTAAACACTTTCCTCTTCAACTCAGTTATTCTGCTCAATAAAAAAATAAAACATTCCTCCATTGCCCTCTTGACCCTCGCGTTTGGGGTCATTAACCTTAACACTCGATGTCCAAATCTCAATCGGCAAAGGTACATAAGGATAAAATATTGACAATACTAAGGACGATTGGCTCATTAAGGACCCAGCCTTGCTAATAAGCTGGAAAGAGTTCAATGCAATATTAATGGTATAGGATTTCTCACAGCCACCATTTCCCGAGACCATTCAGTGAGGTCTGCTAATTATTGATGGGCCAAATTACAAGAAAAGACTTCATTACATCTGCAAGTGAATGAAGAATTCATGAAAGCTCTCCTTGTGTGCTGCATGCTAATGAAAAACTGTAATAGAGTCTTTCTAATATGTGTATCATCTATTTTTGTGTTATGCACTCCCACTAGAAGTTCAAGTATTAAGTGTGGCTGTTTAAGAGTGTTTGTTTCCCAAAGTGAAAGAAGTTGCGATTAGGGAGGCATTTCTTAAAAAGTTAACATAATCTTTTATGACTCTGCTTTCACATTCAGAGATTCTGGGAGGGAAATAAGAGGCACTACCTGCTTAAGAGTGTATTAAACTCACAAACATTAAATGTGCATTAGAACTTCTCCAGGAATAGACTCTGCAACGCCTGTTTTCTTTGATATATACCATTCAAGCCAAGCTGTCCAATGTGAATGGCTGACTATAGAGTAAAGCCATTATCAACAGTTCACAGTCAGACACTCTGAAAGGACCTGCATTGTTTTTACTGTGCAGAAAAACATGTTTGTTAAGCTACCTTAATTAAAAAAGCCCGACAGTGCCGCACAAACAGTCTCGGAGAGCTCTCAGTATTCAATTTAAAACACATTTCTCCCTGCACTTAATGACGCCTTGTCAGAGAAATGTGGCAGGTGTTGACAGGACACTGCTAATCACAGAAGAAAAATAAATTTGAGAAATGAGGAGTTCAAACGAAGAGGGAAATGAAGAGAGGGGAGGGGAAAACTTCTGCTAATGTCTGTCAGCAAAAAAAAAAAGGAAACATAACTCCATGTCTCTGCTCTTTTCTTCTCTGCCGTCTCTCTTTTGTGTGATATCCGAGCGACGGTCTGTGATCACACTGGTGGCGGAGTCTACACATGCATCAGTTTCTCATTAAAATGTGGAGTGTGAATCTGCTGACCCTCACATGTGCGACTGCTTTAGCATCTTTGTTATAAGCACACTGTTTTTAATCTACTCTTAAAAGCGTGTCTGCCCCTCCTCACCATCCTCCCCATCTCCGTGTCCCTTTTATTTTCACGATACCTCAGCCTTTTGTCGGGTCTTTTGTTCTTGATGAACGCTCCCACCTTGAGTTCTGACTCTCTCACACAGATATAATGCAGAATCAACAACACCTTCTTCTCCTTTTATCCAGGGGCAATGAATGGTAAGAAAGATACTGTGAGACAATTAGACAAGGCCACATGATGCTGTAATGACTGAGCACACTCCCTCATGGCTACACAGACATTGATGTTCCTCCCGGAGGCCTGACGTACAAGGAATGATAAAGAAACAGAAACACACACACACACACACACACACACACACACACACACACACACACACACACACACACACACACACACACACACTATAACCACATGTGTGCGTTTGATTGACATGCTGTTGCTTGGGAGTGCTACAATTTCAAAAGTCATAATAATAACTGAGAGAATCACAGAGACAGCGTACATCACCTTTATAAATTCATCACCAATGAAGAGCTGGCTCCTCTCCGGGATGCCTCATTATGGCGGCCCCTACAAAAGGCCTCTATTAGCTAGGTTGTCTTTGGCAAAAATGATTAGTTCTGACATGCTGGTGTTGTATTTAGGGTGCTAAAAAGGTGACACATTGTACATGTTTCAACTGGGTGACTCCCTGAGAAAGGGCATCTTGCTGCTTTGGAGGCAGTAATCCCATTTCATCAATTGCATGTATTAGTCTTTCTCTGTTGATCACTCATTGGATTTCCCTTGTTCAGTCAGATTTTTTTTTGGACCAAAATTCAACCCAAGTAGCAGACTTTCTTAAAGACGTGTCCTGAAAGTCAATCAGCAATTACATTTTCCTGGGAAGTAACAGAGATTATCGACTCGACCTCCATTCAACAGCCAATCTATTTTGAAAGTTGTTCTCTTCTTTTCGTAATACCGTGGCTGACAAGGGCCATCTACCTGCAAAGGCCGAAGCAACTTACGACAGGAAAACTGTGCCGCAAACTCAGAAATGACATTTGAAAATCGAATGCAAAAGTCCAAAATTAATGCAATGACTGAAACACGCTGCAAATAAAGGGAAACATGTTACAAAAAGCTACAAACAGCTAGCTCCATGCATCCATGGGGCTGCCCTGACAGAACCTGTGAACCTGCTTGACTGTCCCTTCCCCGTATGCAAGTCTAGGCCGGACTCACTTTAAATCTTAATTTAGTATTTTTTTGTAACTGCTCGCTAACCACTATTAAACAACAATAGAAGAAGAAGAAGGACACAAAAAGACATTAATTTAGCTAGATGGCAAGCTAGAAGTCCCTCCTGCTTCTTTTAACCAGTTGTGAGGGAATACTTGAGATTCACAGTGTAGTATGTTATCAGAAACATGTCGAACATGCTGATGAATATCACACAACATCACACAGATGTGCCAATCAATGGAGCTAGGCAAAAGAAAACAAGTGTCCAATAGTTATTATCTCTGCTGTTTTACAAAACCTCTGGATTGGAAAGCAGAAAGGTTTTCTAATATGTTTTAAGGTTATCAGCGAATTTGCAGTAGTAGAGGAACCCAGTGTGTATTAAAAGTGCTCAATTGTCGTTATAAATGTCCCATCCCATGCGCACATTAGCCAGTCTGTGGTCCTTTACTGGCGAACGTGAGCAGTAATTGAGCACTGCTGCACTCATTTTATTCTAACAACAGATAGCTATGTGATTTCACACTTCATAAATCATGAAGATGATACATTTCTCCTAAAGGCACATATTTTGTCTCATTATTAACATTGTATTTATTTTATATTTTTCAAATCAGGAGATGTTATTAATTTATGTTTTTTTTTTCTTATTTTGCATGCTTTCACTTTTTTATTTATTTTGTGTTTAATGTTTAAAACACTCCGGGCTCTACCAGCTATCACAGGTAGCTCTAAATAACAGAACCATAGAACACCAAACTATGACCCCAAAACGGAGGTACAAACAGAACTGTGACCTCGGAGAAACCTTACACCCTATTGATTTTTTTTTATTCTGGGTTCATAGAGCTGAAGCCAGTGTGACGTACTTTTTTTTCGTGAAACATAGAATCACCAGCAACATATAAATGGGATTTCTAGCTGAAACAGAATATCTGTGGTTGATTTCCGTCAGAGAAATCTCCCCTGGAGGATTTAATGAATCAAGACATGACAGCGTTCATTTTGCTGACATATCTTTATACTTTTGGTTTGCACACACCTAAATGGTCCTGTGCACAATGTTGTGTGAGTTGCACAATGTCTGGAGCCATCTTACAGTAACATGGCTTTCCCTTTGATCATTTCTTACCCTTCTCATTCTACTTCTTTTGTTGGATGCAGGGACAAAGACATGAATCCAGTTTCACAAATACAGAAAGACTATCACTCTCTCCTCTATAATTACAGTTTGAGGGCATTCTGCAAGTGGACACTGGTCTGTATACCCAGTAGTACCAAGCTATCCTTTTGTGGGCTGTGATTTATTTTGCCGTTTATGTCTACTAAAAAGTATCAGCTGTTTTCCATCTATGTCAAACGTAGCCCTGCAAGGTGTTTTATATGATGTGTTAAGACAAGCACATGGATGACTTACAGAAGACATCCCTTTATATTCCTGTTTGGATGCTTTGGAGCTATGTCTGATTAATGGCTGAACACAGACGTGTATGTGTAAATATGATTTGCCTCACAGTACTCTTGCATGGTCCATGATGGGAGAGAGATATGTTCTTGCCTCTGGCTTGTTGCGTATGTAGTTTGATGATGACTAAGTCGTTTGTTAATACAGATGTTGAGCAGGGACAACACAGTAAGAACAACGTGTGATCCATTCTGAGAGAACAAATATTGCAATAAAACAGAGAGCTTAGAGCAGTTTTCTTTGAGGGGAACATGTACAATGACAAACACAAGCTAGTGCAATACATTTCCTTTTTATCATTTGAAGCACAGACAATATAGAAACATATTTATACATGTTCACAAAACCCACATGTATTATGTTTCTTGTCAACTCTTGCCCAAATTACAGTACATAAAGGCTGAACATTTTAAGCACACACACGCTGAAAAATAGGCACAGAGCTGTTAAATATAAGCATACACATTAACATAAGTGCTGCTGGCTATTGTTCTCGCTCTGATTTTATTGAAAGAAGACAAAATGTGATCCAAAATAGCAGCCATAACCAACACACAAAGCTGTACCCCTGAGCCTACTGATGCATGATCTGCATTGGACGGCATGATCATGAGACCTTGGTACATTTCTGTGTGTCCAAATATATTTTCTGCATCTTGAACTATACCATGAAACATGCTATTTTTTTGGTGGACATTTCTTTCACAAGATATCCTCCAAAGGGACTCCATTATCACCTTGTATCTCATTATTATATGGACGGTGTAGCTTGTATAGTGTATATGTTAATACCACACTCCTCTCTTTTTAAGAAGAATTACACCTTCTCCTCAGCACTCCAGTGCTGGGTTTGGGTTGTCTTCTCTTGTAAGGCAAGATTTACATGACAGTAAATGGGATTATAATGCACAGAACTGTCATCAGGGGAGCCGTTTATAGCAGTGGCTGCAGGCAGGGTATATATGAGTGGTCAAAAATTTCTGCACTAGGAAAGAATCCCAGAAAAGGAGATCTTATTTGATGTTTTTTCTTCATACAATAAGACGTTCTCATAAAGAAATCCAGTCAAAGCTCTGTTCCTCAGGCTTTTTGTTCATTTTCTTACTTGTAATGTGTTTTTTGTTGCTGCAAAATGCATTATATGGAATGAAACCCTGGTTAATGGCATAATTATGTCATGTGTGATGTATTTGGTTATTTAAGTGCAGTTTGAGCTCGTAATGGCAGCATACAATAGGTTAAATAACCACTCATAGTTAACAATAGTCACAGATTTTTCCTTTTCATTCTGGAAATGTAAAAAGAAATGCCATGTTTCATTTGTAGAAGTGTCAGGGGTATTAAAGATAGGTATTTGGTGGCTTGTCAGGATGACGGGTATTGAATCCGAGACTTAACAACAGAGCCTGACAATGGAACCATTTCACTTTTCAATTATACATTTTTTAGGCTCTGTAGTGGAAGCAAGACTCGCTTGAACGACACATTGAGAACCCCACCTGGCAGCCAAATGAGAAAGCCAACATGATTTGCATTCTGAGGCAGAGCTGTTAACTTGTCATCAGTGGCGCTTGACGATTGAATGAAAATAAACATCTACAACCTACACTCTGTGGAGTTAAAATCCAATTTAAGTTAGGAGTCTGAAGAGGGTTGTGCAACATCTATTATTCCTTTGTTCCTGTGTTATTTTCTCGTTTCTTTTTCTCATTCTGGTTTTGATTCCAAGTTAATCTTTTATTCACCTTCACCCTGCACTCCTGTTTACAAACACCATTAGGAACACTTATGGTGTGGCTTTCAAACGTTTTCAGCCATTTGTACAGTTAAAACAAAATATAATTTAGAAAAAGTAATTACCGTACAATGGAAAATTATTAACACTTTTGAATATTTAAATCATGTTTACCAATCAATAGAAAATGAGTAGGGCGCTGGTGGTGCAGTGGTTAGTGCGCGTGCCCCATGTATGGAGGCTGTAGTCTTCCAAGTGGGCAGCCTGGGTTCGAACCTGGCCTGTGGCTCCTTTCCCACATGTCATTCCCCTCTCTCTCCCTGATTTCTAACTCTATCCACTGTCCTATATCTCCATTAATGGCACAAAAAGCCCAAAAATAAATCTTTAAAAAGAAAATGAGTAATTTCATCATGTTTCACAGAGATATTGTTTTCAGTGGCCACTGTAACTAATACAAAGCAAGGCTGAGTGTCAGCGCCAGACTCTCTACATCCACAAAAAGAAATCTATGGCAACTTTCTGTTTGGAAGCTAGGTAAATGCATGGTTTGTCATATTCCCCAGATAGACTTCTGACAGAATTGAATAATTAATGTGCTCTCAAAAAAAGGAATGTAGAAAATCCGTCATCTGTAGCAGTTGTAAGCATGTAAAAACTTCGACCAATGTCTACCAGGAGGTACCAATCTGATGAACCAATCACACCTCCCTGTCTCCCTGCTCGTTCTCTACCCCTTGCATGCACTAGCCCACACTCATAGAGTTTATACTGTAAGTTTTTCATTTGCCGTTGTGAATAGTAAAATAGTCACTTTTTTAACATATATTGTGATAAAGTGTAGTGTTTACTTAGCGCTGAATGAGACGACAAAGTTTCTACACGATGCAAGCGATATGCTAAGGTCTGCTTCTGGAGCAAGGGCGATCGTGCATGAAAGTGAGTGGCGTGGCTTTTTTTGAGGGAGCACAGAGGGGAGGGGGTGGGTGTAGACAGAGCACTGAGAGACCGCTACTTTTAAAATCGCTAGTTTTTGAAAATGACCAACTCTGCCTTTAAGCTTGATAGCAACAAATGTCCAAGTGAAATACAAACATAAAAGAGCAATGGGTTATGTCTTACTACTGTAGGCCTATATGCAGTGTAGATCATTCGCTAAATGATCGTTCTGTTTGTTTACTACAGGCCACCGTAGCAGGTGTGTGTTTATCCTGATCAGCGCCACTAGAGTGTGCAGTTATGACATGTCATGCCTGATGAATGACACATGTCTACTCTCGGTTAATAAATTAACCAGTGGCAATTAATAAATTGTCTTCTTATTCACATGCACGCACTGGATGCAACAAAGACAATTCAGCATGGTGTCAGAAATAGTACGAACTCCTCGCCTGTGAGTGTTTCCACAGACAGAGTAAATGTGCCCGGACTGTTTATGCTAACAAGCTACTGGTAAAGCCACGCTACGTCACTGCAATGGCGGATGGATTTCGCAGACCAGACTCGGTTGTTTTTGACGGCAACGTCGCCGAAAGTTGGCGGATATT
Organism: Labrus mixtus; assembly: GCF_963584025.1. Lineage (NCBI taxonomy): Eukaryota > Metazoa > Chordata > Actinopteri > Labriformes > Labridae > Labrus > Labrus mixtus. The sequence goes on from NC_083619.1 coordinate 14,868,390, forward strand.
TGAGCGGGAGTACAACATCTTTATCGCCGCAGCACACTTCGACAAGCCTGCAAGGACGAAGGCTTATATCCTCCTCAATCTTGTTTAAAGAGGAAATTCCGTGAAATCTGCAATCCACAAAACAACAAAATAATGGAGAGACACAAGTTTCATTCAAGAAATCAGAAACAAGTTGAGAGCATCGAGTCATTCATCAGTGATCTGAGGATTAAAGCTAAGAGCTGCTATTTTGGAGATTTGACTGATGAACTTGTCTGTGACCAGATAGTGTGTGGCATCACTAGTGACACTCTTAGAAAATCCCTGTTAAGAGACAGTGAATTAACATTGACCAAAGCCTCTCTGTCGCATTCACGAAATGACGGAGGAGAGTAGCAAGACACTAGCCTTTCAAGCTACTAATGTTGATATAGTACGGCCAGTTTCCCTCAGAAAGTACCAGTCAAAGTCCCAATCATTTGCTCAGTCCCAGGTCATCACCAGCTGCAGTAACTGTGGTGGTAGCCACGTGGCTAAGTGGGAAAAGTGTCCAGCTTTCGGACAACAGTGTCATAATTGCAAGAAACCAAATCATTACAAGAAGTGCTGCAAATCGAAAACTCACAGTCAAAACAGCTTTAAGAAGAAGACTTTCAGACAATCTGTGCACGAAATAGCAATAGATGAGCCTGCAACATGCAGGGAGGACACTTTCTATGTGGACGGCGTCCATGTTGACAAGTGTATTGACAGCATCAATGCTCAAGTTGGCGACAAAGATGAAGGATTTGTTACAGTGTATATCAACAGCAAGCCCACTGAAATGAAGGTTGACACAGGAGCAAAATGTAATGTGATATCACAAAAGACTTTCAACAGAGTAACAAACAACGAGCAGCTACAGGAGAAGACCACAAATCTTGTTGCTTACGGAGGCAGCAAAATCGAAACGAAAGGTGTGGTCACCCTGTCATGCAGTTTAAAGGAGCAGTGTCACCTCTTGCCCTTCTTCACAGTAGACAGAGAAGTGCAGCCACTACTTTTGATTTCGAGCGTGTGTGAACATGGGAATAGTCACAATGAGCCGTGACGTCCATCAGCTCACCACGGAAAGCGATACAGACTTTACAAGGCAGATCCTCACACAGTACTGTGACCTGTTTAGTGATGATCTTGGAGAACTGCCAGTCACATACTTAATGACGGTGGATCCCAGCATTCAGCCTGTGGTTCGACCAGCTCACCCAGTCGCGATGCAGGACAGAGTTAAAACCGAACTTGAGCGCATGCAAAACATAGGTGTCATAACACCAGTCTCTGAGCCCACAGATTGGGTATCATCCATGGTAGCTGCACACAAAAAGGACAAACAAGAAATAAGACTGTGCATTAATCCAAAAGACCTATACGCAGCACTCAAAAGACCCCATCACCCCATGCGCAGCGTTGAGGAAGTCGCAGCGCAGATGTCAGGTGCAACTGTGTTTTCTGTCTTAGATGCAAAGAACTCTTTCTGGCAAATACATCTCGACAAGAAATCTTCAATGTTGACTACGTTCAGCACTCCTTTTGGATGCTACAGATTTCTCAGAATGCCGTTTGGCATCAACTCGCTGAAGTATTTCAGCGTTCAATGGAACAACTGTTAGCAGGTTATCCATGTTCAGTTATTGTCGACGACGTCATCATCGGAGGCCGTGATGTAGCTGAGCATGATGCTAACTTAAAGAGAGTGCTTGAAAGAGTAAAAGAAATAAACCTCAGGCTTAATCCAGCAAAATGCAAATTTCGCCTGGACCACGTTGGCTATGTAGGTCACATCTTCACAAGTGGAGGACTTAAAGCAGACCCTGCTAAAACTGCAGTCATCACAGACATGCCAGTCCCCACAGACGTCACCTCACTACAGCGTTTCCTTGGTATGGTCAACTACCTTGGCAAGTTCATCCCGAACTTCAGTGACATTGCCGCACCACTGAGAAAACTGACTCACAAAGAAACTGCATGGTGCTGGTTCCAGCAGCATCAGGAAGCATTTGAACGTCTCAAGTCGTGTCTGTCAAGCCCACCTGTACTGTCATGTTATGATGTTAAGTAGCCTGTCACACTAACATGCAATGGATCTTGTTATGGACTAGGAGCTGCATGCCTTCAAAACGGCAAACCCGTTGCCTTTGCGTCACGTACCCTCACAGACACAGAGACTCGTTATGCTCAAATTGAGAAGGAGCTGCTAGCTGTCGTGTTTGCCTGCACAAAGTTCAGAGACTATGTTTATGGTAAGCCCATAACGGTGGAAACAGACCACCAACCTTTGGTGACAATCCTAAAGAAACCGATCAACTCTGCCCCTGCCCATCTCCAAAGAATGATGCTATGCTTGCATCACCTTAGTCTACAAAAAAGGTAAACACATGTACCTTGCAGACACCCTCTCACGAGCCCCGACTACAAAAGTTCCCCAGAGCCCTGCTGAAAATGACACTTTTGAAGTTATTTCTGTTAGTTACATTTCCACAGCCTGCCTGGAAGAACTCAGAAAGCACACAGCAGAGGATGAGGTGCTACAGACTCTCACTGCAATCATTCAGCGAGGTTGGCCCTCAAGAGAGATCCAGCTGCTGCCTGCTGTGCGTCCCTTCTTCCCCTATAGAGATGAGCTGACAGTCGAGGGTGGAATCATCATGAAAGGACACAAAACTGTCATTCCCCAGTCCCTGCACACAGAGTACATTAACATTGTGCACGAAGGCCACCCCGGTGCTGAAGCAACAAAACGCAGAGCTAGAAGCATCATATTTTGGCCAACAATGTCAAAACACATCACTGAAGCGTTGCTTTCATGTGCAGTGTGCAACAGCACCAGATCTCATCAGCAAAAGGAGCCTCTTAAGCTTCATCCAGTTCCAAGCCTCCCATGGTCCACAGTGGCAACAGACATTTTCGATTGGCATGGTAAACATTACCAAGTGCTGGTCGACTTTTATTCAGGTTGGTTTGAAATTGACCTTCTCCGCGACATCAGCTGTGATCACAAAATTAAAAAGACACTTTTCAGTGCATGGCACACCTCACACCCTGCTCTTTGACAATGCTAGACAATACACCAGTCAGCAGTTTAAGGATTTTGCAAGACAATGGGATTTTGAACATCTCACAAGCAGCCCTGAGTACCCTCAATCAAACGGACTCGCAGAGAGAGCTGTCCGCAGTGCCAAGCAACTGATGGAACGATCTTACGGAGACGGTTCTGATGTGTTTCTTAACCTTCTAAACCTCAGGAACATCTCCTGTGATCCTACACTTGGTTCCCCAGCTGAACGCCTGATGTCACGTCAGACACGTGCAGCTATCCCTGTGAGCACCAAACTGTTGCAGCCTACCCCAAAAAATACCCAGCAAATAAATGCCCAGCTTCTCAACAAAAGGCTCACTTTAAAGCGCCACTATGACACTTCAAGTCGCCCTCTCAGACCTTTGTCAGAAGGACAAGTTGTCAGAATGCAGACTCCCAAAGGCTACAATCAACTTGGAATCGTGAAAATGGTGAGCAAAGAGCCTCGTTCCTACATCATCCAGTCCAACGGAACAACACACAGGAGAAATCGCCGCCACATCCTTCCTGTTGCAGAGCCACCACCGCCACGACCGTATACAGAGGACTTCGAGCCCCAGAACACGGACCACTCTGCATTGGACAATGTTCCCTCCACATCTGACAGTGTTCCTTCTAAACCACAAACACCAGAGCCATACACACTGAGACCTCATCACAAATCCCCTCTAAGGCCACTTCACACAGAGAACCCCCTCAATGATTACAGTAACACCCCTTACATCTCACGCTCAGGACACATTTGCAGACCAAATCCAAAATACGTTCAGTAAAATGAACTAAAAAAAAGGGACAGTAAAATGTGTGTTTCATTTTGTTGAGTATTTTGAAAATTTGCAAGACAAAACTTAACAGAAATGTCATGATTCTGTGATAGTTACAAGTTAAATGTGGAAATGTTATTGAAAAGTCCATAAGTTTCTACAAAGCTGTATGATGTACATGTTAACAGTATAGTAAGACATACTAGTTTTATGTTGATTTTGCAAAGTGTTATTTTGCTTCTGATAGAGCTAAAAGCTAAAGGGAAAGGATGTAGCTCATTCGCTAAATGATCGTTCTGTTTGTTTACTACAGGCCACCGTAGCAGGTGTGTGTTTATCCTGATCAGCGCCACTAGAGTGCGCAGTTATAACATGTCATGCCTGATGAATGACACGTCTACTCTCGGTTAATAAATAAACCAGTGGCAATTAATAAATTGTCTTATTCACATGCACGCACTGGATGCAACAAAGACAATTCAACATGCAGGTTGATGGAAAAGGAGAACAAACAGCAACTGTTAGCTCTACAGGGCTAGGATGTCTTTCAGTAGCTAAGTTGATAGCATACTTATTGTTTACCAACAACTATGACCAACAGCAGTTTTATTTTCTTGTGAAAAATGTAGGCCACACCGTAGCTTTAGCATCCTGATTGAAGCAATAAAACATGAGAGGGAGTCACGATGTATTGAATATCAGCACAGCAGTGCTCATCCAGTGCATCATCTAAACCTTGAGTGTGATATACTTTAACACAACAGATTAATGACCAGCATACACAAGAAAACAGAACCAATTCATCTAGTTCCACATCTTAACTCAAACTGACCTGTTGCTGAGCAACCCAGAATTTCTACTGTGCTCTTTCTACCTATTTTGAGTCTGTGGTTACCACAGACCATCTACCATAGCCTACATTTAACTCTGTTTTATGTTTATCATTCAACCAGTTAAATAAAAGTATTTTATATAAATCAGAGGTACCAGCTAGTAAAATCAGGACAGGTTATGTTAACTTACAAAATTCAGAACACCTGGCTGAGGTGGAGTGATACACATTGTGAAAAGTCCCAGTGATGGCATGCCTCTTGTCCAATCAGATTACTCAGTCAGAACTAACTGTTGTATAAATTAAGTTATAGTTATTGTATATGTGGGAAGCATTCAAATTTAAGTTCTATTTACACATCTTAGGGTGAGACATCCACAAACCAGAAAGGAACCAAAAAACATCTGTTGACATATTTGTTGAGATTTTCTACATTCTAAAAAAAGTCAGAGCTGCTGAACAGTTAAAATTGATTTATTTACTTTGTAGTCTTAACATCAAAGGCTGAGGTGTATAGATAGTGGAGGTGCTGCATGAGACCGGCATCTGGCTGGACAGCTCAGTGTTCAACACTTCAGGGGGACTCCTCCAACTTTTGAAGTCAGACTCTTTTAAGGCACCTTGGTATCAGTCTTGAAAGAGATAGAGCTGTTGATAAGCACAGAGGTCAACGGCATGTTCTGGGTTAAGAGGGATAATCTCTGTGCTTCAGACAGAAAGCCCTCTGCTCATATAATGGAGGCAGAATTTAGCAACACTGCAAGAATGCTATGCTATGTGTTACATGTACCTTAACTTTTTAAAAACTCTCCTGGAAATCAGAATTTCAAACTCATAAACCATGAAATGCAATTTCTTTTCATTTGGAGTGGAGGTGTGAAAGTCATTCACTCTTGGGTGAGACTAATATAGAAGTAAACAACACATTTTTATTCACAAACAGACCTCTGTAGAGACACGCAGACATGAGTCCCTGCCCCCCGCTGTGTACCTGTGCGGCTCAGATGTAGGCTACAAACAGTCTCAGAAGCTGCCTGTGATCTATACATAGAAGAGAAACAAACGTCAAAGGCTAACTTTGATGGAGCTTTTTTCATTTTATTTATTCATTTTCCAAGCATAACAAGCACATGCCTGCGTTTACAGGAATCAAATAAAAAACAGCAACTTGCTGAGAAAGTAAAGTTGGATTGAAGATAAATCAGCCAGGAAAAGAAGTACGGTGAATTAGCCAAATGTGGGACACTGCCTAATGTGGGACACCTAAGCTCAAGTGGGTGTAGGTCTTCCTACAACAAATGAAAGTCAATAAAACTAAGGGTTAACACAAGTTGTGATGTCATCTGATCAAAATAACATGACTTCTCAAATGTCCAATCATAGATTAGAATGATACAAGCTTCAAATATGAAGTGCACAGCATGAAGACCACCCAAAGGTCAGGGACATACTGTTTAGACAAACTTAATGTTAAGGATATACATTTCTTATAAATAAAACAATCCTACTTTTTTTTATCTGGATGTTTTTATTATATGCTTGTTCATCAAAAAATATTATATTATGTTTTAAATGAATTCTATATTTGTTATTTTAAATTAAAATTTCCTTTGAAACATGTTTCCTAAAGTGGGACAGTTTTTTGCATTCAAATATGCCTGTTATGATTGTATGCATTTCCTGTTTAGTGGAGCTATTTGTTGACTTATTGGTCGTTTCTTCCATGCTGAATGACATATTTTTAAGAAACCTTAGTACATCTCTAGTGAAGAAATGATTAAATTGGTTATGTTGCATATTTCTATGTGGAAAAAAACAGTTTTGAAGACTTGTCGATCAATTAATCAACTAGTCAACAAAATAGTATTGGTGTTAGTTGGCTAAGCATTTCTTTTATTCAGGACAGACGTATGGAATAGAAAATATTTTAACATTTTAACATAGTTACATTGCAATTCTTTAAATAAATTAATGCATAAAATGTTCATTACATTCGGCTTTCTCTGTATGACAGATATGGTGATATAATAGCCTATTGTCTTTCTACTAAATGCATCAAAACTATTATTGTCCTTTTTTAGTGTTTTGTAACACCAATAAAATTGTAAGTGGTAAAATTACAGAACATTGGATTGCACATTTTAGACTTGAGTGTGACAGACTTGAGAGGTTTTCATACAAGGTGATTTCGGCCTTTTAACATAGACTTTTCAGTGTCCCACATTTAGAACAGCACTGTCCCACATTAGGGACAATTTGGCACTAAGACTACTTCTTTAATGAGTGTGGTAACTGGATTTTCTCTTTGGGTTTGATTAGGGGACATCCTGGGGATTTCAGAGTGGTACTGGGTGTGGATTTAATGTATAACTTCATGTTGCAATACATCCCAGAAGTCTTAAATGCAAAAATTGTCCCACATTACCCTATCTGAAGATCAGAGTTGATTTTAAACTATTTCTACTCGTTTTTTCTTTAAAAACAATTAAGGAAAATATAAGTTGTCTCTAAGATCTTCCAAAAATATACAGCAGACTTAAATATAGCATTTCTACATTCTAAGATGAATGCTAAGTTTCTCATTGTTGTTCATGTGATATAAATCTCCAACTCTGAATGCTCAAAAGGCTACTTGACTGTAGAAGTGCGTCTGAGTTTACACATATGCTCTATACAGTAATCCAATAATATGCCAATGAAAACTGAAATTACAAGATTTGTTTTAAAAAAGTTTATTGTTAAAAAGTTTACATCATGTTTTTTTTTTTAAAAACATCAAGTGGTTAAAAGGTTCCCACCACATTTTTTGTGATTTAGTTTGGTTGTAAGAAACAAAATAAGCAACACATTGGCCACAAAGTTCAGTCTGTTGAATTGTGTTACACACACACACACACACACACACACACAGACACAGACACACACACACACCTTATACTCAGTGAATCAGCACTCTCAGACAGACACACATAGACAAAACAGTATGAAAAACATACACACACACACACACTCGCAGAGATGATAACACACCCGCTGTTATCATCAGAATGTCTATGATGGTTATAAGATGAGCGCAAGCATATTTACCCATCTCATTCATCTTGTGCTGTCCTATCTCTGTGGCGGGGCTGTGCAGACACATATATCTCCCTCCCAGGGTACAGATGCTAGAGATCTATTTAGCTTTGCTCTGCTATTATCTCTTGTTCCTGCACTTTCCCCTCCTGCTTGCACACCACATTTATTTCCCTCTCCTACTCTGTTTGTTCTCTTTCTTTTTTGCCACACTTCTGTTACCTTGCTTTTAAGTCTCGGTCTGTTACATTTTCATTTTTCTCTTCATCTTTTGCAGACAGGTCATTACATTTACTCTCCTCTCTCCTTCTACCCTTTCCTGCTCTCTTGACCCCTCCGTTCTTTATATTTTCCTGTCATATCCTGGCCTTCTCTGTGGTCTCCACCTCTCATCTCCTCTCCTTCAAAGGTTGGAGTCATATTTTGTTCTTGGAAATCCAGTCAGCCCTTCCCCATCTGTATGATTATGCACATCCCCCCCGCCCCCCATTGGTTCCAGGGAAATCATTTCACCGGAACATGATGTCTTGGATTAAATATAAGCATAGAGTAACAAAATAACCCACGCTTCCTCTCCAATTTCAAACTCACAAACTTTATAGCCACTCATTACAAGTCTGATCAGACACCCAATTCAGTCCTTGAGTGATTCGATTAACATTTTATTTCCAAATATCATGGATTACGGTAATGGACAACTCTTTTCTTTCATACTAAGGCCCAGTGCTTCAGGGATCAGATTCTTTATTAAATCAGAATAGATCTGACAAGATAATTTGATAAATCTGCTTTTAGGTGACAGTTTCATTAACTAGATTATTTTTTCCTGACACCTAGATGATCATAATCTACAGTATACTCTGGGAGACTACCTGTTACCTAGAATCATGTCTTTATCTTACAAATTGATGGACCCCTTTGTATTTTTTCTCTCTTCTTTTATTGCTACTTCTTTATTGGTTTTTTTACTCTTTTGTATCCATTTTTTCTATGCTGGGGAAAGTGTTTGGTTTGACAAAAGTGGTACTTGGTAAGAAATCTCTTCTAGGTAAAAAGGAACCATACAAAGCCTGTTATGGCTCCAGAGGGAGCTGCGTAAATCTGATCACTGATGCACATCATCTGTCACTGGAGTCACTGTGAGACAAAACAATCAGAGACTACAAATCCCATGGAACTCTCAAGCAGAACTATTGGGGCCCAAGTTGCATTTTGGGTAATGCAGGCTTTTGGTTGAGAAAAAAAGGAAAACATATCTTTGTGCATCAGGATAACATGAATCTGTATATTTGACAGACTATTTAATTAGAGGACTTTATACTGTAAGTCAGGAAACAGATATTTGAGAAAGAGATGTTGGTGCAAGAAGTGACATTTCATTTGAAAAAAAACAACAACATTTATTTGAACAGGAACTCACCGATGCTCTCTGAGATATGGTAGCAGCAGCATTTTCTGACAACACCAGAGCAGCACTACAAAACCAGAAATTGCACAATACTGGGACCATAGTCCGTATTTGTTATGTATGTCTATGATCAGGGCACATGTTCCATGTGTTTAACAAGATAAGTCTTAATGCACTGACTGACTGATCTTAATATATTAGTAAAGCCTCTTTTGATCAGCAGGTGAAAAATGTGATGTTAACTTCAGACCAGGTTTTTGTTGGTGACTGGCACAATCATTTTCTGCTAATCTAAGATAGGGTCACGCCCATTGATTCACAGATGTCTCAGGTATATAGTACATGGGTGTGAAAAATGATGCTGCAGATGTAAATTTGCTGCGATGTGAATCACTTTGCCACAAATGAAATAAAGGGCCTCTAGTATTACAGTACTGTATGTCTGTAAATAGAAGAAATATTTTTAGTTAATCAAAAAAAATGTGTATTTGTTTACTAGTAAGAATTTCAGGAACAACTGCATTGGATTGAGTGATTCATGGTTTATCATTCTGATAAGCTGCATTCTAAAGGAGCTATGATTGTTTTTTCTGGCATAGAAAAAGGTCTTAAGATGTAATGTCACTTTCACAGTAAAAGAGAAAAATATTCTTCTTGGATGATGTTGATTTAATCCTTGGTTGTCTTGCCGTTAACTATAACACTAAACATACTTAATTAAATATATCTTTGGGTGTGACTTAGCAAAAGCACGGGGACAACTTCTGTTTTGCGTCTCACATACTTTGATGTCTGTCAGTAGCAAAACATGACATACACAGACTGAACACACATATTGACACCGCACTTGTCCTAAAGCAATCGTAACCATGGGCAACCTTAAAGGGAAAAATAAAGATGTTATAAAATAAAACTTCACAAAAATAAATCTCATCTCTATCTTGTATGGAATGCTGCCATTAGACCTTCTGCTAAGTAACATTTATTTTTACAGTTGAATTGAAAAGCAAGGCAAAGACAAATCTGTTGTCACAGTAGTACACTGAGTACAGATTTAAGGCCCCTCCTTTAGAAGACAGAGCAGTCAAGAGCAGGCAGACCAACCAGAGCACAGCAGGCACTGAATACAGAGAAATTGTTTTTTTTTTTGTGGAAGGCTAAAACAGCAAGTTTCTGAACATGCCCGAGGCAAAAACAGGATGTTGGGCTTAAGAGCATACTGAGCAACTTCTAACCATGTGTCCAGCATCTCCTGCACACACAAGGTCGGTGAAGGGTGGACACATGGCCATTGTTTGTAGAGAGAGAAAAAATGTGCTTCATATAAAAGTCACAACCACATCCAACCTCATGCCTACCACATAAAGTAATAAGCCTGACTCAGGGGGAAATCTTCTATCTGCTGGGTACTTGGGTTGCAGATTGCCATAGGTTGCCTTCTCAGTGGACCTGACCCAGCAAGGCTGCAGCTTATCTAATGCCGAATAGTAAGTTCTGCAGCATACACACAATTAGGACAGACTTCATACACATACACACACACACACACACACAGCAGGATTACTTTGACATTTCATTAAGAAAGTCACACAATCTCTTACATTTTTAAAGCATTTCCCTTTGGCTGACATTCACTTTGTGTGTTTACACTGACATACATTGATGAACACACACATGCGCACATACAAACACTGCCTCAGTGGTTTCTTAGTTCCCTTATCTCCAACATCACCCAGTCGGGGGCAGCCTTGGATGTTGTTTTTGATGTCCAACACTATGCAAGATTAAAACAAAATCAGCAACATCAACAACAGCAGCAGCATATGGCTATTAGATCTAAAAGGCGTTCATGCATCAAAAGGACAACTAGATTTCTATCATTATTATCAACACTATGTGGCTGCTTCAGGGGCTCATTTTAGCGAATATTACTTCCCATGGACAACAGATTGGGCCGAGTGATGAGTTAGGAGTGGAATGAGCGAATATGCTAATGATATGACAGAATGTAATGCATTGAGAACACATACAGTTGCATGGACAGATAAACAAACGGAGAAAGAAGGAAATCAGCACTGCTAATGGAGTCCAATCTTGCAGAACAAAACAAAGATAAGGTTGAGTTGGAGCCTGAGAAAAGTGGCGCGTTAGTTGACACCCGCTGTGTCGTGTTTGGCAAATTATCCCAGGAATATGGAGCTCTGCATATACATTAGCGGAGGCAGGTCTCTACCTCCCTGAACAATGCAACCCTTTGTTGTCTGCTGGCTACCCAGAAAGCTAACCTTAATCCTGGCGACTTCTACAGGTCAAAATGAAAACGCTACATAGGAAATATGTAAAGCAAGCTAATCCCATTGAAAAAGAGTGAGCAAGGAATGCTTTGAATTCCCTTTGAGAATGGATAAAGTCTATAATATCTATGTCCTGACCAGAGAATACATAAAAATGGCTGCCACCAACATTGAAACACTCAAGCCATGTTTCTCACTAGATATACAATCCTGCATTGTGCCCTTTATATATGCCCTCATCTCCCCAGTGTAATAGGTTGCGTGTCAGAGATCAGCCCTTGAGTTATGATTATTACAACCACAGGGGAGACCCGAGTGTTGGATTTAGGGTGCTGGGCATGTCTCATTCACCCTTCAGCTGTCACAAATCCCCTCCAGAGGCCGGGCCTGCTCTGACTGACAGGTGTAAGTAATGACTCAAGGTCGGGGGTCACGAGTCCACATAAGCACACGGGGCAAGCACAGCTGCATGCAGACCTTCCACCCTCCCTGAGGATTCCATCATTTAGCAAGAGTTTCCATCAGTAAGAGAAAACTCTGCAGATGCAGTGCTTGTGAACAAAAGATGGTAATTAATAGTAACAGATTGTCACTTCTGAGAGGCAATCAACTTATTTTATATGATTTTGCTGCACTTTTTCTTGTTAAACTCCTTTCATTTGAGGAGTGCAGGATTATTTGGGAGTCCTTTATTTGAAAAATGAAAACTCCACCAAGCTGCACTTCATGAAATTGGAAAAATAATACTTTCCATTAACTTCATTGTTTCGCTATTTATCAGCTCACATTTTCTGTTCACCTCTGCTGCGCTGCAAAAGGAGAGAGTGGGGAATCTTTGAAACAAGACGGAGGAAGAACACAGTCGATGGAGGAGGGGGAGGAGGGGGGCCGTGCTCATTATGGCTCCACACATTCCAGAAAGTGAGAGCTCAGCCTGGAGGCCCTCGGCAGCTGACAGCAGCTGCATTTCCCAGCCGAGTGGCGGTGGTGGATGGTGGTGGTGGCGGTGGAGATGGTAAGTGGAGAGGACAGTAGAAAGGGAGGCAGGGTCGGGAATGGGATGGAGATGTCTGGGGGGACTTAGTTATCATTTGGCATTCCTCTTCTGCTTTCATCACTTTGGATAATGCCTCACATGTGGGTGTAGGGGGAAAAGCTGAGGTATCGTGGGTGTTATAGGAGAGAAGGGATTTTGTTCTTTGTGGAATTTGATTGGATGACGGGTATTGATGTTTCGAAAAGCACCACTCCTCCTACTCCCTCGCTACCGCATGCTCCTCCAGGCTTTTTGAGCTTTGACTTGCGACAAACATACACATCTCAGAAAGAACTTGTGCATGAGGAAAGGAATGAAAGTCCCTGAAAGTAATTAAAAGAATAACTGAAGTGGTTCAAATAATATTCATACAAAACAGTTCTATAATTACATAAGCTTTTTGTATAATAGTTACAGTACCTCCACAGGATCATCATGCATAGAGTATTGATCACTTCACTGTCAAAATCTGGACTGAGCAACATAATGCACAACAAATGTGCAGATGTAGAAAGGTACAATTACATTTCACAACGAAAGTAGAAATGTGTTAACAATGTTGCAATGGGCACAAAACGGACGGAAAAGCCACCATTTTGTCATATCCCGGCTCTCACGCGAGGAGTCAGGAGTTGCCAAAGTAACCAAATAATTTATTAGACAGTAAATTAACTAAAAATAACAACAGTGATGAGATGTGTCTAGTCTGACCAGTGGTGAACATGTGGGTGTGTGTGAGAGCATAGTGTGATGTGATGTGATGTGAGGTGAAGAAGAGTGCAATAGCATTAAAAACTTAATAAAATAAATGGTGCAGGTGTTGCTATGGTGAAGAGAAAGAAAGAGAGAGAGAGTTTCGCAGGGAGCTGGCTTTTATATCCATGGGACGAGGAATGTGCCCAGGTGCACCAGATCTAGCAGGATATGACATCGACTTCTGGGCACCTTGAAGAAATGACATGAACATTTGCACATAAATAAACGCGCACACACGCTCCAGGTAGGGGCTGTCGCGTAGGGATCTATGTAAAATGTAGAAGCAGCATGCGCCAGTTTAACTGTGGCAGTCTTCTTAAAGCATAGGCTTAAGGTAGACATAATTAGAAGCACCAAATAAAGGCAGAGTCTGAAGTCATTTTAATCATCGATGTATGTTAGCTGTGAGTGCATAGTACATGCATGCATGTGGTTTTTATGTACTGGACATAGCTACATGCATTCATCAGATGAAAGCACAGACTATGTTAATAAATTGTATCCATTCAGTTCTACTTTTGTGTCAGTATGAAAAGACTCGGGGTGGTAAGAGTGAAAGGCCTCTGTGGGAATGTCAGAGACAGATAGTGACTGGTAGAGGTGACTCAGATGGCTGCCTGTCTGTAGCAATTACACAAACCAGGACTGTGTGTCTGTTTTGGCTGTTAGCGTACGCTTAGGCCGTTGTGTCCCTCTCCACTGTCTTTAACAACCGATCGACTCTCCCCTGAGAGCCACTTAGTCTGTCCTCCATCCAGCCTCTTGAGTTACAGCGCAGCAACACACATGCTCCCATCAGAGGAGCCGCCATCTGGACACACATTCATACACAAACAGGCTCACACAGAAATAACGGCACACACACACACACATGGAAACACTCAGAAATAGACACTTATATGTGCAGTTAGAACATCACAACATTTACAGCACTCTATTGACCCAGAGAGGTCAGAGACAGATTCTCAGGGTCCTGCAGCCATGCGATGCAAATCATTTTCAGTTGCTAACTCTTCACAATAATCACAGCAATCGGCAGATTCTAGTGGCATTCGTTAAGTGAAGTGGGTTAAAATGGTAGGGATGTTTTTCCATCATACACCTGTCGTCTTTTTCCCCTCAGAAGGATTTTGTTACACAGTATGGGGATGCAGTTAGATATACAACTAAAAGCCACCATAATGTTGACATGGGAAATGTATTTTAAACCAATAGAGAGAACACTCAACTTTTTTTCAGAGAGAGAATCGCTTTATATTCTTAATATTTTTGCGCATTTTGAATCTTTGATTATAATTTTTTCTGCTCTGTTATATGTTTGGGCAGCAGATCTTAGCCTGAAAAATGAAAACAGATCTTCACATATGACCAGGCGCCATATAGAAAAGTAAAAATTGTGCTTTAAAATTTTCTTTTTTTTTTCCTTCATCCAACCCATTCAGGCACATAAATCTAATTTAATTTGTGTTGCTGCATTGTTACTTGTGTAAGTACGTTTCAAAGTTAATTTGACTTGACCTTGATTTGTGTTTAGAGCATGTGTATGTCCCACTGCATAACACTGTGAAAAACATTCCGATTGTTTGATCAAGTTTTTTTGAGTATTCATTCTGCATTTTATTGTTGTTACTTGACAGTCGAGGGGAAAACAGGAGATGGGGTGTTTCATGCAAAAAAGAAAAAGTCCGCAGCTGGAGCTTGATTCATGGTCAGCACCTTTACCCCTGTTGGTAGTAAACCTGTTTCCACTGATAAACTCAAACTGTTTTACATTACAGTTTGTCTCTGACATTCCTTTTTGAGAACCCTTGGAAGCCACATTACCTTAAGTACTGCTGTGAAGCACTTTTTGAAGTTTTTCTTTTACTCGCATATTTTATTGAGCATTTCACCCAATCAGAACTGGAAACTGAAGGTATACATTTTATGTATTCGTTCAGTCAGAAGCCCACACAGAGGCGAGTCATAAAACTGAATGTGCTGTATATTCCCTATGGAGCTCTGCAACTGCCAAATAACAGAGTCCCATAAAGTATGAGTGTGCAGTGTATCTTTCCTCACCAAGTATGAATACCATTATACTGGCTGAAGTGCATCTATGGAACGTAGCTCTCAATGCTACAAGCATCTGTTACGGTGGCAGCTGCTGGTTAAGAGCAGTAATGACTGCCATTAACCAATGTTTCACTGCTCTAAATAATTTTGCTCCACACGCATCATTTCTGTGATGCTCAGCTTTAAAGGACCAGACTTTGAGAGAAGTTGCAGATTGTTTTGTTTTATGAATTATGTATCATGCAGCCTATAGGAAGATTTTAATTAATATTTTGCAGTCATGTGTGTGCTTTGTAGAAATCATGGCAAAGTGTACATGTCCTTCTTCACATTAAAGACTGAAGGCAAACTGGTGGGGACATTTACATACTTTACATCCCAACCCCCTCATTAGAGAGAGGTCAGCTTTGTCTGTTTTCATCTGCTCCCTTGCATCCTCTTATGAAGGTGGTCGCGTGAAGGGCATTTCTAGAGGTTTCTACCCAAGAAAAACACAATGACTCCTGCACTTACCAAGAGTAAAGACATCAGAGGGCCTTTCAATAATAAAAGAATATGGCAGGCTTTCCACTTTCATTTTGAGGGTTAGATGTGATAAAACACAATGACATGTCTCTTAACACATCAGGGATGGAGACAAAAGGAGGGAAAGCTTGTAGCTCCTGGCATGGCGTGCTGTGTGCACAGCTATGGCAAGAAACATGGAGGGGATGTCAGCCTATCAGATGTGCTTTGGCAGCCAAGGTTATGAGTTATGAAGTTGATATTACAGAGAAGGGAGCAACGAGTGTGGAAGTGTATGACCTTCATCACTCACTATCTATTCTTTCCCCCTCGATTTCCGCCCTCCCCTCTGTTCTGCAAGCCGTGAAGCATAGGAGCCCTTTTGTGTGAACTCTCTAATTAGGAAGACCTTGACGTGTGGATCTCATCCATTGTTCCTCTTCATTTTGGTGGGAAAATATTTCATTGATTTTTTTTTGCAGCAATCGAAGGCGGGCGGAGCTGAGAGGGGCTCTGTGTGGGATTAGACTCTGCGGGGGGTTCCTGGCATGGGTGGGGGAGCTTAAGAGGTGGTGTGTATTTGTGTGCGGATAGAGGTAAAGTCCCTCCTCATAACCCCTACCTATTCTCACCCTCTGAAAGAACCAATTACATCTGTGATCCACAAGCCACAATAACTCACCTCTTCCTCCAGCTCCCATAGTTCACTACCTGCCAGTGGTTTGCCGTCAGGGCCAGCAAGGCCTTCTCTGCTGGCCTAAACACCGTCAGAATCACAAACTTCTATCTGTTTCTGACTTCTATCTGTTTCTGTATCTCTCTCCCTCAGTTCCAGTGCAGTTTGTTTTAATCATAGCTTTTATCCAATCAGATTTCGCCCCTTTGTTGTCTCCAGGTCAAAAATCTGCCCAGAGGACTTCAGAGTATCAAATGAATCCCTCTGCAGATTAAGTAAATGGGGACAATACCATCTATTCTCATATTCCTTGATCAATCAGAATTTGAGTTTAACATATTGGGTGGATTATTTGACATGCCAGGACATTCAAGCTAGCCTTGCGGAATTTAGTGCAGCTTGATTGGTTCGTGAGCTAACGTTGGTGAACTTGCTAGCTACACATTGTCAGAAGAGAAGTTTAAGTTAAGTGATATTGGTGTTTTCTTCAGTGGTGTTAAGAGTTTTAGAACTTCAGTTATTCTTTGAACTAGCTGGCTCAGTTTTATAATACACTCGGCTGAGGGAGAAGAAATAGATTTGGTGGTACATCCCGGGACTTCTGCTAACTCATAACGCTGCTAGCCCCTTGACCTGTACCAGCTATGTACATTTCAGTAACTACTTTGTTATCAAATCTATTATTTAAACTCATAATATGGCCCAAATACTTCTGGATTGTTTCTGTAAAGATTTGTTTCTTCAGGTGCTTATTAATCAGTGAATTGTTGAAATGATTAAAATGTGTCTGATTCCCCTCATTGCTAACACTGTCAACCAGAGACAGAGCACGATAACATATAGCTTATTCGCTTCATCAATTATTTTGTTAATTTTCTCCCAAGCTTAAGTATGATGAAAGAATTTCATAACATAACAATTTAAGTGCTTGTCACTTGTTGTGTTATCCTTTTTAAAGAGTAGAATGACACTAACATTGGCTAAGTGGGGTTTACATTTTGTCCCATATTCTGAGTTCATACAGTCAAAACGAGGAGACTTTTCCCAGAGGAGTTTGCAGCAATCACCCATTTCTGTCTCTTTCCTCCTCACTCTCTTCCTGCCGTCACTCCAGCCTGTCTCTAAATTACGCTTTACCCCTGCAGGTGCTAACGTCTCTGAAATGATTATTCCTACCACACAGAAGATTGCTTTTGGTAATTATATGTATCATAATTAAATTTGATGAACTCCTCCGAGACATAAAATCTCATTTGACCCAGGTGCTGGATTTCTCTTCCTAAACACAAAAGCAGAAAATGTCCTCCACTGTTAGGAGAGACACACGCTAAATCTTGTAACTGACATCTTGATTAAGCAAAGCAGTATTTCCACATTTACCTGATCCACTGAGGTCCATCAATAACTTAATTACTGTGCAAGTGAAATGCAAATTCTCCATTGTCACGGCAGAATGAATTGAGCAGGATTAGCTATGTTGTTCCGCCATGGCCCAAATTGGCTTCTTCAGCAAGAAGCTGAAGGTCAATACCTGTTCAGCCAGACCACACGTGGCTGTGTGAGTCAGAGGGCTCCACATGTGCCATAACATTGTTTTTAAAGCCAGAAACACACAATACAGTCTGCTACTAAATAAAAGTGTTTTTTTAAAAGAGCTTGTGTCCCTGGAAAGCAAAGTGTCACTGGCTTTAAGTCACATGACATGTTAATGTTCTACCCTCAAAATACCTTTAATTTGCTCAGATGAGTTTGTTTGTTAAATCCTGCAGTACATTCAGCTTCACCTCTTCTCCACTTGTATTAGTAGCATCTCTGAGTTATTCTCTTCTTTTTAAATAACTTGGATATTTGCTTGACATTTTCCTAGATTTGTATTATTCAAACATGTTTGCAAACAATTTAGCCAGTATTTAATATTTATCTTATGTATTTCATGTATTTATTAAGGTACTATGTTCATACAAATTGTATTGCACGTCTTTACATACAGAAAGAAAAGTCCCCCAGCATTGCACGTAGGAAGTTTTCATTCTTTTGTTTCAAGTTATAAGGGCTTTTAGGGGCTTTCGTTTTTTTCTTCACAAATAGTCTGATGGAAAAAGGTGTCATATGGTGAAGAGTTAGTAAAGCCCTTTGAGGCTAATTTGGGATTCAGGATTCTGTGCTATATTTGTTAAATTGACTTGGCTACAGATGCGTGACAAATTAAAGAAAAACCTTATTAAAGGAGTGGAGAGAAATAACAAATGCAAATCTCTGCCCAATTCAAACAACCTGAGGGAGATTATAGATCGATGTGTAGGAAGCCATGATCATGAAATATTAAATAAAAGAAAATCTCTGAAAATAATCGTCTTGCAAAGTTAGAATTCTAGGTTTTTTAGAAGCGCAGGAGTTTCTCTGTTGAATTTTTATTATTTCTTTATCTTTGCACCCATATTTATGCCGGATTTCATAACTTGTAATATGATGCAATTCAGGAAAGAGTCTCCACCAAGCCTTTGAATGTACAGACTTAGATTTCCTAAAGCGGTTTGTGCTGTAGGCTTTTGCTAAGCCCCAACGATCACTGTAAATATGCAAACAACTTGCTGACGCCCTGTAGCCAGCTAAAGTGCTGAGATAAAACTAAGTCCTCGGACAATCTCACAGGGTAAACCATCAAGGCACTGGGAATCAAAACAAGTCCAGTCATGTTTTCTGTATTTTGCTTAATGTCTTTGTCTTTAAATAATGCAAACACAAGGACAAGAATTTGATGATGTCATTCCTCTCTGCCCCCACCAGAACTTCATCTCGCTCTCTCAATCTCTGAGTCATCATCTCTGTCCCACAGTTGTAAATTTACTCTGTTCCTCTGCTGTCCTTCACTCAGTATTCACTCCAAGTTTTGTACTCTCCCACTCTGATCTGCACGGCTGGATGGATTTCTTTTTCTCCAACTCTCCCCCTCTCTCTGCAGGAGTTCCCCGCTGTGCACCAATCCCTTTCTCGCAGGTGATTGCTCAGGGAATATTGATTAAGGCAAAGATTTGCTGCTGAGAAGTCACTTTTCAAACTTCCTATGACTTTAATGTGAAAAAAAAGTGAGCTGACTTCCCTCGTCAGTGATAAACACCCTGTTATGGATGAAGCACACTTTTAAGAGAACGCTGTCCATACTCATTTTTGTCTTCATCTCTTCGGCTTTCTGTCAGCCTCAATCTGTCATATCATATCCTATTTCTCTGTGGCACAAACACACTCACAGCCTTTACAACTAATGTGAACAAGTAGGGCCTGTTATGAGGGCACGTTTCTCTCTAATTGCTCCGATTCAAGAGACAAACAGGTCCAATTAAGATAAAGCTTAAGGGAAGGATAAGAACGTAGTTCATCAATGGTCATTATATCTATTGAGTTATTAGTATAGCTCAACAAGTTCAATTAAAGCACAAATGACCTTGATCTGTCTCCTGAGCAACACAATATCTCATGTGAAATGTGAAGTAGTACATGAAGGGTTATTGCTGAAGCTTTTCTTGACAAAGACAATATCCATTATTTAAAAATCGTAGTTCAACACAACCTTGGCCTTTTCCTTGTAGGTATGGTTTTTCTGAGGAATTACTAAGATTGGGAACGTTGTGACTATTTCAAAGAAAGTGTGACAATGTAAGAGACAAGTATCAAGACAAACAGTTTTTTGTTTAGCTTTTTGGCTAGCCTTGTTCCTTGTTTATTCAATTAAATTAATTTCAATTCAAAAATTGTACCCCTAATAATTGAAGAAGCAACGATGTAACAGTTATAACTGCTTAGCAAAACTGAGAGAAATGTAGTATTTGGAGGTCTTAGATGACATCACAAATATAAATACTTTGTTGAATTTGTTGAGTTTTTAGGGCCTAAAATACTGTTGATAACTCATTGACTGGGTTGTCTTCAAAAACTGATAAACATTTTAAAAATTATGTTAATTGCAAAGTTTTTAGGTTGCTTTTAAAATAAAAAAAATGGTGTCCCACAAGGATCCATACTGGGTCCAATTTTATTCACAATGTTCATCAAAAACTTACAGTATCTTTTGAGGTTATTGATAGACATGCACTGATTGTCTGACTGATGACCGGAATGAAATTGTAATTGGTGAATGCTTTGCTAATTAACTAAAAGCTGAATTGATTTTATCCAGAGAAACGTTTGTTAACAAAGCTTCATATTTAATGCTAACAAAACAAAAATGATGTGCTTCTTGAGGTCAAAGAGGATGCATTCTAATGGTTATCAGATTCTTTCTTCGTCTTTAAATCTGAAAATCTAGGGTCGGAGGGGACCTAGTGGTTAGTTTGTGAACCCCATGTACAGATGCTGTTGTCCTCAAAGTGGGCGCCCCGGGTATAAATCAAACTTGTGGCTTCTTTTCCTGCATGTCATTCCCTACGCTCTCTCTCCCTTTACGTCTCGTTCCACTGTACTGTCTCTTTAATAAAGGCATTTAAAGCCCAAAAATACATCTTAGAAGAAATCTGAAAATCTGTTATAGAATTTAAAAAATTGGGGGAAGGAAAAATCCTTTTCTGTACAGAAAATGTGGGATTCATTGTACCACACTGGGTTGTGATTTTTCTCTGGATTGGGTAGTGAATTTGTCTACATGATTCAAGTGAAGGATTAAATATTAGTACATCTTTCTTCAACAAGCCAAAACAATAAAGGTTGAATTAGAATAAATAAATGAATGAAGAGCTGATATGTTAATGTAAAGAGAGTAATATAACATCTGTTGAAAATGTTGCATTGTCCTCCAGATTTAGATTATTTTTTAAACTGCTGTAATCCAGGACCCTTTGAAATGACTGTTGGCGGTTATTACCAGCCCATACTGCCATTATAATAGAGGTGAAAACAGACAGACAAAACTTTCAACCAGAGACTGGGTTAAGATGGTGTTAAATTACTCCATAATTTATAGATTCTCATCACCACCATGTCAAAACACTTATAGAAGTAGCAGCACTTTCACCATTTCTTCAGTGACATCACTGCACAAACCCATACAAACGGTGAGGAGTGACATATTTTATTTAATTTACTTTATTAAAAAAAGAAGAAAAACACTACTTCCCTTGCAAGGCTAATACAGTATGATGCTGGATCGATATTATCAATCAGTTGAAGTCATCAGACAGCTATGGAGGAATGCTTAGATTTAGATAAATTCCTCCCTAACCTTGTCATTATGGCAGCATGACTTCCAGTGTGAACTGATCCAAAAGTCTCCTGTAACAGGAATTTATGAAACTGCATGTTTATTTGTAAATGTGTTAAGTGTGTGTTTTAGAAGAAGATAAGAGTTTGGATTGGAGGATCATTTCCAATAGTTTGTCAAAATATTGTCACTTTTCTTTGGGAGTCTTTTTGGGGGGTGCGTGTACTGCGAGTGACGGCTCGTTTATTAGTGGCTGATGGCTTTTAACACGTGCTGTCAGCCAGACCGCCGGTGACAAAAAGCTGTTTATTCCCCTTAGCCATTATGAAACCAAGCATTAGCTGCCACACTCACGCACGGCAGTGACAGTAGTGTTACTGGATAATAACCCTTCCTCTCCGCTTTCTTGACTCACCATTAATGAAAACAGGATTATCGCCCATTGAGTCACAGACCATAAAGTGATTGACTTGTTTTCCAAGGCGTTTATTGAGTGCATTTTAGTACAATAGTTCTCAGAAAGTTACAGCTTACAAACTCTTGACACATACTTGTCACAATTTACAAGTGGTAGCTATACAGAAACAAACAAAATAAGAAAAGAAACCGTTCACGCTCGAACAACGTACCTGTGCACACATACAGTAAATGTCTGTACACACAAATGTGCCTGCTTTGCACACAAACACATACATTCACTCTCTCTCACACTGACACAAATGAACAAATTATGACTTGTGCACACTCACATTCAGCTTCACCATCCATCGAGTACCATAGAAGGTTTTTTAGTCACATTTCACCTGGTCTTCTGCATCATTGGCCACCCACAGTAGTTCTTCTGCGCATTCACAGTGCGTGCATGTGTGAACATGAAGTCTTGTGTGTTTGCTGTTTTATATGTGTGTAAATCTTCCAGTTCACAGTCTGAAACAGAAGAAAAGACAGGATGGAGGGATTTAATGAGTGTAGTTTTGTAGAGTGTCATTTCTTCCAGGTGAACACGACTGTTCTAACCTATAAATGACAGGCATGAAATCAGTAACTAAAAGGATCGTTGGTACCTGCTCCGACAGTTACAGCACCATGAAACATTTAACAGGCTCTGTTCTCGTGTTTTGTATCAGCGTGTGATGAATGGCTTCCATTTGAAACGGCTTTCAGAGAAGGCTACCAAACCGCCTCTCCATACATCATGCTGGAGTGTCATTACAGTCAGATATTTAGAAAGACAAACAGAGTAAATGGGGAAAAAATGACACTGTTGCATAATGAATACATTCTATCGCCCAATTTACAAGCTCTTAGGTTATAAAGCAAATACACCAGACAGAGCATGGAGGACTAATTCATTCAAATTGAATCTGTAGTTCAGTAAAAGGGATTTATGCCAATCACAAGGAGCATGTGATTATATTAAGGAAGACTTGGTTAATCAATGACTTGAAGAACTGAAAAAAAAGATTTTGTTCTCAACTCAAACCAGTTGCTTGATTTGTTTTTGTTAGTTACCAAATAAACCAAACAAATCATACATAGGAATAAATGTTGCCACTTAGACCCCAATGCAGAGTAAAAGGTATTGAGTCACTTAGATAATTTTCTTCTAATTATCCCTATTTTATGACACCTCTTTCCTGCAGCTCCATCTTTATATTAACTGACCTTCTGCTGCATTTACGATATTTGTCCAAGAAGCTTTTTTGTTAGTTGAGCTGACCAAATTTTGCGGCATAATGCATCATGGGTCCTCTCTACCATGTTTTGTGGCTGTTGGAGCATCTTAATTCCCTTAAAGAATAACTTCCTGTTTAGTGAACAATGTTTGCCATTGCAACAGTGTTACACTAAGAGTAAAGAGCTTGGAAATACAGCACAGTGAAGGTCCTCCCTCCCTCTTTCCATCACATATGCCCACACTGTGTTAGGTGTCTGCCCACTTTCTCTTTATTAAGCATCAGACTGGAAACCAGACGTGAATAGAGCATAATTGAGGCTTCCGCAGTGTAAGTGTGTGTGTGTGTTTGGTTTTTGAAGGTCCCATCAGTCTCCCTCCCCGTGGCTGATCAGCTGCCTGTCAGATGTGGGTCCCAGTTGGTGTTTCCACCCTTGCCTGGGCGCACTGGAGCATGGAGTCAACCATTTCTCAGAAACCAGCCATGGCCTGGCCTGGCCCAGGACAGCTTGGTTACACCCAGGATGAACGAGCTGGAGATGTGCCAGGCAGTAGGAGGGAGGCCAGGACAGACAAAGGAGGAGGAGGAGGTGGACTGTGACTTGGTTATACTAAATAATCTGATAATGGGCCTGCCATCAATTTCTAATTTTGGATGCAAGGTGGTTGGAACTGTCGTCACTAATGTCTTTACAGGGCTTTGAGCGAGGTCACAGCTACTGCAAACAACTGAAACTAAAACAGTTCATGATAACTGTTTGTTAAGATCAGAAACTTGGTTTGCGTAGCTGTGCGTCAATTGAATATAACCATGGAATAGTTAAGGTCCATTTGCCTTCAGATTCTAAAGAGCAGTGCTGTTTTTCCATCCACACTTGACAGTTATGTTATACAAATATAACAGCAATTATGTCTGAACAGCCAGATAAACACCAGTCATCACCAAGCTTTGCTGAAGTTGTTGCCACTCTGACTCAACGACAAACCTTCCCTCAATTAAAAAAGGGAAAAACATGGCAGTCCACAGCCCAGAACCATTCTCAGGGTATTTTCCTGAGGTGTTTATTGCTTTTTCATAGACAGGTATCCTCTAGGAATAATGTATACATCCTGCAATCAAGTATTACTAAAATGCAGATTTCCAAAGGGGATTTAGTGCAGAAAAGAGAGCTGGAGAGATTTGTGTATCCGTGCAGTTCTCTTTGGCTCAAAAGCATTTGCAGTCAAACTTGTCTATCCATATGTCATTAGCATATAGTGAGAACATATGGATTTACTCAGCAGCTTAGTTACAGCAGTCTAAGGAAGACTGTGAGATGGTTGGGCTTTTTAAGTCTGTGGGTTCATCAAACTGGCATCTTTTGGCAAACCCCAGCCCAGATGTTCATTCTCACTGTGAAAAGAAGTGATGCTGATTCACTCTGATGTCTTGCATGGTTACCCTCTAAGTATGTTTAAAACCTGCAGCAAATCTTGCTTTGCCCAATATATTTGTGCCACCAATGAGGTATATGGAGTGGATTTTCCTGAAATTCAATCTTTCTGTTTTCCCTGTGTGATCACTGTGTACTAACCGTGGATCTGGGCCGGCCAAGTCGTGGAGTTTCCTCCCTCTCTGGATGGTGCTGAGAACTCCCAACACAAACAACAACAGAATGAAAAGACATAAAAACATAAAACATATCTGTACAAGTAAGTGCTCACCAGCAATAGACAGCATGTGTACACCCACATTAAACATGATCTCCAATAAATGGACATTTTGTCAATTATTTAACTCCTACAGATTTTTCATATAGATCTACAATACCAATTCTTTGCCCACAATTCCTTTAACGCTTTCCTCTGGAAAATTTTCATTCGAGATTGTCCTTGTGATCCTTGAACTGGGAGACATAAAACCCAGTGTCTACTGTTCAGTCTTCCAAAGAGAATCAGGGCATTGCAGGAATCTACACATTGCATGTGTCTATCACAATCTAATCAACAAATATGTCTTTGCCAAAAATGCAAGCAGAGAGTTCTGTACATACATATTCATACATATCACCTTCAATATGAAGGTTTATTATGAAAGATATAATTATATTTAGCAAGAGATAAACATATTTATATTCTCTGAATCTGGGTGGGGCTGGTTAAGAAGTCCTTTGGCAAGGCCTTCCACCCAGAACTCCACAGGTAGTGTTAACGTTAAAATACAAGTGGGCGGCATCTTGCTATAGTGAAAGAAACAAACAGATGACAAAAGACAAAAAATAGAACTAGCTCTGATTTCTCAACCTGTCCATTTACGATACATCTCTTGAAATTATTCAAACAAGCAAAAGATGGAGTGAAAGTTAAAAATGGTGCTCCACTGTACATCCCTGTATTTTTCTCCCACTAATTAATCCTACTGATAATTGCTTCTTATTCTTCTGGGACATATTTCTGGCCAGGTCAAGGCATCTTCATTGCACACACTGACGACAGTAAAATCACAGGTCACATGTTGTTTCGAAATGTCTCACACTGCTGTTTACAATTTAAAAATCCTCATGTCCAAATAATATAGAAATACAATGTCACTCATTATACCATACAGTCTGAAATGTGAGAGATTCCCTGTGAGGGTGTTGGATTGCTGAAGTCATTTTGGTTTACAATGACGTGAATGGCAGTCTATAACAGCAGCAGCTGATGACTGTCTTCCTTTTGTGAAGAAATGGAGAAACAGCATCAAGTCTGGACCCTGAACTCCTAAAGTGGATTGTATGAAGTGTGATAGCTTTTAACCATGTGGAAGTGTCGACCCTGGTCTCCTGTTGCCATGGTAGTGGATTAAATTAAGACAATAGTCTCGACTCTGGCGCGTTCCGGTGGATTGGGGGTCATTCGAGGGCTTCCATTGTTGATGGTCCTACGAATGCTGCCCGTTCCATGGCACAGCGCCTCCTGTAGTCATGCCATAGTGGTGGGGGACTGGCTCATCTGGACCCTCATGGACTGGATGTTACTGAGAATCTTCTTCTGGTGGCCTGCCAGGGTCACTCCTATTCTCAGCAAGTCCCTAAAGGGAAAGAGGCAGAGAGGAGGAAGATTGAAAAGAGAGAGCTTATTTTTGAGGCACTTACAGATGAAAAGATTCCCATGTTATTGTAGAAGCAATGGATCATTAGAGTAAGAAGAAATGGCAAATAATGCCTACAATTTTCCAATGCATGTACTGATCTAACATTATCCTATATGAAAGCAAATTACAGAATAGAAAGCTAGTGGCAATGAACACACACACACACACATTTACAAAAATTAATTCCATCACTTGAGAGAGGACTTACTAATGCATGTTGCTTTGCATTGCAAAGAGACTGCATAAATGCGCCCAAGCCCCAAGCATTCATTTTTAATAAAAATGTTAGGATGATTTTACATTTTCACATAAATGTGTAGACCAAGCAACATTGTTAATTAAAATAAATGAAGTGCAATGTTTGTGTCTATTGGCACGACAAGTGCTGAGAGAATTGCTGTCACGACCCGTGCTTGAAAAATTCCACATAAACAGCAGAAAATAATGCCTCTTAAAAATATGTTTTTAATGGATCTACACGAGTATTCATTTTGGAAAATTGTTCCCAGATAATCCTTAATTATTGGATAGCACTCATAATCTTGAAGAGCACAGATGGAAATATTCTTAGCCCATCGACTATGTTATTTTCTATAATCATAAGTTATATTTTTTTTGTGTATGATCTATACAGGCTTTACTTTCATGCAATCATTCAAAGACTTGAATCACCGGGCGCATTCAGGCTGAAAATACATGCACTTGACTATGAGTAATTTTCTACAAGTATGCCCATCAAGTGCCATATGGGTTTGGAACTCTTCATTTGCACTCAAGCAGGTGAACTCACTCTGAGGTCATTTGAGCCACCAGCTGCAGGGAGGTAAAGCCTGAGTTGAGGAAGTTGTCTCTGTACTGGCTCATCTTAATGGCGGCGAGCCAGTCCTCCACTGAACTGAAGGTGTTGAAGTCAGGTATGGATCTGTCCAACAGTGGCTGAGAAGGCCTTCAGGAGGACAGAGAAAGACCGGGGGGTAAGAGGAGGTTTAGAGCACAGCTTTGATGCCATATTAAGAATCTATGTTAAGGACTTTGTGTGGGTGTGTCAGAGGACGCAAGATGGAGAAGGAATGTATTTCTGAATGTTGGATTTAGAGAGTTTTCTTGGCCCGTTTTTAGGGGGTTAACTGCATCTTGATCCAAAGAGATATTGATTTACATTGGTTACATTACATGGCTGATACTATCCCTGTAAGTGGTTCTCAAGCAGAGCTAAATAGAGGGGGAACCTTGAAGAGAAACTCAAATGCAAACAGAGATGGAAGTTCACCTTTCAACATGGCAGAAACCCAAAGAACACAACCAATACAAGTGCCTTCAGGACAACTGTCTGAATGACCCTCAGTGGCCTAGCCAAAGCCTAAAAATATGGATAGAAAATATGTGGAGAAACCTAGAGCCCACAGTAAACGGACTGTCCATATCCAATCTGACTGAACTTGAGAGGATCTTCAAGGATTGATGGAAGAAATTATCCAAAACAAGCATGTGCAGAACTGCCAAAATGGTACCAAGTGAGATTCAAAACAAATCGAAGCCAGTGAAGCCTCTACAAAAACGGCAATAAAGATTATGAATGCTATGTGGATTTCTACATGAATTCAATTTTCTAAAAAAAAACACATATTGCTCTTGTAATTCAGGGGTACAAATAACTTACATAACAGTAAATTAATTTGGAAAAAAGTGATCTCTCTAAAGTCAACATGGGAATGCAGATGGCTGGGATCTATGAGCCGAAGGGGAGAAAAATTGCTGGAGAGGAAAAGTTCAGGTTTGATGCAATCAACAGTAATAAATTCATGTTTATTTAATGAGTGGACTAAGTGTAAATATGTTTGGCTTGGTTAGTTTGTGCTGATTGCCAGTGGAAATACAGATGAAAACACACTTGTGTGTACTAAATTCACTTCAGGGTGAGTGTGTGTAATGGGCTTATGAAATGTTGTTGGTACTCACACTGCAGGGATGTTGGCTACAGCTTTGAGGCTGGTGGGGTTACGGATCATCTTGTCCAGGGTGCTGACAATGTCTGTGAAGCGAGGTCGTACGTTGCGGTCCTTCTGCCAACAGTCCAACATGAGCTGGTGCAGGGCACTGGGGCAGTCCATAGGCGGTGGCAGGCGGTAGTCCTGTTCAATGGCATTAATCACCTACAGAAAAATAGTCAGGGTGTGGAGGGGAAAACACTGGTTGTTATGTATTCTGACATTGAGTTAACTGTTAACTCCATATTAATACACCAGGCCTAAATCATAGAGCAATTCTGATAGTTTTCACTCAGTTAAAATGTCATTTTTCATAGCTTGCTGATGCAGTGTGTCCAAGGGTTGACCAGGGCTGGGATAGGCCCCTTGAAATCTGTCTAGCCATCCCAGACACCACCCCATACTCCTGAACTATGATTTGCTATCTGCTCTCACCAGAGGTGAGATTTATGTTTAAATGAATGGTAGAAGCTCATCTGTCATGTCAATGTAGTACATTTCCATTTTTTGGCACTAAGTACTCTGACTTCTGGAGATTGATCTTCTTCTTGAGCTCTTTAAGAATTAATCACAGATTTCTTTTTTCTTTATGTGTTGATTTATCATCATAATTTGATGTTTTGATAGAATGATGATATGAATCCTTCCACTCTGTAATCCTAACACACTCATACCTGCCTAAACAACATCACCCACAGTTCCCAACCCCCACCACACACAGACACACTCCTTCTGGTCACTCAGGAGACAGACAGCATTCAAGCTGATTTGCCCTTGCTCTTGAATCTAGCGAATCACATGTCACTCCTGGAGGACAAAGCGAGAAAGGAGACGGAAAAGCTTGCAGAGGCAGTGACACTAAAGACAGAAGTCGCTGGAGGAAAGGGCAGATTGCATATAATTAAGAGAGTGAAGTATAGCCACTTGACACATGTCTCTTATAGGCTGCACAGGCTTTCCTGAAGTTGTTGGAGAGAAGTTCTACGTAAAAGTTTCAAGTAGTCAGAGTTTGAGGAGAGTGTTTCGTAAGAAATGGAAAGAAAAAAAAAACTGATGCAGATTTGGAGACTTACTGGAGGCAGGAGCAGAGAAATTCACCATCCTTCACAAACCTCACACTACTTGTAGCTAAAATTTTGCTTGCAATAAATATAAAATAAAGATAGAAACTTTCAAATTGTGCATAATCTTCAGCTCTAAAGCAACCTTTTACTCTGCAGAAGACAAACTATTTCCCAGATTATTGCACTGCACATTGATGCACCTTACTGTCACCCATACTTCATATTCATACTATCTGTAGAGGAAATCTGTTCCTGAAAATGCACTCTTGCAAGATAAAGTTTGGTGTGAAATCTAGTATTAAAGATACTATCGTTAAAAAAAATAGAAGCTGCTCTGTAGGTTGCCAGGTCCTACCTGGAGTTGAGCGCAACTCAGCAGAATTTTGACAAATGGTGCATATAGAGAAGTGGTTGGGAGTGTGGGTTTTTGTGTGTGGTTTTGAGTGTCTATGTGTGTTTGTGTGTGGACTGAGCAGCCGGACATGCTGAGCAGTGCCAGTCCTCCTCTCTGCATCAATCCCATCAGGCAGTGTTTGCTGCTGGCCCACTGAGGCAACATCTGCTGGGTTGGACGGTGGTCGTTCAGCAGGGTCCATGGAGGCCCAATGGCTGGCTAGCTGTCTCCCTAGAGGAGCTTAGGGAGAGAGACCTCATCATATGGGAGTCTATCCAATGGATGTGATGTGTGTTTGTGTTGGTGCCTGTGTGTGTGTGTGTGTTTGTGGTAGTGTGTGTGTGTGTGTGTGTGTGTGTGTGTGTGTGTGTGTGTGTGTGTGTGTGTGTGTGTGTGTGTGTGTGTGTGTGTGTGTGTGTGTGTGTGTGTGTGTGTGTGTGTGTGGACCTCATCCAAACGGACATGGGGAACAAAGCAGAGCTCTTAGCATCATTCATTGCTCTCCAAAGCCGGCCAGGAAGGGAAAGGGATCATGTGAGACTGTTTCCATAATAAGTCTGCTTTCAAAGTCAGAGTCAAGGACATCTTCAGCGATGATGCTGATAAAAAAAAAATGTGCGATTTATTACAGCTTCCTCTCTCATCCTTGATTGTGTATCTATGGAGTAAAAAGACAGGAACCACATCTGTAGGGAAATGGCCTTCCCATTAATGTGGCCGTTTATTCAGATTCTAACGTTCTTTTTTTTTGGAACAGTGTGGAAGTTGAGAAAAGTGACAACATTTAACTAAAATGTCTATTTTTATGATCCTTAGTAAAAAATCCTATAAAACAGGCTCTTGAATGTTCAGGGAAACTGCTGCTTCCAGGGGAAAGTCTGAACTTCTGTGGGGAAGAGTGATGTACAACAATTAACACTCTTTTCCTATCCTACCAGCTAATCACCATCTGTCCAAAATACTCTATCAAAATTAAGGACATCACATTTGGAAAGTAATATAGTATTTCAAAGTGGGTCTTACTTTTTTTTAATTGATCGTATCTTTAGCCCTTGTTGAAAGGTCTTTGACTTTATATATGTATAACACTTACATCCTGGTTGGACATGTCCCAGTAAGGCCTCTCTCCGAATGACATCACTTCCCACATGACAATCCCGTAACTCCACACGTCACTTGCTGAGGTGAACTTTCTGTAAGCGATGGCCTCTGGAGCTGTCCACCTCACTGGGATTTTCCCACCCTGAAAAAAAATAGAGAGGGGAAGAAAAGTTGCAGAAGGTGAAATCAGAGTTCAAAATCAGTTTATTTTTCATTTCCAGTCTATTGAGTTGTAACGCATTAAGTCCGCAGATACCCTCTTTATCTTTAACTAAAATGTCCCTTTACATCTTTATTCCCTCATCCACCCAGTGTATCAATCCTCCTGCAGCCAAAACACATACAAGTCCGCCTTTGTCTCAGCGGCAGCAGCAGCTCCCAACAGTGCTCGCCCTTCACACATCGACCAACATCACATTTAGCGTCTCGTCTCCCACAGCCCTGTTTGGATAAAGGAAGATAGGCCCAGGCTTCTGCTCGTACATCGAGCGTGTCTGCCTGTAATTGGGCTACCTGAGCCTGAGGCATGCCACGCGCCCTGTTGACTGAAATTGACAGCTGCTTGTTTAAAATTCCAAACGCACTCTCTCTCTCTCTCTCTCTCTCTCACACTCACACACACAGAGTTGGGGAACTAATGCACAGGTACAGACACAGATGATTGTGTGTGCACAAACAGACACACATGCATAAACCGCCTCCTCCACAGCACCTCCTCTTATTTCTGACTGGAACTCACCACCAGTTTAATAATGCCAATTAACTGAACCTGTGCATTTGCAGATAAGCCGCTGCTGGAAACAAACCAAAACCCAGACAGAAACGTACACAGACCACCCTATTCCCCACTTTCTCTTTCAGAGAGAGGGAGGACATGGACTAAAGAGCAGGAAAATGAAATTGTAAGTGAGGAGAATGAGTTGCAGAAAATAGTTCTTTTCAGGCGTTTTTAAACTACAGTGCTGTAAGTTGAGTGTTTTTTTGTATGCGTCTCTGCACACTTATGTAGGTGTTACAGGTCAATGCTGTGTGTCACTGCGAAGGTGGAGAGGCTGAGCTCATTAATGAGCACCTCTCTAAGGTTTGACCTTTGAGCGGTTGCTGATCCTGAAAAGAGATTTAACATTTGACCCTGAAGGGAGACTGTTGCCGGGACACTCTGCAAGATCCAAAGGAAAGGCTTTCACGGCTCTCAATAAGCACACCAGTAAGTGGAGAGAAAAAGGCATGAGGCATTGCAAGAAATGAGGCAATGGTGCAGTGAGCGACAGAGAGAAATCGCAAGAAGGAAAAAGAAATACGCAGAGGAAGAGATCAATAGTGGAATAAAGGCTATCTAAGCCCCAGTGACTTCAATGCTTTTCTCATATCTCAGACTACTTCATATCAGAATCGTTTCATCTAAACTGAGACCCTGGGACACTTTTCTCTTGCACTTTCTTTTTCTGAGGGCAAAAAGGAGCTGCACAGAAACAAATATCTCCCCTTCAAGAATATAAAAATGCTTATCCTCTGCTTCTTCCTCAATCACTCTGTCCGAGCAATGCTCGAGGTCAATTATATTGTTTAGATGAACATGCGTAAAATGAAAAAGAAAAAACAAAGAAATAAACACCGAACAAAACGAGAAAAGAAAAAACGCTGCTCTGAGCAAAACGCTCCCTATTACAGCCTCTCTTTATCATTACTTACTTATTCCCCTCACTCGCTCTGTACATCTGGTTTCATGCCCCGGGACTCTGTTGGGATATGAGCTGAGTGTCGCTGAAATGGCCTGAGCAAAGACACAGGCTTCACAAGATGCTCCCTGTGTGCCTCTCCAATGAGACAGACTTTAGTAATAACATTTCCAAGGCTGGTGAGTCAGAGGCAGCTATGCAAACCCTTAGTAATTACTGCTGTGGGCCAGTGATAGCTCTGCCAAAATCCTGCTTTAATAACATGAAGTGCTGAACAGCTCAGGCATATAGGGAAAAACATAATAAAAAGCAGTGGAGCTTCTTTTTTTTGTTGTAATTCAGTAAAAAGAGCGTTAGCACCACAGGGAATGAGAAGTGTTGATGGGAATTAAAACAGACCTAATGTCAACACAAAGGCACGAGAGCTTTGTGAAGCCCTGAAGCATGAGGAGAGCTCTTTAGATATGGTTTACTGTGCTGGCTACAGAAAAAGGAACAAGCTGTTTTTTTGTTTGCCTTGAAGTGAAATATCGGCCCTTAAAAAGAATAACACACTGCTATTATCTCGGACAGTTGACTCAGAATGTGTGTAGACAAGGCCAGACTGTAGTGTAGCACTCCAGCTGCAGGGCTTCTAGGCCTCAAGTGGAGTCATCTGTAATGATATCAAGTGACACTTTGCAAAACTCCCTTGGTAATATATATATTGGGGGGGGGGGGGATACAGTGACTCATTTTACAGAGATGCTGGTTGGGTATATTTTCTGGCTGATAAATGTAGGCACTATGAAGAAAAAGCGCTGTACTTGCAGTGATATGTGGAGCGGGCCATTCAAGGGCAGTGAAGGTACTACAGGTGGGCAATAAGAGGTTATTAAAGATACATGAGAAAATAAATGTTTTAGTCAGTGATAAGATATTTGCACTTATGTTGTTGTTTTAAATTGTATCAGTAGTTTATTTGCACTGCATTGTCATATGCCTATACTTTCACTTTGATGGTTCTACTTATTAAAGCAACTTTGACAGACTTCTGGTTTGTGTCCATTTTGGGGACTTCTGTTGACAAAATAGTACGTCTTTGCTGATCCTAACTCTGCATAGGTGTATGTTTCCTATTAAAAGAAATACCCTACCCGGCCTCCTTTTCGCAGTCAAACAAACATTCAGCTCACTGTTAAATATTTTCCATGGAAATTGCAAATTAAGCTGTTCCACTTTCTTACTAAACAGAAATATTAATTTTTTTCCCTGATGGTCTTATTGGCTTTTTGTGGGTCAAAATGAGGCTTTTTTTTATTTTTATTTAAGTTTATTTTATAACCAGTAAGAAACTTCTTAGAGTTGGTTTGAATAAATATATGTAAATTCTGAGATAATAAATCAAGTGTTGAAGTTTGGATGGGCAAAAGGCTATTGTTAGATTTAAAATTGTGCTCAGCATTCTAAAGTGTGGGAATGCTGCCCTACCTCAGCTATCCAAAAACTCTATAGTTCTCTCACTTGAAGACTACATATTGGGATTTTTTTTCTCTTCCTCTGAAATCTCATATCGCACATGTGGACAACACCTAAAGCCATTTTCACACATAGCTTTCCATCCAGAACACATCCAGAGCAGACACAGGGATGTGCTGTCACCCCTTTGTCATAGGAATGATATTACAGTACATGACTAGCTCCACCTGGATTACGTCCGTCTGTGACAGGTTGTGACCAGTTGTGACAGCTAGTGATGTGTCTGCCGTGTGATTGCAAAAAAGCAGTGCAGGGAGTGTCAGGTTAGGAGGTAACACTGGGAGACGAGTGTGTTTCTGTGACAGCTAGGGCTGAAAGATGAAGGATAAACATGTGTTGGCCAGGTAATGCCTCTATTTACTGGTGTCTGTCCTGGTCCCTTGGCCCGATAATGTGTGTATTTGTGTGTGTGTGAGAGAAGGCAGGGATACACATAGCAGGGATATGAAACACCTGTCATGCCTTTGAAGTGCATTGCAGATGCCAATATGCCAGATACTTTCATGTAGACTGTCATTTCAAATGTTGATGCAGAAAAAAAGTGAAAGCTGAAGCATGAATCCTGTCGGATTCCAAATGCAGTTATCAATAAAAAGTCAGGGAAAAGCGTACTGTAGTTGCAATTAAGAAGAGTCCAATGGCCGGCTGTGTTTTTGTTACTCAACCTTCTCACTTCCCAGCAGCACTATTCCCGTCATCTGAAAGACAAATATGCAGATCTTCCCCCCCCTGCCTTTTCCCTCCCCCATTCCATCTTCCACTTTTCTTTACTTCTCCAACTTCAGTAATCCTTTTCCAAACAATACACACTCAAACGGACTTGAGCACATTTACTTTAGGCTGGGAAGAGTGCTCCATCAACATCCTTTTAATGAAATCTTGAGATCTGCCTTGGAAGTGTGCCCAAACGGAATGAGGAAGAGGGTGAGATAGAGATGGAGGAGAGAGCCCGAGAGAGGAAGAGTGACATGGAGAGATGGGAAGAAAAATGAAACAAAACAGAGAGGGAGTGGGAGTGGGGAGGTTTGGTGATGGAGATGTTGGTTTCTCAGACACCCATGAGAATCTGGTGGATAGAAAGACACAGGTCTTTCACCACACAATGAAGTCTAGCAAAAGTTGAGGGACGCATTTGTTAAAGTTTTATTTTGTGTTGAACGCATCCCAAACAGTCTCACAGTGGGCCGGGAACTCTTTGAGGCTTTTTGTTTTTCAGATTTGATTAATAAATGAATTCTTAAACTTTTTCTATACTGCCTGGGACGATAACAGAAGGGACAGAAAACATACTTTACACCCAGAATAGCCACATATAATTGCTATACTTCTGAAGAAAAAAGATTAAAGAATCCTTAGTTGAGATTTCCAGAAATATTCTAGCATTCTGATCCCATTTCAAAAATAACTCCTCCATACTGTTACTGAACTGAAATCCAGTTCAGTAACAGTATAAATTAAAGATTTACCCAGAAGTATCCCATCCTACTTGTACTTTTAAATGCTTATACAAGACCCTGACATGGGTTCATGATTTCTTCACTGGATGTAGAGAGGTCATTATAAATTGACCGTCTTATACAGAACATCTTATTACTTCAGGCTAATGTTGTTCCTGATTTTGTTAAAGCTACTGGCAGGCTAGTGTAGAGGCCATTTGAATGAAAAATAAACAGCCATGGTTATCTGGGGGATTTAATAGGAATGTACTGCTTCTGTTAACCATACAGTAGTGTGATATGTTTATTGTTTACATATAACTTCATTGTGAATTCTGCTAAGACGCAAATGTAGTCCAATTGCCACAGATGGGGAATCACTGCCCACTGTAAACTGACTCTGGCAAACATAGCTATAGAATTAATCAAGGTGGACTGCTTTGGATGGCTGCTCCTTCTTTGATGCAGCGACCACTTATGGATCAAGAATCTATGTATTCCTGCCTCATAATCATACTAATTTCCATATTTTCCGTAGATACATTTAGTGCAAGACTGAGCCAATTACACTGCACAATCTGAATACAATTATCCTGGAAACATCTTAATAAGTTTTGAATACAAAACCAAGAGATAAAAAAAACAAATTAGGTTAGGTTTAGGATTTTGCTGTAATTATGAACAAGCGTGACTGAGGTCCAGTTGCCCAGTGGCAGCACCTCTAGTTTGTTGGTGGAGAGACAGATGGGGATTGATCTTGGTCACTACAATGGTGACTCATATACAGTACCTATGGGGGTTGGGGAGTTGGAGTATCTGTGCAAGAGAGCGTAAACCTCTCTAAATGCTTCTAATACAACTAACTTAGGGTTAGGTTGGGTTTAGATAGGGTTAACCCGTCTAACCCAAGTACCCAGCTGTGTACCAGTTTTAACATTTCCTATGCTAAAATAATTTAGTTAGACACTTAAATGGTGGTATATTGCAACAGCTTCACATTGGAGAGAATGGGAGGAAAAATAGTTCAGAGGTTCTTACAGCATTTTACATGTGGATGTCATGATGCAATCCAGATTCAACTGTCAACTCATACATTTTGAAATAAAGGCCAACACGACTGATTCTGTATCAACCTACAGCTGCAAACCTTGGAAATTGAAAAACATTTATATCAGAATTTGTGTTGCAGATATAAAAGGACAGACATTTGATCTGTAAATCAGGGATGCATTGAGCATTGATGTTTTAAACATCACAAATAGCGTCAGGAAATCAGGCTTGTGGAGTTATGTTGGGGAATGAGTGACAGCTGTTCATCATCAAAGAGAATCAGTCATTTTCCTTTTACCTGTATTAAGAAATAAGTAAATATCTTGGTTTGATAGACCGCAAAGCATGTTCATACTTCACAATACGGTTGTTTGAAACTGCCGTGTGGTGTTGTGTGGACTAGATATCAAAGGTGTTTTTGATGCTAGAATATTAACAATGCAAGCACTTGCTGGAGAAAGGAGTTGCTTTTTAAATAACATTTTTGCCAGATTTGTCTTTCTTCCATGAAATGTCAATGCAAGAAAAAAAATCAGTTATTCATTTTCAGTTTGTGCACATCTATTCTTGTTTGGATGAACTTGCTCTTTGCCTGAAATTGGCTGACGAGGGTGTTTACCTTGCCTTATGGTGTGATGTATGGATATAAATGTTTGATGTTAAGGTAAATATTCATATGGTTTGCATACAGAAGTGATATATCAAGATAAAATCCTGCAAGAAAGTCCCTTTGTTTGCCTATTTTGCATGGTCCATATGGGCATGTTCCCATTTTCCATCTTGTTTGCTCAGAGGCTCTGTCCCCTTAACTTTATTCAGTACATAAATATTTCAGTACAAGTTGAATAGACAAGCCAAAAAAGTGCATGGGCCAGAAGCCAGGGAGAGACAGCGAGAGATGAGGGGAGAGCATGCAAATAGAAAACAGACAAATGACAGAAACAGCAGAGGGGTCCACATAGTGTGAGCACTGGAGCGCAGCTGAGAGAATGTCACTCAGGTCACAGGGATTTGACGGATGAGCTTTGTTACTGGCTCTGTGTGACCTCGCCTTTCAACCCCTCTCAGCCTCAATGACACAAACAAACACACAAACACTCACAGACACACATACATGTACATAAAGAGAAACACTCCTAAGGGATATATACTGTGTGTGTATAGAAAGTCACATAGCCGTGCTCACCTATGCCTTCGCACGCCATCAGCTGGATCACACGCAGAAATTTCTGACCCAAACCTGCCCTCCTCACTTAGACCCTGTGGTCATGAACTCACAGTTGGAAAGGCTAAAAGCACTTGTCAAGGCTGTTATAGACTTGGCACACTCAGTCATGCCAGATTTTAGAGACATGTCCACACACAACCACACACGACGGCACTTTCTCCCAGCCACTTGCTCGTAAATATTTACCCCAACCTTTGCATTAAAGTAGAAATCTCATGGATCTAAGCTTTGATGTCTTTAGCTTGACCCATGGGGTTCAGCCATTCCAACTGTTTATTTTTTACTGAGCAGCCGGAAAGAGTAGATCACTTTGCTCCCAGGTAGATCATCTACTTAAATGTGACGGACGCAGCTTATTTTCCCCAGGAATTTCAATTTAACACTCTTTTCATAATCCTTTGAAGACTACCAATTCTAAAATGGCCATATATAGGGTTAACACTATTGTGTTGACTCATACCACAAAAGAGTATGACTTAAAATACATTTATTTAACTTAATGTCCTTGAGACCACGACTTTAAACCTCAAGTGTCCATACTGGGATTTCTGACTTTCACTCATGACCCTAAAGCACAAAATAATGTCATAGCCTAAAACAATGACATATTGTTTATCACACCTACAGCGAGAGGAAGGAAAGTTGGCTGAATGGATTTGTGAAAGTAATACTCCTTGAATAGGTGGATTGATAAATATAGAGAATAAAGACAGTTGTCCAAGTTCATTAGGTGTACAGTAAATTTCCAATTCTCTACTTTAAAGCAACTTTATTTGGACTAGTCACCATGGGACAAAATGAAATTCAGAGATCTCCCCTTGCCTACCTGTGTTAGTGGGGCAAATGATGGGATAGTCGAACTACTGCATTTAATTTGAATTTATTGACATTTATACCTGAATATAAAGTCAAGACTCTGCCGGGTGTAATTGCCCATTCTCTGTTTCTGTTGAGAGACAGAACAATGTTTTTTACCAAATCCTACCATGCATGCTATCCATCTCATCATCTTACTTTATGAGGTTTTGCTTTTCTGATGAATTAAAGTTTACTTCCTCTGCAGTCTGCATGCTGTGTAGTAAAATGAGCCTTCTGAGTTTGCACCAAAGTACTGTCAAAACGTTCAGTTATACATGTAATTGCCAAAACACTCTCCAAAATCCTCGAGTGGCAAAGACGCAGAGAGTGGCACAAGAGGCAGAATTTTTTATTTTATCTTTTGGAAAAAACGTGTCAGGCAAATATGGTAAGTAAATTGTGGCAGAATTTATTTTGAAAAACTCTAATAGTACAGATTTAAAGACTATTACGATCAGAGATGACATCCCAATTAGTTAGTATTTACTAGAGGTCCACAGGTATTAATACTCCTCAACCAAAAGGTATTTTGTAAGCCAAAAAGAGTGATCGACATCTCACATGGCCTTATGGTCAATGTCCGTACATTTACCTCTGAAAACACACAACTAGGTAAATGTAATTACAGACAACAAAACAAACACAGGCAAGCCACAGCTGTATTTACACACACAATCACAGTCTTTAAAGTCTTTAAAATAATTAGCACACATCACCTCAGCAAGACCAGCGCAGTGCAAGTATTGTCCTGTGAGCCTAATTAATCACGACTTTGGTGAGCAGCCAACAGAGAGGGAGGACAGCCCCCTTCTGTCTGAAACCTCCACAACATCGCTCCAGAGTGAACCCACATCCAGGGTTAACGCAATTACCAGCATGTCCTCCCAACCATACATCCAGCATCACACCACAGGCACTGTAATTGGTGTGCCTCGAATTGCGGGGAAAAATTAGAAAAGCAGTAGAGGGAAAGAAGTGATTAATTTGCTGGAGGAGGAGGTCGATGGCGATGTAAATCACTACATGTCAGCGCAATTTAATTTCACTGATTCCCTCGGCCTTGTCTGCGATGCAGGCCTTGCTCGCTGATTGGTTAGTGTCAGGTCATAGCTAAAGAAGTCATGGAGTGAAGGGCACCATGCATGGCTTAATTACAGCATAAGACCCTGCATGCGACCTGTGGACCGCCACTTCCCATCATGCTTGTTTGCATGTTTACATAAAAACATGGGATGAGGGATCAGGAGGACTCTGGTGTGTAGCAACATTAGCTACATTAGCAAAGTCTTTTGGAATCGTTCACATCTGTTAGCTGATCACATTACGCTCTTCTTAAGAATTAACAGAGATATTGACGGTATGAGTCTCTTAGTACTTGCTGGGTTATGAATAAAACAGATGTGTTGCTTTGGTGGAAGCAGAAATTGATTTTGAACTGAATATTTAATCTGCATAGTTATGATAAGCACTCAGTATGAAAGTTATGTCTTTATTTAAACTCGAAAATCATTGAGAGCATAGCCCTCATTTACAATGACGTCGAGCAGGAAAAACAATGAAAAATAACAAACATACATATACATATATATGTACACATACACATTTAAGTATATGCATTTACTGTATACATACACACATATATATATACACATATAAATAAAATCAGTTAAAAACTGACAAACAGATAATGAGAAGTATTAAAATCAAAATCAATTAAAACATGTGCAATTAGAATTAATAATTAAAGATCTAAAATGGCCATAAGAGACCAGTGCCTTGATTTTTAAAGTGCTTTGTAGCAAAAGTGAAGCACAACCAAAGTTTTGATGTGTTCTTTTTAAATCCCTATCACCAAAAAAAAAAACCATAAAAAAACTACGATTTTTTTTTTACCCTTGAAACAGTTCAAACGTCAAATCTCACCAGCTCTATTGACTCTCTGGACAATGCCCCTCGAGGAGACTTTGTTTACATTTAAGACAACATCAAAATGCGAGCACAATCTATAATCCAATCCCAACCTTTTACACCCTGTTGTATTAGCAAGCTCAGCGGCGACAACAGAGGTCCTGCTCCTCTTTGTTGCTACAGAAGACCAATTCAGCAAGGTTTAGCCGGAGGGGTCAAGGATACAACGCAAGCTAATCCTGCAAAGCAATTAGCCCTCAGCTACACCAATGTGAGGTCATAGCTTCTCTGTCCACACCTGGGCTTACACCTCTTGTCAATCAGAAGCCTTAACTGCTCCTACACGTCATGTTGTGCATTTAAAATAGTAATAACTCTAGCAGAAGGTATTTTCTACCAAAGCTCAGCTACAAGGAGGACATAAAACTGAAA
Organism: Labrus mixtus; assembly: GCF_963584025.1. Taxonomy (NCBI): domain Eukaryota; kingdom Metazoa; phylum Chordata; class Actinopteri; order Labriformes; family Labridae; genus Labrus; species Labrus mixtus. Next base: position 14,909,521 of record NC_083619.1, read on the forward strand.
AAAAAAAAAAATCCAATGTTTAGTATGATAGTTTTGTTTTCTTCACCTATATTTAGATGAAATAGATTATTTTGAGAACTCTTTGTTCATACCTGTGTGCCAAAGACTCACAGGCTATTTGAATGCATGCTTTTGATCCGAAGTTTTGCATGCATTGAAGTACCTCTGAAACTGTTCCTAAAATAGGTCCTTTTTATGGCATAATAGATTCATATTTATCCGTAATATATACAGTGCTACCACCATGCTGCACATTCTCAGTGTGTACAATGAATCATATTCAGAAAGATCCCCCAAGGCGATTTCATACAAGTGAAATCCTCCTCTCCCAGGTAAGACTGGCAGAAAAAGATGTGTTGGGCCACTGGAGACTGGTGACCCAAAACAAGAAGAGAAAAGGTCAAATACAGGACATGGTGCAGTGAATTTTGAATTAAAAGGCTATGTCAGAAATATATGACAAATACAGGTATATCCATAATGTAAGTTTATTAAACTTTAAAGGTCACATATTATGCAAAATACACTTTACCATGTGTTTCTAACACTAATATGTGTCCCTACTCTGTCTACAAACACCCCAGTTATGAGAAAAGTCCATCCTCTCTGTCTTTTGCCTGCTCCACTTTTCAGGAAATGTGTGCTCAAACAGGCAGTATGCAGATGTTCCCTTAATGACATCACAAAGGGCAGTAACCCCTCCTCCAGCTAGGTGTTTATTCAGCATTTGCACCGTAAACAATAGGGCATGGAGGGAGAAAGCTGGAGCCACATCCCCTTCCAGAGGGGCGTGGTCAGACACAGATCATTTACAGTTAAAGCTACAGACACAGAAACAGCCTGTTCTGAGCAGGGCTGAAATAGAGGGGTTTATAGACATGATAAAATACAGGATCAGAGTGGATTTATAACACAGACATGTTTTGGGGAGCTCTGAGACTTATTTAAACTGGTTAAAAAGGAGGATAATATGTAACCTTTAAAGTCTGCTTTTAGGGTAGATAACATAGAACCTTGCTCTTTATACTCTGTTGACCAGTCCTGCTTGAAGAGGACATTACTGCATTCAAATTTGAGGCAGCAAAGCACATGATACATTGGCAGTAAACAAGCTAATTTGCACCAAAGTCTCAAAGCAGAGTCAATGAGGTGATACTACACACATGCACATGGGCACGCAGACACCTGCCCACGCAGAAACCCACATGCATGCCTCTGGCTCACACACACATAAAGACACAAAAATAAAAACACACGCACAAACTGAGGCATGCCGGGAGTCCTAATGACCTACGCCGTGTGTTTGCAAGGGTGTAAGAGTGTGTTTTGAATTAGGAAGAGGAGAGGCAGAAGATGAACTAACGATGGCTGCTAATAATTACAGATCTGTAGTGTGGAGGAGTTAATGAGGAGCCAAAGCCTCCCATGATGCCCCAGTAATAATGAATGAGGAGTGAGAGAGAAGAGGGAGGGAGGGAGGGAGGGAGGGAGAGAGGGGGGGTGGTAGCTGTCAGTTTGAGAGGCCGCAATGCCCTTTGGTTCCTCTGCACTCTGGGCATGTCAACGAGAGAAGAGCCTTCCCAGAGGAGGCTTGTCTCCGCACTAATGAAGATGTGACAGACCCTTCGGTCCATGACTTGCAGAGTATAGGAAAGAGGAGGAAGAGCAAGCAGAGAGAGACAGCTCCTATAAAATGAAAGGCACTGACAATGTGAACGGTTTCTCATACCTTCAAAGAGAATACGACAATGTCAGATATAAGGCTGATTAGACTGATAGGTTATGTGTTTTCTTAGGGTGTTTGGACTACCTCTAAAAAGTATAGACAACTCACTTAAAAGAGACACAACATAGCTCATTTTACCCAAAGAACCAAACCAAAAATATAAGATGAACTTCACAGGAACTTACCAGAGAGCTGGTGTAGCTGGGGTCAGAGGTGTCATCCTGTAGGTAGCGTGACAGGCCAAAGTCAGACACTTTGCACACCAGGTTGCTGTTTACCAGGATGTTACGCGCAGCCAGGTCACGATGGACATAATTCATCTCGGAGAGATATTTCATCCCAGCTGAGATCCCCCGCATCATCCCCACCAATTGGATCACCGTGAATTGGCCATCGTTTTGCTAGAGCACACAAAAAAAGAATCACAAATAGAAACAGTACTTAAGACATGATGTAATTAACTGAAGTGAGAATAGCTTGGGGATGCAGATCTCTCTTACCCTGTTTTCCAATAGTTACTACCTCAAGTTGGAGGCTAAATATTTACTGTTTTCATTTATTCTCTTGGCGCAAATGTCAGTGCAAAATATTCTGCCTGTCTTTTCTTATTTTCTGCTGACACCACAATAAAAATTCCTTCTATTAGATCTTTACTACCACAACCAGAGGGCATGTGCACGACATAAAGTCTATTTAAGGTTGAAACTACCCATAGTAGCGGGTAAATGTGGACACGTATTTCCGGTTAAAGTTTTTTCCTTTCTATATACTTAATTTGATGTTACACTTTTCCATTCAAAGGTTGGACAAGCTGAGCTCTTTTCTTGCCTTTCAAATCCTCGAAATGTCCAGAGGAAAAGTACACTTGTAAAAGATAAGCAAAATGGATTCCTGAAGCCAATCTTGTTCATTGAAGGTGTTGAGAGCATTGTTCCATTCGGGCATGCAGGCATCCATCTCTTTAGCATCCACGCATGGTGCCCAAAACCCCTGTGTGAATGCTCTGAAGAGCAAGCTTTGAAACCCCGAAACACAGTAACAAATAAGAGGGTAAAGAAGATCGATGGAAACACAAGTCGGATGTGGCGGTTAGCAAAGCCAACTTCAAAGAGCCCCTTTAAACCCACCCTAGATCAAAGTGAAATGGAACACCAATCCATGAGATTGAAGGAGGAAAAAAAGCGAGTTGAATATTGATTAAGCTGTATGTCCGCTCAATCCTCACTATAAAAGAAAGAGTGAGGAGTTCATTAATCGCCCCAGACATTAAAACAGAAATTAAAGGCTGATAGGGCTCGCTAACGGAAATTTCCAATTATGAATGATTGAAATCATGTTCATTGTCATGGAATATATTCTCTGTTGGCAGACGATAGGTTTAGAAGGCTTATTCTAATTTGAATTAGAAGGGATTCTAAGCATGAACGCCTTTTCTGGCTCTGTTTTACATTTTTTAACATGAGCTTTTTGAGCCTTGTTCATACTTGCACAAAGGTACTGAAAAACTCCTGAAGTTTTCGTGGTGAGCTGCATGTGTAAATGCAAACAGCAAAATATTTCACTCTTTATCTGTAGTTTCTCCTGCCACCCCCCTAGTATTTTTTTTTTTTTTAAAAGTCCAAGTTCGCTGACATGAGAACACAGTAGGATATAATGAGGCAAATTCAACTCCAGCTAGTGGGAGGGGTTCTTGACATTTATTCCCTGAGATTGGTGCATCGACTGTATTCAGGAGACTAGTTCAATCTCTAGACATGTACATGTCATTAAACTGCTGGAACATGTTTTCTGTTTTCTGTTCTTCTCTGCTCTTCTGTTGATATTGTGATCCTGTCAAACTACACATAGTATTGATATGAAGGCGTATATTCTCATAAAAACCTTACAGACTCTGTTGCTTTGTCCAGCACTCCTGTGCCATATCTAGCCTCAGGAGACCCCTTGGCCCCCCTATCCCATTGACAGTAATAGTGTCCTGCTGTGAGGTGCATGTGTGAACAACCAGATCAGGAGGATTTCAGGGGCATTCTGTTTAGTTTCAGAGTGTGAGGTTTCTTTTCAACTTGTGAACATAATTTTTGATCACCCTGAATAACTGTCAACAACTTTTTGTGACAAAACATTTATGCTTTTATAAAACTACTCACCCTGAGGAATGAGTCGAGGGCACCATTCTCCATAAACTCTGTAACAATCATGACCGGGCGGCTCTTTGTGACGACACCCTCCAGACGGATAATGTTAGGGTGGTCGAACTGGCCCATGATGGACGCCTCAGAAAGGAAGTCCCGCCTCTGCTTGTCCACGTAACCGGCCTTCAGGGTCTTGATAGCAACGTAGATCTCCCTCTTACCGGGCAGCTTCAGACGACCCTTGTACACCTCCCCAAATTCACCTTAAGGTGAAAGAGACGTTGTCAAAAACAAGAACTTTTTGTCTGATCAAAAAAGGATTAGACAAAAGATTAGCAGAGTTGATGAGATCTAAAGCTGTTCATTTATCAAGCTTAGTGGCATCTCGTGTCCCTAGGTGGAAATATTACCCAAAGTGCTGTTATAAATCTTCATTTAGGATTTATCAAGCATGCTGAGTGTTGTCCAAGATTTTTCCGGTGTTGCTCCTCCATGATCTCCTTAACAGCATGGCTCCTCTGACTCACAATATTCATCTATCCTAAAAGCCTGCCAAGTGTCTTCATACTCCCCAAGCTAGGTAAAACCGGAAAGCACTATCTGTTAAATATCTGGAACCTGTTTGATTAATTATCACCACCTCAACGTCCTGCAGAGACACCACACAGTGAAATCAGCAAATACGGCATTCTTTAATTAGACAGTCCCCTTGTATCCTTCCCCCCCTATTCTATCTGTCGTCACTTCCTCACACCTTTCTTGAGGAGTTTAAGTCTATGTATGACCAAACACATATGCTACCAGCATGAACTGTTAAGAGGTGTAGCCAGTCCCAAGGGGAAGACGTCTTGGAGAGACATGTGGACGCACTATGCTGGGGCTATTTTTGACTCCAGTTGCGTCAATGTGCGTCAAATACATCTGTTTGTTGGATACAAATATCTCCACAACAAAAAATAAATCCTTACAAAAATCAAAGACATCGAAGTAACTGAAAGGGGAATTTGCAAGGTATGACATGTTAGAGAGAAACACTTATAGGATCCAAAACCAGAGAAGCACTGGGAATACTAGGCCACCAGGTTTGCTTGAGCTATTTCTAATGCCATTAGGTCCCAAGGTAGCTGGCCTATATGCAGCTAGTACACTTGACATGGGCCCTTGACAAGTACCCATCACATGTGGCTGCCAAAAGGGCCAGCTTGGTTGCATGCAAGCACACATAAATATACTTACACCTACAACATACAGCATTTCACGGACACCTTGCATTTACCTGCAAACACACAGACACAGATTGTTCCATAGAACCCATTGTCCATACCTGCTCCGATGACCTCCTCGATCTTGACAGTAGAGACATCAATCTCCTTGGCGAATTCTCGTACAGCCTCGTTTGGGTCTTCATAGGTAAAAGGATCGATGTAGATCTTCATCCCCGGGGAGCCTGAGAAGTGGGTCGGGCAGCCCAGTGGGGAGGGGCAGTTAGACATGTCGGCTCGCAAAGAGAGTTCTAGAACAACCAAAGTGCTAAATGAGCTTTCCAGGAGAAGACACTGTTCTATTTGTTTGAACTAATGTCTACTGTTAATGGTTGAGGACTGCAAATGCCCTTCAAGTTGTAAGCTAATTCACTGTGTGACACAGCTTTACTTGCAATCACTGTAAGAGCTAAACAATCCTTAATTATCATTACTCCATTTTCTCTACGGTCCCCCCCAGAGACATGCAAGAGCATTATAATGTAAATGAGTATTAGCACACATTAAATAGTATTGGTGGAAGATTTTCAGTAACTGCAAAAGTTACAAATAGAAATGGACAACAAAATGGAGTTTTGATGGTTCATTTCTTGCAAGAAGGGAAGAGACCAGAAAAAAAAACAGAGAAAAAAGATGAAGGATAGAGGGAGGGGTTGGGGGTTTATAGAAAGAGTAAATGTAGACAGATTTCTTTACCCTTTTATCCCTTACCCTAGCAGTCTCTGCTCTTTGATAGTGGTAGAACCAATTTCCCTGCAGCCCCTTCCCTATAGGAGCTCATAAAGAGATAAAACCACTGCGCTATCAACTAGCTCTTTATGCTGTTCTGCAATAGGTGAGCTCAGTTCACAGAGTGGGGATGTTTGCAAATGGAGGCTGAATTTTCTGTTGACAAGCCGGGTGGGGATGAATGAAGAAAAATACTTGTAAACAAATTCAATACGCGTTGCCACACGACGGACATTGCAAGCGTCAAATCATCATTTCTACAGTGACACCCAAGGGCAGCACTCTTTCTCAGAGCTGTTAAGTCAAAACACAGCAGTCATGATTGGAATAAACTCATCTCCATCAAGTCAATTTGTGCCTGCTCATTTGCATAAGCCACATGGAAAGAGGCTGAGGTCTCAAGGGAAGCGAGCAGGATAAGGTCTGGTCTTGGAGGGATCAAGGTGACTCACCTCACTCTCGACTAGAAGCTGATTCTAGTTAGCGCTCTAATTGCCTTGAACCCTTCCTGTGTGGATGTAATTGCTCATTAGAGATTCCATACAGATTGGATTCCAGTTAATCCATCAGAGGGTTTACAGCTTTGCATTCCATAAAGTCATTTTATTTACAAGTGTCGCCAAGCTGCTCGCTCAGAAATGCCACTGGGTGGGACTCCAGATCCCAGCAGGGAGGAAATACACAGCAACAAACATGCACTAAAAATCTCAAGCCAGCATACATACACACTATGTAGACCCATTAGCTTCTAATACACATGCCAGAGCTCACTTTCATGTATAATTTAAAACGCAAACAGTTTATCCCTCTCTCTCCCTCGGGTACAAACCTCCCTGGTTAACTGGACTCATCTTTTTATGGCCAGTGGGCAAAAAATAGATCTCTACTTTAATATTTGACGGTTCCTTCATCTAAGTGTATGAAGCAATTGAATCCAAACGCCAGTTCTATTTTCAACCTGCACATACAACAACAAGCCTGTCAGTAGAGAATGCATGCCTAATGGTGACTTTTGGGCATCTAATGCATTCTCTAATTTCACAACTTTTTCATTTGGATGGCCACACATAGGACAGAAATGGAAATACTGACAAACTGATTAATTTGCTGCAATTGGAATATAAATCTCAAATAAATTCCTGACCCTCTAAGAGTATTTTGTTGACCGGCAAAATCCATTTACGTTTAGTGCACTTCACTTAACCATGTTATTTTCACCAATGTCAAGCATTTACCCAGCTATTACTCTTCCCCGATCATTTACTGAGTGGCCCTAATGTATCCACAAATCAAGTGTAGAGCAGTAATGCTTATATTAATCTATCACTAGCTTTGCTTACAATTAAATTACTGGTTCTATTTTACAGGATTTACATATTGCCTAAAGACAAAAAGGAATGTCAGTAAATGAAACAGTAGCCTCATAAATGCTCATCTTTTGAAGTTTAAGGAAGTCTTTAATAATTAAGTCATTTACTGACAAAACATTATTTCTTCTAATTGCTTTTTCGCTGACAATATTTGTAATTTAGCAATTTCAGTATATAGTTATTATATGTTCCATGTTATTATCTACTTGGAGAAAATTAAAATCAACAATTTCCAACACGGTACGCCTATAGTAAAGACATTACCATTTCATGTCGGTCCAAGAAGCACATTAATCTATTCTGTGGCACAGTGAATATAATGAGTTGAGTTTACTTCCTACACACAAAGTAATTATCCATCGTTTGATGTCAGAAAATCGTTTGTCAGACTCGGTGCAGCTTATTAGTATGGAAATCACTGAAGGGATCTTAAATTTGTATGGAATTAGCAGTCACATTTGTATTGATGTTGGTTTGGGTTTAGCTGGCCTTCTGCGAGTCTTCATTTGTAGAAAGATAAAACTATGATCAGCTAATAAGGATTTGACCTCTGCAGATGTTTACCAATTTGGTTTTACCCCAACTTACTTACTGAATTCACTTATTTGAATGAGGTTTGCGATGGCATGAAAAGAAACAAACATGTATGGATTTTTTTTATAGAAAGATCTATTAAGGCTACTGTAAGAAACTTTCAACCATTTATCTGATTTGTTCTTCTCTCTCCTCTTCCCTTGTGGAAATGAGGGAGTAGGGGGAGGTAGATCAACAGCCTGAACCAGCGGGGGTTGAATGCTAGCCCTGATCAGGGCACCTCACCCTGGCTTTACATCCCCCCTCTTCTTTCTAAGATCTCTCTACAGACTCTTCTCTTTGTTTTTCTATTATACACTCTTTTACAAGTATAAAGCTGGCACCAGTAGTGGTTTGGGATTTTTTCTTAGTTCTCTTTTTTTTTGTTCTCTGTTTTTTTTCTCCTCAGATTTATACATAAGGATGCACAAGCCAAAAGAAGTTTGGCAACTGGGGCCGTCACGAAGTACTAGCTAGCATGGAGGGGGCTCGCTCCGGGACGTCAGAGTACACTATCCAACCTTCCTGGGATGTCGTGGACAAAATACAGGTAAAGGGAGGTTCCCAATTGAAAAGCCCAGTAATGTCCTTGCTCTTGCTGCCCAGCAGTCTAGATAGTTGGGTTGGAGGCCAACAGCGACCATATGGATGGGTACTGTAGGTGCTTTGGGTATCAAGGTTGTCACTACATGGCTAGCTTAATAAACAGATCCTGGGTCTATTGAGGGTAGCAATACAGTTCGGGTTGCGGCGGCAACTAAGGGCAATGTGGTAGGTTATGTTATCTATCAAATGGGAATATTGGGATACAGGGTTTCTTCACTGAGTGATTATCCTTTCACTAGGGTACACGTATCCTGTAGATATGTTGGTGTTCTCCTGCTGTCTTTAACTGGCAACATATAACTTTTTTGAATTATTTCCCATGAAAAATGTAAACATAGACACTTCCTGTCTGCTTGCTGTGAATTGCTCCATTGACACCAACCAGGTGGAGGAGGTATAAAGTACTTAAAAAACTATATAGATGTGGTCAATGTACTTCTTAATTGTCTCTTTTGCTTTTGTGGGTCCTTTGGGTGCCTTAATATTAATTTTAGTTTGTTTTATAACCAGTTAAAAACTCCTCACCGGAGCTTTTAACAGGCTTTCAAATCCCGTTCTAAACCAGAATGAGCAGCAGATGCTATAGCTCAAGCTATACAGCTAAAGCTACAAAATGATAAACAGGATTTTAACATTAGCTATTTTAATTTATGTTGTTGGTAAAATGCAAATATCCATTAGGCCATACAGAAAACATGCAGTCCCTAGGCCTATTGGTCCGTCTGTTTATTAACCGATGTTGACAGGATGTTGATGCATGGAAAAATGAAACCATTTTTTTATGGAAAGAAATTTTTTCTAACTGATGATGCGCTGATGTGGCCAACTTAGACCAAAAATAATTATAACCATGCCACACAAGCAATATTTGATTCATCAGTGAGTGTTAAAAATGTGTGTGCATGCATGTTTCAATCTGTTTGTCCTGACATCCGGCCCTGTGTTTGGTATGAATTTTGTCTGATTTCAATAAACATGGCCACTCACATGCACTACTGAGTTTACAAAGTGAGATGCATCCCCCTTGACGCCTGTCACATTAGAGAGGCTGGAAATGACAGACATCTCCTGACGTGTGTGGCAACAGCTTGAACCGAAGCATATTTTTGGAGAATTAATCAAAACAATTGTCTGTTGAGCACAATTTAATTGTTCCATTGAATCTTGTATATACAACCCTGCCAGTCAAATTTTGAGACAAAAGAAGTAAACAATGAATCGTGGGTTTGGGGATTACTTCAGGAGTGTAGGCGGTTTGAAGGTTGAAGGAATAAAACTATGAATAGGATCCCTAATCAGCTTTTTCTTTCCTCTTCACTTCAAATTGCTTATTTGATGATTAGGGCTCTAAGCATGTCTGATCTTTTGTTTATTCTCAACACTTATGTTAATTGCATTTGTTTTTTCTCAAAGATAGCCTATGACAAACCTGACTCCTCTGCCCACAGGCGTTTTTTAATGAGCCCCTGGGCTGCCACTGCTGGAACTGTGACACAAAGTCACTGTGTTGAAACGCTTTGCTGTGTCAGGCTCAACAAAACTCTATGCTCTCGAGTGAGGCCCCTTTTCAGACTGCTAGGTCGGCAGTACGTCAGGCTTTCATTTGAGGTACAATCTCATACACACCCTTTTGTGTGCATGTGTGTGTGTGTGAGAGTGTTGGATGTCATGTATGTCCCTCCAGGCTCCTTCCCCTCATCATTCAGTGGCAGGGTGTGCGCTTAAAACATGACTCAATCAGAGCTATTGTACAGCCCCAAAAGACGACTGTCAGTCAGTGTCATTATGTTATAGAGGAAACATGTCATTTACATCTATAAACGCTCACTACCTCAGGTTATTTCTCTTGTGCCATACCTGCTTTTCATGAATGCATTTTGTAGGAGTCTGGTCTTTAAATACATTTCATGAATACTTGACGGCATGTCAGCAGAAGACGGCTGGACTAATGAGAAAACTGAGGTGTAGCAAAGAGCAATCAAATATATGAATTACTCAGAAAAAATATCTCCATTACAAATCACAAATCAATGAATTTCTTATTGTAACATGAGGACAGGCTTAGATACTTTTTTAATAGACGATTGTGTGACATAATCTTGATGTCTACTACAAATTGGTCTATTGCGTCAACAGTTATACTTGAGGTTATAACCATTTACTGTGCTGTTTAATTGTGATGTTTCCTATAGACGTATAGAATAAAATAAGTAAAACGTGCCTCAGAATATCTGTATGTGCCATTTAATGTGTATGCATTTGCACTATGCATAGAGTTGTTTATACAGGACCTGTCAAATAAGCAATGCATTTAATTTCTTCCTGTCATTCCTTTTTAATGTATGTCTTTGTTTAATTCTGATTATTAGTCTTTTAAGTGGAGATAAGGTTTTTGTTTGTTTTTATTTTGAAAATGATCTATAAACCATTTTGAACAGATGTTAGACAGAGAAAGAATGAGAAAAAAAAGATAGAAGAAAAACTAGAAAAATGGTCAATGAGAAGTCAATGCATTTCTTGTTACTGTTACTGTTCAATAAATTATATTAGGTACCACAATTCTTAAACTATGAGATGTGTCACAGTTCAGGAGTTTGAATCAAGATTTGAACTGCATCAGAAAAACATAATGGTTGCCAGACGCTTCAAAATACCTTCTTAAAATATCCTGCAAAAGAACAAACGAACACTCTCTATCGCACCAAAAACTAACCTAACCACTAGTTTGTAAGGGCAGGTACTTAAAGGATGGACTCACCTCGTCCGGTGCTGTAATGTTGCAACTTGTCACTGTAAACGGCCTCCTTGCTGTATGCCCTTTTTCTGAGGTAGCAAGAAACAGCAGAGTGAGAGATGGAGAGAGAGAGAGAGAGAGAGTGAGTGAGATATATGACAGGATGAAAAGAAGTGTAAACGAGGCCTTATTACTGTTCATGTTTCTGTGTACAGACTGAATATGACATGGCTGAAATTGAATCAGTTGCAATGGCAAATTAAGTTTATCAAAATGAGCTGCTTTTTAATTAGACCCTGATAGGATCTCTCTGCTTTTCATGTGTCTACTCTGCCTCAGCATCAAAAGAGCCCGGCCCGTTTGATGAACACTTTGCTCGCTCAAAGTTGCACGCAGCACTGCAGAAACTTCCTTTCATTTTTTCCAAAGCAGAGACAGAGGGGAAAATGTGACAATGTGACAAACTGCTGACAAATTAAATCAGCTTGACTTGAGTAAGTTATCAGGTCAAAATTGGAGTTTTGAAGTTTTTTCATATTGAAATGAATATTTCCTTCCAAATATGTCAACTTAGCTTTCTTTTTCAACAAATCATTTGCCATGGCATGCTCTTAGTTTTGTAAGCAGCTCAATACAGAATATTTCAAAATATGACCAGTGGGTGTGTCTCATTCTGTGATGTTTGAGATTCAGTGACAAAGCATGTCAGATATTTTTGAAAAATTAAACTGCAAAACATTTATTAAGCAAAAAGAATTAGTAAAGATGTTAATGACCAGAATCCAATTAAAATATGTGCAATCCCTTTGTATGTTAAGCAAATCCAACTTCAGTCTTTTGCCATTTTATTGTTGGTGGTAATTAGTTTTTAGGTAGTATATTTTGCTAATGCATCAAATTAAATAGTGTTCATCTTATATCACTGCCCCCCTTATATTTGCTATTGGCCCCCAGGAGCCTATATTCTTTTACTACAAAGGAAAGAGTAGACTATATTCTTGCAGTTTTCCTCAGTTGGGAAGCCAAATAACATTTTTACTTGATGACAGACAAACAGAATTGTGGTTACCTGCTACACACAATGGAGATAGCAACAAGAGAAACAATGAAGACCACTCCTGCAGCAGCGGACCCCGCAATCAGAGGAAGCTGCTCCCTCAGCTCAGACTTGAAGTCATCTGTGTTACAAAAAGAAAAATACAGAGATATTGTGACCAGCTTAGGAAGAGTTTGACTTTTTTTTTTTTTTGTGGTGCGTCTTTGAGTGTGTGTTTAGGAGGTAAAGCGAGTGATAGGGTGAGGGAGAGGCTGAGCCGACCAGGTGTACCGATGGATAAAGAAAACATATAGATCTGTCTGTTGAGCGATGCTGACTGAAATCCAGCAGGCTTAAGCAGGACTGACTGACAGGATGTGTTTGATAAACCGGGAGAGCGATGGAGAGACAGAGTCAGAGAAGAACATAAAACTGATGGGGGGGGGGGGGGGGGGAAGAGAAAAGGGGCCTTTCAGACTTTACTTCTGCAAAAAACCTGTCAGAGGAGGGAACAAGAAAGTACACCTTGGAATGTTTTTGAAAAGGAAGTCATCTACTGCCAATCACATGCCACTCAAACATGTTTGATGTACATAGCTGGAGCAGGCAGCTGGTTCAGAGGACGGGCTAACACAACGCTACACAGCAGAATCCTTGGTTATCTTTACGTGTGCCTGTCTTCCCCTGACTTTGGCACTATAGCAAACACTAGTAAAAGCAAAGCACAATTTAGCATGCTGCAGGCAAATCAGAAGCTTCTAAACCCAATCCCCCGTGTAGAATGGGCCTATTGGATTAAAGTGATAAAGGGAGAACTAATGCATCTTTGGAGCAGTGTGCGAGAGCAGGGATATATGAGGAAACTCAATGTGACAGGAATTGCCAGCTCTTTTAACTTGCACATTTATCAAGTACAATTCAAGCCAACAGTGTGAATGATGTTCCAGGCTCTGAGGCTGTCTTCCCATTCTCTTCTTTTGATGCATATTAGGTGTGAGAGGTCCGAATAAATCTCCCCTTCACCCATATGAGAACGGTGATTTTCCCCTGACAGCCAGAAATCACACAGTTACCTGTTCCAGTGGTAAATAGGCTCCTATTACGATCAGTTAGCACCCAGGGCCTCTGCTTACAAGAGGACTGAGACATCAGTCACGTTCCTGATGGATCAATCACCTCTTTTTTTATTACACCTGCCAATCAACGCTGCACTGCTTTAGATGACGTGTTGGAGTGCAAAAGGACACCTTGTGGAGGTGTATGCACGTGTCCTGAGAGGAGGGAAGGCGGGGGGGGGGGGTGATTTGTTTTTGATAAAAGGACATAAAGGGAGAGCGGTGATTAGGCGACAAGGTGGCATCTTCACAAGACCACGAAGCAGGTTGACGGGGCGAGAAGGAGGCCGGTAGAGGAGGAGCCGTGGGCGGATTGTCAGCGGTTTCTTATGTCTGCTGCTAATTGCCTTGACGAATGTCGTGCCATGGCACCGAGCCAGCGGATGAAGCGCTTGACAATGTAGGTGCGTGCGCAACTGCAGGTGTGTGCGTGCACTCTTACGTGTTTGAGAGGAAGATCACTTGTGACCGGGAGAAGGAGCGAGGGGGCCATGACTGAGCCGATACATCTGCTCGGCACAGGTAAATAGCCACACTGATCACCTTCATCATCATTATTATCCTTCCCATCTTCCCCTCCCTCAAGATCATCACCGTCTCCTTCATCTTTATCACCGTCATTAGCACAATGCATTACGGAAATGTCACCCTGTGTTTGACACATTATGAACTGCGGCCATAGTGGGTCCAAGAAGGAACAATGAGGCAGGATTTTGGCAAATCGCATGATTGTCACACATAACGTCGAGTGTAAAAATCATCCAGGCAGAATTATGCTGTTTTAATTTTAGCACCAGATTCCAACAGCCCTATGAACAAGAACTACATGAATAAATGATGTGCACACACATCTCCTTGCACTTATACTAATAAACACAGTCCAACAACCCTGCCAAAGAAGCAGGTGTTGAAACTCCTCCTCAGTACCCTTATTTTTTTACGACAATCCGACCCCACCCGTCGAAGAATAAAAAGAAGAAATAATAATCTCATCAAGTACTAATCACAGCTATGCATTCTGGGATAGCTCTCCAGCAACAGAAGGGGCCGGGTGAAAAACCAATTAGCTAAGCGTTTTGGATCAAGCACAGTTAGTTGCACAAACAAAAGACACTCAGCGTTGTACATATTCAAAGGACCCATACACACACAAACACACACACAAACACACACAAACACACACACACAAAAACCTGAGCATGGAGGAAATTAATTTAGCTGAAGAAATAGAAGTGCAATCAAACATTACAGTTCCTCTCTATCTCACCTACAAGTAATAATGCAACAACAAATACAAAGAGCGTCAAGAGTGGTGGAAAAAAAGAGAAGGGTGTATGTGTGTGAGACACAGAGAGAGAGAGAGAGAGAGAGAGAGAGAGAGAGAGAGAGAGAGAGAGAGAGAGAGAGAGAGAGAGCTGTTTCTCCTGGCATGGCCATCCTTACCATCTGTGAGGGTTTGGAAGCACATCTTGCTGCTGTATTTGCCAAAGCCGGCCACAGTCCGTGCTCGCACCTGTACCACGTAGACCGTGCCCGGCCTGAGGCCCTCTACTCGGGCAGTGTTAGTTTGGCTCCGCAGGATGGTGGAGTTAATCTCAGCGTGGTCCTGAAATGAGCAAGGAACACGGGAAACAGGTTAGAGATGATACACAGAGCAGATGAGTGAAAGTGTTTAACCACGGTTTAAGAAATGCCTGGTAAAAGAAGATTTTTGAAGCAGGAGTGTCCCTGTTAGAGAAAAAAACAGGCTTTTTAAGCATTGTAGATTCAGGGGAAACTGCAGAGTGGACCGATGTGGGAGATAATCAGTTTAGACTGCATGTTGTAGTTGTTTTAAAACAGAGACAGAGAAAATGAAGTGTCCTTTTAAATGATAAACGATATCAACAGATGAAAACGAGATAGCACAGAGATCAGGGTCATGATGTTCCCTTTTAAGAGAGACTTTAATCTGAATCTCTGTTTTTTTTTTGGTCCATTTGAACTTCAAAGCTGTCAACATGTCACACTCTACACACATTAAACACACACACAAACACACCACTTGGACAGAAACCCTCTGGTTCCAAATAAAGCTATAACACACATACACAATAGGCCATTTAGGGTATTCGGTTCTTGCATATAACAAAGAGCAATAGATGGGCCTCTCCTCCACAGATGGGCCTCATGATGTAGTTTAATTACTGAAGGAAGTTTGACTATTACATCCTCAAGTTTGGTTTTCTGTTGTAGGTTGAATTGCACTTGCAATGTATGCACTTACCCAGGCCTGTAACAGATACATATTATATTAATGCTTGGTTCTGACCATGTGGACTGTCCTCTATATCCTGTATGTCTTCCTCTCTCAAGGCTCACGTCAAGAGACTTGGTGAGGCAGTGTGCTGCAGTGTAGTTTGGGGCTTGCAGGAGGTATCTGCTGTGGGGAATCAGTAATTACTTAGTCCTGTCACCCTACTGTAACCCAGAGTGAATATGACAGCCAGAAAATAGGGCTGCACCTACACTACACCCACCACTGCAGAATGCTGATAGCTGGATGCAGACATACTGTAGAGAGAGACAGGAGGGGATGGGAGAGAGGGGGCAGCTGGAAGTGAATTCCCTGTGTCAGTATAACAGTGAAAAAAAAGGCGTGTTTCTTAGCTGAGTAAACACACTTTTGTTTAATGCTGGACTACATCTTATAATACATGCACTGTATCACTGCTCTGAGGAAACATGAATACACAATCAGAGGAGACAACAGTGTGGAGTGGAGAAAGTGGATAAGCAAGAAGAAAATAAGGGAGGGGGGGGAGGGGGTACGGAGGATGATGGCAGGAAGCGATAAGAAACTGGAGGCAGAAGCAACCCACGTCGAAATCATTATCCAATCTGATTGGTGTAATTGAATCATTCCGGTTTGCTCCGTCATTGAGCAGGGGAGGTAAACACAGCTATGAAATCTAGCCCCCACCCCCCCACCCCCCATAATGATGTGTGCAATCACATTAGCTCTTATTGGACACTCTGGGCTTGATGAAGACAAATGTTTGGGCTTGGGGATGGTAGCGCATCGCACCAACAGGCTTTCATTCGATCTCTGAGAGGAAAGAAGAGATGTTTATAAATGGAATGCTTGATGTAACAGGTTTAGAGAGTTTAATCATTGCTCAGACCATTTTTATCCCTTAGATCACGCAATCTGCCTCGTGTCCAGTGTGCTGCCTGCTTTTATTTCAACATTCTGAAACTTAAAATGCTGTTAAAAAAAAAAAAAAAAAAAGCCACGAAGCCCCATGAGAGAGACCAGAACAAGAGTCACTTTTTCATCTGGTATCAGACATGGTTGGATTCACATGGACCACTTTCTTGCTCCTGCTTTGAGTCATCTTGCATTCATCAGGACCACACCCCCATCTGTTTAGTTTGAATGGAGGACAGGTGAACAGACAGATGGAAAGCCACCAATGGAGGGGGAGCATCCCTTGAGGGAGCACCAGGCTAGGAATGGCCCTTTCATGCTGCCAGTCAAATGGGGATTATGTGACTCACACACACACACACACACACACACACACACACACACACACACACACACACACACACACACACACACACACCCACCCACATCTGCCACTTAAAACTGATCTGGCATTTGGCACTCCAGCAGGTGAAGGGATAGCCAATAAAAGGCCGTGCCAGGAGGGACTTCCAGCCACGAGAGGTTCTGTCCTGCTGCCAGTCAAACGGGGATTAGGAGGACCGCACCCTAACTTGCTAAATAAAGACGGAGTTGCAGGTGGGAAGGCAGATGGCTAAGCAGCCAATCAAAATCACTGCCAGAGGTGACAGACAGGAAGCGCTATGGAGAGTTTGGTCAATCAAAATGTTACAGGGTGAACTATGTTAACTGCATTATCATTCAATCTAATCTGTTATTGACATATCAGCAGTTGCAGGAATCCAATTTTATTTTTTAAGAATTAAAATGGTCAATCTTTTTTTTTTTAGTTGACAGTTCCTACCAATTTCTAATTCACTACCAGATCAAAGATTGTATGTGCTATATAACTGACATTATGTGACCTGACATGTGTGTAGTGTGTGTGCATGTAGGTGTGTGCGTGTGTGCATGTGTGCATGTGTGTGTGTGTGTGTGTGTGTGTGTGTGTGTGTGTGTGTGTGTGTGTGTGTGTGTGTGTGTGTGTGTGTGTGTGTGTGGGCACATGGGCTGCTAACCGTTTGCATGTCTGTTTCAAAAAATGCCAATCCCTTAAAACGGACAGCATGGCCACCTGGCTAAAAAAGAAAACACAAAACAAAAAAAGCCACATGGCAGATTACCATGCCTCCTCTTTGCAGGCCCACACACGCACATGCACACGCTGAAAAACACACAAAGGAAAAGAAGGGGGAGTATTCTAATATTATTTTTGTGAAGTGGAATTTAAAGAAACCTCTCTCATTAATGTAACAATAAAATGTATTGCCCACGGTAAAAAGAGGGGGAAAGGAGATAGACGAGATGGGTTTTAATTACAAAATGCTAATAATTACCATTACCTCATGAATCTTAATCTTATAAGAAAGTGGTTATTATTTTATATCGGAATAAAATTATAATTAAAAACTGATATTAAAAAGCATTAAAGCCTCTAAATCGTTTCTTGGAAATAAAGGAGCTACAATAATATAAGAACTGATTACATCCCCAATAATGCAAGTGAGACAAAAAAAGGATTGCCCTCTCCTTCTGATTCAGCGAAGCCACCCTCTAAACACAAGTTAGCAGTGTAAGAGAGAGGTGAGAAGAATCCTCTTATCTCGAGTAAGTTTAAAGAGAATTGTATTTGCTTGAGTGCCTTCCATTTGTTTGCCTTGTACTTTGCTGTAGCCTCCTTTTGTGATGCCTCTTTGTATGCATTCCCCTCACCTGGAGACTAACAAGGAGGCCTGAGTGAGCGGGGAGGGAGACTCGAGAAAAAGGGAGAGAAGAAGAGGAAGACTCTGAGGAGAAATGAGAATACTCTGGCCTTGGGACTGAGGGAGTGCTGAACAAGTCCTGCTTTTCACAGGTTCCATTAAAAATCTAAACTTGTCTGAAGAACATCTGTGAGCATCGACAAAAGTGTTGTTGAGGGCTGGTGTCAGGGAGAGAAGAAAAGAATAATAAATAGTTTCTCCTGGCTTCACTTCTGAAGAATGTCTAATTGCATGTTAAGTACAGGAGGGATTTCAGGAGTGTCAAAAATGCAGATTTTGTCCTGGTCAGTATGCTGCAGGATGCTGCAGGATGCTGGTGACTTGCTGTAAACTTGTGTTTTTCTAGAATTCCTCGCGTCGCAGTGTGACAGTGCTGCTGTTAGCTTAATGTATACGCCTAAACTAACGCTGAAACTCCCACACACAAACACTGACACAAGCTCACACACACACACACCCTCTTTGTGACACCAACACGCACACACACAGCCATCGGTAACCAGAGCCGGTGGCTGCTCTGCTCCAGCCTTAATGGAAGGCCTGACCTCCGCTATGCTGAGTTATTTCCACCCTCCCCGAATTTTCAGGCGAGCAGAGGAAAAAGGGTCTGAGGAAAATGGAGAGATGAGGAGCATGGGATTCTACTTTTTTCGCTTCAAACCTTTAATTCATTTCATCTGGCTTCCCAATTTGCAGGGTCTCGGAACAACTCTCTCTGTAATGAGAAGGTGGGCTGAGGAGGGGAGGGACGCCTGTGGAGAGAACAGCCTTTGGCAATCACTGCTGCTTTCAGGTGCAGATTACCATCCCCTCAACATGTAGCTAGAATATGACTTAACTTCACTCTGTAGAAAGAACACAAGGTGATTTTTTGTAGTCTGGGAAGTACAATAAGTAACGCTTTACCAGCGTATTTACAGAAACTACAGGCGTCTAACAACTGAATCTCTAAATTGATGCCTCGTAAGGCCATAGAACAAAGCTCGACATAGATTTGAGCAGTTGCAATATCGATAGTTTCTCTGAGCCACTTACTTCATAGTGAAAATACCATCATCCTGAATACACATCATATGTTATATTGCAAAGACAGGAGACAGTTAAATTGAGCTCTGACATGTTGTATTATCTGTAGTCTGACATGGGCACGTGTTTTTGTGCACTATAAAATGTACAAATACATTCCTCTGTGGGCATTGTTAGATAATAAGTTTCATTTATATACATTTTCTTTTAATGAACTGGGACATTGCTCAATTGTTAATCAACTGTTATCAACCACTGTGATCCTTGTGTTCTGTGGGGCTAAGGCTGTTTAAGAGTAAAAAAACAACAACAACTAAAGTTCCTTGATGCTATGTCATTGTCTTACTTGTACTTTTGACAGCTAAAACCCTTGAAATGGGTGTGATGCGGAGTAAAGGAATAACATGAGACAATTTAAGTGGGGTGGTCACAGTTAGAATTGAAGGTCAAGTGATGCACAGTCGTTCAATAGTCTTCTCATCAGACACAGTACTCTGTAATAAAACTGTTTCTTGAAATGGTTATTATAAGAGAAAACCAAACACAAACTAACAGTGTGAAGAATTAAGGCATTACAAAATCATGTGGAACATCCTGTTTGTACCTCATGAGGTTCATAACAACGTTTCCAGTTCTTCTTTATCAATCCATCCTGTATGTTTACGGTCAAGGCAAAGGTCACAAAACAACCAAATCAGATACCTGTTGTACAAAACTCTCAGAGAGATCTTCTTCCCATGACACCCCACACTCTGTCTCCATGTTATTTCCCTCTCTACTGTGGACTGTCAAAACAAGAAAGCACTCCACAATAATAATCTGAGGGGAAAACCGCAAAATGACTAAGTTTAAAAAAAAAATTTAAAAAAAAAATTGAGTGACAAAGAAATATGTTACCATGTTCATATCTTAAACTAAAACAGCAAGCGCCGGTTGGCAAAAATATATATTCTATTAATGCCTTGAAGGATTGCTATGCTGCTGCAGAGTTTGCTATTGTAAATGAGTATAGGCAGGCTTCCTCTGAGATGGAGTGTACAGAGAGACAGCTCTCTGCTGCGCTAAGGACTCACTGACTGTGCCAGGCACGCTGAGACAATCAACTCCACAACCATAACAGTGTGACTACCCTCAGATTAATGTAGGCAGCGCTGAGATGCATTAAACAAGAAGGTGAGTGTAGCAAGGCCATACTTACATAAAAAAAATCCCATTTTTTTATGATTGTATTATCCAGCCTATAAGGTACCAATGGTGCTGAGAGCGAGCAGGGGAGTGTGTGATAGACATTGTAAGAGACATCTTGTCGTAATTGTCTTTTATGACTAAAAGGCCATTATGGCTTTACATTATGGCTGCGTGGAACTTCAAGACTTCCTGGAGCTTTCAAGCATTCAGGGAATCAATGGAAAGCTGACCTCCATGGGATGCAATTTAAATCCCTGTTTCATACATGAATGGGCAGACTGAACACATGCAGCATGTAACTTAAGCCAAAGTGTGTGGTTTTTTTTTATTATGTAAATCTCTACATTCATTAGCTTTGTATATGGTCCACGTTCAGCAGTTGGGAATCATTATTCCAACTTGTGTGTTCAGAAGTTTTAAGATTCAATGTGGAATGAACATGGATGTCATTTTATTGCCCAGAACTAACTAAGTCAATCTGTGTGGACAACAACTAACAGAAACAACATAGTCTAAAAAAAAATAACAAATGAGCCAAAAAACTGAATGCAATGCAGGGATTTATAAAAAGTTATTGGCCATCAAGCCTGCATTCACTTTGGTCCCCCGTGTTGTTGCATTAAATGACGACAATTCTGTCAACTGTCAAAACAGTCCCCAGAAACCTTCTATGACTTTCCAATTATTTATTCCCACTTCAGGCCTTCAGGTAAATTTTCCTCAGTTAGAAACTCATTTGTTCAAGTATTCCGGCTACATGTTAAGGCAGATTATAACAAATTATTCTACTGGTATAGAAATTATACTCGTGGCATTTGCTTGTATTTGATTTCTTTTTCTTCTTTCTCTTCCAGAAAGACACTTTTTATTCTCATGGTTCGGTCTTAATCAGGGACAAAAAACTCATCTACACTTTCTTCAGAAACTTAGAACAGCCTCGTCAGATCAGAATTGCAAACAGACAAAGGAGGACGGCCAGTGTGGAAATCTCATCACAATCACTCTGACTCCCATTATGTGTCTTTCTCACAGACACCACACGTATAGGGAATAGAAAAGTACATAAAGACTAGGATGAAGTGAAGCAGACAGCATGAAGTGCAACCTCTTAGTCACCTGAATCATTAGCACTCTTGTTCCACTTAATTCATTAATTTGTGATTATTCCATGCTCATGTATTTGTGTGAGGACACGCTACATAAACATCAATAGGATTAGGTTTCGTTGATATTCATGAGCTAATGGGAGGCTGTTTAAATGATATTTACACGACGCTAAGCTGTCTGGCAGATAAGGTTTCTCAGGGCAATGGCAATCGGATTCAATTTTTATGACCTGTGCAATGCCAGAGGGGGAAACAGAGAGCAACGCAGCCATTATTGGATAACTGAGTTTCCAATCGCAAACATCATTTAAAAACATGATTGTTGTTCCCTCTGATAGAGAATGAGAAATGTGACAAACACTAGTCTAAGGTGGAGTTGTGACTATTGATCCACCAACCAGAGTCAAAATGAGTTTGTGTAAAATAAGTTACTCAACAGAACAAGAAAAAAAAAACATTTATAAAACTCTATTGATTTCTGTCTTTTATTTGAGAAAAACAGAACATGGAGTTTAGTACACCAAGTCTGGCAAAAGTTAGAGCTTAAGATGACAAAAGCTGTGGGGAAAAGCAACATGCATGACCAACCTTGCTTTACCAATCGATCCGCTTTAGGAGGACAAACAAGGGACCAAACAAAAAGCTATAGAGTCTCCGATCTCTTGGTATCATTATGTCCCAGGCCTTGGAAGAAGCCTACATGTCAATACTGGAGCAGCATAGGCGCTGTGGGGTAGGGCTGGAGACTTAATAAAGCAGACGTATTGTGTGTGAGCAGACCGGTCGATGTACACCCCCCCCACCCCCCTCCACTCCCAGATGCAATGCATTTTCACAGCGGGACAGGTTGCTGCACTGTGCAGAGTGGGCCTGGAGCAGAGGTCAACCTATTCACTTCATCAGCAGCAGAAACCAAAGAACAGTGGGAGAGAGGGAGTGGACATAGTGAAAGACATATTATCAACCCAGGGGACTCTGTTCACTGATATCCGGGAGAGCTTCGATATTTTAGGGGCCTGTGTATGCATTTGCAGAGCAGAGAGACAACACCGAGTATCTGAAAGAGCTACCAGTAGGGTAGACACATCTGCACACACAAACACTTATCTTACCTTCTCGTAGTAGCGCAGCTCATAGTCCAGGATGATGCCATTGGGCTGTTCTGGTTGCGGCCATGACAGTGTGAAGCTATTCATGGTGGAGCTAATCTGGTGCATGATGGGAACTATGGAGGGAGCTGTAGGACACAGAAAGAGTAGCACAGAATCAGCACACATTCATTCAAATATTGATTATGACAGACAAGTTGCTACTGTTCAACTGCTATGAGCATATTTTAAAGCTGCAGTTGACAGTGTAGTACAGTGAGGCGAAGGAGATCTTCTTTCATTGTAATGTGTTCTAGTGGATAAGAGGAGTAAGATTAGATTATGTGTGCAGCACATAGTTTAATCGAGCCAGATACTGTCTGGGACAAACCTGTTATTGTCTTGTTGGTAGTTTGCGTTAAAAAGAAGCACAATTACAATGAATGTCACCCTATATGTATAACTAGAATGAATTATAGTCATCTATCAGCACTTTCAACAGAATACAAGTTCACAACATACTGTAGCACTGTAGCACAAAGTACAAAAACAGCAGATTCAGAACAGTTAGACATCTGAAAAAGTGATTTAAATATGTAATGTTCACAGAGTTAATGTCGTGTTTTCTGTATACAGTTTGTATAAGGCTCAGCTAGCATGCCCACATTCGGTTTAGAGGATTACACTTTACTTTTATTATTGAGTACATATCAGGTCCTGTACTTTTTAACCTTTGTGTAAAGACATGGAAGTACTTCTACTTTTACTCAATTCTCTTTTTAAATACAATTATCTGTACCAGTCTTAATTAAAGTATGTGGGTACTGTAGCCATCACTTGGTACAACTTCCACATTCAACAGTAACCAGGTAGCCCGCTGAGTCAGGCCGATTCAAGCCGCGCTCAGGCATATTTTGGCACTGCAGTATGTAATATGTGCCTATTCTGGCTAAAATGAGGCCACTTATTTGGCAAAGATTTTAAGGCCGTGGACTTCTGCATTTTAACTCCAGTTAGCAGGACTCAGGCTGTGATTGAAGAATTGTCAGAAAGCACCAGTCTGGCTCCAATCTGGACATCAGAGATGTTGGATCTAGTCTGTGGTGGTTTTGGCTACCTGTTGTGGCATCAACAGGGGGCATGAGAGGCACTCAAAAATATGGTTACAAAAGTTTGTAATTTCTCAAAACTGGAAATTGGATCCATATGGCCACGACATGATTAACTGTTAAACAGCCAAGATCACCATTGTTTCTCTACTCCTTTAACAGGAAGTTAGGACAAAAGAATGTTGGTTAACGGGCAGAGGAAACCACACCTAGTCATTTCTTAATATTCTGTCTGAATATTTCTGACTCATAAATTTACTACAATTGCATTTTTTTAAACAATGAATGCAGTCATGTTACGTTTTCTTCTCTTGAGGAGAGAACTGACAAAGTTTGACTTTTTTACTTTTTTCAACTCTGCATTATGATGTTACTTCAGCAAGCTTAACTGGAAGTAAATCACAAGAAAATTGGTTTATTTTTTGGGCTCATACCGCTGAATTGAGCCCAACTGAAGCTGCTGCTTTACTTTTTCTAGTCTACTGCTGATGAACTGAAACCCAACAGATGAGCGGGCACTACGCCAGGATGTTGTGAACCAAGAAATGATGGCGTTTACGTTGCTGACATAAAAGCCACACGTAAAAAGTCTTGCCTGGGAGTCGTTCAGTGCTGACCGCTGGCTTCGCAGGAAATACTAAGAAACATGCATTTCATCCCAGAGGCTTACAGTATATCGTCTTTCAGATTATTATAGATGATGATTGTCGATGGGTTCTGAGACCGGAAAGAACTGAAACACAAATGTGTGATAAAATCTGGTCTTAAAGTAGGCAGAAACAGATTTCTATGAAGATTTTCGTCTCCCTTGTTGTGCTGCTGATTTCACTGAAAATGACCTAAGGCTGAGCCATGAAATTGTTGCTTAATTCGGTGAAAGATAATTTCCAATAAAACAGACATTACAGTGGTACTGCCAACATAAAAAAAAAACTGGTTTTCATACACTTTGACTCATAATAGGACATTCTACAGTCAATACCTAACATGCATAATTCCCCATCCTTACATGAACACATGTTATTCATTAAATGAACTGTTTGGAATGAAATCACTCCTCTGAACGGTCTCTTCCATCCTTCAGCCCCAGTCCACCTGAATGCACACACATGGTTTGTCAATTAACCCAGAATTAACCCTTTTCCATGTCGCTCTTCACATCCCCCACACATCGTGTTGTTGAAAAGAAGGCAGACGTCATCAGTTATGAAATTCTACCTATATAGCATAGTCGGTGAGTGTGTTGTTTCTGTGCTGGTGATTCTTAGTGGATCTTTTCATTTTAGTTTGATGGAAGTTAAACTGCCTGTTTTTACTGGTGTAATTCTGGATGTGTGTGTAAAATAGCATCTGATCAGACAAAGGCATGTTTTTTCTTTTATTCATATCAATAACTGATTTGAAAAACAATAAACAGAATGGATACATTAACAATATGTTTTCCCCATCACAGGTGAAAAACTACTGCAGATCCCCCCCCCCCCCTTTTTTTTTCTCCTGTCATTCTTTGACAGATTACCTCTGTGTTGACATTTAACAGTTGCAGGGATATCTTGTCACTGCTGACAGCAGAGTTAAGAGACTTCAATACACCTGAATGTATGCTCTCTGAAGAAAAGGACATTTTCCTGCAGCTGATTTTTTGGTTTCTTACAGATTCCTGTTAATCAAGTAACATGAAATATGATGCCTTTCTTAGATCATGCAAAGTGCCATGTTATTCCCTCTGTTTATTCTTTACAAGCCACTGTTTCTGCTCCAGTTAAACAAATATGCATCAATTCTGTTATTCATTTGAAAAAGCCTCCTTTACAAATCATTCAGCAAATGTGAAAATTTGTTTCTTAAAGATCTTGTTTTCTCATCAGTGAATTCCTGTAAATGATTCTTGTCCGACATAAACAGTCTTTACTGCCAACGTCAAAACAGTTTAAGTTATAGCACGTCAAAGATTTCTCTAATTTTGGATTTGTTTTTTTCCCTCTGTGCTTTTCTTACTAGTTTGAAGTGGGCAGAGTGCTCGGTCGGAAAAATGTGATGTGTCACACTTTGAGGAGACCAATCAGGGTAGAATGGATGAATCAGAACTTGATGACAGTTATTGGTTATTTGCTCATGTGTCAAGAACTGTTTGAAGCAGAAGTGTTAAATAAATACTACCTTAGGATAGATTATGTCCTTTTTTTTTTAAATTGTGTTTTCATGGGCTTTAAGATGTGAACTGATCATAAATGCGCCAATCTATGGTAGCTGTTTGCAAAAATGTCAAAAAAGATATTCAATTAAATACACATTTCTTAGCCTTTATGTGCAAATCAATCTCTTTAATGACATGTCAATGCAACCCCAAATCTACTGTATGATCACAAACTCATCCAAGGTGGGAGGCTGGAGTTCAAAGATGAATCCAACAAGACTGACTCATCAAACCAGTTTGTGAACACACAAGTAGGTTTGATTAAAACTGATTCTGCCGCTGCTCCTATGGAGTTCAAAGCCTCTGTGTTTGTATACAGTGCTGGAAATGAATCTCCACCCCCATGTCTGCAGGCATAAATACAGCCCCACACAAGCATTTTGTGCCCATCAGCGTCTTGGCGCTCCTCCGGCTCGCTGCTGAGGCCGAGTCATCGCTCCACCTGGTCTCCACTCACCAGCTTTCTCAATAACTGCTCTATTCCACAGGCAGCAAATGTCACAGCTCTCTTCGCAAAGTAATGCTTTTTATTAGACTCCTTAATGGTTATTCTATTTCTTTTTCTTCTTTTCATACTTTTCTATTGCATAATCCCTCCATTGTCACAGGAGTTCTGTAAGAAGAAAAGCCCCTGACCTTTTCACTTTATGTAGTTGCTTTAAAATCGTGTTTTGAAGATTCCAGCATCAGATAACTACCTTAAATGTAACCGCAACCCAATGAATAAGCTCTGCTTATCCTTTCAGTGTAAATGGGTTCTGTTGAGTCTGCCTCCCTTGGCTCTCACTTCCTAACCCCCCTCCCTCTCTCTCCCGCTCTCTCTCCCAAACCCTCGACAGAGAGTGTTAGGGCTAAGCTTCACCTCGGTGCACTTCAGCCTTTCTGCCTCTCAGGCTGGTTCACGCTCCACTGACCAGGGCTAGGGCTGCCTGGGCCACATTATCAATTACCGGCCACAGGCACACACTGTTCCTGACAGACCCGAGGGAGGGGCACTCCACGCAGAAATTCCTGCAGTGAAAAAAGGGGGAGTGAGGAGGAGAGGTATTTTCTCAGCCACGGCTCTGAGTCTTGATCCCCGTTCTACTCATGCATTCAGCCACACAGAGGGAAAAAAGGTTTTAGCATGGAAAACTTTTTTTGCATTTTTTTTCAAGTGAAGTGCACTTGGTTGAGCAACACATTTTATTGCTCCTAGTGAACATTGATAAATGTGCAAAACAAAGAGAAACTACCTTTCTCAAGAGAATGCACACCTTGTACATTATATGTATCTTGTTATGATTGCTATTCCCTATGCTATGCTAGTAGAAAACCATGTATAGGAGAACAGAGGGGTAACTATCTCTCTGCACAATGCATGAGGTAGGTGCTGCTGACTAACACACCAGGAGCAAAGCCTCTGATTTGTCAATTTATCATAGGATTTAATATTATGCATTCATAGTCTCATAAAAGACAAGGTATAGTTCAAGGCTGAATGAGGAAGCTCCTAAAAGAGAGACGATCACTGGAACTCTTGTTAGAATATAATTTAGTTTCTAGTATAATTTACTCAGGATAAAAGTAAAGGGGACGTAGGGGGGATTCATCAAATATGTGGAACAGTTGCTGTGATTTGACAAAACTTAAATTAATATAGATAACAGGAACACAATGTCTAACTTGAAAACAAAGTGGAAACAAAATTGGCAGTTTGGTGTGATTTTTATTACAAGCAAGACTTCCCCCCAC
The DNA here is from genome assembly GCF_963584025.1 of Labrus mixtus. NCBI lineage: Eukaryota > Metazoa > Chordata > Actinopteri > Labriformes > Labridae > Labrus > Labrus mixtus. The sequence continues at coordinate 14,937,223 of NC_083619.1, forward strand.
TCTCCACCAAAAAATACTTTTCTCACTGGATACTGGGTGACCATGTATTTCAGAGTAAAAGCAGAAGACGGAGATATAAAGAGCATGCACACACGTATATATATATATATGTGTGTTTTGTTTTCTAGTAGCCTATATGAGAAGAGCCAGTCAGTGACAATGTGTTGTGCCTGCATGAGGCTGAGGTTCAACCCAATGAAGCACCGCTGTCCCCTCCAACTGCGTCCCCCCAACGTCACCCTGGGACGATGATGCTGACAGTGATTGGTGACTGTGTCCTGCACTCCTCTCTCCTCCCTCCGTCCCTCCCATCCCCTGCTCCTGTGCTCCACTTTTATCTGGCCCCACTCGCTGCCCCTGGCTTTTAATGCAGCGCTTGGCTCACCATTAATCAAAGTCAGAGCCTCCCAGTGTCTGGCTGAGACAGAAGGAAAGTGAGAGACAGGGTGAAAAAGAGAGGAAGAGAGAGAGAGAGCGCGAGAGAGAGAGAAAAGATGAGCTAAAGAGAGAGGGTTTGAAAGAAGCTGATGAAAGAATGAAAAGGCTTCTCTACCTTTGTACCATTGATCCACTGTGGAATACAGATGGGTTGAAGCATCATTTCACATTTCTGGCACAGACCTGAGAGTGTTTTCATTTTTGTTCAATGTGCAGTCACCATAATTGATACGATATGGTAAGGGGTCAGCACATCAAACATGCCTCTCTGCATTTATAAAGAGCACTCCTGTGATTTACTACTGTGCTTCCATAAAGTTGGAAGACAAATGATAAAGAATGATCAAAACAGATAAGCCCTTACTTTTAGTGGTAAATGGAATTGATTTTCATAACGCTTTGTGTGTAAACTGACAAAAGTTTTTTTTACATGTCCCCTCTTACTCACAGTACTCTCACACAATCATGGTATAGTGCAGTATCCATGCAAAGCAATTCCTGCCTGAAACATTGAGTTAAGAGTCTTTCTACGAAACGCTATGACACATGAATAGAAGCCAAGTCACCCCTTTGGCATTAAAGACCCAAAAGACCCAGGATCCTACATTTCCCATGATATATTCTTGTTTTTAGTTACTCCCTGCCTGGAGTAGACCTCAACTTTTAAACTTGTCTCCCTACGTTTGTGATGCAGGCCTTCTATTAGAAATAGCCAAATTCACCATGATGACATCACCATGGTTCTTTTCTCAGATTTTAAAATCATCCTCAACAGCTGAGTACAATACAAAAATAAGTTTTAACAGTCTGAGAAGTGTTCCCCAAGAAGCTGAACTTAATGTGTTAAATTGATTACATTCTTTTTTTTTTTTTTTAATAAATGCTTTCTTCTGTATCCCTCATAACACAAAACGAGCAGAAATATTTGAAGACACCAACTCACACTTTCTGTTTCTACTCTTTCCTCTCTTATTCTAGGGATAGAGTAAATGGAGATGGTGGTCTGTGTTTTTTATGCAGCGGTTGAACCCATGTGAAAGTTTCTGCTTATTCTCAGTGAAATGATTGCTCATGGAAGTTGAACTATAATTGGTCAGCTAGATCTTGAACCAAAGCTCAACTGAGCCCTGTGCACATAGAAAAACACACAAGTGCACAAAAACCTAATCTCAACCACATATCCAAGTGGAGTTGCTGTTCCTCTATAGTCCACTTTGGGGTCGTGCTTTAGGATGCTGGTTCACAATAGAGCAGTGCAGCCTCCTAATAGCGTCTCAGTGTCTCAGATGATGAGAGCAGCCTATAGTCATATGCTGTGCCTTTGTCAAAGGCACAGGTTTAACTACTCCCCGACCCATTAGCAGGGGCTCAGAGGGCCAAGCCAGCCATGACTGTATGGTAATGGGCCTCTCTCAAACATCATAAAGAGGGATCAGTTCAGCACCATAGAGTTCTGTCAAGGAACCAAAGTATCTTAAAGAAACATGCAGTATTATACATGAAGGACTGTGAACACAGCGTACATGGCATGAGCATATTCTCAAATACACAGATCACTCTCTCTCATCACTTACTACAATATATTAAGATATCAGAATTGACGAGGGGGCTAAGTAGCATTCAAGCTCACACTCTTATTTTAGCCTGCAGCTAATACCTCACTTTCTGGTTCAGGGACAGGATCCAACATTTATGAGAACAGGCATCAAATGAAATAAAAACGTTACCCGGAGAGAGCCTGAAGAACTATCTCAGATGATGAAACTCCTGGACACCCTGTCTCTGAAACTCAACGGTGGCAATAAGAGAGAAGAAACAAGGAAAAAGGCAGAACCCCAAGAAACAAATGGAAAGTCTCTTTAGCCTAAACTGAACAGACATAGTGAGTGGTGTCTTGAACACTCTCCACAGATATCATGTCTGGTTGGAGAACCCTGCAGAGCTCAGATCTCTTCAATGCATCTGATTGTTCTGATTTCAGGAAAGTTACATCTACATTTGTTTGTTCTGTTTTATGCAACCCACTGGGCGTAATGTGTCCGTGGAGGGCGAGGATGGTGCTGTTTGCATTTCTGTGGGAATAGCTCTCTAAACAAAGTAGCTAAGTGCAGGATGATTGTTTGTAGATATACTTGGCATTCCGTGGTCTGAGGGATAGTTGGCACACAATCTAGGTCAAGAAGGCCGTGCCAGGCAGATCAGAGGAACTGCTGAGCCGGAGGATGTTTAAACAAGATAGTACCAGTGATGAGAAGGGATTTTTAAGCTCATGTGTTGTTCATAAAACCTCCCATGCAAAAACCAGTAAGAAGTAAGAAGTGAGTGAAACATGATGAAGATGAACTACATGCTCCTTATCTGAAGTAGTGGTGGATCTAGGTTAAGTGTCCAGGATGGATTGCACAAGAAAAAAATGGCTGCCATTTCTTTTTTATCCGTTTAATCAATTCACTGGAAGCAGAGAGGGTCTCTACATTAAACCACAGTAATTCACAAAGAGACATTAAACCGCCATTTTTCAAAGCTAACATAGATAAATATGACTGAATTCAGGCCAGGCGTGAATGATTGTGTTAGAGGGGGCAGTATATATAACCTTTGTGTGTCTGTATCTATAAGTGTGTGCGTGTGTCTCCTGGAGAGCACCGGCCGTGAATGAACTTTTAAATCACACTATTGATCAGTCCTTCCTCCCAGACACACGCTGGGATCGAGGGCAGTTAAATGGCCTCTTCGGTGATTCCCACTAAATCCCTTCAACTTCCCCCTCACCTCCATTATTCCTTCCGCTGCTACTCCTCAACCACATTCTTCTTTTATCTCCTCTCACCTTTGTCGTCCCATGGCCAGTTTACACTACGACCCTTCTTACTGCTGCTGCATTGCTGCTTTGTAGGAGTTCTCCCTTCCTTTTTTTCCTGCAGATCTCACAGTCAACAGTAAAGCTACGTTAGGTCGACACATCAAGTCTCTTTTACGACAAACACAAACTTTCATTGGTAGTTTAAAGGTCAGTATCGCCCTACAGTTCTCTTACTGGTTGACAGTCTTAAGGTACTGAGGTGTAATAATGAACAATTCCTCTTATCAACAGTTTAAAATTAATGGTACGGTTCTGCTTATCCTCTTATGCCATTCCCTGTTGGTTATCAGAGCTGAGTAGAAACAAGAAATATATTTTGGGATTTCTTCAAACAGACTACAAGTACAGACTTTTTAAACTACAAAAACTGAAGTTAAGGCTTTGACACACTGCCTTGTTTGGGTAATTATTAATAAGAAAAGGCAATATAAGAAGTCAACTTATAGGATAAAGTTTAAAATTGGTGAAGGGGTCCTTTAAACAGAAATGTATTGAGTGTGACTGGCAATACATGGTCACAGTGATACTCTCATTCTCATCCTGAAATGAGTGCAGATAAGTACACACCAATTTACTTTCACATTAGGCGCCGACACATCCATGCATGTTATTTGTGAACGGGATGAGTGAGATGGAAAATAAATAGGAGGGTATGTGTTGATTAATTATTACCTGCCATGCAATTATATTCCTGATCTCCTCCATCATCCTTTTTAACAGCTGTGCTGAGCACAACAGCTCACGATAAAAATGGCTCACCTTGAAAAAGTAGAGCCAAGAGGGATTTGGAGGAGAATGTGCACAGTGCACTCTTTACCTTTAACATTTAATCTTGTGCGAATAATGAACTCCGCTTTTTGAATGATAGTCAAATGACTTTTCATGATATAAACACGTGTTAGCTTTTATTAGCCATTCCCATGCATGTCTTTTTTAATACTTAACAGTCTAAATCAGTAAGCTCTCTCCAGAGTCACTTTTCCTGGACTGAAAATCTAAAAAAAACACAATTGCACTGACAGTAATAAACTTCATCTTTCACATTCATCTGTGCACCTGTGCGTTCCCTCATGTGCATAAACATGGCCGTGTCAAATAAACAAAGAAATCTGTCTATTCTACTGGTAGTCTTGGCTACGGCAGAGATGGAACATTAAGCAAAATTATTGTTGTGAATTGTTCATCTGTCTAGTCCAAACAGAGCCATCTTGCGCTTTTGTCTCATTGAGAAGTGCTAAAGTTGATTCTGATTGCTGCACAAACAAATGAATTTCAGTCTTTTAGTTGTGGATGCGGATGGCATTTCACTGCTTTATTGTTGAGATGAAGGAAGCATTTGGCTTCATATAAGAGCACAGAGCTCATGAATAGCAGCTAAACTGAAGATTTCTTTTGTATTAATTTGGATAGCAGCTTTTTGTTGTTGTATTAAAATTCATATTACTCGTAACAATTACAGTATATTGGGTATGAATAGCGGACCGGTTTTGGTCATGTTGACTGTTATTGCGCTAAATTTCCTTGGTCCTCCAGTCCTCAGATTTTATTAAACACCAACACGTCTCTTGATTGCGACCTCATTTACATGGAACTTGCATTTTGTTACGCCACCTCTCTCAACCTTGCATCATGCGAGGTTGCAGTGCACAAAAATACCAAACGAGCGGACAAGCGAATGTCAAGGTTCCCTAAAATGGCAACACATTGTTTTTTCTTAAAGCATCTTTCTTCATTAACCCATAAAAAACAAAGCCCCGCTCTTTAAAGAGAATCTCTGCTTTAAGCTTTTTGAAGTGCATCATCAACATTCATCCCTTCTGGATACTTTTCAGTTGGCCCGCCAATGAAACCTTCTGTCGAAACTAGGAACAGTGCAATTACCTGGCTACAAAAGGCCATAGGGCTGGACACAGGCCTGGCAGATTACTGGCAGACACCTCATTACTGCTGTAGACTTCAACAATAGGCCTGGGCATTGCTTCTTCTACATCTATCTGTCAAGTGTGCTATTAGCCTGTCAAATGGGGACAGTCAGCACCATTAGGGCCACCCTGATAATCAGACCTATTTACTTCCTCATTTTCCTCTCTTTCACTGTCACAACCTGGGCAAAAAAAAAAAGAAGAAGAAGAAAAAAGGGCCGCCTTTCTCCATCCAGCCTCGACTTCCCTCCCACTCCCTCCCTGGACTGATTTTCAGACAAAGACAAGTTCAGTCGGTCATTACATTCTTCTGAGAATCGTAATCAAATACGGTAAGCCCTCCACCAACTGTGCCAAATTCAATTTCAGAATGAAGTCCTACACAAAAGGGATCTGGATAGAGCAATTTATTTATGACTGGTGTTCTGTGATTTATATGAAATATGTTCTCTGAGAGTCTATGACTTGTTTAGGACTTGGGACTTGACTCTGCACCTGAGACCAAAGACTTGAGGCTTTCTTGTGACTTGTAAAACAATGACTTTATTCCACCTCTGGGTGAGATATTCTAAGACCATTTCTTCCTTGCCTTTACTGATTCTGATATTTAGACTGAGTGATAAATAGTGTGATTAAATGTTTATGCTGTATTGTTGGAAAATCCTAGATTGCTGATGTTTTGCTAGCTTTTGTCAATTACTAATGTTACATTTCTTCTAGAGAGACACTGTTGTTGTTTGTAATTATCACACAACTATTGACTTTAAAACAGTTCATTTTAAGATCATGATTGATTTTTTTTGTTTTGGATGATTGCATTAACGTCATACTCCATGCCCTGATACCGGATGAACTGAAATTAAAAAAAAAAAAGACTTGCAAAAGACATTATCCTCGACCTGTCATCCGCATTGGCTGAGCTCAGGTAGCATCACAGGCACAGTTACAAGATGAGCACACACATAGAAACTGAGAACGAGAAAGAGAGAGCGATAACAGGATGAAGGTCGTTTTCATTGGCTCGGCTCAGATCCATCATCAGCAAAGTCAGAGGACGCACACACGTGCACAGTGGAACATATGGAAACAGAGACAAGCAGAGAGAGTGAGCGAGAGGGAAAGAGAGAGGAAGGGACACAAAAGTGAAGAATTTACACAAAGAGACTGTTGAAGTATATTTCTCCAGTTGCTCTCCTGCAATGTGACAATCAATAACTGAACAATGTATATGTTTGAACCTTAATAGATTTTTTACAAAGGCTAAAGTTGAAACTTTTAGTTTACCACATACTGTATAATCATTGGATGTAGCCTTGACTGTCATTTGAAAGCTTTAAGTTTGGTATCTTTGCTGCTGCCATGTTTTTTCTGGAGTAGCCTACATATATTGACAAGAGGGCCGTGCCAGAGAGGAGCTGAACAAGCTACAACCATGGCTGATGTTTAGCTAGCTAATGAGCTAGCATGTTTCCCATAGAATCAAAGTTGTTTTGTGATGGTGGCTGAGCAGAGTTCTCCTAAGTGAGTGAGTTATTTGCAGCCTCAAGTGTCAACTCAGGGAACTGCAAATTTTGGCACTTCTGCATTGGCTTCATTTCTCATCTTTAGTTCAACGCGTCAACAAAGAAGATTTGTCTTTGCCGGTCACATATGAGAGACACAGAAAGATGACTCTGTTTTGTTTTTTTTTCATTCAGAGATCAGGATAGTGACAGTGTGCGGTATATAAGTGAAGATTCACAGACAGGTTTCAGCTGGAGGGCAGCATTCCGTGAAGAGAAACGTACTGACTCACTGTGCGGCATTGCTATCAAAACAAAGTCTCATTACACAAAGACCAAAGAAAAACAACTCGGAGACGTGTCAGTCTGTGAAGCAACCTGCCTTCAGCCGCCAGATGACAATCTCGAAAAAGAGCTTCCATAACTGTCTCCTGTGTTGTTTTTGGATGGATGCTTACCTTCACCAGTGTCAAAAAAAAAAGCAAGTATGTCTGGAATGCCCAAAGGGATATGCAAACAGGGGCTATTTCTATCATCGCCTTTGATTTGTAAATAAACTACAAAGCAGAGAGGTGCGTTGCAGTGATTGCGCTTGTCCTGCCACAAAATCTAACATGCTGAGTCTTGGCTGTGGGTTTGTACTCCTCCATGGTGTTTTCAAAAGGGAAAGCTTTTACTTTGATTCAGGGATGGAAGGCTCAGAATGAGAGCATGTATGTATAACTTTCACTAAACCAGCTGGCCCCGCACTCCCAGCCTTAAAGTCATTATTCACGCTGGAGCGACGTGAAATCTTAGGAGCCCTGAAGTCAGCTTTGCCAAGAAGTAAGACTCTGAAATGCACTTTTGCAAAATGATGGCGCTTTGAGGGGAAATGATTCACATTTATGCAGTAATAGTAAAATCTTCCATTTCACAAATGTAGAGTAAAAGAACTCTACTTAGGCAGAAGGGAAACCAGATTTCTAATGGCAAGAAGAGATTTAAAAGAACCCTGACACTAGCTCTTAAAGTTGCATGATGAATACTATTTTTGCAGCACTTACCAGCCTGGTTGGTGGTGATGTCTATGGACACATGCTGGGCAGGGTACGGGCTCTTGTTGCTGACTCCGTTAACAGCCTGGATCTCAAAGCTGTAGAGGGTGTGAGCCCACAGGTTGCTGATGAACACCCTGGTCTCAGTCAGACCCAGCTGTCGAGGAACAAAGTCCACGTTGTCGTCGCAGTGGGAGCAGGAGCGCCGGTCAGCGCGGCACTTCTTGCACACTATGTTGTAAACGACGTCACCTCGGCCGCCTGTCTCCCTGGGAGAGTGCCACTCCAGGATCACAGAGGTTTCGTTCACAATCGAGATCACGTTCCTGGGGCTGGATGGGACACCTGTAGACACACAGAAAACAAAAAAGAATGTAGGAAAAATGCAATAGTAGCTACTTACCTTGAGAGCTTAACACATTTCTAATCAGAAAGGCATGGTGTAATGATGCAAAAAGCAAAATAATGAATGCAAAATTATTTAAGTAATCTGCTTACTGTTAGGTAAATTCAGTCTATTAAGAACCCTGTAATAAATGTAAGTGTTGTTATCCAAAAGCAACTTGTCTTTTCTGCTCTTTTCCTCCATTGTCAGCACATTGGGATGCTAATTTATTCCATTCACACCCAGAGAGATCAAACAGTGAAACGTTTGTGTCTATCAAACATTGGTTATTTAGCAAAATGCAGTGTTGCATGGAGCGTTCTTATCCAAGTGGCTCTGGAGATTCACGCTACCATTCACTCCCTCGTAGCCTGCAGCTGGAGCAGAACCTCAAAGACGACATTCAGAAAGAAATCAGGAATTAATGAAAACTATTGTTTTGCTTGAGTGGTGGCTTAATATCAGGGTGCAGAAAAGTGGCTTGTTTAGCCTCCCGCAATTGGAGCGCAATTCTTAAAGAGTCAAAATCTGTTCACATTGCAGTGTGGAATTTTTTATTTTTTTTGCTGAGATTGCGGGTCCCCGCGGCTGCTCAGAGGCGGCTCTTTCTTCTCAGATAGCAGACTCTGCAGATAAAGCAGAAGCTCGCCAAAGCCCTTAGTCAGTGAAGCTTAGGTTAAGTGAGGCTGCCCTGCAGAGCTGATCTGGTACCAATTCATCCTCCATAAAGCCTGACCTTTATCATTAAAGAGAAGTTTAACCGACCCACCATTAGACTACTGTGAAACTAAAAATCCACTCAATGGTAGAAACACTCCAAGGAAATGCCCAGCTCACTCACATACTGTATTTTCTTTCCTCTCCTTCTTTTTCCTGCCTATGTAACAAGATAAACATGTATAGATTCTAAAGCATTGTATGAAATAACACTTGAGTTTCCCATTGCTGTGATCACAGAGCAGATAGTAAATTCAGTCAACACAGACACAATTAATCATTGTTGCTATAAAAACCCCGGGGAACCCGGTCTAAGCGCTAGAAAACACAAGGGTGAAGGAATGGCTTTGAAACTGCTGCGACCTCAGCTCAGCGGCTCGACAAGAGAGAGGTCAGTGACAGGAAGGGCGTGACCTCTACAGCGTGATTATTATGGTCTGGGGTAGAGGCCAGCCAGTGCTCCAGATATATGGTCAAATGGAACATAATTTGGTCCTTGGATGCTTTTAGACGTGTTATAGTGGAGGGAAAATAGGGGGGAAAGTGCATGTGTTGGTTGGAACAGGCCATAGAAGGATTTGGCAGCACTTTCGCTTTCCTCCCTTGGGGACAGAACAATAGGCACTTCTCATGTGTTGCTCCTACTACTTCTATCTTCTGTATCATCCATCACTTTTGTGCACCTGCCCCCAAACTATACTAGGGGGGAGTATGCACATCTGCTTATGTGGAAAATGCATGTGAAACAAGCACACATGCCTACGCTATCTGTTTCCATGTATGCCTGGTTGGCATACATGGAAACAGATAGTTTCCATGTCTGCAATGTCTGCAATGTCTGCAGAATCTATCAGTATAAGAAACATGCTGCCTGGCTGTGGTGTGAACAAGGCGTCACACTCTTTTCTTCCCCAATTACAGCCAAGCTTCACACATGCAGGGATGGCTCAAGAAATCAGATGTGACTGCCACTTAGCCAGTGATTTGTAGGCTATTACAGCAGCCCTTGGCTGTTTTAATTTGCCATAGGATTTAATTTGTCGAGAATGTTACTTACAGGCTCTCAGCTGGCGTTCATTTAGCCGTGGCAGTCGGATTTGTTAGAGCTCCACTACATGTTGCTTTCACTTTACTTATCGGAACAAATTGTCATCTCCAAGCAGCTCATGTACTTCCTTTAACATGTACTGTTTAACAGTGCAATCACAATAACCCATGCAGAGTGTCAGGTCATTTACACAAGGACAATGAGGACAAAGCAAGGCTCATGTTTGATATTTTGTTCAGTATGGCAGTTGAATAAATCACAACATGGTGTGGGAGGAGTATAACTATGACCCCTGCAGTGATTGATCATATCTCCTCCTCTGGTCACACTATTGGTTTCATAGTCTTTATACAGCCTTAACAACCATAGGCGCACACGGTAATACAGGCTAAAACTCTGAACAGGAGAGTGAAGAAATTCATGGAAACAAATATGTTTGTGCAGAAAGCACAGTACAGTAGGCCTATATGTAGATTCTAAGCATAACAAAGCAAAGGAGGGTTAAATCTGAGAGATGGTTAAAGTCACCTTGTTTCCTCATGTTTATCTTCAATGTAAAGCACATTGAGCTTACCTGTAAAGAAATGTGCTTTATAAATAAACTTCTATTGTACTGTATTCTATTCTATTCTATTCTATTCTATGTTCACATTAAAATAGAAAACACTTTCAGTAAAAGCTCTTGCAGACACTATTTGTTTGGTCGTTATGTTTACATGTAAAAGCAAGGCAATAATGACAATACTGTGAAGAAATAGCTTATTTTAGCTGTTTACAAGGTTTAATAACCTGAACATTTTGGTCCAAAAGCCTATTAAAGCCTAAATAATGGTATTCAATTATCTTAAAAGCTAGTCATATTTCCAGATATTCCTCTTAAATTAAATAAAATAAATGACAATTCTGCTAAACCTCGTCTTATTGTTTTTTATTTTTTAAATGCATATCAAATCTCATCATTTCAAACCACTATTTACAGTTGTATACTTCTTATTCATAGCCACTCCGCTGAAATAAAAGTCTTGTCATGGTTGGTGATCCATTATTATTTTCAAAGAAAAAGTGATCAAAAGACATGAAACACATTCTGTGCTTCAAATTCATACGAACCCTGATAGCTTCAACATTTGGGCCACAGAAGCTGAGTGCTTATGCTGATTGAAAAACAAATAGTAGCAGAGGTTGCAGACATTTTTTTAAACAGGTAAAAGTGTTAAATGGGATTGGTAAAAATAAGAATGGGTAGATCACCTCCAAATTAAAAACATATTTTTCTCATCTGGACATCCAGAAAAAAATTATACTTTTTTTTCCAAACAATATCATACGATGCAATTAGTCAAAATCATTTCCCATATACCTGCAGGTAGATGTATGAGGATTTACTTTAAGGAATTGTCTGTCTTGGGACTCCCAGACTGATAGGTATGCAGAGCTGTCCTGCTATTGAGCATGCTTCAAGTCACCACCTGTGTTGCAAAAGACCCCGGTGCAGTTTTCTCCCTCAGCTGCTAATGTAAGGGGTGTCCCAGTGCCCAAAATAAACACTTCAGCACTTTGTTTACTCATCTACCCTTTGAATAGACTGGGGCTAGCGCTTCTCCTCTTTCAAACTGTTTGTTTTTCATGATGTGAAACAGGCCTTGAGGGACCAACAGAAGGTCCCTGTGTGGAGATACTGATCACAGCCAGAGGAGCTGAGAGGAAGAAAGAAGGGCTGTGTGGGTTGGTGAGACACGAAATAAAACATGTTATAAGGACTAATAGTGTCTGCCTGAGAGATAGAGGAAGTCATAGACTGTGAGTAGTACTGTGTATGTCCGCATGAATATATGGCAGCTCTTCTCGTCTAAAGGATAATCTACCCACCAACATTACTCACAACAGTAACTCTAAACATTGAATGTCTCTGACTATGCATGAAAAAGCTGTAGATGGTTTCATTTTTGTACACATGCACACATTTAAAACAAAGGTCTGGAGTATTATCTCCGCCTATTCACCACAAGGATTAGAGAAGGCCAGACCAAATACCTTGCCTTAGCTCCATTTACAACTGGAATACTGACAGAGGAAACCGGCAAGCGGACTTCTGTGGGAAAAAGCCTCAACTTACACCAGAACTGACAACGAAGTTGGTGTGGGGGGAAAAAAGAAAAAGAATTGAGTGTTTATGCCCTTTGATGGCTCACTTCTCTTTCTCTTTGAAAAGGGAACAAGGAGAGAGGAGAGACGGTGAAAAGGAGAGCAAAGACTAAGAAGAAAAAAAAAAATCCAAACTGGATGATGAGGAGAATGGAAAAGCAGATAACCCCGTCCTTTCAGTTAGGAATTCTGTTGGGTTTTGTTTGTGTTGCCAGGCGGCGTAGACAGTGTTTGACAGGGCTCAAGGAGATTTTCAGGGGATAGGCCACAGATATGAGAATTGAGTGAGAGCCAGGGGGCAATGTGGTACGGATCAGGAATGTAGAAACCCTTCAGTACCAAAACATTTTGCCCCCTTTTCCCTATATTTATGTTGATTCAATAACATTCCGAAGATTTTCCCCACGAGTTACTTGGTTGCTGGCAGTGGTAGTTTCCAAAATGTAAATGTGCATAAACAGCATGTTTTTTTGTACAACATAGCGATGTAATGTGGCTCACTGTCCTGGATTACTTTGGGATTTGTGTCGAAGTCCCTCGGAAAGTTCTTCAATCAGTCATGTCTTCCAAGGACAAAATAAAACCTACAGATTTAAATCATTCCTCCCGATGTTTTGATGGATCTTTTCCCTGCATATCTCTGTTATTAGCTCTTGCTCCCATGATTCTTTTTCACGCCGTTTCTCACACAAGGATGCTTCATCCCTTCTCCCCTATGGACCAATCAGCAGTTGTTTCACTGTACACTATGCCAGTTTCCACTCTGCTTGTCCTTCTTCCCCTCTGACTCACACATTCAGAGAAAACCACTGACCCGGCTTAAAGGAGTTGGACGACCTCCCCCGAGCACACCATTCTCACATGAACATGTTATATGTTCCTTTTTCACATGTGCACAACCCATAGGAAGTTACAGGTTCATCAGGCTGGGGGCTGGAGCCTTAAGAAAGCACAAAGAAGGGCTGCAGTGCAATGCATTCCACTATCCCAAAGACCAATTTGCCTTCAAGCTGTGAGACAGAACGTTCGGTGTTCCTCCCCTTAGGCATAGCTGGAGTCAGCACAAGACAGGAGATTGGGGAAAAAGGAGGGGCAGGAGTTGGACGGGTTGGTTTGAAGTGCATCCCAGGCCTGGCATATCCCCGAGGGAAAAGAGGGGAGAGGTATAGCTTGAAGCACCCCGCTGACAGAGCCAGGCGCTGGACAATCCATCAGCAAGCTAATCAGACTGATCTGGAGCACACAGGGACTCGCGCCTGTGACGCCAGCAAGAAGGGCTAAAGCTAAAGCTTCTGCAGCTAAAGATTGGCCTGATTTAAGCTACTCCACCAGTGCTCTTCTCAGAACCTGAAGTATTAAAGAGATGCTTACTGGGATGATCTCACTTGCCCCCCCCCCACCCCTCACCACCACCACCGCTACCACCAGCCCCCACCCCAATGCCCTGCTGTGATCTAGGGCACTTTATACATTGAGTTTGCTACTGTATGGTTGCTCAGTCAGAGAAGGCTTGTGCTACTGCTAAATAATTCTGTTGACACAAATTGTGGACTAATGTATGCTGGTTTAAGATGCTAAAAGTGATAGTTGAAGACAGAATTCTCAGTAGGACATTTAAAAAAAAAAACATTTTCAAAGAACTGAGACATAGTTTAATGTGATGAATATTTTACTTTGAAACATGCTAAGTATGTACCCTTTACCCCCTTTTCATTGTCATTACAAGTATAAAGCCTTTTACGATGCACTTTAAAATACAAATTTTAGCAGATTAACCATCGGATATTTTAATATTTGAAATATTATGGGTTTCTTCAGCTGATGAATGCAGAATTCATTGAATGTAAAGTTAGCTGACTTGCTGATGAAGCTAATATAGGCTCCAAGTGTTTGATTAAAAATGCATGAAACATGAGTCTAAAGAGTCATCAGCTATAGCTATGATGTAAAAATAAGTTACAAGGACTGTTTGTTTTCAGTTAGTAGTTAGCTTAATGCTAACAATTGCAGTTTAGATTACAGCAAATACAATTTTTTTTTATCATTCCTTAAACTTTTGGTACTGTGTTTTTGGATATTGATTGAAGTGTAAAGAAATAAGTCACCAACCTCAACAATTTTAGATAAGAGTGTAGTTCCTTTAGAGCCCCCCAGAGCCAAAAATGCTTAAGTGACCTGCTCTATAGAGACACTATAGCTATGATTGGAAAATGTATGTTTTGGGGAGGGGTTTTAGCGAGCAGAGGGGAAAATATGGTTGCAATAGTGGGATTTTTTTTCTAACTTGTGAACAATGTTTAAATCCACAAATATTCTACCCTAAATGTTAAGATATTAAAAAGACAGAAGTTGAAAACAGAAAAAGTAACACAAGCTTCATTTAGAAAATGCACATAGACAACAGGGATCTGTTCAAGATCCACCTGGGAACCGGCATGGAGATTGCTTGTGGGAAATTCAAGGCCTCAAGACGCTGTACTTGATGGAGCGTTCACTGATTCAGCAGAGAGCTGTGTCGCATACCATGGGAGGGTGGGGGAAATCTCAAGGTGAAAGTGGTGTGTCATCCGTTGAGAACATCCAAAGCCTAAAGGTGTTGATGTCTACACTTGGGACGCGTTCAAGCAGTCAGTCAAACAGCTGTGCTGCATTTAAGTTCCTCTGCTTTAAGGAACTTATTCAGAGTGTTAAAAAGGAAAATAGAAGTCCGTTCAGTACACGTTAGGCTGTGAAGGCTACACTTACCAATTAGCAAAAAGACTGTAGTCATGAGCCTGTCGCTGAGGCCAATTAAACAGGTCCACGTGAAAATATCTAAACCACACTTATAATGCTTCAAGTTTGCTGTTTGGGAAGAATGAACAAATAAGACACTCCCCAGGGGCGGCAAAAAGAAGAAGAAGTAAATAAACTTTTTGGGGCCCTAACGGCGCTTTCCGTCTGCGTAACTGTGTGTCAGCAGGGACTGCATGAAAAGCTTAGCATACTGCTTTAACATCATATTAAGATAACTATGATGCTGTGAGAGGCCTTATTGGATCTCCAGCGGATAACGGCAGGACAGTGTCGAAGATTCGCAGCATCTGCCTGAGTAATTAGGACTTCGGGGGATGATAGCAGACAGAAGGAAAGAACAACAGCGAGGAAGAGAGACGGGGAGCGGGAGATAAGCGAGGGGAAACATAGAAAGGAAGCCCGTTGCCACTGTAATGGAGATGTCACAGATGGAAACCTTGCAATTTGATTATTAAAACCAGAATTAGAAGCAACTCGCCATCCTGATAGTGCATGCCGGTTTAAATGCTACCACACATAAAGGTTTTATCAGAGTAGAGGAAATCAGCCCCATAGCTGTCAGAGCCTCATAAACACAACCAGTATAATCCATATTGATGTAAAAATACACGTACAGAGAAAATGGATATTGTGCATGGACTATTATACACATGGATATTACAGGTGCTTGTCCAACAAGGATGTAAGTGCATGACAGTGTTGGGGGGGGGGGGGGGGGGGGGGGGAGTACTCACTGGTACAGGGTTCATCTGGCTGATCAGCATCGCCTCGGTAGTAGCCGTTGCGGCACACACAGATGGTAGCAGCCTCAGCTGTGGAGCGGCTGTTAGGAGGGCATTGCAGACACAGACCTGGACCCTGGGTGGACTTGAAGGTGCCCGGAGGGCACGCTGTGGGGACAGAAAATCATGTCAGAAAAAGTAATGGAAAGGAAGCTGAATAGCAGGCCTCTAGGGCCTCTAACAGATAATGTTTAGCATAGAAAACAACTAATTCAGAGGAAAGAAGCAGCACACACATAACCCATACATCATCACAAATTTAGATTTTAAATGATAGTGGTCTAAAAAAATGGGTTAGGGTTAGGGGGTTAGGGTTCAAAAAATCAAAGAACAAAAAGAAGTAGCTATTGAACAGAAGTACTACCTCTATCAAGGAACTCAAATACGAGGAAATAAACAATAAAGAATAAAACAAATAAAATAAGATAATACTGAATGTGTGCAAATGGAAGAGCTTTACAGCTGTAGAGAAAGCGCAGGGTGATGGTTAGTGCAAATATCTTCTAACAGTGTAACATTTGTTTATTTGTTTATTTAGTTGTTAAGATCTCCATTAGCTGTACCCTAAAGCTCTGCTCAGCTATTCTTCCTGGGGTCCAAATGAATGTGCAGCCTGATCAAGTCAGATGTATAGATTGTTTATTACAGAGCTTTAGAGGAAGTTTCTAACCTCTGGAAAGAGCTGGGATTCCCTGTGTTTTCAGTCTGTATGCTAAGCTAAGCTAACTTGCTGCAGAGAGCAGATGTGTATATAACACATGGAAGTGGTACTCATCTGCTGATCTCACGCTTAGCAAGAAAGCAATTCTACACCTAAAGTAAAAAAAATATATCCTAAAAAATATTTTAAAAAATATCCTAATGGGCAGAATCAGTAGACTTTGTCTTATTCATTAAATTCCGATCGGAACATAGGGAGACGCATCAAACAGCAAAGAAGTGATATAACCTGTTTCTGTGCCCTTTTTCATCTACACTAGTTTTTTTTCCAATCCACAGGGAACAGGCCACACGAGTAAAGTAAAGAAACAAAAAGCAAAGCAAGAATGAACAGTTCCAGTAGTAACATTTTACTGGACTCATTTTGAAAAATCAGATCACAGCATTTTTTTTTACAGCTGGAATGTAATCCACACTTTTACTATAAGTGACTATATTTATTTTCCTAGAGGCACAACAATGCATGCCTGTCTGTCAGTGTGCATAGGGCAACATGAGGCAATGCCATTTGCAGATTGAAGAGGTGGAGTTGATGTGTTTGAGCCCCATATTTTAAAGGCCATGGAAGAGGACAAAGATTATTGTTGCTGATATCACTGCACCTAAGTCCAGGCAATAACCTAATCCATTTGCTCTCATATCCCAAAAGAATACAAAGCTGAGGAGTTTGTGCAGTGCGAGGAAGGATTTACTGACTATAATAACCATGATAAATGTCTAATATTTTAGCAGGTGGAGAAGGCTGCGGTGCTACTGCACTCCAGAGGGGGGTGGGGTTATAAATTTAATAGGACATGAATCTTGCAGTTTCTCCAGCTGCGGCTATTTGCCTCAGTAAAAGATTGTATAGCTTTAACTTTGGCTAAAAAATGGGATGAAGGGTATAACCTGAATAAAACTACAAGTCATATTCCTTTTTCTCAATCTGAAACAGCAGCTTTTATGCTGTAGGACAATTGCTTTCGGGAAACAAAGCATGTGCAGCTAAGGTGTATATTAAGAACAAGAGGTTAAATACAAGGTCTGTGGACGGAACAGATAAAGAAAATAATGAGTCATCTGTAAAGGGTTTCAGTTATTAAAAGCACAAGAAATGGATTAAACCAGCATTGAATTTACTTCCAACCAAATTGGTTCTATTGTATCTGACTAAGAGCCCTCTTTTACGATGCTAACGAAGAGCTTGGAAAATGGAGAGTCATTTAAGGCAATAATGACCAACGAGTTGGTCCCATTTCACCTGACTGCTGGGTCAAACAGAGGAGAATGTAGCACAGCGGGCTTTTAGAAAAACCTTTAGACCTTTCTATCAACTGGCTGTTAAGCTTTAATTAAAACATTTCATGCTTTATTTAAAAAATGCACCGACAGTCTTGGTTTGGTAGCTGGAGTCAGCTATATACTTGCTGTTAAAAAAAGAAAAAGAAAAAAGGATGGGCTCCTGTTTTTTATGACTCTTCCCACCATTCAGACGGCCGCTCTGATGGGGCTGTAAGCGAAGGATGGAGCGATAAAGTAAGACATCATGCTCTCCTATCTCCTTTGGTGGCGTTTTCAGACACAAAAGGAGCTAATTGACTGACCTCATGTCTAGTCACAAACACCGTCCACACACAGCCAGACCATCTAAAAAAAAAACACACACACACTCTGATTTGACCAAAACAAGCAGCCGCACCTTATAAAACAGGAGGCATGCCATAGCTAACATGCATAAGAATTCACCCGAGGAAAAACATATTGCTACTGGGTGGATGCTCCAGAGAGCTGAATTTAAACTGAAGATAAAAGTATGGAAGGGTAAAGGGAGTTTCACATGGTTTGTAAGAGACTACTGTAAAGATATTTTTTCCCTATTGTCATGTCTAGGAGTGAAGGTTTTTGCATCCTCCCTTGACTTGTAAAACACAGATTTCATGTGTGAGAGACGCAACCTCCTCCTGATACAAGAACATTGAGACTCTTAAAAACCCCTCCCAGGCCATATGGGGAAGCACAAACCATCTGCAGAGCCATTTTATACAGCAATAATGTCCAGAGATATCAGAGATTACGAGACGATAAAACACAGATCAAAAATTAATTTTCAGCCAGCGATGTGGCGAGAAGTTATGTGTCATCATCTTTGCTGTATAAAATTCATACATCCGGGCGGGTTTGTGCACATGGCCGTCACACACATACACAGGCAGGCTTCAAATCTATCGCCCAGGCTATGAAAGGGGATCACAATAACTTGTTCAGTGTGTGTTTAATGGGGTGTGAACAGAATATTGTGCTGTGGGTCCTGCCCTCGGGTTGTGTGTTTACAGACAGACAGTAGCTTGCATGGACGCTCGTAAACGGGCAAAAGTGAGGAGGAAAGCAGGGGAGGATGTGCTGAATCAGCTGTCGGATGCAAAATTCCCTTAAAGCAGGGATGTGAGCAGCAGAATGCATGCATACACACTCTCTCATCTCACATGTTTACTCACTCACATGTATTACACAGCCTGAGAAACACTCCCATACTAGCATCAGTGCTATTGTTGCATCCAGAATACATTTACTGATTTACACGACGACACACGTAGCTGTCGCTGACCCTATTAAATGAAATGGTGCACCCACATTTTCCGCCACTTGACTAACATATGTTCTGCACAATCTGAGATAATTCAATGCCTCTACTTGGACAAATGAAGATACTGCGATCAGCACGACGGGAGGGAGAGATAAGTGACAGGCAGGCAAAGACAAACAGGCAGCAATAACGACACACACATAAAAAACACTTCACACCCAGCACAGGATGAATGTCCGTCTAGATTAGAACTCTGATGTTTGAGCTGGGGCTCTTTTCTCTAATTAACACATAATATGTGCATGAATCCTAGCATTAAACTCATTAATTAGTGCACTCACTGATCTGCCCCACAGAGTGAGAGGGAGGCAGAAACAGATATGTGCAGAGAGACAGAGAGCGAGCGAACAAGAAAGAGAAGTGAACAATGAAAGCGAAACCTCGGAGGTCTCGTTGTAATAGTGAGCAGAGTAGCGCTATGCCTCATGAAGTTGGAACTCAGCCCAAAGTCTTTTCTTCTGATTTGTGAATATTTGTATTGGATGAGGCCAGGGGTTTCCATCCCACCAGGGGGAAAAAAAGGCATAGACCCATCACTCATCAGATGTGTTGGTTTTCAGGGACAGGAGGGGATAGAGCATTAGATCAACAAGCAATTAGTCTCCCAAGTGGGAGAATAACCCACAACTGAACTGGCTGCATGTAAAAAAATAAATAATAATTCCTCCCCTTTCAAGCGGTCTCTGCAGGATTCTCCCTGCATTGTTCTCTCCTCCTTCTCCTGCTCACTTCTTCTCTGCCCTCACATCTTTTTCGTCCGTCCCACTGGTAATGAATTGTTCTTTCTGTTCTCCCACCTTTTACTCCCCTTGTTGCTTCCCTCGCCTTGATTGACAGGGTTGAATCCTTGTTTAAAAGGTGGCCATCTTTCTCTCTATCTCATCCTCTTTCTGGCTCAATACAGTATAGTTGATGGGAGGAATGGCAGCTGTAGATCACTGCTAGCTACTCATCAAAGTCTAGTGTGATGACCTCGTGTCGGAGCACGACTGACTGGAAGCGATGAGATGATGATGTCTGCACTGTCAGTCATTTTCCCAAGTATTCTTCCTCTTCAGGTTTCTCATAATGACAAAGACCTCAATCATAAGCAAGTTCAGACCTGTTCATGCCACAAATTCCAAGAAGAAAGCTTAGATTGCTTTGCTGCACACACTATTTTTGGCCAGGACAATTGCAACATTGCGGAAATTAGCATATGAGCTTAGTCTCTGTGAGCAGGCGTTAAAAATGACCAAATCATCAAACATGGAGGCACTGTTGCACCGTGGCTCATACGGTGCATGTAGAATGTGAAGTTAGAAAATACATATTGGGCCGATATGAAGTGTGCTGATCTTCATGTTTTATACAACACCTGCCCCTTCTGAATCCGACAAAAATCCAAAAGGCAAGTTTTTTTTTCTTCCAAAACTAAATTGGCAACTATAGCAGAGCTAGCCTAAACTTCAAGTGACTGCATTGAAATGGTGTGAAAGCATGGCTATTACACCCAGGCCTCCATCAAATCACTTAAATGTATGCAAAGTGAGTGAAAAAGCATTGCTTGTTTACACACAGTAATTTACTCTCTTTCACTGCATTTAAGTCAGACTTTTGCGATGTGTTTATGCTAGAGCAGGCGTCACGATAACAATGAAATAGGATTAATTGTGCAGCCTTAATGTATATAGCCAAGCCTGAATCAGTAATTACAGCCGTGAGATTTATGGTGGCAGAGAAATAAGCGAGCGTCACCAGGTGTGTGTGAGATAACACAGAAATGGAGTCGCAGGAAGTGAAGGACTTTGACCAGGTTAGGTTTGGAAATGGCTTTCCCAAACAAACCCAATCAAAGTTAAAGTACACCAAGTTCTACCCTCGCTTTCCCTTCGGTATTACTCCGAGGTATATTTCTGAGGGTTTTGGCAGCAAATCAGGAGAAATGCAGTCAAACTTTCTCTCCATCTGATGTGAAAAGTTATTCAACTTTAGTGATAAATCCAAGATTCAAAGCAAAGTGTTCAATTTTGTCACATGAGATATTTATCTTTTAATGTTTATTCAAAGAAATTCATCCAGCAGTCCAATATTGAAGCACATTAAAGTTATAACTCATGTTAAGACTTTTTCTTCCTTGAAAGAGTTTGCCTAACAACATCCAAACATATTTCATCCCCAAAATGTAGGCACAGTCTTTTTGACTTAACCACTTCAAATTTACATGAACATGTTTTTTTTTTTGTTTGTTTCTTTTTCATTTTCAGCTATAAAATATCAACTCCTCTTATCTTGGGCTTTAAAACATTATGAACGGAGGGAGTGTGACCCACACAGAGGCACATATTGTGATTAAGTGTCCGGGACCTTTAAGTAAAACTCTTATCCCCCTGAATACACCCTTAACC
The DNA here is from genome assembly GCF_963584025.1 of Labrus mixtus. Lineage (NCBI taxonomy): Eukaryota > Metazoa > Chordata > Actinopteri > Labriformes > Labridae > Labrus > Labrus mixtus. The sequence continues at coordinate 14,958,588 of NC_083619.1, forward strand.
CCGACCCACATCCATCACATGGGATGGATCACAGTCTTAACAGGCTTTGGAGTCATGCAAACACCCACTAGCTCACAGACACTTGTACAGACAGACTTGTGATCGGGTCAAGACCTCAGTTGACCCCTATTTGACTATTTTGTTGCTCAGTCACTCAGAAAAGACAGCTCGATCCCACCCAAACCCCCGGAGGCTGCGTACATACCCAGTGCATGCCTGCGTAGATTTGTTCATGTGATAAAACAGAAAATATCATCGGAGTGAAATACCAGTTGAGTGGTGAAACACATTTGTTTGACAGAGGACACGAAACCCGCCAGGACGGCCAACATCTTAAAACAAAAAGGCAATCAGTGCGGCAGCCAATTGGTATTCAGTCTTGCTCATCTGTCATTGTTCATTTTGCAGCCACAATCCTTGTAATGAGCTGCTTTTTTCCAACCCAGGTGTTCTATTTCTCCGCAAGGTCATTGAATGCAACTATACAATTATTCGAGACAGAGGCAGAGGAAACAAAGGCTTGTCAGAGTTATCAGAAAATGCCCGCAGGATATTGAAAGTCATAGTAAAATGCCTTTTAGGGTTATGATTTATTCATTTATAGAAACGGATTCAAGGAAAATTCAGCATTTCTCTCAAACTGCCAACTTGTGTCAGCTGGGCGCTCATGGGAAAAACCTTTCAGTCCAAAATCTGGGAGTAAAAATGTGTGGAACTTCTCACAACTGGGGTCACTTCTTCTCCACAAAAGGCATCTAGGGTTCATAGTGGTGACATCACTGTGGCGAGTCTGGTCAGTGCAAGTCTCCACCATCTCCCTGTCATCACCTTCTAATCTCCGAGAAAAGAGAGAATGTGAGGCGGAATACAAGAGGGCCGGATAGTTTTTTCTGAAGAATAAAGGGATGTTTGAAAGAGTGCAGCCCTCTGAGCATACCTCGTCTGCTTTTGTTAAGGGCAGCGGCGCTGAAGAGTTCCTCCCACAGAGCACTCCCCCTGATCATTAATCATCTGTCCATTCGGGGCCCTGTCAGAGCCGCTCTTCCCTGATAAAACGCACACCTACACCCACAATCACAGCCCCCCACGCACACACAAATTCACACAACTCTTCTAAACTTTCTGCTGCCTTGGTTTTCTTCACCCAACACCACTCATCTAGACATACCTGTCCTCTCAACTAGCCAATACAGCAACGTCTGACGCTGCAGAAGTGAACAATTGTTCAACTCCCATGAGAAGGAGATATATCCTCCAATTAGGCTACCTTTGAAACTCCACACCGCGTTATATTGCAGTGCATAGTCTGTATATCAGAGGAGAAAGTCATTACAGAAGAGACAATGAAGCAGAAACAGACTTATCTGCATTACCAAAAGAATCTTTTTTTTTTTTTTTCCCAGCATTTTGATGTCCAGCTTTCAGTAAATAATAGTACTTCAGTACTGTTTTATTCCAGGAAAGCATGTCTGGCTTCAACAGAGGGCAGTGCAGCAGAGGAATAGCTAGGTGTTGAGACAGTGTCCAGATAAAGAACAAATAAATAGTTGTTTATTTGTGTGTGATATCTCCAAAATAATCTGACGTGAAATCCAACAGTCTGACTGCGAATGCTAATGAACAGAGCAGGTGTCTGCGAGACAATGAATGAAGGAAAATAAATAAATAAAATAAGACGTGTGCATACATTTGTATGAATGTGTGTATGTGTGAGCCTTAACAAACCAGCGCACAATTTTGCAGACAGCCCACGCCCATGGGCAGGCTGTTACCATGGTAACCTCCCAGCCAGTTTTTTTTTTTTTTTGGCCCACACTTTCCCTTTCAACAGCCGGCCAATGACAGACCAGCCGACTGAGAAATCTGGCTTTTCTGAGTCGAGTGTCTGCATGTGTGTGTCTGTGTCTGTGTGTATGCATCGCAAGATATAAATCAAGAGAGCGGTATAATCTCCTTGCTCCACGCGGGCTCGTCATAACCGGGTGTTTTGTTGGCAGTTGGCTGCTCTGTATCGCACATGGCACATTGGCTCAGGTCAATTTTATTTCCAGGAAGATGCAGCTGTGTGCCAAAGCAGGGAGCAAATCTGTCAGATAGAGGAGTGGTCAGGGAGAAAGAGGAGGGAGAGAGAGAGAGAGAGAGGGAGAGAGAGAGAGAGGAGGAGGCATTGGTATTCCAGGAAAACTCTGCTGTGCCAATCCGTTCTCAGCTGGGAAGGTAGTAGAGAAAAAAACGCTCTCCGAAACATATCGACGCTCAGTAGGCAGTAACATGTGCTTGCACGACAATCTACACTGTAATCAGAAGCTAGAAGGGCATTGACCAGGCTCTCTGCCCACTACCAACAGAGAGAGAGAAAAGGGCAGTATAGAGGTATAGAGGGGGAGCTGACGGGGGGTGAAATCAGTTACAGGAAGTTATGTGAGCAAGGAGCATTTTATGGTCAGTGTTGATTGCTGTTTGATTGCAAAACTGATTCAATCAGTCTAAATTCATTCGGATAGCAAAATTGAAAGCACAAAAGCCTTGCATACAACCAGTTTAGACACATTAATGTGAGGGTGTAAGGATATATATAAACTTTTATTGTCAAGTTTAATCGTTGTAAACTCTCAGGAGAAGGCTTTTTAGCTCAGAAATCAGCCTTGGTGTTTTCAGTTATCTGAGTTGTCTTGACTTGAAGGATAATCCGAATGAGGTCATAAAATCAGCAGTTACAGGCCCCGTCAATTACCTTGCGATTCTGTCACGCAGTGAATAAAGTATATGTTCCGAGATAAATAGCTTTCTCTTTCTAACCACTTCAAGTTGTGAGAGACCATTAGCTCTCTCTGTCTCAGCACTTGTCTCTTTTAAAAAGGATCTAGCTCATTAACTTCATGGCTGGATCAATTAATCTATAGCAGTTAACCAAAGATGCCCACTCCTGCTCTTTTTGCTCTTTTGCTGTCGCTCGGCTCAACACCGTCTATTACATTTACAGCCTTCAAACCATTTTTTTTCTAATTGTTGTTCTGTCACTAGCAGGGCTGAAGCTGAAGAGGAACTGTTGGGGTATAACAATATATCGTTGCAAAAAGAAAGAATTAGGGATGAAGAGAATATGGTTGTTTGTCCAGAGATGTACCTTTGCTTTCTGTATACAATGAGAATCTGGTCAAATATACCAAACAAAAGTGACCAAATCAACTCCATCAAAAGTTGTACTTGTATCAGCAAAGTCAAGTCACTCGGCAACAAACGTCCCCTTTACCTGTGTAGCTTTGGCTGATGCATAACACAAACATTCGGGCGCAAAATTAGGCGGAATTGTTTTAATTAAATTTTTAATAAAGTGTGTAACTACAAATGAAAGTGTGCTGGAACAAAGATTCAGGCCGCTTTGAGTATACATGTATAGAGACACAGTGATGCAGAATGTAATGAAAACAGAGATAAGTCTAGCCACATAATGTATGTCAGCGGTTAAAGAAAAAAAACAACAAAGGAAAATGGATGCAGGAGGTAAGGATTGTCTGTATGTAAATGAGAATTTTGTTTTGGCTTTTATGATCAAAGAGAACCATGAGCTTCGTTATAGGCTTTGTTGTTATGTTGACACAATTGATTTTCTTTGTCATATTTCTTTTCAAGAAAGACTACTAATAACCGAAACAAAAAGCAGGTAATTACTTTAATTAAATGTTGATGTGTTGCAGCTATGAAACAAGTGTATGTTGGCATTTATAAATGAAGAGAATACAGGAAATAATTATGAGTTTGATCTTTGGCATTTGTATGTGGATCACTGAAGGCCAGGCTTACAGTTAGGTTGCTTGGCATTACAGCGATGTGCTTGTATTAATAACTGGATGAAAAAAAACCTTTTCATGGCATAACGTAATACGAATCAGCCTCAGGTGTGGGATTAGAAGACACTGATTTTGACAGATCGGCTCCCTTAGCCAACGAGATCTGTCCTGTAAATTGATTTTCTCCTGGCTGAGTTTTATATTCCTATAAACTATAATTAGAAAAGGAAAGAAAACTCAATAAAGCATCTTACATATACTGGTATGCATATTGTATGTCTTTAAAAAAAAGAAAAGTCATACTTTTCCTTGTTGTCCTATTTGGAATCCAAAAGCAGTGAACAGAAAAGTTCATGCGATCCAATTGATTGTTGAGGAAAACAATCTACCTGCTGTGAGCTACAGATCTGTGGCCAAAACAGATTCTTCCACAGTGGGTCAATAGAGTTATTTTGTGAAGCTTGTGTGCTTATCTCTCAACAAGACTGCAGTGAGACTGATTCTGTTATAAAAGAGGAATTTACATCACATGCACACAAATGGTCAAATCACTTTATTCAAAAAAAATCCATAAACAAGAAACCTCTTACTGCTGCTTGCTTTTTCCCAATAAATCACATAAAGCACAATGATCTATTAATTCACGACAATGTTAGCAAAGGCACGGCCTTAAAACAGCTGTAAGATCATAGAGATGAGTTTTTATGATTCATGCCACCAGCTTTAATATGATTAAATCCAGTCTTTGGAAATAAGGTCTTAAATTGTTTTTATACACATCTGTGTACCACTGTAATGGTTTTTAACTACTTTAGAGGAGAAGATTAGGTCCAAAACAGAGCAATAGGAAACTAACTTCAGAACTAGAAGCTTTTTGGGGAGGATTACAATCTGTTTTTTTTTCTGTGTGTGTGTGTGTGTGTGTGTGTGTGTGTGTGTGTGTGTGTGTGTGTGTGTGTGTGTGTGTGTGTGTGTGTGTGTGTGTGTGTGAAAGGACATTCTGAGGCCCAGTTTTATCTAGTTAAAAAAGCGCTGCTCTCAATGACACATAAATCCTTACCAGCCCATTTAATACTAAAATGCTTTGAGAGTTGTTTCAGTGAGGCTGAACAATGGCTTCAAACACCCTCATATCCTAAAATAGGCAGCCCCTGGACTCAGGGTTGAGGCCTGTTAATGAGTGAAGAGGCCTGTGAATGGGGAATGAGTAATTATGCACATTTAAAGGTAGCAGAGGAGTAGAGAATGATAACACAACTGGAGAACCAAGGTCCTCTTTTTCATCCCCCTAATTTGATTCCTAATTGAGCGTGCATAACACAATGTTTACACCAAAATAATCTGGCAAAGACAAGCTCCCGTTGGTGGAATCAAACAACCGAGCACGGTCTGCTCTTCCCTGCAATGATCTCAGAGGGTGTAATCTCTGGAGGCCTTTTCATCCCTAACAACACATTGATGTGTGGTTACATTTCTTTTCTTTTTTTCTACCTATCACCCACTAGAAAGCACTGGCACCCTGTCGTGCTTATACTGACATTTTCACACGTGGTAAAGAGGGTGTCAGACTGAGTATGAGGCCAGAGGTTAGTGGTGGAGTGGATTTGGAGGAGGGTGAAAGGAAAAAAAGGACACAGGCAAAAAAAACTTAAGTCTGGAGGTAAGCTCAGAGCCAATATCTAGATATAGCCTGCATCATTATTCATGGCAGGACAAAGGGGGAAAGGTGAGGTTGAGAACAGATGAGGGGATACGTGGTTGGAGGAACAGCATATGATGGAGGGGTCACCAGCAACAGCCCTGCATCCTGAAATGGCGATGACATCATCTATGCCAAAAACAGCTGCATCGATACAATTATGCATTCATCCTCCAGCACAAGCATACCTGCTGCTCATCGCCCCTGCTGCCATTATGCTTAATGGGAAATAATGATAAAATGCTCTGCATCAGAAGAGAGGCACAAATTATGTGTGAAGCGTGGGAAGAGGAAAAGTGACCAGGATCAGGAAAATAGAGTGTGAGATAGGGAGAAGTGAGAGCAAAACAAAGTGAGAAAGCACTCAGGAGTGCATCTTGTCACTCAAATTGTTGATGGCAGAGTGCAGGATAGAAAAAAAAGAAGAAAAAAAAAAGCTTCCACTTTTCATTGCATACTGAGTGTCATACAAGCAATTACTTCTAAAGCTAACAATAGGCAACCAGAAGTATAAAAACGGCTGGATAATAAATGCGGTTTTGAGGAAGTCCGGCCAAATGCAGACGACTCCACCCAAGTCGCAGGATGGGTGTGCTTTTATACACACACAAAACTGAACTTCTGTTGACATCAGGTCCAGGCATGACCAGAGAATCACAATACATGAATGACTTGGAGGGAGTTATATTTTGCTCACCGGACAAAGACAAGCGGATGTGTTCTGCTGCATAGCGTGAATGAGCAAAAGGTAAAAAAAAAAAACGATTCTCTGGCACGCGATGCACCTTCAGCTGTGAAATCCTCCGAAGGTAAACCAGGCACACGGCACATCAATATTCATGTCATATTTACATCTGCATGACCTCCACACCACCTCATCAGAAGGCTAGATTCCCTTCCAGACAAACAGACAAGTGCGATCACAACTCAGAACACAGAAACTGCTCCACATCCCACCTGTCCTAAAGTGGACAGCACTGACCTTTATCAGTCAGCCTCAGTCAATACGCCCCGAGCTATGAAAGTGGAACATGTGAGCTGTATGGGTCCATGCTGTCTTATGTACATGTGTCTGTTTCTGTGTGTAACTAAAGAGGGTGTAGGAAACTCTAATGCAGAATATCTTCAAACATGGTTGTATTGATGTAGACCAGAAGCCATTCATTGACATGAATAATGAAACCAAGGGTACAAGAAACAAAGAGATGTGCTTTTGCTCACTGAAAAAAAAACAACAGTATGACAGGTTCTATGTAGGTTACACTATTCTAATAAACCTATTTTATGTGATTGTAGGATAACATGAAAAGAACTAAATCAAAACTTAACCTTACAACAAAACAATGATTCAATCCAAATGTGAAGGTCATGAAATCCTGCTTTTTGCAGTATTAAGGGTATTCATTTGACATATTGCAAGGCAGATTTCACATAAATCCAAAAAAATCTTCAAAAACAAGCATCCAAAAGCTGTTAAAGCTTCTCATTTTAACTTTTAGTATTCAGAGAGGATATTGACAAGATGAGGAAGAGTTTGAACTTGTGGTAAATTGACAGATCTGTCAGTAACAGGCAGAAATGATGAATCGATAAGATAAAACTGGAAGAAAGTCTGTGTATAATAAAAGTGAGAGTATGGGTATGTGTATGGATTAAAAGTGTGTGACACATCCTCATTAGGTCTTTGTGACATTGTGGACTTTGTGAAAGACATCAACACCTTGTCCAGGAGAGAATAAAGGGGGAAAACACATCACAGCCAGCAGGGAAAGTGGATTAGCTGTATAAATGGCAGAAAGCCATTTACCATGAGGATACGGTAAGGACTAACAAGATACAGAAGCACAAGTTTGTTTGTGTGTGTTTGTGTGCATGTGTGCGTGTGTGTATGATAGGATTTGAAAGTTTTCAAGTACTGTATGGCCCTGCTGCACCTCTCATTTCTTCTATAATTGAAACTTGAACCCACATTTAAGCATAAAGAACACATTTGAACTGATGTAAAAATGCTTTAAGTTAAAAGACAAATGTTGCCAACTACATGTGAAGACCAGAAACATTAATGGTGTAGCAAATTAATGTTCTGCACAACTCAATCTTACATCAAACACAGATACAAATGCAGTTAACATGCAGCATGCACCACAGCCCTGTGCATCCTTTGAAATAAATTGCACAAACGAATGCACACAGCAGTACATAAAAAGGGCCAAATAAATATGATATGCAATGACATCATATATGCATGAGTACACACATACCCATGGACTGTAAAGGAAAAAAAAACAAAAAAACAGCCCATTTCTAGAGATGTCATGTGGGTTCTCTACATGTCAACTGTCATGCGTGCATCCCTGTTGTCGTAATGTAAACATACATTTTGCATGCAAATATATGCAAGGGTCCTTCTAAACTCTTCCACTCATCCAAAAGTGCATCCACATGACCTGACACATGGCGAGTGGGAAGCCCTTGGGTGCACACAGATGCATAGACTAACTAACTAACACACACACACACACACACGCGCGCGCACACACACACACACACACACACACACACACACACACACACACACACACACACACACACACACAACATACACGACATACCTTCCCTGGGCAGGACATATTGGATTAGGGATGATTTTTTTTTTTTCTTGGCTCCATCTCAGAGGTGCTAGATTAAATGTCATTCCCACTTTACTACAGATGGCTGGAAAATAAATCATACTATCCATATACACACACACGTGAAGAAATTTGCACACAAACTCACACAATCATACACACACACAGGGTTAAAACACACACACACACAAACCAACACACACACAGCACACACACACACACACACACACACACACACACACACACACACACACACACACACACACACACACACACACACACACACACACACACACACACACACACACACACACACACACACACACACACACACACACACACACACACACACACACACACACACAAGCAAACAGACATAAATCCAGAGAAAGACTCGCACGGGGAGATATATAACATGTTGGCACACCCAAACACTAAAGCACCTGTACGGTCCAGCGCGTCTGCTCTTTGTATTTCAATCACTGAATCGATGGGTCTAAATTGATTGTAGCTGAGCAGGGGCCAGAGATGTTCCCCCTGGCTTGATGCCCTGGCCCTCTATTGATTAGATCTGAGAGAGCCAATTGCTTTCACACTGGATTAAGGTGTTCCGGAGCAGTGAGCAGGGAGAGAGAAACCAAGGCAGAGCAAGGGAGAGTGAGAGAGGGGGAGAGAAAATAGGATTTGCAGGTTAAGAGAAACACCAACAAAGCTCTGAGATCAGGTGGACAACCCTACTAATTAGCTAACAACCACTCTCTGTGAGGAGAAGAACATGTTTGCAACCTATGAAGCTCATACACACACAAAAAAGGGCGCATGATACGTTGAGTACGACACAAAAGCCAAAAAAATAGTTTCACTAATCTACACATACAAACTCTATTGTAACAAAGATACAGAGACACAAGCACAGCACACACAGACACACACACATACACACAGACACCTCTGCATTGCAATCCTTCAGATCAGAAGGCACTAACACAGATCAAGGGTGTAAGCTCATTTGACCCTGGAGCTAAGTAGCCCAGGGCAACAGCATTACACTTCAAAGCTTCACTCTGAGTTTGTTACACATTCCAGCTCCTAAGTCTTATGCAGTGTAACCTGGAGGAATCAAACCAAACTCAACTATCAGCCCGCATCACAGGATCTCTTCTGACCTGGATCAAATGATAAATAAACTGCAAAAAGTGGATTGTTTTTTTTTTGTTTTTTTTTTAGTGTTGCTTTGGCTCTATCTCTCTCATTGTTGCATTCATCTTCCCGTTTGTCGTATTCCACTGGGGGCAGTATTAAGCAGGACATCCACTCCACACCCCATCACTCTTCCTCCCCATACAACAATTAGGCGCTCCTGCTGGGGTTCTGCATGGAAGAATAGTAAGGGAGGGACAGGGCTAAGGAGGCACCGGCCTCGGCCACAGACGAGCCCCTTTTGTCTGCCCAAGATCCCCCCCTCTCAAATCATTTCCACAATGGAGCGGCTTCCAATCCAGATTAAGCGCTTATGAAAATGAAGAACTGTGTGCTCTGGGACGGGGCCCAGCACAGGCGACGTTGGACCAGGGTCACGAGAGCCGGTAAAAGGGCCCCTCACTCCGAGTGCCTCAGATAGGCAGTTCTCAGGGAGCAGCAGACCCATTCACACAGCATTAGGAGTGTAAAGCATCACATCGACTGCACGAGTCAGGCCAGCTCAGTATACATTTGGTTAATACCTCTATTGTTGGACTTCTTCTATATGACTGCTCTCCTAGCAGAGCACGAGAGGAGGAGGACAGTGGCAGAGAGGGAATAAAAGAGGCAGAAAAGATGTGATAGAGAGGGGGAATAAAAGAGGGAGGGGAAAGGATTTGCTGGCCCATTCAAACCAGGATGGTGTGTGAAGCACACAGAGAGATGTCTGTACACACACACACACACACACACACACACACACACAGGCAAATATGCACAAACATATGAGCACAAAATAATACTTTTATTCTGAAAAAGTGGTGTGGGACGCTGGTTAAGCTCAGTGTTTAGAGCGCACTCCTATTTACAAAGTCCTCCCTGCATCTGCCCCACGGTCTCACTGTGAACCTCTGCCTTCTGGTGCATTTCATCTTATAAAGGCAAAGACCCCCAAAGAAAGAAAATGTTGAGAAATTTACAAAAAAAAAGTTGGTGTTCATTGGAGCCTGACGTGACACTTGGCTGACACAATAAAGAGTCCTGGCAAGAGTCAGGAAAGTCAACATGCAAAGCAAAAACACAAAATGATAGGCTAACAATGCTAGCAAGAGATATAAAGGTCAGTTTAGAGGAAAAAAGGAGAGACACCTAAAATAGGTAGAGAGGGAGGGAGAGAGGGATAGCCAGAGAGAGATAGTGAAATTGACTGAGTGTATGAGCATGTGTGCTTTTGTGTCCCTATCGCTCTGTGTTTCGCTCATTCCCCAAAGGGTCTTATTATGCTTTGCGCTGGCTCCAACACAAAAGCTGCTTCTCTGTATCTCAGCCCATCCAGCTCCCCCAGAGAACATTCTAGACACAGCAAATCCATTTGTTTGTCAGCTTCTGCCTCTACTCGGACTTGGACTAATCAGATAGTATTCTCTTTGAGAATGAGAAGCATACCACTGTGCGGCCTGGCCTCGAACTACAGTAACACTGGCCTGGCACTCAGATAACATCTTTGTTCTTACATAGAGGATGTTTTTGTATTCGCAAAAACTCTGCCTAGAAATCATACAACAGTCTTAGAGGGTTAGTTTGGTTGGAAAGGGGTCTTTCAGTATATATACAAGCATTATCTGTCCAATAATGAGTACATTCGCTTTTAAAATATCTCACCTTCTGTTGTATTCAACAATTAACTTAGTTTGAAGGGAGTTTACCATGTTGTTGGACTTTACTTTGCTTTTTTTTTTTCCTGACGGGGGGCTCAGCTTGGGGGTGGGGGGGATAAGGAAGACATTACTAGATGCACGCACTCACTGGCAAAGCATACCCATATTCATATCAGAGAGGATAATAATCCACATCCTTTCATTGAATAGCATGAGTCACTAAGTAGCCTGATTTCCACTCTCAGTCATACCAGACTGTCTCAGTAAAACACATTTCAATGATGGATCAGATAAGGGTATATCATCATCTTTAATTGGTAGCACAATGTTTTATTCATTTAATTCATGTGAACTACTGCAAGAATTCACAGAGATTACCTTTGTACAAAACAGAAATAGGAACATGTCTTTTTTCTTCGTGAGGATTGAAATGTGATTCAAAACGGTTCTCTTTTTTTTTTTTTGCCTCATCTACACTTTTTCACTTTTACAATCATCTTTCTGAAGTTTTCTAAACTTTGGTGAACAATAATTCCAGAAATCAATCGCACTTTCAAAAACAAGAGATTCTATCCACTACACCACGTAGGCAGCACTCAACCTGTTGACACAGACTCTGTTCCAGCTCAGCTTCAGAGAAAGCATGAAGGGTGCATGATGGGTATTCATTACACAATGCAGCCAAAAGGAGACTGAGAGGTTAGCAGGCCTGATTGGACTATATAAAACAACACATTTCTAAGGTTACATTAAAGTTGACTTGACCAAGCTTATGATGAAACTCTAAGCTCTCACATCATCTAAACATATTCACGGAAATAAACAGGGAAAAAACAGATGCGTGTGCATAGCATAGCCACACATATCTGCCTAGAAGTCTGGCTATGCTAATTCCGGTATAGGAGAAAAGCTGCAGCCCCCCAGCAAGTGTGGGAACTCAGTAAACAAATGGAGCACAAAGCACAAAGTGCTCAAAGAGAGGATTACCAAGTCGCTCTTTTTTCTCTTTCTCCTTTTTAGACACTGCCGCCCCAACTCACACACAAACACATATATTGAAAGACACAAACTCCTCCTCAGCCCTATCTTGATTCAACATTCACACACTGTCTTCTCCAGTGGGCGTTTTTTTTTTCCTCTTCTTCTGAAGACACACATAGCAGTGGGGCACTTGGCATGAGGAGTGACAACAAAGGCAAGATCAATAATTTGTCACAGAGATGTGTTTGCCAGATTGAGCTTCAGAGGCACTTCCTTGTCTGTCAGTCTGAAAAAGAGAGGCTTCCTCTGGTTTCTGCAGAACCACATGCCCTGACCCCGAGAGGTACACACTGTGTTTACTGTCAGCGCAAACATGCAATTAAACCAGCGTAATGAAACAGTGCGTTTCGGATTATGGGAGTTGTCTAATTGGTGGATAATTGCACATCGTGCAGGTTTGGAGATTGTGTTTGACCTGCCCACTTATAGGGAGACCAGTTGGTGTAGGATAATTCCTGGTGTCATAACAGAGATAACACAGACATAATTAATTTGGTATGTTTAATCAGGGACACTTAGAGAGCACTTAAAGCAGAACTTTAATGCTGTCTACTTAAAATGCATAAATTACGGCAAATGTGATTAGGTTAAGGAATTGGACGTGCAAAGTTCAGCTTGAGGTAATGGTGATTGTGAATGTGTGTGTGTTTATGTGCGTGGATTGGTTCACTTGTGTGCTGGCCTCCGACAAAAATAGAGCAAACATCTTAGATGCTGTGACCCAAAGTCCTGAGCTTTAGAGCCTTGAATTGATTTCAAGCATCCATGCAAGATTGACAGAATCAACACAAAGCATGTTGGAAATGCACTTACAGGCTTACAGGATTGGCTCATTGCAAAAAGCAATCTAACCAAGCTGACTGTATGCTGAGCAGGTACAATCACTGGAACTAAATCCCTGGAAACAGCTTGTGAGACAACCTGTTTCCACTCCCGGTCGTGGTTTTATTTTTATACTTTTAACACTTAGTACTTCATTTATTCACAAAGATTATACTCAACATGTGTTCTTTCCTCACAGCTAGACAAAAAGTTTTTGTTTCATTCGCCTCGGTTTTTAAGTTTTAGTAAATATCTGATGCCATCCCAATATAATGGAGGGAAAAATACTTTGTGTTTGTGTGAGGTGCAAACTAAATGTACCATTCAAAGTGACTTAAAAAGCACGTGCAATATTTATTTCTTCCTCAACTCCTACATTGTCTTCACTAACAACAGTTATCAAATGTAAAACTTTAAACTGAAAACTCTCTACAATGAGACAAGTATTTCAACCCCTGTCAAATCAAACCTCAGTTCTTTACAAACTGCATTACTTCATTGGGTTCCACTGGTTGTAAATGGGAAAATGTGAGTTTTTGTAAAAAAAAATAATAATAATAAAAAAAAAATAGAGAGACAGCACCTTCTAATCTCATCAGTTAGTTCTACATTTTTTTACATCATGCAAGCCTCATTCACCACCACACCCATCGTGGTTGCTTTGTTGACCCGTTCCCACTGCATCTAGTATTTACAGAGTTCTATTGGCCCTTCTATAATTACAATTCAATTCTAATTAAGTCGTCGATCCACAAGTTCCACAACATAACTGTGACAAATCTGCATCTATCATCCTGCCACTGATAACCTCCGGGAAAGGATGACACAATTTCATAGAATTGAAATGTGTCCCACTGCTGTCTAACCAAACAGATCCTGCTGTGTTATTAGTGGAACAGTGACTATTGATGGACAGTGATGAGGGAGATGGAGAATCAACAAATGAGTGGCGCCTGTGTGAATTTTCAAAAACCAAGGTGGGGGACTCTGTGGAGAGCCTCCCCACGACTCCTCAGTACTGCCTTCTGGAGCAAACCCCGACAGAAAAAAAGGGTGGGTTTTGGGTGCAGAATACTAGGAGAGTCAAGACAGTTTTTGAAACTGATGCTTCTCTTGTCATTGAACTTCTACAACACAGAGAAGCAGACGGACACTTCTCTGCAGCATTATTGATGATGTTTTTGTGAATGTGCAGCAATAACTTAAAAGCATAAGGTGCACAATTTGATTGATTGGGGTCACAGTTGGGGTGAGCGGGTGAAGTGGTGCCCCCTGGTAGCGCTGGGCTTTTGTGTTTTGCCAGCGAGGGTGACATAGGCAAATTAAGTGGAGCCCCAGCCATCTGCTGAATGTTAGGGGTCCTTTGTGTGTCTCCCTGTGTCCCTCAGTGGCCCCCAGTGTCCATCACTGAGCAAGTAGAGGAGAAGAAATGCGAAGTATGAAGTAGGAAAAAAAAAAAAAAAAAAAAAAAAGGAGTGGGTGAGTAAGATAGGAGGAGATGTCGGGTCAAAGTGGAGTCTCCCTGAAAAAGTTCCTGTGCAGCAACCAAGTAAGGACCAAGTGTGAGATGACAATGAAAGGCTAAGGGGGAAAAAAAGCCCAGTGACCAAATACATGGTCTGAAAAGGACTGAAGGTTAAAAAAGCAGACAAAAAGAAACCAGAGAAGAGAAGAAAAGAAAAAGACAGAGAGAGTGAAAAAATAATAGGAGTAAGGAGTATGTGCCCCTCCATAGGGGATAGGAACAGCTCTGTGTGTGGTTGGTATATCCATTATGTGCGAACAAAATCTCTGAATTCCCCCTCGCATTATTAGGGACTGACTCTGTGGTTGCAGTGAGAGCAGCGCGTCTGTGTTTGGGGTCATTACAAACACTCTGTTTGGGCCTTATATTCAAAGAGTCTTTGTTTGGGTCACACTCTTTCACCACTGCTCTCTGCCATCTCCCCTATTCAGCCCATTGAGAGCCATGGAAACAAGAAGTCTTTCACTCTCTGCTTTTCTGTGTCTCGTCCTCCCACTACTCCATCTTTGTCTTCGTAACACTGGTCCTCAATGCCATATAGGACTAATAGGAACAGGACGAGTCAGACGCTCACTTAATTGGGCTCCAAGGTGACTTGGTAGGTCTTGGAGCGCTTGTGTGTCTTTGAGTGTGTGTGCTGCTGGGTACACATGGATGCCTCTCTGCAAATGAAGTAAACTCTGTGGAACAGAGGTAGACAAGGCCAAATGGGCTGGAATTGGCTCTAATAGCTTAGCGGGCCTTTGTGGGTCCTAACTGCCACATCTTTTCCACTTAGATAAGACATATAAAGAAGTAATCAAAGCGTCAGTGGAGCAAGAAAACAAAAAGTTTACAGTAAGAGGCAGAACAAATCCAAACTCTAAAGCTCTAAATGAATGAAAATGCTTGCAGAGATTCAGGGGTTATAGATTCTTTAAGTAGGATTTGAAAAAAAATATTTTCTTACTTCAGTTAGATCCTCTTGTCTCTCTAAAACACACAATATGATCTTAATATGCCAGATAGTTGCTGTCCATAACAATGAACTCCACAGTGGTTTATGCTGAGGTTTATAAGCTTTAAGGCTAGGGTTAATAATGTGATTAATGTGCCTTAAACACTATATTCTACATTTTCAAAAATGCACACATGGACGAACTGATACTGTTTCTGAGCGTATGGCCGAGATGTGTGTTTATGTGTGTGTGTGTGTGTGTGTGTGTGTGTGTGTGTGTGTGTGTGTGTGAGTGCACGCGTGTGCTCGCACCCCATGATGGCAGCCATTAGACAGGAGTAAGGCAGCCATGATGAATCGGCACTTAGCCCAGGGAAGCGCACTTGCTCAATGGGCTGTGAATCTCCCGCTGCCTCTGTCAGCCTGCGGAATGTTAAATAAAGTTATTTGAATATTTGTAATATTAATGTGCCAGCGTGTCAAAAGCCCGCCAGAGCCTAACGGTGAGGGAAAATATGAGAGGATTCATGCTGCTGTGTAGGCCTGCCTACAGGGCTGCTACTGTGAGGGATGAACTTAAATACCGACTAAATAAATACGTAATCATGGATGGTGCACTAGATTATCAGGTTCTATGAATAAGTAAACAGAAAACATTATGGATAAAATACGAGTCATTTTATGTATTAGTTTTATTTCTGTAGTATCCAGTTCACGTCTTAAATATGGTTCCTTGAATTCATTGATGATATCATCGGTCCTCAAATCAGCCTGCAAATCCAAGAAGGTAAGGAGACGGGGAAAACGGAGAACCAATCAGCTTCGAGCATGGTCAACCAATCACAAACAGAGACCAAAATTGGAAGAAAGCCTTGTAAAATCAGACCACAAGGTTTATAGACTCATGGAAAGCATTTATCAGCTCATAGGAAAATCTGAACAATTAGAAAGTTAACAGGAAAAATGAAGATGTATTGAATTGTACTCCATAGTATGTCATTCAGCCTAGTTTACTCTGAAACAATTTATGCCACATCATTCACTTTAAAAGTTTAAACGGCAGAATAATTAGCTTACCAGGGAGTTTTAATCACTTCGTATATGAGAGTACAAGGAACATTAACATGAACAATGATTATTAAAAGAAAACACAAAGATGGATGTGAAGGAAAGGTAATGAAGGTGATTCTATCAATCATACAGCACCGAGACCACAACATCGACCATGAGAGGGATTCACTTAAACCATCGAATCAGTCTTTTCGAAGACACTTGAGCTCAGCAGGACACACAAACACACACAAACATACGCAAGGCAAGCTTTGCCTTGGTGGAGTTAGTGGGGTGCTATTTGGAGAGTCTCCGCTCGATTTACCAGGGAGGGGATAAAATATTTAGCAGATTGCTTACATAGCCAAGGGGGAGAGAGAGAGGAAAATTGAAAGAGAGAGAGAGAGAGAGAGAGAGAGAGAGATAGGAATAGGGGAGGATACCCAAATGGCTTGTGTGGGAGCTGGGGAGCTGGTAATGAGGATGGCATGCTGGCATCATCGTTACAGAGCACAACAACTCTACATGCTCTCTGTGCCCAACTGACAGCAGGCCTTACACACACACACACACACACACACACACACACACACACACACACACACACACACACACACACACACACACACACACACACACACACACACACACACACACACACACACACACACACACACACACACACACACACACACACACACACACACACACACACACTCTACATTAACACATCGCTACCTGTCACTAATTAAAATATATAAATTAGAGAATCAATCAGGAACAAGGAGGCTCAAACACGCTGACACAACACACAAAAAATTATGTTAGCACTATGGTAGCACATTATGGTAGCACACACACACACACACACACACACACACACACACACACACACACTTTAAACGCAATCATTTTATATTCTATGGAACAAAAAGGAATTATGAACACAAGATACATTATTTGTCACTTACTACTCTCTTTTAATAGCATTTTATAGAAAAGCTCAATGTTGAAATACACACGTTTAACCTATGGATTTTTGTAAGATTTAAATTCTATTTTTTTTAAAGTAGTGCGTGATAGACTGAAGTTGGGTTCTATATGTTCTTTACAGGAAAAAATGGTCCCTAGAATGTTTGCTATCGAGTGAGACTGATTACCTCATCACAATATCAGACTTGTCCGGCATTTTTTAAGATTGGACTTTTCTCGTATTTTCCTGATTTCCCACCTCCATGCACCACAATGCCTTCCCTTCTTAATATAATACCTTTCCTTCTCATGTTTCACTCAACAATAGGAACTATTTCAGCGTTAATCTGTGTGCTCATTTTCTTTCTTTGTTCCTGTTACTTCGTCTCTAATGGGCAATTACTTCAGACCCAATGCTGAGGCCATGTTATTGCAGCAACCCTCAATTGATTGGTTGCCCGCAGTACTCCGCTTCCTCAAGCACTTTAAGGTTAGATTTCCTTGTTTAAATAATGGATTGCAAGCCTTTGAAATAAAAAAAAAGGACTGCGTGGGAAAATAAAAGGTTGAGATTGCTCTTATTGGAGGGGCCTTATAGTGGAGATGAGAGGGGAACAGACTCCAGATGAGTCTCAGGAGAGTGAGCTTGATATGAGACACAGAAATCGCAGCATGCATGCTTTTGCAGACCATTGTATGGGTAGTCCTTAGACTTGAGTTCAACCTATGCAGTGTTTAACAGGTTATACTTCTTTGTAAAGCCACACACCAACAATTACCTCACTCCATAAGCCTTTTTACATACCACCCATAATGCTATATTACCATCCGAGAGAGAGAGAGATGTCAAACTTAACCCAGCAGGAAGTCCACTTGCTGTGGGTACTTAAAGAAGGAAGCAGGAGGGATTGTGGGAATTAGTGGAAATATACGTCTCCCCATCTGTTCAAAGGGCCTTTGTAGTGCAGTGTATACTAGGGGACTGTGTATGTGCACGTTGCTGTACGTACGTGTGTGTGTGTGTGTGTGTGTGTGTGTGTGTGTGTGTGTGTGTGTGTGTGTGTGTGTGTGTGTGTGTGTGTTGTTTACAGCAGTACCAAAGCCCCCCACTAACACTGGCCTCCGACTAACACTTGGGGATACCTGGCTCCAATTACCTTTCTTTGAGAGTGCTTAAGGTAAAGGTAAATTCCATGGAGAAACAAAAAAGGTAAATTCCATGGAGAAAAAACAGACATGGACCAACATCAAGTAAGACTGCAAGAAAAATAATATTCAGACATCAAAGCCTGGAGGTTTGTTTGCATCAGAAAACAGGCAAGTTATTCAGCGCTTTTGCTGTAAAATCCCCGTACTGAACTTTACTTGACATGTTTAACCTTTACGGTATTATTATATGCAATAATACATTTCACATACAATGATAATCTGTGGTGATAGCAGTCCATTCACAAAGGTTTTTAATAAGTATGTTGAACGAAAGATGAGTTTTCATTATAAAAAATGCGAGTGTTTTTTTTTTCCCGCAAATTTAATACTAAGGATAAAAACTGGCAATCCTGTGGAAACTGTTCATATTATTAACTGAAGCTATACCGTACCTGACACAACATACTTCTATAAAGATCAATTTTCTTTAACGTCTACTATATTTGCTGCATGTCTGTTGACCCATCAGCAGCTGAAACGATGGAACAAAAGCAAAGATTTTTGGAAACATATCGGTTAAATGAGTCAGAAATTAGAAAACTGTGGTCGGTTCTGTCAGTTGCCGTTATGTATAACATAACATTAAATCTTTTGAGTAACAGCTAAAAATGTTGTTTACTTTGACATTGGTCTGAAACTTCCTTTACAAAATTATGCTCGTGCTGTTTTAAACATCACACAACTCATGTTCCCTTGAGTTGAGTTTGAACTCATGAGTTCAAATAAAGATTCACAGTTGGGAAACTAAAGTCATCTCGGTGTAGATTAATACCGCAGTATGTGTGGCGAGCCAACAAAGTAATTTTTTAATTATGTAAATTAAGTGTACCTTGCACTGAAACATAATATAATAACCATGGAAACACAGTTGGAGACACTGAAATAAATGAGCTGTGAACATTGTTAGGCAGGAGGAGGTGAAATTACAAAATGTACTTCCATCCATGCTTAAATCCAACCATCCTTTGCCTCGTCGTTCTCATTTCAAGTCCTTGCCAAGTGTTTGGCTGTCTATGTCAGTGTATGGCTGTATTTTGGGTAGCCTATAAAGCATCGCAAGGAGGATACAGTATAGCCAGTCCCACACTGTGCTTTGTAGATATGTGGCACTCTCATATCTGTTTATTGATCAGAGCAGATGTGCGTCAATCAATCTTATCAGGGCTCCACACACTCTGCTGCTCACCTCCAGAGGCAGGCCAGCCAATACTGCACCACACTGAGAGCCTCGAGCCGCTCATATTATCTTCAGATACCTTGAGCAAATTTTCTCTTTGTATGTATGTGCGTGACTGAGTGAGAATAACAGCATGCAGAGCGTAAAGGTGTATTAGAGGACAGCCAGAAAGAGAGAGAAAGTGACAGCTTGAACTGAAACCCTCGTCTTTATGTACGTGTTATTATCTATTCCTTAGAACTTAGTCTTCCACACATCATACTGTGGCAGACTCAAACCTCTCGCCATCTGTAAAGTAGGCTGCACAGAAGGCTGGCATTCGCTACAGATTAAGAATCAATGCTAATGTGCCTTTCTTGTACACTGGAGGTGGATGTGATCAAGGCAGAAGTACGGTGCATCATGCTCAGCAAAAAGCATGAAATAAAATCAGTCAGCCATTCCAATGATGCAGAAAATGTTTGATCCGAGAAGGACTGGTGCCTTGTTATTGTGCAGGTTTAAAATAGAACAAATACATATCAACTGTCTGAACTACAGTTATTCATTTCTGTCATGAATGATTCATCATTTTAAAGAAGAGCAAATCAAAACTCAGGGGAAGAAGTTGGATGTCAGTGTCTGGCACATTTAAGAGGTAACACACATAAGTAGCAACTACTGGATGATTCTGAGAACTGAATGTACATTTACTGATTACTTACCTCGACATACGTTTCCATTGTCAGGTTCAAACCCGGCCTTGCATGTGCAGCTTCCAATAGGAACCATCCACTCCCCATCTCCATTGCAGTACAGCTTTATAGGGACATCTACTTCCTCCGAGTTTGGAATGCAGATTCCTCTAGCAATAACCAGGGAGGTGCTCTCAGCCCCCGTCATGGTCTCTGGAAAGATTGCGAAGTTCTGCACCACACTTGGGCACTTTTTATAAAAGACCCTGACTGAGAGCAGAGACATGCAAGCACCGTAGTCCTGAAAGGCCAGGTAGAAGCCATTTTTAGACAGTGGACCAAAGCTGCGCACTTCTGTGTTGACCTTCATCAGGCGCCCGCCAAAGTCCACCTGTGAGAAGCTTTCATCTGCAGCAATGGTGTCCACCTTGAGGTAGGGGGCCTCCATCCAGAAGGCAGTGCCTTTAGTGGCAATGACTGCGTCAGTTTCATAGTAGTAGAGGTTAAACGTCTCCTTACACGAGCCGGGGACATTGGGGATGGAGCTGCAGTCGCGCACGGTGAATCGAATCTCCACGTAGATGCGCTGCGCCCCGCGCCGATCAATGAAGGTGGTGAGGAGCCAGTTGTTTTGACTTGGCTCGAAGACATTGCACACCTGGTATGTCCTGATGGTGTTGAGGTTTTCATCATAGCCGCTCACCTCCTCCCACTACAGAAAGAGAAATAGAGAGAAGAGTGCACATGGTTGATTATTAATCATCTGTGATAAATCTGTGCTGCTTCCTTACTTTTGTCTGGAGAGAATGCTAATATTAGCTGAGCCACAGAGAATTTGTACACATATCAGTAATCTCCCTAAGGGTCCAAATTTGAGTCTACTTCCTGGATTAACAGAAAGAGAGCCGTCCGTCGAGCTCCGAGGCTTATTTGTCCACTGAGAAAACAGACGTTTCCTTCATTTTCTGCATGATAAACAATTCCTCAAGTACAGCAACAGAAAACATACTACTTTGCCATCTTGTTCTCAAAAAACACTCAACAGCTGTAATATGTGTACTGCCAGCGTATAAGCACAGGCCCAGTAATTACTTTGGATGCCCAGCTATTTGCAGTCTATGTCGAGCGTGGCTGGGCACTAAGTTGACGCATTATAAATATGGTGTGTAACAAATTCAAGATTATGCACCATTGAATTACAATTAGAGAGACGAGGGCTGCTACATGGCAGCCAAGAGCTTCTTTGATGTAGAGGCATGGGTGAAAACTGAGCTGGAATTACACTGCAGTCCATTTCCCGCAGGTGTGACCTAGAAAGTATGATAGATGAGCATCAGATAACCCCTTGTTGTTGACGAAGTGCGCCAAAGGAAAATGTGCTATCAACATGTGAAAGGTATCACTAAGAATCAGTAAAATCAATCCCTGACCTAAAAAGAAGCTTGTCTTTTAATTCGTTAAAGACAACTTCCGAATATGGGCTAACAGATTTAGACAGTTATTAAATATTAGTTACATAACTTGAAATGAACATGATTTTGGTCTGGAAAGTTATTTGAATTTTTTTGGGAATTGTTCCTTTCAGATAACGTCCACTGTCTGAAATAAAACCATACTTTTTACTCCAGTTTGAAGCAACAGCTTGGCTCAGATTTATTTCTCAAACCCCCCAAACCACCAATGATCCAAACCGCTGTAGGCGAGGAGGAGTTAATGAGGTCTACAGCGGAGTGAGTGGGCCTCCAGTCAATTCATGTTTCTGTGCATATGTCTCCTGGTACTTCCTCCTTCTTCTGACCTTTAAAGCCCTGGCCGCTCAATCAGGCCTAATGTAGAGGGGAAGACATCAGCGCTCCTCACACAGCACCGACAACGGAAAATGATGGAGGAGATGCAGAAATCTTTCGACAGAACTTTGTAAAAACTAGGGATTTTCAAAGTTTTCCCCAAAAAATGGAGATAAAACGTATTCGTCCAAGGAATAAGAAGCAAAATCTGTAGAGAACACATTTTTGGGTCATGTTTGGGCAAGAAGAAAAAGGAGGGAGAAGACACAAGAGTAGTGACACTGCTGACATGATAAACGAGTTTACAGAAATCTGAGGTGCAAATTAAACCCTTTTTTCACCACCAGTCCCTGTGAGCCCACTCTGCTGTCCTCTTCTCCCCCCCCCCCCCCCTCTCTCTTCCCTGTCTGCTTCCCTCTCTCGTCTCTGCTCTGTAATGACCATTCATCAGCATTACAGGAACCTGTCCCTTTCAGCACTGCCTGTTCATTAATACAGCCAGCCCTAGGCTCCTCTGCACCCGTCTGCTCCGGTCTAGGAGGGGGTCTTCACTGCCCCTCGTCTAGCCAAATGACCGCCATCTTTCACGCCAGTGAGAGGCCCGAGGCATCTCAGATAATGTCTGTCTGAAATCTGTCCAGGACTTCATTGGTTCATATAATAACTAAGTACAATTTCCTCTTTTGTAGATAGTCTGTGTCACCATTGTGTCAGAGACAAATAAAAGTATTACAAGTTGGATTAGCTCCTTTGCAGAAACAGTGCTAAACAATTTCCTCATATCTTTTCAGCAGTCTGAATTCATCTGCTGCTCATATCTGTGTGTTGGTGTGTGTGCGTGCTCAGGGAACGTGCTGTTTATAATTTGATGCTTTACCAACCGCATATTGATTTGCTGGCTGTTGCTTTGCTGCCAAAGAGCTGGAGGGTAAATGCCACATTTCTGCTTCTTCAGGACCAAAACAATTGACTACTCTTGGTATCAACATCCGAATCCATTCTTAAGGATCTTTATCATTTTCTCCTTTTCCAACAACATTAAAATGCTCGTGACATGTGCATTAAAGAGGCAAGGACACTCTCCGCTCCAGCAGCACATGCATTACAGTCACATCAATACTCTCTCTACATTTCTTATTTCTATTTCTTCTGCAGACCTTTTTACATCATTTAAATCAAATTTTTCTCCTGCACTTCTCTGTGACATCTCTTTGACCTTGCAGGAGAAAAGAGAAAAGAGAAGGCATCATCACCTGTCACCTAGCTGATAATGGAATTCCCTGGTCTTTGCATCCATTTCTTCCTCAAGGATTTGTGAATAAAAAAAAAACACTGTCCATGTGCTGTGTATATTTAGTCCATGCATTATGGAGCTAAACATAGATGTATGTTCGGGACATGTATCATTCATATCGGCTCAAGGTGAACAAGGTGCAAGATGGGGACAGGAGAGTCATTATCTCTATGTTCCTGAGTGTTTCTCATCTTACAAACACATCCCCCACATGGTTTCCATGTTGAAGATAACCCATCAGTTTCGGCGATAGAAGATAATTCTATTTCCATCGCAGTCATGTAAAGAAAAAAAAATGGAGTAGCAGTTGATGCGGATAATATTTAGATGAAATGGAAAAAAGGTATAAGCAAAACAATGAAAAGGTTGGAGGCTTTAGCTTGGAGTTTGTGGCTGAAAATTAGGTTTGATTCAATACTGATACCAGTATCAATATCAGTATCTCATACAGATACCATTATCAACATTGGTACCAATATTGTTAATGAGGACTAACTGGTATCGTTATCGGCCCCTGCCTAAGATACAGACCTGTGATTAGGCAAGGTATGCCAGTAAACAAATAAATCCCATACCAGTACATATTATAACAAAACATTTTTTTCATCAGACGATGACAAACAACCACAGCACTGAGATAGATAAGGGTGTCATATTTGTCAGCCTAAAAATTGTCAGCAATCAGATAATTTTCTACCACTAATGTTGTTGTTGTTTTTTTATCTCACTGATTTTGGCAGGATACTGATTTTGAAGGTATACTTGGTAGCTTTAGTTGTGTCATCAGAATCTGTCATAGGACAAACAAAAAGGTATCAGAACATCTCTGTGACCTACATCACGTTTGAGAGTGGTCAATAAAGTAAGCTCTCCTGATTAGTTTTCATGCACACATTTCTGCACTATGATATCTGTTGCACCAATCTCACTGTACATAAACTGTGTCGCTGATAATACATCAGACAAACACTGGGAGCCTCTTTACACAACACTCATCTTTAACGCCAACTGAATGCACCCATTGGCTCCACCGTAATAGCTTTCCTTTTGCCACTAATACAGGAGACACTCTTTCTCTGCCCCTGATTGTCAAGTGTGCCCATTGTGTGTGTCATTATGGCTGCTCTGTTTTATGGCCGGTAGCAAGGAGATGGAGGAGCTATAGATTCACAGAGCTTAATGTTTGTGTTAATGACCAGTCACAGCTAGCTGAGCCGCAGAAGAGAGGGCGGGGGACAGCAAGAAAGAGACAGAGTGATGGATAAAAGAAATATACAGGAGTGGAGGGGAATCAAGGAAAAGAGGAGGGGGTGGGGGTGCAGTAATATATTCAGGCTGATGTTCCCCATCCCACTGCCTCAGCTCACCGCCATCAAGCCATCAATACTCTGCCCTCATAAAGGCCATTCATCACATTGATCTCCTGCCATTACCTTCAAAGGCTAAAATAACACAGAGCAGCTCAGATGGCCACAGTGTTGCTCTGGAGGACTATCGCTTCCAGCCGCGAGTGGGGGACAAGTCGAGCCCCAATTGCAAGGTTACCTATCAGAACATGGATGTAACACCTGTGGACAATGAGAGGAGAAATGGACTGGACTAATGAGTCATTTAGAGCAGACGTAATGGGAACATTGCATCAGCTCCCATACACATCCATCATTAATACCGCCTAGCAAAAGCTACTAGTCCTTTCCCCGGGAACTTTTACATTTCTATGTAAGGAAAATAGAATGTCTTTGAAAATAAAACAACATAATTTGCTTTTAGACTAAAAGAAAGTACATGTCAATGTAATTCCTGTGCCATGCTCTTATTCCCACAATAATTCCCAGGTCTCTGTTGTTTGTGTTTTGCAATCTCAAGTCAAATGACTTTTTAAGGCAAATTCCTCCAAAGTGGCCATTTGTCTGATTTGTCAAACTAAAGCCTGGCTCACACTGTGCGATTTATCCCCGATTGTATACAAGTCGGTGTGGCATGTCAGCTCACACTGTACGACTGAATCGTTTACGACGCCCGACCAGACCTTGAGATTTATGTGCTCACACCGACTGATTGTCGGACATGGCCGGAGAGCTCACACTGTACGAGTGAAAACCGGACGGAGCGTTGACAATTGTTAATAAAGTTTCATGCGAAAACTCCAGAGGACGGCGGTTGGTGACAGGTTGGTGGTAGGACACAGGAAAGTTGATACAATCGTAAATATATGGATACAAGTTTCAGAAAAGTGCTGCACTGATGATCTGTACCGAAAAAAAAAAAAAAAAAAGTTTAAGGCCTTAAATAAAGGGGGGTAGTGAAGGGGGGTAAATGGTTGCCACAAGATGAAATTCTGGCAAGGAGTATGAGCTATGCAATTTCTGTCCTGATGTACTGTAACTGTACCCTCAATCAAACAAAACCATCCAAATTGCTTAGCAGGAACAGGTCTGGTTGTGGCTGGGGCTACACATAAAGACAGGTCACGACTACTTTTAGCTCATTATTCACCATCTTTTAATTCACTTGACCTTAAAGAATGGAGAGGCATCTTTGGGCTGATCTTTAACCTCCAGACTGCTGTCGATTGACACCTCATTTGGCCAATTATGACCTTCCAATCACTGCCTGAGTTAAAAGGAGGTGCCTGCACCTGTTCTGATTCTGATGATGTTTGTTTATCTGGCCAATTGCACACAACTGTGCCAATGATATTCTGAACACGTGCTTCAATCAATAACTTGGGGTGATTAATACATGCTCATGCTTAGAAGATTGATTAAAAGTTACTTGCAGAAATTCATTAAAAGTATGGATAAGTTGATATTTATACCAAGACATGCTACGAGAAAATTATTCTCTCACTCTGAGTGCATCACGGGACCCCTGGGGATTGTGTTTATTTATATCTCGAACCCCAAGAGGATTGGCCGGCATGTTAGTGAGCGCTCTCTGCCCAAGAGTTGTCCGTTCATCTATCATTGCGGGACTAAAACATGTGGGTGGATGCAAGCAGGAGATCGCTTCCATACTACAGGACATTTCAATAATGGGCCTATTTGTTATTCATGACAAGACAACATTGTTCTGAGGCAGGGAAAGTACACCGTCATGGAATCCATGTTTTTAAGAATTAGACATGAATAAATCAGGATTTAAAGGCCTGGCTTTTCCCTTTTGATAAAAGTGAAGAGAGAAAGAAAAAAGCAATGGAATCGCATGCAGGTGAAATTTGCATCGACAGATTCTTAAAGGCCAAGGTCTCAGAAGGACAGTGGATTATACCTGGACATGAAAAGCTGAGATAGGGATTGAACTCTTAATGCCCCTGCTGAAAGATGCTCCTCTCATTTTGCAAAGCTCACTGCCGACGGTAATCACAAGCCAGATAGCTTCTTTTTTTTCTGCCAAGGCTGCCTCGAATCCCTCTGACTTAATGAGCACATTTGCATTTCAACCTTTGGGGTCTGTTCCTTGAAGTCAATAGAATGGTCATGTCATATACATTAATGCAACATCTGGTTTGCTTTACTAACAATAACAGCAGATACATTTACTTTTTTAGACACATACTCATCGCCTCTTAAAAATTCACATTTTCTGATGCTATTCCTCATCTCCCAACTCGCAACACAAACACACACACATAGCACTGGAGTGTAGCATTTTAAATATGCAGCGGCATGATTGCTTTTATCATTTCTGATCAGCTGTGTTATTGAATGAGGGTACGCTGTCGGACCAGTTGCATGGGAATTATTATTTTGCGGGGGCATCTGCGGCCTAGTTCCGCCTGGCTGGATGTGATGGATGGGGAGGAAATGGTGATGTCTGAAACACTCCCAGTCCTGCCAGATCCCAGCCACTACATAATTACAGTCACACAGTTTGACAGAGCCCAAAGAGAACTGTGTTTGTAAGTCTGTGTGCATCAGAATGAGACTCATTGAAGATCTGCCACGCCCATGACCCAGATCGATGCTTTTACTGAACTGAGGTGAGCAGGGAAGTGCATGATGCTGAGTATAACCAAAAACAAACTGACCTTTTTTTATCTGTTATGGTAGCTTTCATGCTAAAATTTAATGAATCAATTAATAGTTGTATTTTGGTCATGCACCAAAGAACAAAAACAGTCAAAAATGTGTGTGAATATTCCACTTAAAAAACACAAAAATATCACCCCTTTACATGTTTACAATGGTCCATTTCACATAATAAAATTCAAGCAATCAATGACCAAAATCGTAATTGGTTCAAGCCCAAGGCTTATTTCTGCATACAATCCTTAAAATTATCCAAAACATCAGCAATACAAGAACAAAAGCAGATTTAGCCCAAAATATTCCTTCATTCTGTATACCGAATAAACACACACAGAAGGACATGTAAAAATGTGCTGTGTTGGCACATTACTTTTCAATTTGGTCTCATTATGACCACCCGAATCTCTTTGATACTGTTTATTCCTTAGATCCTAAAAGAGATGCACATAATGTGGCATCACACTGTGCCATTCAAGTGAACAGTCTACACAGGTGCCTCACTTTTCCATTCTCCTCCATCCAACTTTGGTAATATTATTATCGAAGTCCACATTTTCAATTACGTGCTGCTTTCTTTAAAGCCACAGCTGCTCTCCTCAACTGAAGACGTTCATTGATTGATCTGCTGGTAAACACATCTCTCCAAGTTATTGTGGGAGTTACTAAACGCAGCTTCTGCAGTTTACACTGAAAACAGTAGGCTGCAAATCGACAATGTATTGAAGAAGAATTAAATGTGTTAACTGCATGCAATTTAGCTTCTTTGTTTCCCACGAAAGTAGTTACAACTCTAACCATTAATACAAACATAATTCAAAGGGATTGGTGGGTGGTGGAGCTTCTACAAGGTTGCTTTACGTAGGTGGAAAAAAGGAAAGCAATAAATAATTGAAAAATACAGCAGCTGATGATTTTAATAGAAATGAAAAAAAATATCTGTACTTGAAAACGTCTGCTTGATAAATTTGAATAATATTCAACACTCAAGAATTAAAGCGACAAAGGGTACTATGAGTATTGACAAGAATTAAGTCCTCATACTTTTTCTGACTACAACTCAGTCAATATTTCATAAGTCAACTACAGTTGTAAAGTTACAAGTTTTGACTGATACAGAAATTGTTCATTTGTTCATGTGCAATAACTTTAAAATGATAAACTGACTGAATTCATGTATTTATTTTATGATTTTGATCTTTACACAGTTACCATACAATGACTGAATACAAAGGCTTAAAATAAATCAGTGACAAAAACAAGGTTAATGTATTTGTGGGGAAACAAAGCACTGTTTCCTGTAGACTTTTATCTCGTAAAGCAACTGCTAACACCCACTCAGGTGGTACCTTCAGAGAGACCGTGCACTCACAGTGCCTCTGTATGGCTTTCAGTTTCCAGTAACAACATTACCTCAAGTCACCCCGGGTGAAAGGCTTAAGCCGTGTGTTTATTGAAATATGACAGCCTCTGTGACCTCATAGATCTATTGTGGAGGAAGATAAGGAGGAAGACTAAATGATTCACCAGCACTGTGTATATTGGAGATGTGCCTTGTTGCACCAGCAGGTCTGTTTGGAGAAGAAAATACAATCCTAGAGAGGAAAGAAAGAGGGTAAGAAAAGGAGCAAAATCTACAGAAAGAGCATGCAGAATGTAAAGAATAAGAGCTTAAATAATTCAGCGTAAGGACAGGTACAATAGAGTGATGAACAGATTTGAATTGTTTAAAAGAGAGGTAAGAGTAAGAGCTATGCAACAAATAAATGAAAGTTGTAAGCTGTCATTCTGCAGGCGTCCTATGGCAAACAACAAGGGTCATTTAGCGGCAAACCGCTGAGAGAGGGGACAGGAGAATGGTTTCAAGGCTTGTGGGTTCAAAGGGGGCCCCTGCTTGTTCACATCTAGTGTGTGTAGAAAATTGTCCAAAGCAAGACACTTGACAGCAATTTCCTCTAGAAAAAAAAAGCTGGGGGAGTGAGGTGAAGATGGAGCAACAAAAAAAAAAGGGAGTCCGTGACCAACAGGCTATGTACAAAAAAACTGAGGAAAAAAAGACAGCAAAAGAGTGAGTGGAAAAGGATGGAGGAGAAGAATGGGGAGGATTTAGTGCTATTTCCACCAGCTCTGCAAGACCGCTGAAATAGCAGGTGCTATAGCAGGTAGTGGGGTTAGACACACAATAACTCCCACACACATAATTCACACTCGGCTTTCAGAAATTCCTTCACACTCCCCCAAAGGTTTGCCAAATTATGGATAGGCTCATTTCTCCTTTCTTTTTTTTTTTGCCCCAGTTCCTAATACATCCAAGAGAATTCTTACATGTGAAATTTGAAGGGGGAAATCCACAGAAAGGGAATCAATAATTGAGGTAGCCACATGTTATTTTGTTTGAAGGGAGGATAATAAAAGGTGGCAAGGAATTTAGAAAAAAAAAAACAGCCTGAATCCTTCTGTATTGATTCTGTTTATTTAACTGGAATGTTAAAATGCTATTTAGAGCTAAAATATTACATGGGTGTGGTTCTACAGAAAACACAAGACTATCACAATAACATACAATAGAGAACATGAAGGCTGCAACAAAATGCCAAACACAGGCAAACAGACACACACAGAAGGACACGGATGCATTGTGAAAAAAGTGATTCATTTCCTTGCAATCCTGCTCTTCATGCTGCGTTATTTGGCCATGTCTAAGCTCAGAGCAAATTCAGCTGTCTGGCTGCACACCTAAATCACACTCTTTAACCAGTGAGGCAAAATATGAAGCAGGTCTCACTCCCACTGGTATCACAATGTCAGCCATCTGTGTATTTGCAGGAATCAGCACATACATTAAAAAAGTCATTACTGGAGAGTTTATGAGAAGTTAAGGGAGTGCATGTGCTAATGCACGTTTCACTAAATTCTTGTACATGCGTGCAGTTTTAAATGAGTTTGTGGATGAGTGTTTTATGCATTATATGTGCATGTGTGTGCATGTAATGGAGACACATTTTTTCACTTGGCTGCTGAAGCACAGCAAGTATGACTCACTGTCATTTTCCCCCGTTCCATGCATTTCAGTTGAGCTCTGCAGGTTCAGAGTTCTTTCTCCATCCTTTCTCTCTCTTGATCTCCCTCTCTCATTCTGCCTTTTAACTCACCATTGTTCCTATACTTTTATTATGCATAGTTGCATACTCAAAAAAAAAAAAAGTTTTCTTCCTTCCCCTCTACTTTTGCTCTTCTTTACTTTCATTGCTTTTCTTTTCCCTCCTGTTTTCCCTTCTGCGCAACGAGCCACAGCCTGTCTGTCCGTCAGGAAATGAATTATTGAGGTGTATTGAGTCTGGTCAGCAGATGGTGGGATGGCTGTTACGGATCTATCTGCGCTCTTTAGGAATCGCTGAGTGTATGCCGACACCTGTCCAGTTAAGGCCCACATGGAGCTTTGCTGAAGCCTCCAGCGCAGTCGGGGGAGATTGGCCCGGATTGCCCTAAACCTGTTCTTCTCCAGCAGCTTCTGCACTCGCACACGCTCACATATGCAGGTGCACATATGCAAAGGCACACTTAGGCTCCATAAAATATGCCTGAGCACACACAAGACCTACAGAAGGGAAATGCATTGGAGAGTAAATAAACACAAACACGTCAGGGTGAGATCCATTCTCTCTCCATCATTGTTATGCACCAGCTACATCCAAAGGACAGAGGTATTTTCCTCTAAAATCTGCTTGTATCTCACACCCCAGACCTTTCCCCACCCAATACTTAACCTCCACTACCTTTACTGTTCCACGTGGGAAACTCTTTATCCTACATTCCCCAAGCCCCTAAAAACCTGCTCCATTTACCCATGCTAAACAGCACTCACAGCATGTCGCTGCAGCCACGGTCACCCTCCCCTGTAACACCCCCCATCCCCCAGACAGCCTTCCCCTATCTCCAAGGATCTCACCTCCAAGCAGGGACCCTGTCTGTGACCTCCAAAAGTCACATGAGTTAAGCCGCGAGCTCTCCTCCTTACGCACAACCGCAGCTGAGCTTTGCAATTGCTCCATGGCTGCTTTTTTTTTTTCTCTCCCACAATTGATCTCTTGAACCTCTTTCACACACAGGTTGCTCCTGATCCCAACCCCATCCTCCTGCACCCCATCCCTTTCCTGATTGAGCAACCCTTTTTTTAACCCTTCTACTTAAAACGAACACATTTGGTCCTTCCATCGCATCACTCTGGACCCCTTCTGCTCTCCCTCCCTCCCTCCCAATGAAATCTCAATGACTTTCCTGGTATGGTATCTTTTTTCCTTTTAAGAGAGAACATATATCCCTTAAGAAGCGTGTGTAGGCACACATAAAATAGTTTCTCTTTCGATCTAAATGGGTTATGTTTAAAGAAAACTTGGCATATCAAACATGTGAGAAACTGGGTCACTCTTGAAATTATTTTATTAACTTTAAAGTGCATGTAAATGTACATTACCATGAGCAGCATGTGTACTGCATGCATGTGTATGCATATATGAGTCATTGCCCTTTATATCTTCACTGTCACATTGCCACATGAAAAAGGTCAGGGGGGCATTTGCCGAACTGACTGTGTGCAGAGGAAGACTGCGAGTGAGAGAGTGGAAGACAGTGACAGAGAGAGAAAAAGTAGACTGACTCATAATGATGGACAAGAAAAGATGTGCAAGGGGGAGAGTCCACAGAAAAGGAAAAGAAGGACTGCATCCAACATAAATGAAACTATAGAAGAATGTTGGCTCAAGAACGCACATTATGAAAGAATAATGGAATAATGTTTTTCATGTGCACATCTGTTTTCCTGCTGAGCTCTTCCCTCAAGCAGATGCTAATACAGGAGTGTGCCTTTGCATACCGACGCTTATTTCAAATTCAAATGACCAGCTCTGATATGTCCTTGTGTTTACATCACTGGAACTAATGACACTGCTTCTGTAATCCTTCAAAATTAACCCTTCAGGTCAGCCCACCGTAAACAGGCACACATCTAGACTCCTTATGAACTCCTGAAGGAGAAGCCACTAAAGGAAGTTGATGAGATGCAACGAATGGCTCGGGGACAAAACAAGCGTGTATGTGTGTGTGGGTGTGTGTTTGTGTGTGTGTGGGTGCTTGTTTCTCTTTTTGCGTGCGATACAGGGGAAGTTGTCAGGGTCACATGGAGGAAAGTTGATTAAGTAGCAGTGGTGATGCAAAAATGATGCAAGTCTGTATGTGAAGTCATACATGTCAGAGGGTGTTGTATATTTTGTAACTTTAGACTACAGCAGTGTTAACAGACCCTGTAGGCTACATTAAGGGTTATATGAGTTTTTATCAGTACATAGTATCAGATATGGCACACTCAGATGGAATATAAATGTGTCTGGTATCTTATTAAATACTGGGTATTAAACTCATTTGTATGGTACACAAAGAAACAGGTGCACAAGCAACCCTCTGAGATGAGCGTCTTTCATTTGAAAATCATCAAAAAATCAACACAATTTCATGTAATGACATCTTTAGCTCTCACACAACATAATTCCATTAAACCCTGTTAAATGTGGGGATTTGTAGTTATTTACTTGCGTGGGAGATTGCTAGCCATAACTGCACAATCGTACTGCATTGCTCACACACTACGAGCAAGGTCAAGTAAGCAGTGAGGAAGGTGAGTAAAGGGAGCGTTATGTGTGTATTCTCCCTAAAGCAGGTTTCTGCCTGTCTGAACTTTTACACCTGGAGCAGCTTAAAAAACTATGCTCAACACAGTCGAGGGGCTCTGTGTGCCTGGAGGCTCGCTGAACTGAACAGGCTTCGATGGAAACAGCACTTTAAATGTCTCTGCTCAGTGGGTCTCACTGGATATTTTCACCTCACAGAGTCAAAAAGTGACAATTTGAAGCTGATCCCTGAGGTTTATTCGAGTGCATACAATGTAAGGGTCAAACAATGTCATGTGATGACCCAAGTGATGCTTTAAAATGAGAAATACAAAGTTTGTGTTTCACAGCTTTCAAGACGAAAAAGCATCAAGTGGAAGAACAAAATCATGACCCAGTCCTAAAGAAGATCACAGAATGTCCGATGAATTTAAGTCTACAGTTGAAAAAGAGTGTAAATCTGAAAAAGCAAAATACATAGTGCCTTTTTCAGTTCTACTAAACATCTGACTACTTAGCAATTACCAAGCTGCAAGGTAACACTTAATGCATATTTGATACATAAACACATCAGTTTCTTGTTTTAAGTTTTCAACATTGTGAATTAAATGTATTAAAATATCTTCAACATTTAGGATACAATGACATTTATTCCAGAAAACGTTTTGGCATTGCATTAGAGTGGCATATTTACAGTGTGATATATATTTGTTTTATTTTGAAAGGTTATTTTGGGCTTTTTATGCCTTTATTTAGAGAGAGGAAAGTGAATAGAATCAGGACAGAGAGAGAGTTGGAAACGACGTACAGGAAAGGAGCCAAAGGTCAGATTTGACCCTGCGCTGCCTGCTTGGTTGACCACAGCTCCTCCACACATGGGGCGTGCGCACTAACCACTAGGCTACCGGTGCCCCATCAATATATCTTTTTGAGGAGAATGTTAATTATTGCAGTACAAATTCATGTTGCTAGCTTTGAGCTTATATTTAGAGGATTGTGTTCACATGTAAAACATTCACAGATGCACAAACACAAGCACATTTAAACTGGTATCCGCATAAAATAAACCCACAGAATTATAAAAGTTCCAGGTTGTTTTAGTTACAACTCCTATGGGTGGCCCCAAAAAAGAAGGAGCGCAACACTATCCAGCATTAAAACCGTGCCAAAGCTCTGTCCAAGATACAATAAAGGCTCCCTTTACAGGTGTGTAAAATGCCTCACAAAAGACCCAAAGACCCAGAAAATGTGAGAAACAGTCTTTGTCTGTCCTGGATTGCTCCTGCAAGATCCGTGCCATCAGTGTTGGTCTATAGAGCTTTTTCATTGAGTTATTAAATTACAGCAGAGAGGACAAGGCATTTAAATTCTCTGAAGGTCCATTTGTGTAATTGAGCAATCATGATTCTAATATGGTGATTCTTCAAGAAAAAAAACTGTTCCTTTTCTGCTGACTTGGCACTTTCCTCCATATCCACTTCTCCTTTCATATGCATGAAACTACCTGATAGTTGAAAATAGTTCCCCCTAAAATCCCCCCCCCCCCCCCCCCAAAAAAAAAGCCCTGAGCATTTCCATCCTCGTAGCTCCTCCTCCCCCGTTTCATCCTAATACTTCCACTTCCCTGCATAAATGTATCATTACAGTATCATTATGTCTATGGTATCCCCCAGCTCCCATTTACAGGGACTTAGGTACTGTGTTCTGGGGCTTACGTGAACCCATTATGTCATTAAGTCATTATGAGCTGGGACAGAGAGAAAATAATACCCATAATAGAGGCCACATTGGGCACTACTTAAGTCTATACTCCCATCCTGTCTGCCTGCCTGCCTGCCTATTTGTCTCTCTGGCTGATCTGACGTACACTTTGTTTCATGTAACTCATAAACTTGCAGAAAGATCTTGACCACAAAACTTGTGACACCGTTTTTTTTTTCCTTGTTTTTTTTCAAATATGTGTTACACTCACCCCAGAATTTGGATATGCTGTCCAGCCCAGTTCAGCTGTGGCCACCCGAGTGTCCATCACGGTCTCTGCAGGAAAGAAAGAACCAGAGGAAGAAAGTGGTTAGCCTCAAACAGAGCTATTTTGAGTATCACTCTACAGAGTTGAACCGCATTCAAGCCCCAGTGATCACTTGACACTATCATCGGCGAACAGAGAGGAGATGAATCCTTCACGGCGCTTCATCCATCTCTGCACGACTTCTGCTAAGACAAGAGACACAGAAACAAAGCCTCGGCACTGTGCTGTAAGAAATGTCTGTGAGTCTCTGTCATGCTGTTAAATGCTGAGCTTTGTATTGTGTTCTGTCTCTGTGAGCATGAAACTACACTTTGTACACCAGGCTTTTGTTTGTATGCCTGTGTTTGCATGTATTTACAAGATGGGGCGTCATACACGGGAAAACCAGAGGATATTACAGTATTTGTGTGTGATTTTCTTTCATATTAAAATTCCTGTGTGGGTTTGCATGTGGTTGTGTGTGAGTGCTGAACTTAGACACACCGTTAACCCAGCAAAGAGCAGCTTCACATATGTAGACACTCAGCTGCAAGGCGAGACTAGTGCAGCTTGTTTACTCCTTGAGGGGACATTCCCTGAAATCTAGTATGGCAGAGGGCTTTAATGAAAAGGGGAAACATGCCTTGTCTTTCTCTGTCATTTTCTCAATATCAGCGTGGATTTTCTTTCAAGCTGTACTTTGGATAACTGTTTGGTACACGGGTTGCACATATAAACTAGATACAATATAATGTTATAACCAGGGGAAGAAAAATATATCACAAGGAAGAGTTGCTTAAAGAAAACTGGAATGTATCTAATTCACTCTGGACTGCTCACGATGACACACCTGGGCGCATATCTGTGAAATATTAGAACCTAAAGATTACTCCTTCTTGCTCACTCCACCGTTGCTAACCCTAAGTGACAACCTCCTAGACAAATAAGTCTGGCAGCTCACCCAAGAAGTTTTTCAGACTAGTTTTGATTTATATCTGCCTTGTTCGCACGCTAAAATCTGGAAACCTGATACAGCTCCAGGAAGGAAAAGAGGAGTTTGGCAGTTATCACGAATCACTCGTCTCGCCTGCTTCTCTCTCTCTCTCACACTGAGATTGACTGATGACCTGGGTGACATGTTGGCCTAAGCAGAGTTATGATAGATTCATAATTTCCCCCTGTAACAGACAGTTTATTCTCCAGCCTAAACCTTCAATCTTAATGCGAGTGAAGCATGACATATTTCACCTTTTTAAATCCACAACAAGCCCTGAGTTGTTTTATTTATGGCCAAACTGATAAAAAAAAAAACGAAAAAAAACTGTGAGACAGAAGAGTGAAGGGTATGTCAGGGTAACGATCTGTAGATAAAGAGGGTGTGTGGGAATTATCAGAGGGATTGCAGTTGCCGTGTTGTGTTTTGGACATCATCCACTGTGCAAATGGTTGGCTAGCGACACCCACACGTGTTGTTGATACGGGAGGAATCTGACTCAAAACACTAAAAAACACAAGCAGCAGACAGTGGCCTTGATCGAGAGGAAGGTTCCAGCCCTCAGCACCCTCCTTCTACAAAGCACACCCCCCGCAGCTGTTGCTTACTTCGAAAAACATCTCATTGAACTTGCAGTGATTTAGAATCATTCCAAATGATGGCGCACTTGAAACACGTCATCTGCAGTTCAAGTGGTCTTGGGTAAAAAACAAGTACACTGAGGATGAGTGACAAGCCCCCGGTAGGAAGGAAAGCAGCCTTTCATTCTCAATCTCCACTTACTGGGAGAAACTGTCCTCAGACATGAAACCAATTAGCCTAGGTAATGCAGCTGCAACACACAATCACTCACACAGACTCACAATGGGACACACACGCTGCACACAAACACACACTTCAAGAGCTAACTCAGAGTGCAATGTTCTGTGTACACCTACAGTGACAGCCTTGTTCACACACGGCTTCCATCAGAGTATTTCAATTTCCCTAAGATCAGCCTTGCCTTGTCTGGTTTTTCACAGCCAGCCAGCCAGCCAGCCAGCCAGCTCCAGCCTGCCTGCCTGCCTGTTCGATACACTGTCATCTGGGGAGATAGAAGCACAAAGCAGCCCTCAGCGGCGGCCAGCGATGTGGGGACTGCCAAGCCTTTCTCAGGGGAAATCACAGAAGCTTTAGTCAAATCACACAGGCACTTGGTAGGCCATTTCCTATTTCCTTTTAAAAGCAAAGGACGGGGGGGGAGGAGACGCAAGACAGTGAAGGTAGGTGACAAAAAAGGTCAAAGGCCAATGGGAGGAGTGGCTGTGCCATGTCATGTGCCCTAATGTCTACCATTAGCAGAAAAGCAGAGCAGACGAAGAGTAAATGGAGTATGCTAAGTGGTTATTAGCTACGGGGTGGAGCCCACAGAGCCGTCATGCCACAGCCCACACACCTGTGCACTAGCTCCAGGGATTTGGAAAATATCCCTTGTGTACTTGTGAGTGTGTGCAAATTTTAAACGAGCTGTTGTGTGGACCATTCATCCTTTTTACCGTAAGTGGATACAAGAGTTTCATTTTAAAATGAGCTTCCCACATTAATTAGAGGAGTCAGCTCTTTTAAAATAACAAGAGGTACTTTTCCAGTTTATTGCTGTTATTATAAGTCATCGTCTGACCTGAGCTCTAGAACACAATTCTAACCATTAAAAAAACTAACAAAGAAACTGCTTGAACATTTCATGGAAAAACATCTGTAAGATAAAGATACAAACATATGGGGGCGGCAGTAGCTCAGTCTGTAGGGACTTGGGTTGGGAATCCCGGCACGGACCAAATTGGTCTGGTAGCTGGAGAGGTGCCAGTCCACTTCCTGAGCACTGCCGAGGTGCCCCTGAGCAAGGCACCCAACCCCCCCCCCCCCCCCCCCCCCCCACCAGCCCAGGAGCGCCCACCGTGGGCAGCCCCCCCACCCGAGACCCTTCCATTAGTGCATGTCCATAGGATCCTGTTTGTGCGTGTGTGTATTTCGGCCTATGTTTGTGTAGCATGTTAACTAGACAGAGTGTAAAAACGAATGTCCCTCGCGGGATCAATAAAGTATAAATTATTATTATATATCTTTGGGTCAAATGTTTCTCTGGAACATTATTTTGCTTAAAATGAAACAACTTTAGTAGATTTTAAGTAGGTTTTTTATTTTTTATTTAATAGCCTAAATATGGAATATGATTTAAGATTAATACTTTTATTTCCTAGTGTTAAATTATTTCAGTCACAGAAAAATTTAACAATAAAGAAAATGTGGTACCTCTAAATGTAACAAATATCCAAGCAGCCTGTTGCAACACAGCCCCTGAAACCACCTCTGGACATGTACCTTTACTCTCACTGTCTTTTAATTTTGTCCACGTCATTTGGAAGACAACAGCTAGCTGCAGTCTCTTGTGTTTGGAAGGTAGCCCACAGTGTTTTCTCCTGCATTCATATTCTGCTATGTCAGCTCCACCTGCAAGCTCCAATAAATTAAACAGCACCAGGTTCACAAGCAGTTCAGTGTGTGGGAAAATTATTAACATAGAGAGCTTAATGTTGACTATGTCACCGTGGCTCATAAATCTATGAGAAAACAATAGCTTGTAGGTGTCAGGGAAGCCGGCTTTAAATGGATTCAAAGAGCCGCAAGGCAGGGGGATGTATTGTGACTACATCAGAGATTATTAGTTACTCCGAAACATACAGGAGGATGTGGGCCGGCTCATTGTGTAAGGCTCAGTCAAGCTGATACACTGTCAGTGTGTTAGTCAAAACCAAGAAGTCAGAGGCATGAGCCAACAAACAAGGCAAAAGCTGAGGGCCTACAGCTTGCAATCCCTGCAAGCAAGCACAGCGCCTTCTCATTAGTAGCAAGTGGGGGATCAATACCAAATGGTAGGCTGTTTCCACAGATAGGGAGAGGGGGTTAGAAAGAGGCAAGGAGGGTGAGAGAGACTGCATTAAACATTGATGGGGCCTTGCGTTAGGGATCAATAAGGCAGCCCTCTTCACGCAATTACACGTCAGCAAGCAGTCGCATGATACATCACATGGACACGCTTGATTGCATATTGCTAGCACTTGGGCAAAAAGAACATTTATAGAAAGATGGATCATGGAAGAAAGACCAAAAGGAATGGATTGTACACTCTCTCCATCCTTTCTGAGCCCGTACGAGTTAAATTCTCCTTTGCAAGTCAGATCGGCAACATGTCTGCGTAATTCCCCCCCTTTGTGGTCGGTGTTGTATGATTGTATGGCTGTCGGTCGATACAACACATGCTGAAGTGCCTCTCTTGAGCTCCTTAGTCAATATATATGGCAGACAATTCTCTGTGGATTTTCCTTCCAATCCCATAACACATATTTTCCATTCATCTATCCTTTAACCACCACCCCCTTCCAATAGAACCTCCTGCTCATGGATGCTGGTATACTTTGTTATTCAATGAGTCAATCGAATCGTGTCCAGATGCTAGATGCAGCACTGTGAAGTCCTTCTCTTCGTGATTGTTGCAACAAGCTGGAATAAGATCTGACAGGCCTTGACTGACATTATTGAAGGGGGGTGGGGGGTTATCTTTTCTCAGAAATGGAATCAAGATGGGAGGACAAAGAGAAAAGGAGAGAGAGGGATCAAAGGAGAAAGACAGGCAGCGATGAAAAACCAAGAGGAGAAATCAGTGGAATTGAAATGAGCACTTAACAATGATGAAGCCCCATGGTAGCCTGCTGAGCCTGGCATCTTAAATCTTACACAGCTGAAAACAAAGTGACAAACAAACAAGAGCAAAAGCTGCAGCATCTCCCAAACTAATCAGCCGTCCACTTGGGGGGATTTATGAATAAAAGTGGAACATTTTTTGTCATGTTTTTTTTTTGTTGTTTTTTTTTTATGAACAAATCATGTGGAAGTGGAAGTTTGTCACATAGACAGACACTATTCACTCACTGCATCCTGGGAAATCACACCCAAATAAAAGATTGTCTCTTGGACTGAAATGTTGGACTAGCCCAAGTCCAGCATGGTTGAGAGCGTTGAGCTGATTTGAAAAACTGTGACTGGATTTGAAGCACAGACAGCACCGCTTCGGGGTAAAAGAGAAAATGAAAGAGGTGATATCTTTGATTGAGTCAGCGTGTTCGACAGGGAAGACAATCCTTGCAAACACAGATGTGAGACTTCTCTAATCTGCGCCACACTAAAGTTGTGTCACTCACACTGAAGGGTTTTCGCTTTAAATAGACATTACAGAAGCGTCCAAAGAAATACATCAAAAGAAATATGTTGCTTCTATGTCTCCCGGAAGACAGAGATGACAATGTGGCTGATTTGAAAATTGAACAGAAAATTATCTGCCATCCTCGGAGACACTGGCACCGAGTGATGGGATACACAAGTCCCCTGTCGCTGAGCCACAGACAGAATCAAATGAACAGGCTCACAGCTCACAAGCACGCACTCAAATGTATTAACAGTGTTCATGGGCTCACTTACTCTGGCTGAGTGAAAATACAATTTTGAACAGGAAAGAAGACCCGGTCAGAGACAAGACAGAAAGCCAGGAGTGATGAGAGGATGGGAGATGGAGAAGCCAAATGAGACCAGCAGCAGATGTTAGAAAGAACCCACGCAAGATAGGTAAATTAATCTACATGCAGTATCTGCACACTGTGATGAAATTATTCTATCATCACAGCAAGGTGACATTCTCTTGGCCTTGCACATCTGGCTTGCCACGTCGCATAAAACTTCAGATTCAACCTTGCGGCACTCACTCTCTCTTTCCCCACTATTACCGGTATGTAATGTAGTTACTGTGTAAGAGAAGCAGCAACACCCGGAGGCGAGGCCAGAAAGGTACACAGTCGATGCGCACCCAGAGGCTGGTGACAACAGATGCATGCATGTAATCATATCCTAGTGGTCAAGATACACCCAAACAGCCCAAATTCACACCTCCTCCTCCTCCCTTCTCCCTCATTCTCCCTCCTTTTCCTCGCTCTTCTCTACTCGTTCTCCCTCTCCGTCTCTCCCCTGGTCAGAGGAGAGAGGTTAGGCACATCATTTGCATTCATTAACATTGCATTAGCAGACAGAGTGATCTTTAGAAACCAGGCTGCCGGAGAGTGTCATCTTTAATTCATCATAACCCCACCAACCGCCAACTACGCACCCACCCCTCTCTCTATCTCTCTTTGCCTCCACCTCCTTTCTATCTTCATCTTTCCCCTCTAATCCCAGCACATCCTTTCTCCTCCTTTTCCCCGTGTGTTTCTTCGCTCCCCATTTACCCCCGTCTTTCATCTTCTCTTCACTTCACTCTGTTTTCTCTTTTTTTTTCACTCCGTCATTCCTTCCCTCATCACTCTTTCCTCTCATCCTTGTCTTAATGATAGGCTACAGGGGGGTGGGGGGGGGGGGGGGGGGGTGTTGATTTTCTTCCTGCATCAGCTTTATGCAGGATAGGAAGCAGAGGGGACACACCCAAAGAAAACACACGTCAGCCTTCAGGCTGCGCCATAAACACCTTCTAAGCATCTGTCTGCGAGGAGAGACTGAGCTGAGGATCTCCAGGATTTACACAGGGCTCTCCAGGTTTACCCCTGACCTCTGCTTATTACAAAAGAAATTCAATCTAATGACTCATCCTTAACACTCATATATACACACACACACACATACACACACACACACACACACTATTCTTTAATCTTAAAAGCAGACTTACTTGCATCTTATCTCTTCTTCTAAAGCTTGCAAATGGCATCTCATTTTCTAGCTGAACTCACAGTTACAGCTTATGCAGAATGAAGTGTTTGCATTCATGTATTTATGCATCAAATCATAGTTTGAGGGCATGTATCAGTAAAGATCTGCGCGTGCAGCTTTGATGTGATCCAAAGACAAAGAGTGCTGTAGACCTGCAAATGTGCTCATTATTCTGATACATTTAACAAGCATGGACTGGATGGAAAGGCATGAAACCAAGGCTCTTCTAAATTCAATCTATTAGGGACTGAATGTAACTAAGAGTTAATCCAATTCTGTGTCTCAATTAAAACAACCTTATTACCTAAAGAGTAGGTTAAAAAAAAAGTCACTCCTCTTGCACACTACAGAAGAAGGAAGTAAGGCGCAAAAATGGGTTCAAGCTTAATGGCAAAATAGAGGGGTTGTAGAGTGTATATTCTACTCACAGATCAATGTAAACTGAGCAAATCCTGAAAATATCTCACAACATTTGTATCAGTTTCAGGCCAAACAACGGGGATGTTAGCATTTCTGTGAAAAGGTTAAATTACATCAACATAACGTGATGAAACACAGCGTTCAGCATTCTGATAACGGATATGCCATTTCACATGTCCTATTTTCTCCCTGCTCCTGACGCACACAGCAGAAACATGATACACCTTCATCTTTGAGTGAGTGTGGCAGTGATGACACCGCTTAGGTGAGTTCCGCAGTTACTTTGGGAGGCTGTGATTTTTATGGAAACTCGCAGAAGCAGGCATTTTAGTTGTTTTTTTTGTCCCTGCATTCCTCCACAGTAAAGATAATTGCTTGGCACCATCAAACGGCATGTATTCATGTTCATAGAGAGACACGAGCAAACAAATGAGTCACAAAATCACTGAAATGTAGTTCCTGGACATATTTCCACATTCTGTAATTACCTTATGCTAATTTTAAAATAATTTTACTTGGAATTAATTTTAGATATCTTTCACAAGATAAAATGTCCCCTACTATCATAATTATTTAAAAAAAGATTCCCACACATATTTCAGTGCTGGGTTAAGGCTTTCAAACAGACTCATCAGGCTGCCGAACACACCGTGTAGAAAAACTCCATATTAAACCATTTTGTACCTCTTAATAATAAACCCAGGATGTGCTCTGGTTTGCTGTAGCAGCAAAGCAGCAAAGCAGCAGCAGTGACCAAGCAATAATCCAGATGGAAGCAGCGCCAGCCTCCCACAACCGTCACAATACTCATTACAGCTGATATTTCCTCAGCTAGCCTGTCTGCTTTTAAGAAACCTGGCAATTTGCGGCACTAAAATGAGGTAATTACAACTCTTATCAGCCTGCTCACCTCACAAAACAGCATTTAGAGAGAGGAGAGACGACTCCCCGATGGTTCACTGGCTCTGGTACAACGCTTTGGCTGGTTTCCCAGCCACACCCACCCACTGTCGCTTACTCTCCTGCTCCCCCCCCCCCCCCCCCACTCTCCTTTCTCTTTTCCAATAAAAACAATAAATCAAGAAATTTGATCACTTTAATGATACAGCTAAACAAATTCCTCAATCGATGTCTGAAATTAAAAGTGTGGAGTGGCTGACTGAACAATGAGGGGCCAGAGGACTATCACTTTACAGAACAACAACTGCAACAAGAAACGCTATCCCTGCTGCCAAAAAGGGAGGAAAATGACCCTCTGAGTGCTATACTCTGTGTTTGTGTTGGAGAGCTAGCACGGAGCATTGTAATTCAACCTTTCCCTATAAGGAGAAAGGCTTTACAATGAAAGCATATCCACTATGGCTTTGACATTTCTAAACTTTAAATATAAAAGTTAGAACTTGGCACTCACTTGGCCTTAAAATTACATCTGATGGCAAGAAGAAGCATGTCCAGGTCGCACTGGGATTTAGCTAGCTTGACATTTAGGAGTATAAGCTATAGCTAATGGGCTACCAAGGGTGTGTAAGGGCATCATTGTTTTCCATGCAGATCAGGAAATAGTGCTGAATGAACAAAAGGATGGCACTCAATTACTTCCCACTGCATTCCCTCACTCTAATTAAGAAAGTAGGGATTGTCGTTAGTGCACTTCTGCATATGCACACTGTGCTTAACAACAGAAATAACCAAAAATAAAATAATCAATACAGTGAATGTCAAATATGTGGACAGGGCATCTCAGTGTGCCATGCCAGTTCTATTTTAAAGCATCTGGGGGTTAAGGGGGCATGAAAAGATGGAACTAACTGTCCTTTTCTGTCACACACTTGAACCCAGATAACCATCCAGTAATATGTGGAGCCAGCATGGAGGGCAGAGGGAACCAAGAGAGATAGAGCGATAAAGAAGAAGAGAAAGCAGGCAGAAAGTCAGACCTGAGATAGAGAGAGAAAATGGAGGGAAGGAGGATGCAGTTCATATGACGAGAGATACTCAATGAGATATGGAACGAGTAATCGGAGAGATGCCGACATGGAGAGGGGCATCATGTGGCAGCACCCTGCGTTATCTTATCCAGAAATGGATCTAACCCTGTAGCTGAACATCATTTCTCGGAAACCATCTTACCTCATTTCTGCCCAGACTGCTGCCCGGACAGACAAGGACATGCTATTAGGGAATGTGCAATGTTTATGAACACAAAGAAAAAAAACACGTGAAGAGAACTGTCTAGCCTTTGTTCGCACGTGAACAGCAGGCTAAGGAACAATGAAATGCATGGAAACGAGGGATAAAGGAAAGCTATAGTCGCAAAAAAAAAAAGATGCAACATATGCATTTGATTCATCTGTGCACTTTGATAAATAGAGTCAAAAATTTAGGTGGCATTTTTAAAGGGGAATGAGAGTAATGAAC
Source organism: Labrus mixtus (assembly GCF_963584025.1). Lineage (NCBI taxonomy): Eukaryota > Metazoa > Chordata > Actinopteri > Labriformes > Labridae > Labrus > Labrus mixtus. Next base: position 15,003,357 of record NC_083619.1, read on the forward strand.
GTAAAGCTTAACTTTAGTTATATGCACCTCTCATACAGATATGCAGCCAAAAGTGCCTCAACTAGGAAGTCAATCAGTTGGGACTAAAAAATGACAACAAAAAAAATTAGAAATCAATACATAAAATTCAGTTAAAAGTCAAATGACAGGAAATAATCATCACAGACAATAAACAATTGTTTATAACAATAAACTTATCTTAAAGCAGCGATAAGAGCAACAACTCAAAATCCAATTAAAAAATGAGAGGTCTTTCATTTCATTTTCAAAGAGAGAGGGACACTTTGACATCCGGATGTATTTTGGTCCACAGTTTAGTTTAAATAAAAACAGATAGCTCTCGCACTGGAACTTTTGTTGGACAAATACTGAACATTTTAAAGAAAAGCAGTAGAGGAATTTGGTGATCAGGCTTGAATATAAATGTAGAAGGCTTTCTGATGTATGGAGAAACAAGGTCATTTAGAGCCTTATAAACAAGTCAAAGCAAAGTCAAATCAATTTAGCCAGTGTAGTAGTGTGCCTTTAACCCCCTGAAGAATATCGTCTATTTCCAAATCCTCTATCACTATCAGAGTCTTCCCGAGAATCACTCAATGCGCCACTGACAATTAATAAAGAAGATTGGGTTCAAGAGAAGGATATCAACAGCAGCTAGCTTCTCCTATTCCATTAAACACTGTTGTTAACCATGTTTGGATGCACCGCAAAATCTAATCTGGAAAAGTTTGATATGGCCAGAGATGCAGGAGAGTGTTTAAGAGAGTCAGGGAGAGAAAAAAGGGCCTTGAGGGTTTGATGCCGCGCTATCCCGCCATCTCATCTGTGGCAGTAAAAAGAACGACCTTCAACCACCTTGAACCTGCTGGAGCTGAATTTCAATAAAAGTCAAATTATCGCCCGTGCCCATGGGGCTTGGGAAAAGGCACTAAGCGGGAATTGACTGTGCATAGAAGACGATTTAACAGTCATATGGAGGTGTGAGTGAGTCAATCATATGATGCACTCATTTCTCACTGCGAGGAGTCTCGGCGGTGATGCGGCAGGTTACTGTACCCTGACGGGGAGAGGATGCCACTGGGATGGATCACTGAACACTTCTAAGTGTGTGTGTGTGTGCGCGCACATCTGCAACATGCGATTAAGAAAGTGTTATTCAATTTAGCTGTGTTGTCCCTTAACCGATGTAGTGAGATGCAGGTAATTGATGCCTTGGTTTGGTATTCCCCAGCCGTCTGCTCTCCACCGCTGAGACTGTGCTGGCTAAGCCGGTGTGAATGAGCGGAAACACACGGTGTGATCTCACTCCCTTAACCGCGAGTGAGGTGTTCTTCAGGGATCTTGTTAGTGCAGCTCGACTGCGTACACACACACACACACACACACACATACAACTTTACCAACAACACACTTGCATAAGCAGAGAATATATCCCATGAGTGCGACTAAACTACCGGCGACTACAGACATCTTCAGGTTGAGATCACCTCTGGTTCTCTCCAACATTCCTCACTTTTTAATCTCCATAAAAACGCCAGTGGCCTCCTCCAGTGCCTCGAAGCAAACACAATGCTTTCCATTAAAAGCAAACACTAAATCTTACCTTCTTTTGCAGGGTATGCTGACATGCCTGAGGAAGTCTATATATTTTTTTGGAGATGGGCTGTGTTTTTCCCTCAGGGGGCTCTGCTGAAGTCTGCATTCAGCAGTGGGGGGAATAGGAGATAGAAAATAGTCCTGGGGCTGAAAAGAAAAAAGTTTCAGCAGAGGATCTTGACCTCAGCGCATGGGGCCGACAGAGGCAGGAGAGATTCTCCAAAGTCTATAACAAGGGAGAAGGGAGGAAAAGAGAGATGATTTTTTTTTTTTTACCTCTGGGGTGGAAGATGAAGACAGACCTTTTCGAGTGTTTTTGTCTGGAGGTCTCTCATGCTGCAGTGAAAAACATCACATACCCTCTCTTTTCTTTTTTTCTGGGCTTCTTTAATGTTTGGGAAGGAGCCCTTAAAGGAATAAAGCTGATTTTTTAAAGGATTCTGTGTTTGATTTTGCTGAATGTTTTGCTGCTGTAATTGTTAAACTGCCCTGCTCTTTTTCTTTCCTTTTCTAAAGTTTTTGTTTTTTTTGGGGGGGGGGGGGACTTTTTGTGCCTTTAATGGAGAGTGGTTAGAGTCAGAAATCAAGGAGAGAGAGTGGGGAATGACATGCGTGAAAGGTTGGATTCGAACCCGGGCCGCCCGCTTGGAGGACCATATAGCCTCCATACATGGGCCCGCGCACTAACCACTGCGCCACCAGCGCCGCCTTCTTTCCTTTTCTATCAGCTGCATCATCTTTATCCCCCTCGCTTTCTCAGAACAACTCTGAATGCAAAGCCACAGCTCGGTGAATCTCTGAACTCTTCTGGGAGTGCAAATGCCATTTCACACACATTACATTCAGTCTGTTTTGCCACAGGGAGGCTAATTTTGATCCTGTGCCACCCACCCACACTTACAGACAGACACACACACACACACACACACACACACACACACACACACACACACACACTGTATATGACCTCATCTGATTTGGCATCCAGGACGCCCTGGTGCTTGAGCTCTGGCCCAGAACGCAGCCCCAAATGTCACAGCTGTCCAGTGACAGTAGTGGAGAGCGCAAACATCAGCCTTCCCTCTGGCACTTTCTGCTCTCTCAACAGTAGCTCTGCCAATACGAGCTGTCTTCTTTTAGGAAAAATCTACATCCACCACGTAGGTTTTATTTTTACACACTGCCCTTTTGGATCCTTTTGAGCCTTCTGTTGGTTTTTGGGATGGATCACAGGGCGGGCTTCTGGATGCAGGAAGACAGTCTGTGGTGAACCCCTCAGATAAAGAAGCACCTATCTGAGGAAAGCAGAGTTTTCGGTCTGCACTGTACTTGAACCACCAGATAAGGCTGTTCTGCTGGTGCACACCTTGAGTCAAAGTGCGACACTTGCTGCTACATTGGTGCAGCTAAAGAGCCGAGACACCTCGTGAAATATGTAGTGCCACAGTCCCACTTCAAGCTGTTCTTTTACATCACACGTAAGAAGCAGTGGCAGCAAACACTCGCACACTCACAGCTACCCTTATCACACTGAGAAACGCACACATTCACGCAGCCACGCATGCACAGGCAAATACAGGAAACCCAAGCAGCTTACACAGCTGTAAAAGCTGCTCCGAGCTGTTAAATTATTCCTCCAGTTGTATGTCACTGGGTTAGAATAGTTGCAGGTGTCTGTCCACCGTGGGTGTGAGTGTCTGCTAGGTGGTGTGAACAGCTCTGATGGCAGACACGAGTGGTTTGCAGGTGTTTGGAGAGAACAGCACCCCGTCAGGACCCACTGTATTTTAGATGAAATGGCAGCAGTGTATGTAGTTGGAGGCAATAAGTGGACCTCTGGGTGTGGTGTGTGTGTAGGAGAAAGTGGATATAACACTATAAAACATTAGTTTGAAGCTGCCTTTCAACAATTGTAGTTGTATAAAACAAATGCTAAAGTGTCAAGCTGGGAATTCCACAAAATCTTGATCCCCTTTACACCACTTTATGTCTGCGTTTATCCTTCAAACTGCCAGACTGTATATTGGCATTGTAATGTCATTTCTTCAAATCCTTGAATCCTTCATATCTCTGGAATGTGTTCAACCTGAACTAAAAGGATATGTAAGCCGATCACAATGAATGATATTCCTATTGAAGTGCATAATGAAATAAGAAAGAACGGAGAAGTGCTTTCATTTTTATGATCAGAGTGCAGAGGCGGTTACAGACCTGCAATCCAACACAGTTTTGTTGTTTTATCTATAAAACAAAAAAAAAGACAACCGTTGTCCTGTTTGCTTAGTGTGTCATTATTTTACGATTATCTTTTTTTAATTGTTAAAAATCGGTTTCTTAAACACTTTCTAAGTTCTGTTCATGATGTTTTTGCTCCATTTAGGTCATTGTAAAAACATGTTCATTTACCACAACCAAGCTGCTGCTGCCTCCTGCCCCCTATTAATTTAAAGGGGACATATAATGAACGCTTTCAAATTTTCTCAGTTTGTGTTGTCACAAGCTGGATTCTGGTACCCTCCCCTCCCCTGATATCTCCACTCATGGACTCCACCCCCGGCCTAGAACAAAACTTTTGTGCAGGTCTGCCATCTTTATTCTTGATTCAGACGATTGATGTCTATCGGGAAAACTCAGGGGGGGGGCTCATTGCATTTAAAGAGACACACACAGCAAAACGGAGCGTTCTGAGAGAGCTGGTTTATACAGGGTAGCAAACCTACTCTGGTGCTTGATTCATGTTATATTTTGACCAAAGCACAGCACAGATGTTTCATTATACCACAGGGGACTGTTTTAAAGGTGGAAAAGGGGGGATAATATGTCCACTGATGAACCTAAAGTGTGATGTTTGAAAGGTAGAAGACGTTAGCTTCACTTTGCAAAAGAAATAAAGGTTTTAGACGTGAACGTTTTTTCTTTTAAATAGAATCCATCAGAATTGAAAATACGATCTTTCTTTTTTACACCAGCAGCTGAGTATTGATCAAGAGAAGCCAAGAAGCCATGATGCTGACAGTTATTTCAGTTATCAATTCCATCAACCTGCATTTTGTGTGAAGAGGCTCGCAGACAGCAAAAGGCTCAGAGAGGTTTTCATTACAAATGTAAGAAAAGCAGAAAGGCTCTTCAAATGTCTCGAGTATTTGTACATGTTATCTTTGAAAACATTGCTCCTCTCTTAGGCTTACATTAAGAAAAAAGCCACTTTTGAATAGAAGTGTAACAATAACAATACTTTCCATTCTGAGCTTTAATAGGTTTAAAAAGTCTCAATGCAGGAAACATTAAAACCTTATATTTACACCGATACAAATGAGTGGTCCTTATTTTCTTCCTGGAAAGCTGACTCAAGCTTCTTACACAATGGCACACATTACTACTTTACATAGTGAGTGATTAAGCTGCTAAATTAATAAATGATGTGTCAGGGCTGTCAGTCTCTACAAAGGAACAGTTTGAAGAAAAAAGAGTTAAGAGGTTATATGATCAAATTAATGCTGATCCTGAAGACAGTACAGAGGGGGGGGGGGAACACTTCGTCCCTCCATTCAGCTCTGCGACATTCAGATTGAAGGCAGAACATCACAGGGACGTAATTACCATGCCTTGAAACATCAGTCTGAACAGGGCTACAATGTAAACTACTGCAGGTTTTTGCATTGTTGAATTAGATCTATTTTTTGCTCCTAAAGATTACAGCTAGTTCTACTGCACTTTTACACCACATGACTTTTGAATTCAAACACATCTCTATAGATCAAAATCTCAAAGTAAAAGTATCAGGCATGTTTAATAGATCTCACAGGGAAGACATTTCTTGTATCTATAGTAAGTGTCGACCAGAATACTCATGAGTAATTGAAAAACAAAACACAATGCACACACACCTTTACTCATAAGGTCCCTACACACAGCAGTTGTTTAAATAAGATAAAGCACAAAACATTTTGTGTGCGATGGTGGCAAGAACAAACATGTCACACACTATTATAGAAAGGTAGTTTGTTTTTTCCAAATGTTTGCAAGTGTACAAAGTACATATTGTGAAATGCTTTTTTCTCAAACTTAAGTGTTTGCTGAGCAAACATGGCGGCTGTTTCATACAGTGTTTATTTGCTGCTGTGCAGTTATTAATGTAGATGGGGTGCTGGAATGACTCCCAGAGTTTTCACGCACTACTACTTCCCTTCCTTTTTTTCTCCTCCCCAGGGGTGTTGTTAGCCTGTGTGTCCCCTGTCGGCTTGCAGCAATAATGAGGCTGACAGACCAAAACAAACACAGGTACAGAACACAGGTAGAAGACAAAGAAAAAAGGGATGTGAAGGAACAGGGTAAGCAACTCACTGTATCAGGTAAGTCTACTCCCGTGGTGGCAGTGGGGTTTTTTTTGGTCCTGTTCTTTATTTCCTGCCTTTTGCATTCTCATTCAATTTTTTTTCCCTGAATCTTTTTCTCCCTTTTTTTCCTGCTCTGCTGTACACAGATGCAGTCAGTCACAGCCTCTGTAAAGGCATAGGGGCGATAATTGATGGCGAGATAATGCACTGTGTTATCTCTACCTCCTTTACTCTTTCTCTCTATCTCCATTGACAGTGACATGATCCATATCTCTCTCTCTCTCTCTCTATCTCTATCTCTCGCCCCTCTCTCTGCCCAGGTGTGCTGGTGACTGGGGCTAAATGATGAACAGAGCCACAGTGTCTGCTGTCTGTAATGGGGACATTATGCAGGAGGATGGGAGAAGAGCTCGCACCGGGCTCGTAAATCACGCACTCATACAGAGAGTCTCACTGCAAGACCTCACTGCTCCACTAACCCTGCAACAGATACACACATAAATGCGGGAAAAGGGCTACTCAGGCGTGCACACACACATGCAGGCACATATGCAAACACATATTAAGTATTTGCATACATACAAAGATCTATATAGAAAAACACACTCAAAGAAAAGCACATGTGCACTTGTGCTTGTGCTGCACAGCCCATTTACCTGACCTCCAGTGCGTAGTTTGCCATGTAACCACGGCTCCACAATTCACTTACATCTGTCCAGTGACAGCCCCTCCACCAACAGGACAGTGTGCTATACGCTACAGCTTGTGTCAGTGTGATTGAAGCTTGACAGAGCACTTAAAGCATTATTAGTGCTCCCTGTCACAGCCCAGCACACACAGAGGCCTGCCAGTGGCACAGGTGAGGTAAACACAGGCCCCATTTAGCATATTACCCATCAGTCAACACGACAGGCAAAAAAGATAAAGAAATGCACACCCACTGCGAGTGGGAACGCAAGCAATCCAGCCCCCCCTTTCCCTCCCCGTCTCACAAGGAGGGCTATATGAAGATAATTTGGCAGGTGTGTGCACAGGCAACCCACACACAAAACCCACAGACATTCAGACCTGCACGCAACACAATACCAGGGAGATACACAAGCACGCAGGGTGATGACAGTGGAGGCATTATTTGAAGTGAAATATCTCCAAGAGATGCCTGGCTAATTGACTGTGATGAGCCGACGCCTGCATGCCTTCATGCCTTCTTTTTTCTATTCTCATTTATTTATCCCTCAATTTCCACTTTATCTGCACAAAGATTAATCTGGAAATCCACAAAATTGGGTGTTACTTCTGTGTGATTTATAAGGCGCAAATCCTTGGAAATATCCCCAGCTGCTGATGCATGGCTTATTGCTACAACAAATATGCTAATCTCTTAAATCCAAGGTGAGGAATTGGATTTATTATCTGCCTCAATACAACCATCGCTTCACAGCAACATGTTCCATTTGGCACCTGTGATGATGGAAGGGAAATGTCAACTCCTCCCCTTTCTAAAGCATTTAGTGGGGGGGGGGGGAAAGAACGCAGGTTAAGGTATGATACTCCTGGGACTTAGAGCGCCCTTAGAGCACACCAACAATGGTAAGCTTTTAACAGTAAGCATGTTGCCAAAAGGCAGGGGGCCATGCTATGGCAACAGGGGCTTAGCCAACAGAGCTGTTTGGACTTGAAACAGACAGCTGGCACAGTGGTAGGGAGGCCCGTTTAAAAGCTCTCTCCTCGGGAGGCTATGAACCTAGTTGACCTTCACTGATGCAAGTTGAACTTGGACATGCATATACAAATGCATATGGGTTTTCTGAAGCCACCTACAAGCCTATAGGAGTCTTTTTTGTTGCGCTTGTCATGCTTTGCATCAATGCAGGAGAGAAGGATGTAAAAGAAGTTGGGAGGTAGGTTAAAAAAGCAATGGAGTGCAACAGAATGACAGAGCGATTGATACAACCAATCGGAAAGGAGACGGCACGTACACGCTCGCTGCAATGTTTACACGCTCGGCTGGTATTTGTCTTACATCTTTCAAATGGCATGAAGCAACCTTTATCCAGCGTGATTCCTCCTCGAAGATAATGGATTGTGAGCATGAAAAAACCTCCTCAAACCTCGTCTCCTGTCCCTTCCTCGCTTCCCATCAACACACACACACACACCAAAGTGCAAACACTGCACACAGACAGACACAGACACACACACACACACACACACACACACACACACACACACACACACACACACACACACACACACACACACACACACACACACACACACACACACACACACACACACACACACACACACACACACACACACACACACACACACACACACACACACACACACACACACACACACACACACACACACCTCTGTCAACACTCCCTCAGGCAGTAGTGTTAATTCCTCCCAGCCTATTCTCAGTCACACATGGCCATGAAGGCAGTCGCCAGTGGAGCCTCACTGCTAGATTAACCTTTGCTCTTGCCAGAGATCTGTTTTTCAGAGGGACCGGGACTCTGACAGGGGCCGCGGCTGGCAGATAGTAGCTCATTGTCAGAGCACTGTCAGCACCGGAGCCCTGCGTTTGTGACTTCTGAAGAGAGAGAGGGGGCCTGTTGACGTGGGCCGGGTGCCAGCCATGAGGAAAAACAGGCCTGCTGCCCCACACAGCACTTAACCTGACCTCTCCCCTCGAGATCCGGGGAAAGGGTGGAGGTGCAGACGAGATGGAGTGTGTGTGTGTGTGTGTGTGTGTGTGTGTGTGTGTGTGTGTGTGTGTGTGTGTGTGTGTGTGTGTGTGTGTTATTCAGACTACGTCCACCATGAGTGTTGCGAGTGTTTTCTCTGTGCTCGAGCAAGTGCAAATTTTGGCTGCCGATAAATCCCAACGCCAGAGAAACAAAAACAACACTGGCACTTTCTTCTCATTTCTCTCAGTTTCTCACTGATGCACAGTGTGCGATCCCACTCCCCCCCCCCCCCCCCCCACCCTGTGGTCTTTGTTACATTTACCAGAGGAAAAAGGTCACATGTCATGGTAAATATAATGAGCGTGTTTGGGAGAAATACAGCCAGTGGCACACAAGCTGCACAGTCAAAACAGGACTTCAAAATTCCACACACAAAAAAAAAACCTGTACATGGCTTTTTATTTATCCATTTGTATCCTTTGTCGGTGCTTGTGGGAATGTCCACGCACTTCAGCAGTATTACATGTGGAAGCAAAGGTTTTCACACAAGCTTTAGTAAGGATCAGTGGTTCAACTGAAGGATTGACCCACATGTACGGCAGCAGAAGTATTCAGTGAGTAAAACCATAAAGGATCAATTGGCCGTGACGCATTTGTTTGACTGAAAAAAATCAATGCTAAACGTCTTTAAAGGTTATCAATTGACTACAATACTAACTCTCTGGTGTAGATTCTCACTTATAGCACTCACTTAAGTCAAGTATTGTGTTGCATTGGATAAATAACAGGCCTGGGCTTTCACGGGCTCCAAGTCAATAGACTAGAATTAAGAAATGGAGTTAAAGACAATGAAACTGTGATAAAGAGACAACTTGACAGTGCTGCTGAACTACTCAGTGCCAGCTCTGATAAGATGTTGCCCTCTATTTGGCACCGAGTTCAACCAAGCAGCCACAGCAAAAGGCACAATGGACAACTAATTTCCTGTAAGCGCAGAATGGTCAAGGGCCTGTGAACATTGCAGTTCAACCTGCTTCAGCTCCACTCTGCCAAAATCCGGTTTAAATGACTTATAATACAGTGGAGGGAGAGGGAGGAGGTGGAAGAGGACGGAGAAGGGGGTGGAGGGACTGACGAGGAGCAGGAGCAGACGCCGGCAGCTTTCTACTTCATTGTGTGGTTTGAATAACACGGAACGGGCAAGATAGCGGCAAACAAAAGCGGAACAGGAAAAGGCCAATGGAGAGTTCCATTCAACAGGGCTCTATCTCCCCCCTCCCTCCCATGTCAGCCAGGTGAGGTGTTGTTCGCTTTGCTGTTAACCAAGTGAAGAGCTATTCCTGCCAATAAGGTTCCCAGGTGGGTGATGTACAGCGCTGAATTCTCAACTTTGAGCATGCAGGCGGGCTGCTGCAGAGTCGTGGAACAACAGGCCCACCGCAAAAAAAAATTGAGCAGGCAGGATGTGGGGGACTTGTCAGGCTGAGAGGGAGAAGAGAAGACTGGGAGAGAAAAAGCGATTCGGGTTTTAATGAAGCACTGATGAATGGATCTCAGTCCCCGGCTACAATAACTCAAAGCCCAGGCGGAGACACACACCTGGCAGGACTAAGAGCTGCACACTGCTGGTTCACGGTGGGGCCAGAGTACCCTCACACTTCTTAGCGATTGACTAGAAATTACACATTTTGTTTAAAATCCGATATGTTGAGCAGCAAAATGGGTATAGTTTTTGTGATACAAGATTCTTTTTGTTTTTGTTTTCAGGACTATCCACAGCGTGGGTAAGAACAGATAAGTGCAAGCATGTGTGGAACACTATATTGTATGTGCGTATAAAACCCAGTCATGCAGTCAAAAAACACATTAAACTTTCAGATTGATATGTCACACCCAGTGGACAGGATCATATAAAAACCTGGGCCAAGTTAAAGCCAGCCCTCGGGCCTGGTCCCCATTACAGAGAATACAGAAAAATCAAAGCACATTATGTTTATTACGCCTCTTGAGTTACGGCATCTTTCAAAGTCTTTCCAATAAAAATGTCACAATATTGCTCTTAGTCTTATTCAGCCACAGATGATGTATTTTTCCAGTTTGGCTAAGAGCAGCTGTGTAGACTGTAAATATGTGGCTGTCGCGAAAATGCTCGAGATTCTGAAAAAAATCAAACATGATCTATTCTGTAACTGCATAACTTAAGTAAAGATGGGAGAAAACTGGAGCAGATTGGTATATAAAGATAAAGATAACAGAGTAAATTTGTCACAGGGTGATCTCCTTGTCAAAATGCATCCTGTGTAACCAGTAAAATCATGAACAGTAGAGAAATAGTCTCTCTGCTCTCATGAGGTGAGTTAGCTATTCCAGATTTTATTGAACAAAAATAATGTCACACTCAAGAGCTTGATGGTTGCCCTGCTGTTGACAGACATTCTGTATTATTGCCCATTGCTTTGATGGAACTACTCCACTGTCTCCAATCATACTGTTGCCACTTACAATGCCTAATTATGCTCATCTGCCTCACTGCCCCCTTGGTATCAACTCTGTTCCATGCAGATTAACCCCTGCCTGTAAGTGTCACATTGTACACAATAAAGGCAGCCAGGGAACTCTCTGAAAAGCTGTTATGAATTGATCTCAACAGCAAATGGCTCAAAAGCTCGCTGTAGCTCTTAAGACCTCACCATATCTAAAAGAGGCCAAAGCTTTCATGTGCACTATTTACAGAAAAAAAAAACAGCGAGGAGAATAGGAACAGCAAAGACGAAGTCAAAGAGAGTGTTTTTTATTCTGTTATGCAACATGTAGTACCTGTGAAATAAATGAGTGGGTATCCACTAGAGATTGGTTGCAAGAAAACAAGTTTGCCACTCGAGCTGAATTGGTGATACAAAAAAAACAAAATAATACTGTCAAGCAAACAAAACAGAAGTGGATATTTTGTGATAAAAATAGGTTGACTAGCGATGGACAAACTGCAATCCATGAGCTGCCTCATTTAACGCTCATAAAACCAAAGGAATGCTTCTAATTTGATGGTATCCCAGAAGCAAGGTGATTTTTTATAAAAACCAAAATAGCATATGATCCTCTGGGATTCTTCGATAACTGCAGGAAAATTCATTTGCTGATAAATGTGTGTGCATTTTTTGCAGGTTTTGCTTTATTTGTGGATAAGTAATGCTTGATCTAATACATCCATTACTGTAGTTAGTGTATATGTATGAGTACACGCACACACTCACACAGTTACACACTCATAAATTGACTTGCATGAAACTTTCCACTTCTAATCATAAGCTACCATATGTCTCCTTTCTGTAGATCCCCTGTGGCCACACTCCCAGCCAAGCAGCAGAGCTTCTGGGGAGTCCACCTGTGATAGGTCCAGGAACACAACTATACTGATGAGCTGAAACTGTGGCCTAAAGCCAGCGCTAAGAGTCGTGCTAGGTTCAGAAAAGAGCTGGCGGGGGGACGACTCACACCTCTGTGGACAGGCTCATGAATACTTATACCACAGTAATTAGAGTCCTTCGGCTGTACCCTGTGCTCTCTTTTTCCTGCAACCGTTTCTCTTTTCTTTTTGCAGAAACACACACCCTCCTCTGAATAAAGGACAGAGCAGACTGGTAAGCAGAAGGATGGGGAGATCTCACCAAGGCTATCAGTGAATCCAAGACAAACCTTGGACACCTTTTTCTGTGCGGCACCTGTGCCAGAAGCATTGCACATCTGCCTTGCATCTGCTCATTACAGGTGATTAGCGAGATGTTATGGTGCATTTTCCAACATCGAAAATGTTTCCCCGCAGTGAATGTACCGGGTAGCTTTCTACATTACGAGGAGCACTTACCTTAAACATTCCATTTAGAGAAAATAGAAAGACTTAAAGCTTGAATATATGTCCTCCATCTGTTCAGCTTTAGGATTAAAAAAAAAAAAAATCTAATATTTCCTCGTTGTTTTTACACCTGGCCTTGGTGTCTGAACTTGCTGTGGGCTTAAAAATAACCTGTCAGACATTACACCTACATCACAGCAAAGATGACCCAACAGGCAAACAAATGAATGCAAGACTGACTCAACAATCAGCCCACATATCTACAGAAGGTGGCTTACAAGAAATCAGCTCCTCATTTAAGCAACAAACTCCAAATGTGCTTACACTTTACCTTGTCCTTATAAATGTTTGTGCAACAACAATCTAGGGTCTGATCTTTGTTTCTGAATTTTCTCTCTATGTTGGGATGTCAGCACATAATGCTATTGGGACCTGCTAAGCATCCATCTTTTGGACTGTTTGGTTCAGTGGCATGGGCGATAAAGACAAATAGTTTGGCAAATATCCAAACACTCAAGACATCTAATCAAGCCTACTTGGATACACTCAGGGCAAAGTGTTGTCTGAGGAGACAGAGGGCGAAGTCTATCAGCATTCCTCAGGACATTGAGAAGAGACTCCATTAACATACAACAACAAAATAGAGCGCAAAGTCAAGATATGAACTAATAGGACTCCAAATTGAGAGTCACAGACAACCAATGGTGGGTAATTTGCAAATATTATCAGTAATTGAAGCAATTAACTTTGTTTTGTTGTGGAAAGGAAACCGATTAGACACTCACACGTGCAAGAACATGCACACACACACACACACACACACACACAAAACACACCAGTGCATTCTTAGACACAAACACACATGTCTCTCTCTCTCTCTTACACACATACACAAAACAGGCACACCTCCACGAGAGTCTGTGTTTAAAATATAACCCTGGAATGCTAAAATAAGCAGCATACTGTACATATATATAACCACTGACAAGAGGCCACTCACTTAAACAGATTAATAATTAACTGTGTTAAAAGCATCCTCCATTGTTGTCTCTCTCCCTCCACAGTGTACCAGATGGTGGTCCTCTCACTCCTTTGTTAGCTCATTTGTCTTTGTGTTACTTTTGTGTTTCTGCTTTGCATCAGTCTATCAACAGACAGATGAGGCCTTGGACACAAAGCAGGCTTTAAAAAAAAAAAAAAAAGAAGCATCCGCCCCTTGATTTTCCCGAGCAAACATGCTGCTCCGATTTCTAGCTCGGAGTCTTTCCTGCACTGATGTGAATCTCTGCACAGTCTTTAGGGAGGATATGTCAGCACACCTGCGAACATGCAAATGTTTTCTATCAAGACAAAGCCACACCAGACAGTTCGGTGTGATGCAAGTCAGAGATAAGTGGTTGCTTAAAAGCACTAAATTATGCATTTATTTGTTGTGGAGGAGTAGCCAAATTCACAAAATAGCTGACAGTGACAGGGCCATGTTGACATGCTTTTTTTCATCCTGCTTTGCTGTTGCAGAGGAAGAGATAAAGATGTTAAAAGTAGAACATGCTTCAAATGTTTTTTTTTATACTATTTGAAAACCAGGACTTTTTTTTTTGTTCAACCAGCCATCATACAGATTTTTGTAACCTGTTTTGCTTTTCATCACATTTTTTTTGTTTATCATGAGTCTGTATGTTATTTATAATGTTCTTTAAGAAGCAAAGTGACTGCAGGTTTAAACGAGTGCTAAACAGACACAGTAGGAAGGCCTAAAGCTGTATACAGAGCACCTTTAAAACAACACTGCCGCTCGTATAATTACCTTGAGCCTCTTAGACCTTATACTCTCTTATACCACAACACCTTGCTTTTACCTCATAGTGAGGGAGATCCTCTCCTGTAGGCGTTAAGATGAAATTCTCATTGCAGGGTACTGTATGTTCTTAGATGTGTTTGTTTAATGCTAAATGAAAGAAAATCAGGCAGTAAAGCGTAGCAGCTAACTCAGAAAATAAAGACCTTGGATCTTTAGGTTGCATGTCTACTTTGTGCTTTTAAAGCTAACTACTCTGAATGAAAGCCTCAACTAATTTTTCTTTACATTTCATGACAGTATTTTGACTATTTGTTCAGCTTTCCAAATCCTGGGCAGACTGCTGTCACTCCAAACTTTTGTAAGTTAAATAAGGTAAGAGAACAGCAACTAATCTGCAGATCAATAAGAGGATTTAACTTCATACAAAAGACCGCTCATCTGCATTCACCCCGGCAGCCGCCAGAGAATCCTGCGGGGGTTTCCGGAATACTATCTCCCGTTCCCTGTGTTCTTTTTTCCGGCCCTGCCTTTTCTCCATGTTCACCTTTCGTCTGTTAATCCCTGTCTTTCATGCCAACAGGAATGGGCGGATTAGAGCTGGAAAAGTATTCACACAAGCCCCCTCACACTTCAGTGATATATCCCCTCTCCTAGCCACACTCCCTTCAGCACTTTTGTGTGTGTGTGTGTGTGTGTGTGTGTGTGTGTGTGTGTGTATGTGTGTGTTTAAGTGTGTGTAGTGTATGCTAACCACTTTGGGACTTCCATGTAGGTGTGGGATGCATGTGGGTGGTACAGTGCTTTACAACATGGTATAATTTACTGTGAACAGTCCATCAGTACTTCCTCTAATCCTGTTTAAATTAGCTAGGCTTCTGGAGAGACACTCAATACACACACACGCTCCGTACACACACATATCTTTTGTCTTTTTCTTGCTCATTCTCACTTTTTTCTCCCTCCCTCTCTCAAACACACACACACACACACACACACACACACAGCTAAGTCTTTTTAGTAACTTTGCAGCAGAATAAACACACCTGTTAGACCAGACCTGTCGGTCTTAGGCACAGTATAAATGGAGTTAGCTTTTAATCCTTTTCTTTCTCCCCTGTCATTCTTCCGCTTTCTTCGTCTGTGGGCACAGCTAAAACGAGGCCAAGAACACACGCACATACACACACTCAATCTGTAGTCTCACTCGAGCTGAGCCTTTGTGGGTCTGAAACAGCAAAGCCAGCAGTCTTTCACAGATGATGGACAAAGACTGGCAGCGTCAAATAAAATGGTATTAGACGGTCCAATCTGTCCAAGCCATTTAGCGACGATGCCCCTGCGTTGCTTCTAGTTGCAGATGGTTTGAGATATGCATTCATCTTCAGACCTCTTTCAGCACAGCACAAGTCTCTCTCTCTCTCTCTCTCTCTCTCTGGGGTCATTTCACATGCTTGGTCAACCACAGGATGCACACAAGCACATATTTACGCCAGGTATTGGTTGGAGAGGGTGCTATTTCTATCATCCATTAGTGTTTGTCCTCACACAAAAAAAAACAGACTTTTTGAGACCTCAGAGCTTTCAGTGGTCGGGTGAATGATGGGTGTTCTTAAAGGCACTTGAATCTGCAGGCAGAGACCCTGGCATGAAGAGACAGGGTGCACATGTACACAAACATATAGGCAATTTATTCTTCAGCCACATAACAATAAAAATAGATACAAAAGGCTCTATATCCATTAAGAACACACGATTTTTAGGTGTAACCAGGACAAAAAAACTGCACATTTGAAAGTAGGACTTGGCTGACCATGCCATGGAGAACCGATGTCAACATTTGGTTATTTCTGCTAATTATTACACTGCTCAGTGAGATCATCTGGTCCAGACTTAAAAAGTTGCCTATCCTTGATCCACAGTGTGTGTGCTACAGATCCGCAATGACCTAATGGAGGGAAAGCTCATCCTGCACAGCCCCAAATGATGGTTTTGCATTATGTGTCAAGCCAACGCAACACAGAGCAACATTTAATTAACATTTCTAATTGTGCCTTGAAGGCTGCCTCGATTTAGTGGCGGCTTCATCCGCAGCTGATTATGTTGCAATGATGAGGTTAATGGTGCTGGATATTTGGCTGCTTGGTACACGGTGGGTGTTAGGATGCTGTAGGGTCTGCGTTGCCCCTGGCAACCCCATGTTCATACATGAATGAATAGCGACTTCCAGTATTCATGTTACAACCTGTGAATATGACCTTGACAAAGCCACATGCTTTAGAGTGACATGCTTGACTTATTAATTTTATTCAATCAAGGCTAATTTTTGCTTTCCTTTAAGGCATTGATCAGCTTTTAGAGTGGCTGTCCATGACCTTCACAGCAATTCAGAGTATTAAGAGTAAGAGTGTTTTCTGCAATTGAGCTGCGTGTATTCAAAAATCAAATAAAAATCTACCAGACTGCATTTTTAGACTGAGTCATATTAGAAGTGCCCAGGCCAGTTAATGGCTCTCTGCGTTAGCCTGCACTGTCTGTTAGATAAAAACTGACACTAAGTTGTTGAGTCACTCATTTGAAACAAATTCAAGTAAGGCTTTTTGACTAGAGAGTCACGGGTTCTGCACCTGTCAAAAGCAAACACACACAAATTCTGAAAGGCACATTTCAGCCAACCACACTCAGGCCATATTATTCTGCATCACAGCGCTCGCTTGACTCTCTGCCAGTGTAACTGTTAAAGTCACCCCCTACCGCCTCTACTTCTGTCTACACTCATGTCCTCACTTTCCCTTTCTTGCTCCATCCATCTCTCCTTCCGGCTTCCATTCCAGCTCTTTCTGCTATTTAAAAAAAAAAACGAATCTTGCAAAGAATTAGGTACATAAATGGACCCTTGGTTTATTGTTAAAAAATCGTACAACCTAGCAGAGCATTCATTAAGACACAGCGCCGAGCCGCCTTCCAGTGGAGAAGATGGAATTGGGAGCGAAAGATAACAGCGGTGAGATAACAAAGACAAACCTGTGAACATGGAAAGAGTCAGAGAGGCACCAAGAGATCTGAAAGCCATTAACTCTGGTGCTAGCTAGGAGGAATGGGGTCTGCAATGGCCTATTTCTGTGGGCTCTACATCTCATCAGGGGCTCTCACCCCAGACTCCATGTTGGGTGATTTATTGGCCTCCATAGCTTTCTTTTTTTTCCCCCAATTCAAGCATGTGCATTTGTTAGCCCACTTGTCCTATCTACCCGAAGGCCTCTAGCACAGTTGTCATGGAGATGGGACACAGGTGCTTCAATAGCTCCCTAGACAATTGTGATGTCACCATAAAGCATGAGGAAATAACTCTGCATGGCCCATAAATATAAACCTAATCAATGTATTTCACAAAATTGTTACGAGTCAAACATTAGCTTGAGCAAACGTGTGGGTCACCAGATCATGTTATGTTATTAATGCATGTTCAAAATAGTCCATTTAATGTGCACTGCAGAGAGAGACTGTATTTTGAATGAGTAAAATTAACAACACAGTAGATTAGGCTGTAGTAGGTACCTATGATTTTGTTTTTATCTGAATTGTATTTTATCTTATCTATTCTTACATATTTGATATCTATATCTTATGTCTGATTTATAGATTTATATACCAGCTTATTCTATTTTT
Source organism: Labrus mixtus (assembly GCF_963584025.1). Lineage (NCBI taxonomy): Eukaryota > Metazoa > Chordata > Actinopteri > Labriformes > Labridae > Labrus > Labrus mixtus. The sequence continues at coordinate 15,021,306 of NC_083619.1, forward strand.
ATCTCTCAGTTTTTGAATATCTTTTTATTTCCCATCTTGAATTATAGCATGTTAACCTTTTCTCCTCACAAATTCATTATATCTTTTCCTGAGTATGTCAGTACCTGTCTTCTTCTGTTTTAGTCAAGTTCTTTATGTATGACATATCTTTACCTTGTCAATAGTGTGATAGGGCAAGAAGAGAGGGGGGGGGGGGTCCTGATATAAAGTAGTTCCCGCTCTTGTGATTACCTCTTGCACTACACATGAACAAGAAAAGCTGAAGAGTATGAACTCTCCAGAACAGGAAACGTGGGGTTAACGGCCGCCTGTCCTCAGGTCTCAACTCTGAGGCAGGAAATGAGCTGCAGTGTCTACCAATCACTTTAGATAATGGATAGATTTATTAGAATGAGGCTGCTGCTGCTGTGCCAACCCTAATTAATTTCCCTGCATGTGTTTAAGAGAGAGGAAAAAGGGAAGTATGAATGAATATTTCTCACTAAGGTTATGGGTTACATTCATTTTGTTGAACACAGCAGGTTTTTACCTGGCTTGTACTCCCCTGGTTGCAAGACAATGTAAAACATGTGGGCTTGGCAGACCAGAGACCTATAGATCAGACACGCAGGCCCAGCCAGATGGCCCTGGCCAAGCAGCCCGCCTCTCTGTCAACCTCATTACTAATTAGGATGTTTACATTGGGCCGCAAGTGTCTGTGTGCAAGTTTAAGGGCTTCCTAAATGAGCAGAGAGATTAGTGGAGTGCAAATTGAAACTGCAACACTGCAGGTTTTGCTAGACTCTTGAAACTACAGTAAATATTTTAAGTGTGAGCGAGGTATTTAAAAATTTGTTGGCAAATAAAAGTTTTTTTTGCTTGCAAGTCAACTCTACACTACTGACTAACAATCGACCCCTAAACTAAGTTGAAAGACTCTCATTCTATGGGATAGACCATGTACTGTCTAATCCTGTGACATGATTCACCACTACTTCTCATGGCTTGAACCTAAATAGGTCAATCTTAAAACCTATCCACAATGGGGGTTTCCAGTGTAACCAAAAATAAAATAGATATCAAGGCTATTTTTTTTTTTTCTGGCACTGGTAAGTTTACCGCCAGACTGCGTACTTAAGACACAAGAATGGATATAGAGGTGAGACAATAACTACTCCCAGATTGTTTTCTGGACTTATTATGAGATGTCTGTTCAAAGAGATTTAAAAAATCTTAATTGTGATCAAATGATGATTAATAGGTAACAAGGTTGCATTACAACCAGTGAGGTTGGACACTTCCACTCAGACAAAAAACAGAAACCAGAGTGTTTCCAACTCCAAAAAGCTTGTCCCTTGATACAGATCCTGCATGCATATACAGATATCTTTTTAGAACAGGTTGATACAGCTTTGGTGTGTCTTCTCAAAGTGGATTCTTCTTCCTGGTATAAGGAAGAAGAATATAATATTAAGATACAGTTAAGCGGGGCGCTCTGGTGGCGCAATGGTTATGGCGCGCGCCCCATGCACTGAGGCTGTCGTCTCAAGCGGGCGGCCCAGGCTCGCATCCCGCCCGTGGCCTCCTTCCCGCATGTCGCTCCCCACTCTCTCTCCCTGGTTTCCAACTCTATCCACTGTCCTATCTCTCCATTAAAAGGCACAAAAAGCCCAAAAATAAATCTAAAAAAAAAAAAGATACAGTTAAGCACTTCCTCACACACCCATACTGGTCCCACATTTACCCCGGCCTCATCTCCTCTCTGCTAAATCACTGCCCTCAATTCCTCCATGGGTGGCCAACTCCATTCTCCTATCAATTTCAACTTCTGCCACCACTTGCATCTTACCCCCTCTATTATATCTAAAAATTGTCTGGATCCCTCTTGGTTTTGTCCATCACTTTAACCCCACATTTTCTTTCTCCCTGCATATAAAATCCAAATATCCCACACTCTCTACACAGCAGTGAAGGGCTACCAGCAGGGGAACATGTTGAGGCTTTATACAAATTTTGACATGCAGTCAGAACCCGACTAGACAGGGGACTTGCCAACAAGCTTGTTTTATTTCCAGTAATGGCTTCCTCTTAACAAAATATCTGTTGGCAGAGGTAGGTGATGTCTGTGTCAGTGTTTGAGGGAAAATTATGTATGTCAAACATGAGCAGCCATAACTCAAACTAAAGATACTTTAACCCACTCATCATAGATATTTTATGATGTGTTTATGTGCGTGCGAGAGAGACAGAGTGTATGAATGTGTCTTTGTGAGTGATTGTTTTTTGATACTGTGCTACCCCTCACAATACATCTTCTGTAACGGCTGGGTGACTGGGCGCCCTCCTCCCCCCCCCCTTTTAGATAGCAGGGTGGCGTAAATCAGAGTTGATTTGGCTTCCTGCCACAGATGTGTCAGCACACCTCGTCCAATGAGGATCCAACAAATAGCATTCCACAGCCATCACAATCCATAGATCATTTACAAGACTACAGTAACCCCCTTCTTCATTTAAGCAGACTCCCCGACACTTCTGGTAGTTCCCCCCAAACGTCACTCATATGGATTCACTGCAATACAATGTCATCTCTCTTCCTTGGGCCCCTGAAAAACTGACTGTCAGTGTATTCCACTGGATCAAAAGCCCAGATGGCTACAGCCAGCAGGAGTGAAAGGGAAAGCCTCTGGTATAAAGACTGGAATAGAATCAGATGACACGGAGTACACTGGGTTCAAAATCTCATTGTGCTGCAAGAACATGGGGATGGATCTGCTTTCATTCATGTGCAGCTCAAATACATGTAGCAGGATACTTGGAAGGAAACACGAGAAACAGAAGAATGATAAGACATGGAGTTTTTCACCACTACCAGTAATGGAGATACCTCCAATACGAACTTAAATTAATCAATATACACATAATAACTGGATGTTTCTCCTCTGGGATAAATAAAGTAGGCTTTATCTTAATCTCCTTCTAAATGCAGTAAATATGACAAGTTTTCTATTCAAAGAACAGTTTCACTACAACCACTTATCAACCTATACTTAAAGATAGAGACAGTCGCATTTCCTAATAAATAAGATACAGACATGTACAAAAGGAACGCTGCTCAATCATCACGTTTGGACCTCCATACATGTGTAGTGCCGACTGTGTCTGCAGAGCTCCAGTCCTCTGCTGTATTTGGATGTTCTGGTTGAGTAAGGACGTTTCTCAGTAGCCAATGAAAGCGCTTATAGGTCAGTTTGGGAGTGGATCAAAATTCAAAGACTGGACTCAATTCAAACTGGTGAATATTGCAGATGTGGACGAAGCTGCAGAGAACAGGATATATAATCACATGCAGGGAAGGAAAACACCAAGCGGATAAAGCTTGTTCCAAAATGAGGATGTACTGTTTCCGTATTTGGCCACTTAAGGAGCGGCTTGGTAAGAAGAGCAATGCAGAGTTGGCCTGCTTTCTGTAGGACGAGGAGGTGCCAAACACCGGCTATTAGCTTGTGCTACCTTGCTAAATAAACGGCTTTTCCATTACAACAAATGTAATATTCTCAAGTAGCTTGCAGTGTAGGTGCAGGCAGTACACACAGAGTCCTGCACTGGGCGTGCGCTTCTGGTGGCAATGAGCACAGGAGGAGGGCCAAATTTGAATGCTGTAGAAGCTGCCACAAACATTTCTACTGACTCTACCTTTAAGTCTAGGTATCAGAATCTATATTTGGATGGAACAAAATTCGGTTTCCATTTCTGTGTAACTCTGTTCCTGTGCATGTCTGCTTCCTTCCTGCCATGTCTGCTTGCTGTGTGTAATATCTCCAGTGACCATGACAGAAGAGCAACTGTACAAAGTGTGCGATGACAAAGCGCTGTGTGTTCATGCTGCTGTTCTCTCCCTACCTCTGCAGCAGGACAAGCAGATTGATGTCACAGCAGTGGAGCACTATTTCGCTAGCATGTCAGGTCACTATCTGCTCTCTGTGCCTCAGGAGAGAGAAAGAGGCGCATGGTTCCCTCTTTGTCTTTGTCCTCATATAACTTTCTCTCTTCCTCTTTCTGTTGTTATCTGGATTTTTACACCCGTTATTTTAAGCATTTGACCAACTGTGTGTCTGTATAACATCTGCACGACCCAACAAAGGTCGGCTGAGTGGCTGAATTCAGCAAGATACATGCTGAAGCTCAAGAGACTGACTGTAAGGGAGCTTTGTATTTCGTAAACACTGGAGGCCAAGTCATTGTATTAAATGATTACTGCATTGATATCACCACCAGCAGCCATTTGCTTTAGAGAGATCTAATTTTCAAAAGCAAGGAATTTGCAGTTTATTGTCAGCAGATCTTTAAACATCAAAAGAATCAAAGCTGTGGTTTGAGAAGGGAACTGCACGCCAACACTGGGGACAGTGCAGAACATCTGTGATCAGCATTAGTCAGATGGATCTGCTTGAATTAACATGAAAATCCAACAAGCAGGCTGTGATAAGGGCACATTTCTATTTGGCACATGAATGGAGAGCAGCAGACAGCAAATGAGGGAGAAAAAGGGCAACAAAGGCTGAGATGTAAGAAAATGGTTTGAAATGCTCACTCCCAGTGCTGCACAGACTCAGTTTTGTAATGTGTTTACAAGGGCAAGGCAGCACATAAGGAAACAAGAATTTGTATTGGAGCAACAGCCTGTGCAGAGGGATGTAAGGAGGGAGAAGAGACTGCGTTTTTTGAATAAATGGGGAGGGGAGGAAACATGAGAGAGAGGCAGACAGGGGAACTCATTAACTTCTCTTTAATAAAGCTCAAGTCACATGGGGATCCTTTTTCTTTCTTCATATATCCAGTCACACACACCAAGGCACACAATATATTCCAGTGCAACATTGCGCTCCTCCAGATTACCACACCGATAGCGATCATAACCACATTTTCAACATCATTCGTCTCGCATTAAAAACCACTAACCTACAGAACTTCATTAGTTATGGGAAGTCGCTGACAAACCTTTAAAGTCGCTGCAAATATATAGAGTGCTGAAAATAATCTCTTCACTGCTTTATTACTAGAATGCTGACAGGGAAGATGCTGAAGCTCAACGCAGCTCAATACCATGAAAAAACATGTCTTAAAGCAACAGCACACATGATTTGAGAAGATCTGCTAATATGAAAGAGAGGCATTATATGTTTCAAGCTTTTTCTTTTTCCATGCCTTCTTCAAAGACCAAAAAGGGAAAAGAATTTCCATGATAAACATTGTAACTGGCACTAGGCCCAGCTCCAGATTCTCTTTCGTTCCTAATCGTTTGTGGGATACGTTCCTTCTGACTCAGAGGCGCAGGAGCTGGACGAGGATGGTTGGATACTATAGGAAAGGAAAAGAAGGGATTGTAGCATTAAAGCTCATTCTATATCTGTACATCCACGCCTTCCCCAGGGGCCAGACAGCAAGGCTAATTTAAGACGCGTGGGCCCTGTCAGCTGTCATTAGCTTGCCCGCTAACAGACATGAACAAACACACAAGTGGGCACGTTTTTTTTCTAAAATCACACACATGAACATGCACACTCGCTACACAAAGCTAATTCCAGAAATGTGGGCAACTGTCAGAAGTCATCCTCGGTTATTACAAAGCTAACCAGCATGTTGCACAGCCAAGTGCAGTAATGGGTGGAGAGAGAGAGAGAGAGAGAGAGAGAGAGAAAATCAGAGAAACACACAGATGGAGAGAGAGGAAAGGGATTATTGATTAAGTCAGAATCAAAACAAACAGGGGAAAAAAAATTGGGAATAAATTGAAAGTGACTTCTTAACAAGGATTACATCGACCCAGGCAGCATTGGCATCAGATTTTACCTGTTGCCATTTGGAGGTGTGTTAGCAGATCAGTGTGTGTTTTGGTTTTACTAGGTCTTATAAAGGAAGTAAGACTAACTCCTGCACTGGGCAATAAGCTGTCTTGCAGCATCATTGTAGGTCAAACTTTGCAAGATGGGTCTGGCAATTACAATCATGGTTGCAATCTGTGTCATATCATAACTAGCCACATGTCATTCCCTCACATCCCAGTTTCCCAACATATCCATTGTCCTGTCAATTGAAGGCATAAATTTTTTTTTTTTTTAAAGTTTAAAGCCCAGCTTATAAACAATTGACAAATTAAATAATTAATTATTGTGTTAAACTGAAGACCATCCCGGAACAAGGCTCAGACTCAACCTTAAGGTCAGTCTCTAAGGTCTCTTGAAACTCTGCTGCCAAGTTTGATCGGCTGTAGCGAGTGATATCTAATAAGGGGCCATGTCCATTAGTAAAAAGAAATCCATGAAGTCCGCTCTCATGTATCCTCTCATATAGCTTCTTAGATTCCCCTCCTCTCTCCTAGGTCCTCCCTCCTCCTACCTGCAGTTAGCGCTTAGGAACAGTCCTTAGGATGGCAGCTCTGGAACTACATCCGGTTCAACTGAGGATCGGTGGGTGAAGAAACATCATTCAAGAGACCTGAGATGCAGGGAAAGTATTTGGCTGGACTCAAATGACAAAACCCCACGCCCATAAGCCACACAAGAAAATGTGTCAAAATTGTTTTTTTGGCAAGTGAAATGGTGTGACGAATGCTTAACTAAATGTAATGCTAGAATGTTGAAAGAAAAGAAAAGAAAAGTTGTGAGAATTTGCCTCAACTTTGTCAATTGTGTGGCCACCTGTCACCCAAGCTCCAAAGCTGCCACTTGCAGATGAATCTGACTGAGCCAGGGCCACTGTTTTGATAACACTTTGGTTCTCTCAGGATTACAAAATGTTGTGTGACTGTATGAAAAGCTCATGATCACACAGTGTACATCAGCCTCCGGTCAGGGACATTGTCAACAAGTAAATATCAGCAATGGTGTGTCCATGAAGGGAAGGTCCATCAAGAGCAACAAAAAAACAACCCAGACCATATTACACATGTAAACAAACAGTGCCCCTCTCTATCCCTTCACCATACATGCAATTCAAGCAAATACAGAAAGTAAGACATTCAAATCCCAACCAGAGAATGACACGATGGTAGTTTTTACTGTTTTAGTTCTCAAATGATCACATCCAGGTGTTCTGTGATCAAGAGGGATTTCAAAGCAGGAACATGCAATCACCAGCCTCCAAGGGGAGACTGCAGCCTGTTCAATCAGAGACACAAAATTCCCCATCTGCCTGTATGGCTGCTGACTATTTCATGTCACATCACTCCTTCACTACAAAGATCAAAGAGACTTTTACACTGCGATCAAATACTTCCAACATACATGACGCAATGGCTGCCACCTATAAGGAGCCATATATGCCAGCAGTTGTGCAAACCGGTTTCTCGTGCAGGATTTCTATTTTCTCTTGGTATTGTGACAGTCATTCGCTCCAGGAGATCTTATCATCACTGTGTGCTGGATTGCTCTTTCACTCGTATGATACAACTTAGGGGGGTTAGGGGCTAATACATTAGCATTTTAGAATATATTAGCATACCCAAAGGGAGCTGCGGTAACATTGATTACAAGTAACCGCATGTATTTAGATGCCGCTCTGCTTCTGATCACACACAATATGCCATCGCAACCTGCCCCCCCCCCCCCACACATGCACACACACATACACACCTTGTCTCAGTGAAGCAGTGCAACCCCTGCTGCGAAGCAGGTGCCATAGGATACCCCCTTCCTCCCTCCATGCATGCGCACACACACACCCGCACACACACACACACACACACACACACACGTTTTCAAAGACAGAGCTGTGAAACAGAGGTGACATGTCTCTGGTTCCATGCCATCCACAGCAAATGTAGTGCTAATTGCCATTACCCCACTGTTAGGTAGCAGAATGGCTCCAACATGGGTCCATATGGATATGTACACTAGAGAATCATGGGAAGAGGGAACCATGTTGGATTTGCTCTGATAGGTAAGACACCTGAACACCTGACATCTTACCAAGTCGTCGATTCCTTTGTGTAGCCAGCTTCAGTTTCTGAACTGATTTGGCAGCTCGGCACAGGAACATGATGAAGCTGGTGTTGTCAGAATGACAGCTGATTAGAGGGATGAAAGATTTGACTACGGCACCTCTAATGATCTCTTTATCTGATTGACGGGCTAGGCAAGGCTCCAATTCACACATCTCACACATCACAGAATGTGGTGAACGTACAGCAAAGAGGGTCAGCATGTCAGACACACACACTACACAGACACACACCACACACACACAATGCAGTGAATGTAAAAAAAAAAAAAAAAAGGCTATTTGCTTCCATAAATCCCTCCTGCGACTTCCAGAATATTCCGCTATTATATTTGCCTGAGCAGGGCTATTTCCTCCCCTAGTTAGCCTGTCATCAGGGCATTGTGCTGTATTGTCTGGGAGCGGGCCTGAATGGGGCCCTTTCAGGGGTATTTTCAGGTTCTTTCATGGAAGAATGGAGAGGATATTCATATCACATTTCAGTTTTTCTATCGATAGGAAAACACAGTTTTGGACGACACACAGACATGCTTGCATTCACACACACACTCAGTACGGCACTTCCTTCGCTGACCCAAACTAGCGAGTCAAGTGCATTCCAGCTCCCAGTGATTTCCTCCATCTTCTCCCAACAGACAGGATCCCATTACAAACCCCCTAGTTGTTATCTCTCACAGAGGGAGCAGCAGGCATCGTAACAAAGGTCGCAAATGGAAAGTCCCGAACACGTCTAAAAGACAAATGGAACAAAAATGCATGATCGATCTTATTGAACTTCCAACACTGGCATTGGCAGCCAAGATTGTTCCTTCAAAGACCTATTTGATTAACCCTGATCTACTAAATAAGGGGAAACTGATCAGTCGGGATTCCTTGAAAGAAACTAGCATGCTGCAGTGAGCTCCTTTTTTTCCTGCTCTCACTGATCCATCTCGTGATTATTGGCAATTATCCGTCAATTAGCAATGTGCTGATGTCACCATAATGTGAAAGGCAAAGCAATCAGGAGCTGTTAGAGGAGAAATGGGCGTGCATACAAATGACCCCGTGTTTTTGTCCAGCTCGAACAGAGCACCTTGTGTGTAAGCTTGTGTGTGTGCCTGAGTGTGTGTTGTCCAGCATAAGCTCCAGTGTGACGGTAGCGATCACATTTGAGCAGGCCTGTCAACACTGTTTGATGGCGACACTGTTCAGTAGTTTAGGGGGCTCCTAAATGTGATACAAATGGCACTCTAAATGACCTTGATTGAAGCACACTTAACCCCTCCTTAAATAGCCCCCTTATCACCCATTACCCCAGTGAGGTGCCCCATTTCTTTGAGTCATATTAAATCTGTAAAGACTGTTCCTGTAATATACCAGAATTTTTATAATTGCTCTATTAAAATCATCTGTGCTCAGGGAGGTTTTGACGTCGATCCAGAAGAAAATTACAATACGGAAGGGGCTTAGATGCTAAAACAATATTTGGTATATACCTTGGAAGAAATTATTAGCCTATTTCAATCTTCTCTACATTATTAAAACAAATGTCCTTGAAGTGGTGTACTTTCAGTTTATGCATACTATCTTTGGGATTTCTCGACGTTGGACAAACCATTTGTTCGCCCTGTTATCCGTTAACAAAAACACAAAGAGACACATAAGAGAAGACAAATCATCCGCATATCCACAGAACGCAACCAATCCATCAGACGCACACTCGCCTCTCAAGTAAACAGAGGACGCTCACGACATCTGTCATTCCTTTCCCATGCTGTGATCCATATGATCGCAACGCTCATATGTCCTGGACGCTCCACAATCAATCTTCAGAGCCAAGGCAACAGACAAACTTCCAGTCAGGCACAGAGACAGGCTTCTTGTTTTGCTTTTCCGCTTCTTTTTTTTTTTTTTCAAAAGCACTTTAACCGTTCATCCATCATTCTTTTTTCTGTTCGTAAGCTGCCACATGATGTTTATCAGAAGGAAGTAGATTTTCAAAGCATTACCTGAGCTTCAAATTGATTGGGAACATGTGCGGAGATGCAAGTCACTCTCCACGCTCTCTCTACATTTTCACCTGTCAATAACCGCAGAAGGAGAGTGTCCTCTTTCATTGCCAGGTGTCTGAAAACCCTTTAGAGCAGGAAGAGTGCATTTTTCATACATGCATGAATCTGCTCACACATACATGCACACAGACACAGCTACAGATTAATTCAGTGACCTTGTCAGGAGTTATAATCATCAGATGATCACTGCATGACACATATGTGTTTTTCTTTGTTCCACCTCGGAAAACAGAAGTCCACAACAAAAGGAACGTTCAGAAATGTGTTTTCAGCTAAGGTACATGGAACTGTTAGTGCCAGGAGCTTATTTTTAAAAGGTTTTAAAAGGTTCCTCCTGCCAATTGTTGTCTGAATTTTCCCTGCATTGGAAATGCACAAACCCCTGAAAGTCCCTGGTCCCTGGAGAAAGTCCGTCTATTGTAAACATTGCTAAAAATTAAAAATGTAAATCAGCGCCTTTATCTACTTACAGGAGATGAACCATTAACTGTCAACTGCAAACACAAAACAACCTCATACATTTGTTTGAGTGCAAACATACACGACAATACTAAAAGAAATGAAAAAATGAAATTATGAGCGTGATTTTGTAAACTGCAGCCTAACACACTCACGCACAGCTCCTATGAATACACAGACACTGTCCTTCATCACTCTAACCTGTTGAGTGTTTTTTCAGAATGGTAACACTAAAGACTTGGCATGAAGACCAAAAGCCTGAAAGACTGTCACACTATAACAAATCCCAGCATGACTCTACTTGACCCACTGCTTTTGTGGGGATAGAAGTTTTGGGATTGGTATTACACAGTCAGTATTGACATTACCACAGGTTGGAACACGATATGTATTCACATTAAGTGGTTCGGAGGAACCCAGTAATTGTGTTTCACTCAACCTTAAGTTTGTTCATACTGAAAAGAAGTCCTTTCACAGGGAGACATGCTGTACCTTTCAGATAAGTGATATCCAAGTTGGAGATCAATGATGTGAGCGGAATGCCTACAGAAATAGCCACAGGGTAATAAACATGTATTCAAAGATGTATCAAGCAGATCTAAGAACTAGCAGGTCTAGGTTGTTAGTTTTGTAATAGCACGGTAATAAACAGCAAAGCCAGGAAATAGCTTTAAGGCCCAGAGGGCTATTGAAGTCTTGTATACACACACAAAATAGACCTAATGATCTGCTGCAATGAAAATGGCTGATTAAACAGTCTTTAAATTTACACACTTCAGTTGCTCCTTTTTAGGGCCCTGGGATTTTGGGATTTAGTCCTTTATTAAAAACGTTTCAAGGACATTGCTTTTCATACGCCACCGTGATTGGAGACAGTCAAACACCTTAGACATAAGTCAATGTCTTTTTTGCGACACAATCTACATGACAACTCCATAGAATCTATACATACAGTATTTGTAAAATTCACTCAATGAGCCTGCATAGCGTTCACAGACTTCCTGTGGAGTCTTAATAGCGGCTGAGCTGGCGTGAATATAAAATTTATGATAAATGAGGTCAGACTTATACAATAATATTCTAACATTACTTAAATCTCAAAGATGTAAGATCTCAAGATCTCAACCAGCACATCTGTTAACTCCATTTCACACTCCACTTTATTTTTATTCTAATCTAACTGAGTGCATGCCATATGTGAGTACATTATATTCCATCAGTTCATTTCCCCACATCTCAAGAACGGTTCTGACTCCGCCCACCTCAGTGCCAATGTGATGAGTGGGTGTCTAACAGTGTGTGAAGCACAGATCAAATGCATGCTGCTTTAAACACCCGGCCTTGGAGGGAAGAAGGGAAGAGAAAGAAAAGGGAAGAGGAGGGAGGGGACACCTGGAAAGGGGGCATGGATTTTCATGTGATCGGTGCGCCCCCGTTACAGAACAGGGTTGTGGTAGGAGTGTATAACTTAGAGAGCTATGCTAAGTAGCTGAACCGAGACTTTCATCATTGATTTAGCAGCACAAACAAGCTCACACTAACAGCAAATGCACAAACTACACTGAGCCACTGCCCAGGTGTCCTCTGAACGTTCATTATGACAGATTTTTATAAAAAAAAAGGCAAATCAGGTTCACCCAGAATTTCAAGGAGATTCTTAGCAAGATAGACGCAGTTATACAAACAGTAAAGGGCCGGATGTGCTTAGGGGTTATAGCAGCCAGAACTGTCAGCCTACTCATTAGTTCAAATAAGATGGGTTGGCAGACACAGGCCTATCCTTTCCTCTCTTTTTCCCTCTCTCTTTGCCCTTCCTTGACTCTGTTCTTCTTTGCACAAATGAGTCCTAATCCTTGTCCTCTAGCTCGCCTCTAACAGAAGGGATTCAGTTTAGGAAGGACAACGAAAGAAAAGTACACATCTCTATGTTCACTCTCTAAGTATGTCTTCTGAAAGAAAGGATTTATAACCTAAGGAGGTTTTGGTTTATGATGTGACAGCAGGCTGCATATAAATGAATCACCTTCACCCTTAGGATCATGACTATTCATGAAGGGGAGGGGAGGTCAACAGGCCAACATGGCTTCAGCTTGCTTATCAAAGCATAAATGTAGTAAATATGCAAACTGGCTCCATATATACTCAATAATACTAAAGATCAGATAACAGAAGATAATACTTGCAGTCTTGGATTTCAAACAAAAGACATTCTCAGGCTTGATTTGAGAGTTTTCCTGATAACGTCTCCTTCCCTAAATAAACAAAACAGAACTTGAAAGCCAAACGAATAGTCTTTGACCTTGGCTCGTTTAACGAAATGCTTCTTTCACCCTCGTCAGTTTTCTAGTCGTACTCTAGACCGCCAGGAAACTGCAGCTAAATCGAGATGCCGTCCACTCATTTCCCATTACCCTCTTTGCTTGGAATCAATAGTTAATTACCTCCAAAAAGCTCTCGTCTTATCCAGCTAGAGAAGTGGACAGCGCGGGGCAGGCAGAAATTTGCCTGGCAGAGGGACTCATGCTACACAGGGTGAAAACTACCCTCCCACCACCGCTACTTACTGGCCCATCAGAGTTCCTCTCAGAAGAGAGGAAGGCGCAGGCGCTTAAATTCTCTGCACCTTCCAATTTTCATTTGACCTGCTAACTCAGACACACACAGAGACAGATATTCATGCACAATTTCTTTCTACCTGCCCCGCTTCATGCCAAGAACCAAATGCTTAATAAGAGATTACATTTATGGAGCAGCGACTGGTGAAATATGTCCACATGTCCTGAACCTAGGAGACACACTGGCACTTACTCATTAATAATGGGAGAGGCCCCAGGCCCAGGCCCTTGGCTCTCTGTCTTTGCTCATTTCCTTTCCACACATCAAAGCTAGGTGTGTGTGTGTGTGTGTGTGTGTGTGTGTGTGTGTGTGTGTGTGTGTGTGTGTGTATGTGTGTGTGTGTGTGTGTTGGGGCCTTTTGCACATTAACTTCCCTGCTTGTGTATGTGTGTGTATGTGTATGTGTTCCCCAGTCCCTATGAGAAACAGCCTGTGGAGGAGCCGGCTTTTATTTAATCAGAAGTAGAGCAGCTTCTACCACCATCCGTAATTTCAGGCCTATTAACGTTTTGTATTTTATTCCTCTGAGCGTCGGAGACGCACCCTCCTCTGGGCTGCTGATTCACTTAAAATGCAAAAAAGTACCATCAATTTGTGTTTTTTTCCCCCTGTACAGTAGAAACTTCATATATTGTACATTTAGACTTGAGAAGCAAGGGATTTGCTGTATAAACACGGTGATATCCAGAGATTTTACGAGTAGTTATCAAATGTGCAACAAGTTAAAAGGATATTCTTATCAGTTTGATTATATACTAAAAAGAATTCCCACACTTTCAAACTCACATTAACAAAAAACTGTACCCCCTTCCCCATCCTACCTCAGCTTTTGCCCTTAAGCCTGAGCCTTAGGGCTTAAAAGTCAAATTAAATCATTTTGGGCCAGACTCAAAAAAACAGATCTCATTATAACAATCATAAATGAGGCTCTTTGTTCCGACCAGCCTGCAACCCCAACAGTCTCTTTACCCTCTTCCTGTTCCTACCAATGCTGCGTCTATTACATCTTCAAAAAGGCGGGCTCATATTTCCTCTTTTTCTCCTCCCTTGGAGTAAACCTTAAAATGCTACGTAATTGCATCTGTTTTTAACTAAAATAGAGTGCAAGGGGGAGAAGGGCAGGTGAGGGAGGGAAGAGGGGGAAAAAGAGAGTGACTACCAATTATTCTCAGGCAGGAAGGTTGGAGAGAGAAAAGGTGAGAAAGAAGAGGGTGAAACTTGTTACCATGCTCAGATTGAATTAAAATTCAGTGAGGGGAAAAAAAAAAAAACAATCTAGCAGGCAAGAACAGACATTTGTGAAGCTGATGTAGAGAGGTTGGGTTGGACATAGGGAGTACAATGTTTAAAGAAAGCAGTAGTTTATGTGTGAGCATCAATCCCCCCAACAGCCAGGCTGTGTGAAAAGTGGGAAATAAGACTCAATAATCAATCCTTTCCCTTCTCGCCTCCCAACTCAACAAATATCGAAGAAGCTCCACTTTCCTGCTGAATGCACAACTGTCACCCAATCTCTTGGACAGGTGATAATGGAGGGAAAAGGGGCCTGAGACAGAAAAATAATGAGAAAAGGCACATTTCACACCTCCCTCCCTGAGTGGTTTGGAACCTGGGTCACTGCGCCCAATCAATTACTAGCATTGCCATTTTCCACAAAGTGTGGCTTGGAGTGTCATCTTTAAGTTTGAGCTCTTGTGCACATCAAGCCTTAGTTAGTAAGTCTTTGAGAGCGTGTGTGTGTGGGTGTATGCATGTGTCTGTGTCCATGTTTTGTGTTTGCCATTTGAGAGAGAACTGGCTTTACATGGGAAACAGATGACTCACACAGTTTGAGGTTGAACTGTGTTGCGAGCGTCACCACTTTCACTCCTGCGCTCTAATGTGTTTCATATGTTGCTGATGCCGTGGGTCTGCTTATCCCTGAGATCGGGCTGATAAGGCCGCAGCCCTGTTGTGTCCACAGTCAGACACCTGCTCTGATAAGGGCTGAGTGCGGAGCAAGACGGAAGGAACCTAACACTGCTGATAGCATCAAGGCAACAAATCCCAGGACACGGGATTGTGCGGAAGAAACTGGAAGACAACACGGTTAAGAACGTAATTATTCTGCATGGCAAGAGGAGGAAATAAATACACAAATAATAAAAGGCAAACAGTAGATGCATGCCGCTGTCCTTTCTCTCTCTCTCCCCCTCTCTCCACTGTCCCTTGATACCACTCATCTCACACTGAGATGTACACAAAAATGCGCACATGCATACCAGCCCCCAACCTGCATCCACCATCTGGCCTTCCCAAGGCTCAGATGTCTCTGGGGTAAGGTGAGCTGTGAGGGGGACTGTGTGCGTATGTGTGCGTGAGTAAGAGAGAACAGGAGAAATAGAAAAAGAAAGAGGCATTAGTGATCATATTAGCCGAGAAGAAATACACACTTTGTGGTTTACTGCGATTTGAAGGAACAAGAAACCAGCACAAAGACAGGTAATTACCTGCATGCAAACACAAAAGTTAAAAGATGCAGTACAAAATATGTACACGACTGCTGGTATATTTGATGCATGCAGGGGTTTACGCCAGAGGTCACCTAAGCTGACTACCAAGGTATGAGCGTACCTTAACACACAGTGGTCTTTTCAGCGTGGGCAAAATAAAGCCTCCATTATGGGATGAGGCCATGCCGGCTGCCCCTGCCAGCCATAATGGCTTTAGCACTCTATTGACGACACAGGCACCCGAACGTACAATACACACAGCGCTACAAAACGAGTGGAAAATTGAATTCTACTTTAGGTGCTCCCAGGTCAGCAGTAGTGCCCGTGGCCAAAATACACTTGTACACTCATGTGAGCGCTCGCACACACACACACACACACAATCCGTCATGTCGTTTTCAGGGGCCTGTGTTGCACTTATGTTTTCATTCTTCACCCTGTTTGAAATGAGAGTGTGGAGGAAAGGAGCAATCTTGCATTCACATCCATTAGAGACTCAACAGGACTCTTTTCACAGGCTGTCTCCTCCGCACAGCTGGTGAGCTAACACACACGCACACAGAACTTACATTGGCTAATAGTAGAGAATTCTAAACCCAATGCAGCACTGGCCGAGGAAAGCATATATGTGGCACTGCAAACTCAGTTTTCACTATTAGATTTAAGTCTGTGGCACCATTTAGAAGAATTTGAACAACCTGAGAACTTTCAGTGTGGGTTAAGTTGATACTGTGCCTATCAAAAAAACCTGCCTGACATTGAACACAGCTCAGCCCTGGCACGCCTGGAAGAGGTTCATGCACAGGCACAAGCACGGGTACACAACGAGGACAGCCTTTATTATCGGGAAATCCCAGTGTTAGGTCTGTATCTGACTAAAATGACTGACAGCGTGTCCCTTTTATATTTTAAATCCGCTTTACTTGTAAACTAAGCAGCGCTTCATTATTATGTTAAGCCATTCATGTGTTGTATTACGACGTTATGTACAAGAGATTACCATGCTCTGGCCCGGTTAGTCTGAGTGAGTGAAGGCCAGCGGGAGAAATTAAGCACGGTATGGGACAACTTTGCCTAGTGTGAGTTTGCCCTAAGTATGCCTATCTAGGACTATTTCTTGCCATATTTTTGAGGAAATACAACACTGTGACAGCTTACCTGCTTGTCTTAGAATGAATTTGAACTGAAAAAGTGGGTCATTGGTCCAATCAGTTGCACAAAAAAAAAAAGTAAATGATGATGTCTGAGTGAGGCAGAGAGCTGTCAATCATCTGATGTGTCCCCTACTTGAACTGACATCTGTCTCATGCAAATGCCTACTGAGCTTTGCCAAACCGCAAAACATGCAGCAAGATGGTGGCTTGGCAGAGCCGTGTGCTATAGCTTTTGCCGGGCTGTTATTAGACTCAGAGTCCGTTTTAAGCAGAAATCCAGTAGCTTCACGCCTCTGATTAGAAAACAAACTTATAGTAATGGAAAAGTTAATGTGAGACTTTGGAGGAAGATTCTCTCTTTTTCTCTGCACAGTGAGGTCAGATCAGGGGTCAGCTAGTAGCTGTTGGCCCTGGTGCGCAGAGAGAGACACATCAGAATTTGCTCACTGACCGGAGTGCTAGATCTCGCCCTCTAACACTATGTCCTTTCTCATTGATATGCACCTCGCTCCCGATTACTGCCTATAAAAAGTGTGTGGTTCTGACCTCCATAACTATTATCTCACACTTAAGCTATCATTATTATTGTTTATTCAGCGAGCTACAATAATCTCCATTCCATTCACTCGGCCCCTGAGGATGAGGCATTACCATTCAATAGTACAGGTACTTAACTCAGCATCCTTAGGGACTGGTTACAGCACATTACTAATGTTCTCTTATCATACACATACTGAATACTGCTCGTGTTTTAGCCCAGTGTAGCGTCTCACAGGCGCTTATGTCAGATAACGGAGACAGCACAGTGTTTGTTTACTTCCTCAGCCTTGTTCAATCGCAGGATGCTCATTTGTTAAACATGTTTACAGTGTCTTTTCTGAAACTTGCTGACCTCCCTCCTTCTGTCTCTCATCTTTTTTTTTTCTTTTTTTTTTTTTTTATCTCCGCCGGTGCCTGACTGTATTCCAACCGCTGTTTCATCCCTCTTTCCCTCCGCCACACGGTTCCAGGCCGTTAAATGAGCGGGCTTATCTAAGCCTAATTGGTTTAAGGGCAAACAGAAATAAGCAATGGCTCTGTAAGTAGGGGAGAATTACTGCTGCTGTTGGCAGGAACCAGCCGCACACCGCGGAGAGAGCGAGAGCCAAAGAAGAGAGGGAACGGAGAGGAAGGAGACGAGGGGAGCAGGGAGATTAGTGAAGAGAATTATAGAAGACAGAACGGGATAGAGAAATGAGGGGAGAAAGGGGAGCAGGCAGAGAGAATGTGAAGATGATTGGGAGAAATGGAGAGAAATGAGAGTGAAACAGAGCACTGCACATGCTTCTTTTTCTAATAGCATGCAAATCCCTGCCTTCTGTCTTCTCTCTGGTAGTCCTCTGCTTTAGGCCTGACTGGCCCTTAAATAACTTGTCGTAAAAGCACTCCTTTTTGAATATATCATGTTGTCATGCCTGGGATTGTGTGTGTGTGCTTAAATTGAGCTTTTAGAAAACATTTTTAACCCTCACACTCTTTTTCTTTTGAGCTCATCCGTCCGCTCCCATCTGTCCACCTTTGTTTCCTGTAGACTTTTATCCCACAATTCATCAGTACATCATATTCAGAGGGATGTAGGGAGGTGAAATCCGTCATTCAGTTCCACACAAGTCAGTCGCACGTTATCTTCAAGGCTGCTCCTTTCTCTTCAGTCACAAAGACACACCCATCCTCACACATGCATAAGATCACTCACACACACAAACACATCTTTGATGCATCGTGATTGTTGGCTGATTTGTGCTTGTAATCACATTAAGGGTGACAGCAGAGGCAGGGATAATGTGGGCAATGGCTCCCCCCCCCCATACACACACACACACACACACACACACACACACACACACACACACACACACACACACACACACACACACACACACACACACACACACACACACAAATAAATGAGCAACAGATTGGAGTTGAGATCAGTGACGATTTTAACTTGCCCATGGGACAACCTCCTTTCAATTAGTGACCCAAACAAGGAAATCACTTTCATCCTTGTTACCGAGGTAACACTGGGGGCATCTCCCTGCCCATCTGTTTCGTTCTCATCCCATCTTTTTTTTAAGAACAAATCCCACACCCCTCTCTTTGCAGGGAAATTTCACTCACTCCGCCCTTCAGCCTCCTCCCATCCATCTGAATTGACATTTCTGCTATCATTTCACACTGGGTAAACATTTGAACCTCCAAATATCCATCCTCTCAGAGCTCACAGAGGTAGCAATTTGTGTCTGGACCATGTATCCAGAGCTGTGTTGAAATCTGATGAGCACAAAAAACAAAAAAGCCACTGCTGAATTACAGAGCACAGCCGGAGCTGGGAACGGTCCTGGAGCAGCAGAGTTGTAAATGATTAAAGAGAAAAGCTGCGAGATCACTCATCTCCTTTTATTTCAGAGGCCAATCTACTTATTTGAGATGTTTAGGGGTGGACACCGGCAGCAAAGGGAAGCTGGTGTCTTTCTAGGGATGTTTTATTGGTGAGGACAAGCTACTGTGCAATAAAATGGGAGAAGACACTATATTTCTATGATTCTGCTGGGATAGACATCCAGCAGACAGTGTGTGAGGCTACAGTACAGTGTTCAGTCCCCAGGGTCCCACAGCGGAAATGAAAAACATGTTTAACTGAGGAGATATGAGCTGCTGGTGGAACAAGCGCTTGTCCAGATGAGTGTGTGTGAGAGAGAAGAGGGAATAAGAAACGGCTAAAGACAAAGACTGGGAGGAGGGAATATTGATGGATAAAGAAAAATAAGGGAGTGGGGTTTTTTTTTTCAAATTAAGTGGATTGCTTCCAACAGGAAAAAACATGAGAATTTCTAGTGTAAAATCCAGGTAACAGCGAGACTTCCGCTCAGTTAAATTCACGATCTACTGGAAAGAGTTTGTCTCAGCAATTCAAAATGCCACAGAATGATGCTCTGGGGCTTGTGGTAACAGTATGTCTCAGAACAATTTAAAGAAAAAACGTGACACGAATCCCTACAGAGTTGACAGGCACTGAAAATGTAGCCCACTGAGAAAAACTAATTGCCTCTGGGATGATTACGATCTAAAATAATACGATTTCGAGAAGACACTCGTGTGTTGCACTCTAGACGTACAGATGGAAGACTGGTGAAACAGATTGAAGCGCCCACAAGAAAAAAAACTACACAGAATTACTTTATAGAAATAGATGGAACCAAGTATCGCTCCTCATACGGACGAGTAGCAACAGTCACCACCACCAGCACAGCGGGAGGACTCTCACTCCGATATAAAGCGATAACCACGGCAATTTCGCTGCTATCCACGTGTATGACATCCCTGTATCCCTGTGTGCCAGAGGCGCAGCGCTGCCCAACACAAAACGTTCCAAGCATCCCCAACACAGCGCGTCCGGTGGAGAAACATTTCCATACCTACAACAAGTATAATCCCAATCTCTTATTTACCTTCCATGGCAGAAGATGTGATGACCAGCGCGCATAAAAGCGCAAACAAATCCACCGTCATGGCAGAAGGGTAGTGTCCACAGCCCGTCTGTCCCCAAATTACCAGGACGCACGGCGCGCGTCAAAAGAATCCCCTCGGTTGTCAGAGCGGTACTCCAGCAGATAGCTCGTGTTGTGAGTCACATTTCAAGCCGTAGTAAACAATGTGTGACAATCAGCACAGGGGGAAGGACGGAGTGTAAGGGACTGAGGGGTGCGAGGAGCATGGGGGAGGGAGGGGGGGTTGGGGTGAGGGAGACCCGACATTGCTTGTTCACAGCCCCCATTAGAGCGTCGGAGCCAATCGGTGACTGGGAGCTGAACTCACTAGCCAATCAGCAGAACGGCGCTCCGCCTACCTCGCATTGTCAAAGCACAAAACTTTTCCTTGACCTATTTGAAGCAACGTCCGCTTCACTGAAGGGAAATAGCGCCACCGCTCGGGGAACCATTAATGATGCACTCGGAGCTCACACAGAGCCAAGTTTGCGCCCATGGGAGACGATCTTAACGGCGTAACAGTTACTCAGTGCTTTGCCAGACTTTTGTTCAAAAATAATGTTGCTGTGAAACAATTTATCAGGACTGCACTTCCCCTACTCTAAAATGTGGGCTCTAATGATAATGACCCTGACTGAAATCAATCAAATTTAAATTTAAAATCATGTCTTGCAAAAATAAGACTCCAAAAAGTGTATTTTAATTACTAAATAACAGCCTGTTCTTTTCTTTGCCAACCCTCTCACCCACCCTGGAACAAACTCCCTTTTGAAAATGTCTGATGTACAAAGTCTGGATCCCTCACTTTCCCATTATCCATCCATACATAAATGCAAATCCCATTTGCAACCTGAATGTGCTTTAATAGCTTAAGCAAATTCATCTGCACTTTCTAATGACATTAAACAGGCGTTGCACATCAGCTCCCTCCCCTTGCTGCTGACACCCCTTTTGTGTGTGCGTGTGCCGCAACAGATGGTGCACAGCATAATGGGACTTTCCCCCCCCCCCCGATAGGGACACAGAGGACCAAAAAAAGGGGGCTGTTTCAACCCTGAAACCCACAACTATACACCTGTCTTGGGCTAGAAATGTCTCCTGTGAGCTGAAGAGTGGGGATCTCGTGCCTGAGTAGGCCTGGTGTTACCCCAGGCCACTGGATGGCCTAATACTTCAGTTCTGTCCCTTCACAGCATACTGGCCTAGATACTATTTACCTGTTTTACTTTTTGTAGGCCACAGGCAAGAGTTGAGTTTTGGGATTGTCATAATATTATGTAGCTGAGAAAAGAAAAGCTTGTATTTAGTCAGAATCCGATTTACTGCCAAGTACGGCTACACAAGGAATTTGAATTGGCGTTTTTTTGCTGCAAATCAATTAACATAGAATTAGAATAAGAAGCAAAAGGCTATAAAACACTATTCCTACTGGCAAGGAACTCACACAGAATAGGTTACACACTATTAAAAGCAGTCCAACATCAGGTAACCATGTTAAAATATCTTCTTCTTTTTTTAAATAATTGCTTTCATGCATCTATTCTTGGTGCCCCTTTTGGAGTCAACTCCCATCCTTTGCAAAAAAAGAAATCAAACACACTGAAAATGAAAAGTGACTCACATTTAATAAATGACCATTCAGTCTGTGCCAAAGTTCAGCAGATGAATTGGGGCGGAAGAAGCGCTTCTGGAGCATAAGGCAGAGGATGCTAACTTGGGAAAACCGTTGATATGAGCATTTGTCATTTTTAATAGTGTGGCGAGGAGCGGTGCTACAGTGTGACATGGCACAGCAAAGCATGGCCCCTGGTGCTGCCTTACTATGAAGGTGTTTGATAGCCACCTGGCCTTATTTTTCAGCGGCCCAGTCATCCTCACCTATGACTCCACAGGTCGAACACAAGCGCAGGAGCAGCACCGAGCAATCTGTCCCTGTTTCTGTTTGCTGTCCACACCCTAAGGGGGGGGGGGGGGGGGGGGGGGAAGGAAGGAAGAGCATGAGGGGAGGAAGAGGAACAATAGTGCTGCTGCTCGAGCACATCCTCCCTCACAATGCAGGCACAGACAAATGCACGCGTACAATAACACAAAACGTGGAAGCGTGCAGTCGCTCTCCCACACAGCACTCTGATAATGATCCACACAAAGCCACACAAGCACTCGCCTACTTCAGCTCAAGAGCCTTAGTCCAATACCAATACTGAGCCCAACACATTGTAGAGAGCCTCTTATTCTCTCTGTGGCATGGCTTTTTCTGTGTGGGTAAGCTTGTGAGTGCTGCAGAATGAAACCAGTTTTTTTTTTGTTTCTTTCATTCCTCCATTTATGGCTAGATTCAAGACAAAATAAAAAAGGCAATCTTTCTGTTCCTGTATCCTCTGACTTGATTGAAGGTTTTTCCATTCTATGCATTCTGGGAGCTGACCTTAACGTTATGTGCTTTTGACCTGTAAACATCAAGTGTCTACCTCTCCATGACCAATGTGCTTTGACCTTTACATTTGTCTTCTGTCTCCTGTTTCCTGATTCCAATTTCGCCACTTGGAAAAAAGAGAAGAATCGCAGTTTTTCAATAGAGTCTGGTAGAAAATACAAAACAGTGTGTGTCTTGTCCTGCACACTGAATACAACGTAAAGAACAGAGGATACAGAGGGATGACCTTATAAGATGAAAAAACATTGTTCTCTACATTTAATGGAAACAGTGATGTTTACTCAAATGCATACTCATTATTTTGATGTGATACAGGAGTTCATAAGAGAGGTGTAGTTGAAAAAACAAAGCAGACAGCAAGAAGAGCAGAGGATGATTCTAATGAACCAGAATGAGAAAGGCAAGAACAGACATACAGTATAGGAAAGATGTTTCCCACAAACCATGCAAACTGGAAAAGGTTTGTCTGCTGATGAATATGAATGCATGAAAATGAAATGCCTAAGTCAATAGGGAGACAGTGCAGGGACCCAGGTGACAGAGGAGTGCAGTGCTACACCCGCCCTGCGGGGAGAGACTGGTTATTAGGCCAGGCTTTAGCTTCATCCATCTTCAGGAGTCTGGGCGCCGGCCATTGACAACACAAGTGCAGAGCCATGGCTGAATACAGATGTGCTCTGGACCAGTGTTCCCCCAAATAGAGGGTCAGGACTCACTAGTCCCAGCCAGCGTTGAACTTACTGGGTCACGGCTCGAGAGAGGAGAAGGGAAAAAGGAGTGCATGTGGTTGGTTAAGTTTGCATAAAGTGTACTTCTCAAAGCCTGTGCAGCATGCAAAGTATGACGCCAAAGACAAATGTCTTCTAAAAATGTAGATGTAACTATGAAAAAATCGTACTGCCTTCTCGCAAATCGCATCTATTCTATAAAAAAGTTTAAAGGTTATAGTTGTGATTTTGCATGAAACAAAGACAAGAAATTAGAGAATTTTAAAGAGTTTCAAGAGCAGGCCGACTCTCTGACAGCAGGTCAGGCAGAGAGAAAGGACAGGAGCTAAATACAGCGCTCTCATTAATCTGCCAATGAAGCCAAGACTGATGGTACCTGTTCCCTGCTATCAGCACACACATACCTCTGAGACATTCATTCCACTTCACTGTCACAGAGCAACACACAGCCAATAGATTTTTATTTTTTTAAACCCGGAAGCATGAACAGAATAGACTAAATAAATGTTTGTTTTTGCGTGGGAATGTGTCAAAGAGAGAAAAGAGGGATTACACTCGGTTTCTCCTTGCAGAGATGCAGTGAAAGCATTATTTGTTTTGCAGTTTGATTAATAAGTCGAAGCTCATATGCATTCTATTCAAGACTCGAGCTCTTTAGTTACCATTAATCACAACAGCACAATGAGAAGATTCTGCTCAGCACTGAATGAGTTAGAGCATCATTAAAGCCCTCGTCAAGTGTGTGATATTGACTGCGAGTTCATGTGCAAGAGGTTCCGTCTTGTGTTTACTCTTTGTGTATCAATGTGCTCACACTAAACACTCAAATGTGCATGAGTGATGCGGCTGACTCAAACACAGACTGATGGATAATAGATGGGTGCATCCCTCTCCTAAGTCACTCTGTGATCTGTCAGCTGCCATAGGGTTTCTGTTGCAGACAACGATCCAGCACTGGGCGCACAATCCATTTCTTAAAAAGGTGCCACCCATCCAAATATCATGTGTGGGCTTTCACAAAAAGAGAGAGGACCCATAAGCAGACCATGAGGTACATTGGTACATGGGAAACAGGCACACAGACAAGGTCCCCAACTAACTGAGAAATAGGAGAAGAAAAAGACTCAAAACACCAGGTAGGTGAGGGTGATTAATCCCATTATGAGACTAACCAGGCACAGGGGGAAAAATAAGAGCAGGGTACATAGTCACACAGGTGGAAGAATATGCAAAGGCAGAAGGTAAAGCTAACAACACCAATGAAAAGTGACAAAGTAAAACAGAAAACCTAACACCATCCATCCATTATCTATACTGTTTATCCCATTGGAGTAGCTGGAGCCAATCCCAGCTGTCATTGGAGGAGAGGTGGGATACACCCTGTCCTGTTCACTCGACAATCACAGGGCTGACATATAAAGACAAACAACCAGTCACACTCACATTCATACCTACAGACAATTAAGAGTCACAAATTGGACTGTGTTAAAAAGCTGGAGTAGACTTAGGGAGGCAGGGAACTCACGTATGCACTGGAAGAAGATGCAAACTTCGTATAAAAAAAGGCCCTGTCTGACGAGATTTAAACCAGGAGGAACCTTCTTGCTGTGAGGCGTTTACCACTGTACCACCATGCAGCCCAGGTTTCAGGATCAATACATGGCTCCAAAACAGTGTGAAAATAAACAACATCCTACATCAACAAAATGACACACTTTAACAATTCACTGATCAATTATTTCTCTTGATGGCCATGGTGATTACAATGCATTCATTTGCTTATAATAGGGCTCTCTAATCACACATGAGGTTAACTGGGGTTTTAATCAGTTTCCCATTCACTTGCAGGCTTTAAGATTGTATCCTATTAACCTTTGATGTAATGAATCTCTCTTTTCATGCACCAACCTTTCTTCCAACACGATGCCTTGACATCAACCACATTTGACACATGGTAAATTGTTTTTTTGTAGTCCCAAACATGTTATCATGGGGCTAGCGTACCGGAGAGAGCCTCATAAAGTATTTTTTATGTCCACAAAGCAGCATTAAGGAGGTGGACTTGTTAATGAGGAAAAAACAAAACTAGCCTGACAGCTCATCATTTTATGTCAGCTCCTAGAGACAGCCTATCCCACTCGTCTACTTGTTTGTTTCACAGGGACACCATCAAAATGCATCCCTCCGTCTCCCCCACCCTGGACCTGTCTTTTTCTCTCTGCTCCCTGGCCTGTGACAGATAGTTCAGTACAATCTATCAACCTCAGTCTGCCTCTGTCAGGGCCGCTGCTTTGTTCAGCCACGTATGTATGGACACGACGCACACACACACAACACACTGCATCCCTGAGTCCGTCACACTAAACGGGATAAACATCTGGCGGAGGAGAAAGAGAGAAAAGCAGAGGTCAAATCAATCTGCCCTCTGTCTGCCATACACTGATCCTCTGTCATAGGACGACCTGTGCAGAAAGCAAGCAAATGAAACTGCAGGGCGGCATTTGAATACAAAGAGGGCAGCACTTAAGTCTGGGATGAACACAGCTGAGGAGAGAACATACAGATGGATGAACTGGCTGTAGTCTAGACAGATTATCTATGAAACCTAGTGGGACTAGGAGATGATAGAATAATTGTGGACATAAGGGAACAAAGTAAATACTATTACAATACACAATTGTAAGAAGCCTACAATTTCGCAGATAGCCCAGAAATAATTGGAATACATAGCCTACCTTTTTTACAGTTAGAATACCAAATGTTACCTTCTGTTAGTTAGATAACATTTTTATTAATATAAAGCTGTGAAACAGTGGACACAGCCACTTCCTTTTACATTTATCTACATGCATTTAAAATCATTTTCATTCATTTCCATATATTCTGTTGGTTTCATGACCTGTTCTGTTAGCCACCTGCTAGCAGTAGCCTTCCTTAGCCTACTATCCTTAGTATCTATAGTGTTTGATTTAATAGCCTATAAAATGTTAGACAGATAAAAAAAAAAAAAAACGGTTGTTGTTTATCTTTTAATTGCAGTTTAATTTCCGGTGCTTATGTTATTGGTTAAGTAATTAATTTCTCTGAACAGTGTTTTACCTGAGGAGGATGTTTAGTGTATTCTGAAGCTGTCCGTCCGGCAATTTCCTACCGACATTTTCTATTTGTTTCGTCTATCTGATCAGAATGGCACGAGTTTTGCATGCAGTGATGCACTCATGTACAGTAGTAAAAAATAGAACTATTTCATTTTAGAATGAGTAAGGGTTCTGATTGTTTTATTTTAGTAGTTTGCTATAATTACTTTGCCCAATCCTGTGGTGAGCATGTTAGGGCCAAATGATGTTGGCTAAAGCCCCTAAAATTCAGTTGACAGAATCTATGGAGACTAAAATTCAAATATGTTTTCTTCCTAAGTTATGTCGTTTTGCATATTCATTGTTAGCACTTGAAAATTGTGAAGCCTGTGTCTTATGATCATCATGATAAGCAATCAGGCTATGCTACATTGAGTTCTTGACATTATTAAAAAAAAGGGGAGGAAACAGTCCTCAAAAATGTAACTACCGTTTAAGCAATAACATGTTCATGGCCATCATATATTGCTATGACAAAATAAGCAAAGACCAAACTTTGACTAAAGGGTTGGTGTATCACAGCTAAGTATAATGCTTTGGGTTTTTTTCACTTATTTTCCCTGTTTGTATCTGGCCATGAGCAAGGTTTTGCTTTTAGTTGATCAGGTTTTAGGGTAAACGCCATTTAGACTGTTGCTGCCAACCCAATAGACTTGAGGTGCATGGTGAATGGAGGTGAACAGAATACTGAAACTAAAAAAACTCAATTTAAACTGTTTAAATATAAACCCACTGACTATCAAAAACATATTGAGAAAACATTTCTTAGAGTTTATCTGTACACTGCCACTTGACATGCTCATAATATGAATTGTTAGTCGAGTCATCTCTTTCTTTCTGCCTCTCCCTCTATCCCACTTTCCCAGCCCAACAGTGTTGTGGCAGATGGCTGTTAAACATGAGTCTGGTTCTGCTCGAGGTTTCTGCCTGCCAAAAGGTTTTTTTTTCTTGCCACTGTTTATTTGCCTAATGTTGCCAAGAGCTGTGCTCATGGTGGATTCATGTTGGGTCTTCGTTAGAAATATAAAAAAGAGTTAGGCCTTGACCTGCCCTTTTTGTAAAGTGCTGTATAAAGATTGTTTGATTTGGATGAAATGCTACATGAGTCACATCACTATGAACTTAGAAGCGTGCAGATAGGATCCAAAAAATGCAAGGAAACAAACAGGAACACAGATTAATAACAGTGGAAGTTGTGGTGGAGCTGATTCAGAGCTTTAGTGTCTTCCTTTAAGATTCATTAGATTATCTGAGACTGATTTCATTTGATTAAAGTTGTGCTTGTTTTGCTTTTTGATTTAACATAGTCCTTTCTTATTACTTGCTCCGCCAGGTGAGAACTGAAGTTTGTGATTGCTTTTTGTTTTTGAATACATTGTTGTATTGTTGTGCCCCATAATATTGAAAAAATCATTTTATTTTTTAAATTTCATTGCATTCACGTGTAAAATGCTCATGTAGGAACACACACATACTAACAGCGGTGCTCAAAGCCTTTGCCTGCACGACTGAAGGAGTCAAAATGATACTTGGCTAAGGGACAACAATGCACTCAGACATTTATTATTTAGATAATGACCTCATTTAACATGTGCACACATCTACACAACTGCTACGCAGTCATGCACACAATGCAAACAAACAATAGCGCAGAGTTAACACGTTGACCTTCTGGTATTAATATTGACCTTTGAAAGCAATCTTTTCTCCCAGCATGCATCATCAGATCAATAAACATAGCTGCCAGGTGATGCTCGCAGCATTATCAGCCTGTTACAGGCTCTGTGATAGGGCACACATGCACACACACACACACACACACACATACACACACACGTGCACACAAATGCAACAAAAGCCGACGTCAAATCCTAAATGTCAGACGCCTGTGCTGCACGCAGAATGTGTGTGTCATATTAGTAATTAAAGCTGTAAAACACAGTCTCCGAACAACATCACTCAGCATTGACTCGTTGACCACTACTAATTGTTAATCACTGTTATGTGTTGTGTGGCTCAAAGCAATGAGCACAAGTGAAAAGTGAGCAACATCCAAGCAATCCCTTCTCTCACTCCATGTTTTAATCCTTCCTTTTTTTGTACTGTATGTCTTTTTCTCTTCTTTTGCATTCATTTTTAGACCGCAACCAAACAATGCAGGTGGCTCAGTGTGCTCTTATCCCCTTATCCAATCAGAATCAGATCCCATTACCACACAGTTTCCCAGTCAATGATTTCTCATTTAGTCCACACTCCCCAGATCCTCAGCTCATTGAAGGCTTGATGGATGACCTGTCGAATATACATTTGTGAGGGTGTGTGTATGTGTGTGTGTGTGTGTGTGTGTGTTTCTGTGTGTGTGTGTGTGTGTGTGTTGACAGGGCTTATCGGTCCAGAGTGAGGACACAATGTGAATGACTAGTGGGTCAGGGTCACCAAGAACCCATATTCCAAAGAGGTTACGTCATGCTTTATTCCCAGTGTAGGCTAGTATAGCAACCAGGGCAGTTTCAGCATTATCCACCAAGCCTCTTCCACTCCCTTCCCCTGAGGATATATCCCATTGTTGCTGGGAAATGTAGCTGATCAGCTGCTGTTAAGGATGGAGGTGAGAGTCTTATCCCAGTCTCACTCCTCATAAAAGATGCACGAGTGTGATTATGCCATGCTTTCAAACTGGGTGAAACTGGCAGAATTGACATGTTGAAATGTGTCAGCATTTGTACTGAAAACCGTTTGATTTCGGAGAGGGCTGTTGCGGTACAGTGTCTGACCACAATTAATTACAGCGAGGAAATGGAAGAGCTGCTAGAAACTGGAAAATGCAATCAAATTGTGGCTTGTGTTGAGAGAGCTGGAGGATGTGTTGTATTAAAAAAAAAGTGTAATATCTCTTGCTTTCTTTTTGTTTGTTCTAATAGTCATTGTCAGTTCAAGCTTCTGGTAGCTCATGTTTTCTCAAATTTTTTCCTGCCAGTAACAAATATATCTGTAACACAACTGAACACGGTTGGACTAGGCTGTTGCATAAAGCTAAAGACTCCTAAATAAACACTGCATTTACACAATATTATCAATGATACAAGCACACTTAACCTAGATACATTCATAATTATAATGTATAATTATACCTGATGAAGGTTGGTCAGACCAAAACATTAAAGCATACAGTGTGCGGGAGCCTTTCTCAGTGTCTTTGAGTTGTTCCCACCTCTGATGCACCTGTCACTCATTCAAGTGTGCAGGGATTTTTTTTTCCAATATTTTTGACTAAAAGTACAAGACGTCAGATGTCCACTTCACTGTAGATTCACTCTAACTGATCACATGCACTTATATGCTTGAGCCAAATGAGGAGTTTACCCGAGACTAATGTGACATTCACAATTCAAATGTTCTGTATGCAACAGGTAGCGCAAGAAGCATAATTTAGCCCTGACTTGGTGCTACTAATTTTCCACATTTTTGAATCACGGAAATGTAAGCATTAATCAATATCACACTTGACATCTGCTCCAAGTGTTCTTGTAAATATCTTGCATCTCTAAAAAACAGATACAGGATATCTTATATGTAGATGCTGTCTTCAAGGCTTAACACGGTGAAATCGTCCACTACTTTCGTACTCCTAGACAGACAGACAGACAGACAGACAGACAGAGTGACAAGTTCAGCAGGATGCCCCCCCTCAAGACTCCCATCCACTCCAGACACACACACACACACACACACACACACACCAGGAGCGACATGACATCTGAGAAGTTCAGGGGTCAAAGGTCACTATGGATTGTTTCAGGTCACAGAAGATGGCTTTTTATGTCCCATGGGTAACTCAAATGTCAGCAGGATTCATGAAGTGTCATGAGGAATCGTTCCAAGCTGCTGGAAAAAGTGTGTTGACACAATAGCGTTTATTTGTGTTGTGTTATTTTCTCTTTGTGTGCGCAGCATGAGGAAAGGAATCACTTCCCAGCAGTGAGTGAAACCACATCTTGAAGTGCTGAACAACACTTACTGTAATTACCGCTGTGTTCAGCCAGTTGGTGATGCAACAGCGCCATCTAGTGGTTAAGATGGGTCACTGCAATTAGACGCAGCAACACCCATGATGAAGCTCACACTTTTACTGAGACAGAAACGAGGAGGAAACCAGGAGGCTGAAAGTGCATTTTCAGAAATCCTCAATCCTCATGTATTTACTATAGGCGACACATAAAGGGAAACAGATCCAAAAGTTCATGTCATACAAATTATGAACAAAATGTGAAAAGACTATTATGCCATTCATCCATCTTGTGACTTGCCCAAAATAAATTCTGGCACAAACAAAGTCATTTTACATTTCTATAAACCTCTTTTTTTATTGTCAATAGAATTTGCTAGCGTCAGTGCCCTCATGGAACCTCCCTGGCAAAGAAATCAATATGAGTATTTTTGTTAATGCAGAAAGTACATATTTTATTGCATTGCCTCTGTTAAGTGACATAGATCATTCAGGGGGAAAAAAGCATAACCCGATGATAATGGTTTATTAAAGAACTGTTTTGTTATTTTGATTTTTTTGAAAAGCAAGTATCAAATTTTACACGCTAGAGCAGTGACACTCAACCTCGAGTAAAGTAATTATTTAAAAAAGGGAGACATTGTCAGCAGAAATTATTCTTTGCAAGTCATCTCACTGTGTTTCCCACACATATTTCAGGGAAGAAAGATGTGGCTCTTGCAGAAATATTTTTTGGTCAATGTGGCTCTTAAGTCTAACAACCACTACACTAGAGATAATGTTTTAAAAGTGATGTCTTACACTTTAGGTTGTGCGTGTGCGTGAGTGAGTGTTTGTGTGTGTGTGTGTGTGTGTGTGTGTGTGTGTGTGTGTGTTTTATGATAGTAGCCCTCTCTTCAGATGTATTTCGAAAAAAGGCCACCCAAAAACAAAACCGCCAAAACGTATTAATTACACAGTGAAAATCTTAATTTGCTCTGGCATTTCACTCAATACATATCATCTCAAACATCGCTGTTATTTTAAACAGGAACACCGCTTTTTAGCTCAAGAGCCACCATCCAACACACAGCCATCCACAGCAGGTCAGACAATGAAACATTGCCCCCCAGTGGTTACAATGAAGTCTGCTCTGAGTTAAGTTGCTATCCTGAACTATTGAGATATGGAAATAAAGATTAATGGGAAATAAAAATAAAGACATATCTTAGAGGTTAAAGGTATTATTGCCACATCACTTTATCTTTCTGTCTTTCAAAGACTCTTGCTCACAAGAGCAAGTCCATGTCTTCAAACATTTTGAAGACATGGACATCAGTATGCTAATGATGAACCCAAATCCAAGGCAATATTTCAAAGCTTTACTGTCTAAGGTTTTTCTGACTTTTGTAATATTTAGTGTTCCAACTGAACAACAACACACACACACACACACACACACACACACACACACACACACACACACACACACACACACACACACACACAGGACAACACACATTCTGTGAAAGATATCTCTATGTTTCAAAACAACCCAAAAGTCTCTGAATTTACAGAGGTCAGTTGTATGCATGCTTGATAAAAGTAATATACTTTACTGTGAGACAACGGACTAAAAATAGGCCGACACTTTGTATTTATAGCAGGTGAGAGCTTCAACCACCAGAGGCCGACAGACACAAGAGTTTTATCTGTCGTTATATTTACTGACACTAAATTGTAGGAAATAACTGCTTCTTATTTCACTCAGAAAGTTTGATCATTTCCAACAAGGCAATTCCTACCAGTTCAGTTATGTCTTGGACTTTTTCTATTGTCAATAAAGTTGAAAAATTACTTCTGTTTCAACTCCTGCATATGAGGCGAATGTTAATTTACATTTATTTTTTTAGTTTTTAGAAAAAGCAGAAATTGCTATTTATGCCTTTGAAGCATTTTTCTTTAGGTCAAGTTGGCCCTTTTTTAAAATAATCATTTCAGTTTGAATTCCTTAAAGAACCAATCAGTCTCACTCCTAATTGCTTTTTTGGTGATCTAATTTTTATTTTAAGTTGTAATGAAAGCCTTTTTCCACTAGGTGGCAGTATGTGCATTTGTACTGTTTACACTTCAGGTAGCCCTGTCTGTAAGGACTTTTTTTTTTAATAGTCTGACCCATTTCATTTTTGAGTCATCATCAGGCTATGATGTGAAGCCCTTGATCTTATATATAACTTCTGATGTACAACACACGGACAGCTCTGTACTGGAGAGAGGAACAGAGAGGGCGCGTGAGGCTTCTGTTCAATTACAAAGCAGATCAAAGAGAGTAAAAAGGTGAGAGAATATGTCTAATAAGCCAAAAGGCAAAAGTGTACAGCACACATTTGTGTCCATGTAGGGAGGTTCAGAAGGAGAACAGACTGCAGCAGAGTCATTTTAGCCAAACTTACAGACTTGTTCAATCTTGGATATCTCTCTGTTTGAAACCTTGACTTTTTGATGTCCCATTCTGCATGCTGGATTGAAATAGAGTAGATATAGTCCAAATATGATTATTATTCATTACAAACAATCACTTTCCCTTGAGTAGATTTTAAAGCTATTGAAAGCATTGCACTGCCCTGCTGAAAAATGAGAGAATGAGACAAAAGCTTGTTGTCTCCTCAACTCAAGACATGAACTTATTCATCTTCCCATCTCTAACACTGAAATGTATTCAAAATTGTATGTCGCAAATCATTTTCCTCTATTCATTACATACATGTTTGAAACTTATATATATAAATGGCTTTCATGAGATATTAACTGCACGGTACTAGTTACAGTATATGATGGAGCCTGAAGGCGACAGCAGTTCAATATGTACTGAGCTTTTTTTTGTTTTTTTTTTAATAACAAGCGTTTCGACCTGTTGAGCTGATTTCTTCAATACAGAGACGAGCCAAGGTTGCAGAGCAGTCGCTCATAAACGTGCTTTTGAGCAAAGGACGAGCTGAAAGCCAAAAGGCTGAGCGACTCCTGTGCAGGTGTGTGTGTGTGTGTGTGTGTGTGTGTGTGTGTGAGAGGAGGTGAAACGCTTCAGACACAATCAATAACTGAGGATGTGTGTGTGTGTGTGTGTGTGTGTGTGTGTGTGTGTGTGTGTGTGTATCTCTGTATGTGTGCAGCAGCTACAGTAAGGGAAGAGCACTGACCTCCTGTATTATTAATTCAAGCAACATTAATAATACCTGTGTCTTACTATTGGGAAACAAATGCACTCTATTGGTGACTAGCATTTTAGTCATTCAAAATAATTTGAGGGAGGGACTGTAAAATATATTCACACAGCTTGAGTTTGTCTTTGAATCCTCGTGTTGTGACTCTTGACAGACGCTGGCGTGAACAAGGTCAACCTTCAACTATAGTCTCTGTATATTTAGGCATGGTTTAGAGCCTGAGAGTACAGCATGGAGACCTATTGTGACATATTTAAATATTCAGAATCTTATATTTTTACATATTTCGGGGGGGGGGGGGCGGGGCATTGCTGCATTTGCCTGCGTTTCTCTCTCCTATAATTTGTAACTTCATGACAGATGTGGAAAGAGTGTAGCTCTGCCTTAAAAACCACACAGTCCTTAGCTTCTATTTACATATCTGAAGGACTTTGTATATAACAGAGCTGTATGTTGAGCCTGGTATTTCAGCCTCCCATAGGATCATGGTCAAGTACACCTTGTTAAAACGTCATGAGCGGGATGATCTTTCCTTTGTCTACACACAGAACAAGACAAAGCACTTAGTGTGCTCCGAAACATGTGGCAGCTTTTCAAGACAGCAGCTGTCACCTCTGACATCATTTCTGGAGCAGCGGACCTTTTTTTAGGTGGCAGTGTGCCCTGGTGCGCTCTGGGAAACAACTTTGGCAGGAGAGATGGAGAATTTGAAGAAAGCAGACTCTTCCTTTCTCTTATAAAACAGATCGGCATGTTGTTTGTGTATGTGCGAAATGATTTGAAAATTTAGTTTTTGAAAAAAAAAATCTACCAGATGTCAGCATAGAAAATAATATAGCATTAAAGACACAGGACACAGGCATGTTGAAAATCTTACAATGTATATAATTGACACAAGATTTCAGGTACAACAGCAAATGAGACATTTGTATTTTTCAACCTCTTTCTGGCTTCTTTCTTAACCATAAGCACAAACTCTCCATAGATTTCTGTTAACAACAAAACCAAAGTAAATAAAAACAAGAAAATTAATTTCCTCTTAAATTGGCACCTTTAAGAAATTCCTCCCATGTTCAACTCAGTGTAGAGTAAAGCTGTCTTTAAATGGTGGGATAATCAGCTTTGCATATTTGGCGCCTGATGAAGACGACAGGATTGAGCTGCAGAAACTGATCAGAGATCAGAGACTCTGGATGAACGTCCTCCTCGCCATCACACACACACAAACACACACACACACAGGGGCTTTGTGTTTACACTGTTTGACCACAGTTGAATAGGAGACGTCTTGCTGGGCCGTTTCTATCTGCATACACACATCTCCAATCAATAGTCATTTCTGGAAGGTGTTGACTCACGTTATCGATCAACTATCTTGTGATGTCTTTGTGCAGACAATGCCATTTATTGGCCTCATAAAAGTGCAGGTTTCATAAAAAGGGGTTGGGGACTTTGAGCAACAAATTCATGTGATCAAAAGGTGAAGGATGAGAGAGAGAGATAGAAAGGAGGGTGGGGTTTGGAGGGGGGGTTGTGCAAATTTCAGCCGATGACATTGTCAGGCAGTCATTGAAACTGAAGTTGTGAGTTACAAGTCGTCTTTGAATTGGAATGTCACCATAACAGTTGGAGTCACTTCTCATCCTTTAGAGGGTTTAATGTGTACCTTCACATTCAGAGTCAGTTTTGTTTTAAAGGGTCCCAAGAAGAAGACCCACTTAGCGCTCTTGCTAATTGTTCTTTGCTCAAAATGTGTTTTCTTTTTGTCCCGAATGGAACATCTAATGTCATCATGTGTCTGTTTTCTTTTTCAATCTTGACCCCAACTCTAGACAAATTGTCAAAGGCAGTCACAGGCAGATTTTGTTACCAGGGACTAACAGGAAGACAGACAGACAGACACACACACACACACACACACACACACACACAAACACACAGCATTCATTAATAAAGCATGTCAAAAAAAACAAACAGAAAAATATCATAAAAAAATCCTGTCGGGTAACAAATTTGACTCTAAATTGCCCCTTCTTCAGAGCAGTTATCAAGTTTCTAACAGATGTGCTTTGGAAACTTTGACAGACCCCCAAACTGTTAAATTGGATCTGCAGTATTATAAACGGACATAAGATGAGTTATAGCGGATTGTCCCAGTGTGGAACTGAAGCAATGATGTACTTTAAAAAAGCATGTCCATTCGTGTCCTCCATATCAAATTCCTCTGTCACATACATCACAGACGGGGAATTATTACAGTAGTAGGTTGAAAATCTGAACACTGAGCTATGCTAATATCCCGTCAGTCTGTCATACGATGTTAGTCCCCTACATTTCAATACATTTCATTTCTTTACCATCCAATGGAGATGGTAAAAGCTCTAAAGTCCACCCCATTTCCTCCAACCGAAGACTCACATTCAAACTCATTCACAAACACACACGGAAGCATTGTCCCACCGTCCTGCATGTTGCGTTCTCAAATGAATTAAAAAAAAAAAAAAAAAAAAAAAAAAAAGGTACGCCTTTCCTCCGCAGCAAGCTTCTAATCAGGAAAAGCCTCACACTGTGTTCCCACAATCATTCCACAGTAAGTTTGACACGTAATGAAGCACTGTGTCATTGTCATATTGCCTTGCCATCATGTAGAAGCAGGAGGAACGCTTTAAAGGTCATTATAACTGATGAGAGGCAGAGAGAAAAGGTGGAGGGAGTGGAGGAGGGGGGTGGGACGAAAGAGGCACTAATATAGAAAAGCTGCAGAAAAAATGGAAGGCAGATATGGATACATTATGACGAATGAAATAAGAGTACTAAGTGTACGGCGATCCGGCTGTTAGAACATTTGATAGCTATTTTTTTCTAGGAAACAAAAAAATATATACACTTTTTGTGTCTGACATGGAAATAGAAGTAAAATTCAAAGACGTGCATGGTGTGGGTTTCTATCCTGATATGGATCATTGCTGCAATTAGACAAAAAATAATGACACTTCTCGTTGCAATTATGATGCTAATCACAGGAGCACTGGGCCTTTGCAGGGAGCACACTGAATGATGCGTGTATATTTTTTGCTCTATTGTGAGAATTAGAACTAAACTAAAGCACTGCATGACAGCAGTGTTCCTGCGTCTGTGTTCATTTCTGTTCTTCTACACCTTTCCAAAATCCTCAACTGCGATCCATTGCTGCGAGAGCACAGTCTTAAACAGACCCCCCCCCCCCCCCCCACACACACACACCTCATGCAGAGCTCTATAGTGGGAAGCTGCTGTCATCTGAGACCTGGGCCCGGCCTAGAGTGTGTTTTGCAAACACTGAACTCTTGAGTTGATCCCCACACAGCCAGCAAGGCGTAGGGGAGAGAGAAAGAGGGATATCTGTCTCAGCAGGGCGTCGATGTAGGGGTGAGTGGATGGATGGAGCAGCAGACAGGTCATGTAACTCCTGCATTACACGATGATGTCAATGTGAATGTGGCCACGGTTATTAATACAGTTTACAGGATGATATTGCAAAAAGTGCTGACGTGGAGGGCTCTCATCCTCAGTGTAAGAGAGCGTGTAAGTGTGATCATGTTAAGAGGTCTGCTGGGTTGTGTTGACAGATTATGCTCCTCTAAAATGTATTTTTATTCTTTTAGGCATTTGGTTTTTGCACTTTTTCTATCACTATCAGAGAGTGGGGTTTGTTGTTAGTTATTAATAAATAAATAATTCTACTTAATACAAGTGCTTTTTTTTTTTTTTTTTTAAAGGATTGAGATAACAAATATATGAATCTAAGCGCCACTGCAAAGCTCCATTCTCCCTCTACCCGTGGTGTCAACACCAACATACTGTTAACAATATAGTCTTACACATGTCTTAGGTACAGATATAATCTCAGAGAACCCAAACACCAGGAAAAAAAAAAAAACATAAGAAAATGCAAAAAGACCAGCTCTAGTCATAATATAGCGAGAAACAAAAGAAAAGAGCAAAACCGAAACATTTGTGAACACTCCATTTTGTTCCAAAAAAACAAAAGGAAGTCCATCCAAGTGATTTTTTTTTTGTTGTTACTGTTTTCATTTGACTTATTTTCGTTTTGGCAAAGTAACTAACGCCCCCAGCTCCTCCTTCCTCCCCCTTTCAAACCCCCCCCCCCCCCCCCATCCCCAACGTGTCCCAAACTCAGTCCCAGTTGGTAGAATCCCCGGTCAATTATCGCCGCAGCAGCAACATGAGAAGTGGAAGCAGGTAGATAGAGACGCAGGGGAGGCTCCGAGTGGCTGAGGCTTTCACCTTCTTGTTTTCAGGGGGGAAGGGGTAGTGTACTGGTCGGTCAGTGGCGGGGGCAATGATGCGTGGGCCCCGGGAACACATCTCGTCGGCACACGAGCCACTTCCTGAACCGCTGACATCATCACCTTAAGACACAGAAGTTAGACATTAGTTGTAGGATATGCATAAAATGTGCCACATAATCAACATATTTATCTCACCACAACATACAAAATATGAGTTTGGATGTCGAGTTGCAAGCACAATAAAAACAACGAGAATTATATCCACAGTGAGATCCTGTGTTCCTGCCATTATGAGGAATAAATATGACCTGAATTTAATCTTAAAGGCACTTGGATGGAGGCAAAACATTTTGATATCTTCATCTTCATTCAAACCTACTCACCATTCCGCTAGAGAGGCTTAAACTAAGACAGAAAATGTGCTGCCTCCTCAGAAGAACAGAGTTGTTTATGTCCTTTAATCTAGGACTTCTTAAAAGCTTTTAATCATCTCTGGATCCTCCGAGATGATGTCGCTTCTGAATGTCGCTTCAAGAAGAATCTTGGCTTTGATAAAAAGTTAAAGTGAACTCACTGGTGTCTTGAAAGTCCACATCCTGGCCGTTGAGAGCGTTCTTCAGGCGGTGCGTCATGATCTTCAGCTGCATTATCTGTTGCCGTATCGTCATGTCTGGCTTGGTGATGTCGATTTCCACCTCAGGGTTGTTGATCTGACTGGCGAGGCCATCACCGATCACCTCTGGAAGGTACCTGCCAAACATGAACACTTGTGCTTGAATCCTGATCATCTCTTTACAGATCATTGGAGGCTATGCAGTTTTGAACAAACAGTCTCCGTTGCAGGTAATGGCAGCAAAGATTGTAAAATATAACACTGAATTTCCCTTATTTGTCAGAATGCTGTGAAATCAGTTGCTTGAAAGACTTCATTAGGTGACAAAGCAGAAAATGGTGGACTGTAACATTATTAACAGGAAAAACATATATAAAAAACATTAAAAAGCTATTTAATTACATATAAAAGATAAGAAAAAAAAATATTTTACAGCTTAAATGCAAAAAATTCATAATGAAGTAAATGACTTTAATCCATTCTAATGAAAAGCCAGATTAAAGAGTTTAACGTTCAATGATCTGAATTCAATAAATGAAACAAACATAAACATCCCCCCACTTTTTGTTCTGTGCATTCAGCTGCTGCTCCTTTCATTAAGCCATCTCTTCTACTTGAGTAGTTCGACAGCATCTGTCTGGAGATTTGTACCACTAGCAGGGTTTCTTAATGCGTCACATATTAAAACTGCACGATGGACACTGCAATATCTATTTCATGTTCAAAGAACATCTGCAGCCTTTACTCCTGATCATCTGAAGTGAGATATTATGAAATGTATTATTTCAATGCTTATTTGCTTAAATATGAAGATCATACCAGTTGTATTGTACTTGATTGTAATCATGTCAGCTATTTTATTTTGAAAGGCATTTCTGTGTAGGTTGATATTCCCTACCTGGCACGGCTCATGCCATTCCAGCATTTGTCCTCAGCCCCTGTTCCTGTGGCCACTCTGTCGCTGCAGAGGACACTCGGGAGAGAAACCCAGTACGGCTGCATGTCCCTCAGTCTTATTGTCACATCAGACACCTGGGAAAGAGTTTGACAAGAGCAGATTCAGAAGCTTTTAAACTTTGTGTAACATCATGAGTGATCATTCAAATGGGAAAGTCAGAAAAAGTCCTGTGTCTTCAATAACTGAATGCAGGGCTCATTCATCTGACCCATTCATGCACCCAAGCATTCATTCAAACCCAATCACCCCATAGAGGTCTGTGGAAAGGGGAAATGAGCAGCTAAAGCAGTTTAATAAACCATGTTGAGCAATGGTTCCTGCATCATAAAGCACCACTTATTAGGTCATCAGAGAGCAATAACAAGGACATAGATACATTCGAGGTAAATACTAACCAGTCTGCCCATTTTGCTGGAGCTGGATGCCAGTTTGTCCTCCACTGTGACCTTTCCTCTCTTCAGGATTTCATCGACTCCTGTGCTGCTGGTTCCTCCTTCTCTGAGGTTGCCACATGCCTGGAACAACTGGGGCAGGAGGGAGAGGAGAACACTTGTGAAACAGAATGTAGAGAGGAGGAGAGGTCACCAAAAGGACAAACCAGTTCTCTTCTTAAAAATGTTTTAATTTCAATCAGCTTCCCAACCACTGCAAGGATCCAAACAGATCCCAAAGTTATTTCTCAACAACTGGTAACTTACCTTATAAGGCTTCAGACTCCCTCTATAAACCTCATCTTCATAGCATGTGTATTTCATACTAACACTCTTTATAGGTGTAAGTGTAAACAAACAAGACTAAAATCTCACACTTGACCGAGCTCTGTAAATAAATTCTCAAAGACCCATTCTCAAACTGCATCAGCAAGAAAACATTCTGCATTGGCTGGTCAAATTGTAAGTCTATAAGCACACAGAGAAGCCTTAAGCATATTACTGCACACAAATCTCTACCTTTGAAAACCAACAGTGACAAGTGGAACTGCTTGACCCCAAGAGTCAATCACTGCATTGCTGCAGCAAATGATCCACAGCTCAGAAGGCACTACTCGTCCCTACGAGGCTTACATTTTATAAATGGAGCCCAGGGAATACAGTTAGACTGCAGTCAATCTGTCATCCAATCTGTCCTGCTTAGAGGAGCCTCAAGCCTTTGAACCTTTATTTGAAACTATAAAATAATCCTGTCTTAAGCTTGCACTCGTGTCCGTCAGCAGAACTTGTACGAGTTGTTTGGTGCACAGCACATTAAATAATGCACATAAATAATATGGTGTTGACTCTTGTTTTTGCAGCACATGGTGCTACATAGCCCTACAGCAATTTTAATTATGCATACTGCAGTTTCTCTCTCTGTATCTGCTGAGTCTTTGTGGATAAAAATGACATAACTAAACATGTGCTTTGATGTTAACAGATTATGTAAATAGGGGATAATCTATCCTACACTGTCGACCCTGATATTATACCACAGACACCATTGACTTCTATGGGATCAGCACAGCTCGTCACCCTGCAGACGAAGATCAGAAGTCGAAGCTGCATGTCATCATCGTTCTGAAGCAGGTTCGAGGCAGTCTGCCAGGCTATGGTTCACATAAAGCCAGCCAAGCTCTTTAACGGCAAACCAACACAGAGGAAGCCTTGTCTGTTCTCTCACCGTCTGCACTTTTTTCCACCTTAACCAAACAACTTTAAGGATCAAATAAAACTCTGGCTCGAACACCAATAAAGAGTGAAGTAAATGCTCGGCTTGCAGGTTCTGTCATGACTCACAAGCTGTTTTATTTTAAACTAGGTGTGTTAGGCTTTGCAAATACATTATCTAATGGTGCAAAAGGTGTTAATTGTACAAACTAATAAATGGTAAGTAAATAAGGCGCATACAAAGACCTGAGATCTGTTTACACATTAAACATTCTTGACTTCCTTGCTTCTATTCCTTTGCTGAACCAGATGATATGAATACTTTAAAGCTCAGAAAAGCTGGTTTCAAATCTGTATTATTTGTCTATAACATAAAATATTCATGACCAAATAAGCAACAAGCAGCTAATCTGCTTCAGAGGGATTATGTGGGTGTGCTTTGAACTGATTTGACTGACAGCTGACTGTCTACATTTAGCACAGAATTTCAAAAACATACACTTTCATAGAGATGTGTTTTCAAGTTGAACTTTTACTGACTCCCCACAAGAAGAGAAAAGGAGACTGCACTTATTTAAGTCAAACCAGAGGGTTACAGCGTGTGCCATGAAGCTGATGGACCGGCTGATGGATGTTGATGTTTTGAAACAAAGTGAATCTTTTAAAATCTGTGAATTGTTCTGCAATGACTTGAGGAAACTGTGACAAAGATATGATCTTCCACTAACATGTCATCTCACAGTACATTATTGTTCTCTCAGTGGAAGATAGTGTAACATAATCCAGTAGTACATAGTCACAGTGATATGAGATTCTGCAGCTAATAATTTAACTATTTTGTATTACAAGTTGTTGACTAAATAACACAGCAAGCCGTATTCTCAGCTCCATATTTACATTTTCAGCAAATGGTGTTGAGTATTGCAAAGTATCAAGATAAGTATCATATTGTGACCCGTATATCGTGATACGCGTTGTATCTCAAGATCCTTTTTCAATACCCCACCCTAGTATAATTTAAATTTTGTTTGGTCAGTG
This sequence comes from Labrus mixtus, assembly GCF_963584025.1. NCBI lineage: Eukaryota > Metazoa > Chordata > Actinopteri > Labriformes > Labridae > Labrus > Labrus mixtus. Next base: position 15,063,637 of record NC_083619.1, read on the forward strand.
CTGTTAAAATAATTGACAAAAGGACACATTAGGTTTTTTAATTTATGCTTGCAGCACTTATGTTCAGTGCACAAATAAATTCAATTTTGTTTTAATGATCTATTAGTTATATTCTTTCTAGTAAAACAGTTTGTCTAGTTTATTCAACTGTATGTATGAACCGATGTATGCTCTGACCTTGCTGTTGATGGTCTCTATATTCTCCATCATGGTATACATGGCTTCTGATATGCGAGAGGGAAGAGAGAAGACCACAGTCTCCACACCAGACGGGCCATCAAAGCGTCCAGCTACCTGCATCATAGTTTCTACAAAGACAGGAAACACAGTCGGCATTCAGAAAGTGTTAGAGGTTTAATAAGAAGTGCATTGGCTAAAATAAAACCAGCACAGGGTAGCACCATGTGCTGGTTGAACATTTGAGAAAGCATATGGCTAAATCGGATGCACGCGTGGATGTGTGTGTGTGCTGCCCACCTGCCAGATGCCTCCACTCTGTGTTGAGGTCAGCCTGGTTTGCCAGACAGCCCTTCATGACGTTGCTGCAGTAGTTGGCACAAGGTCTGGCAGAGGCGATGCTGCGGCAGTGGGGGCAATAAGTCATCCTCATCATGGCCCGCATGCACTCCTGGCTCAGCTGCACCTGGGGTCAGACAAAAATAAACATCCGACACCTGGATGAAAAATGACCGTTTCATCAAGCATATATGATGTAAAAAATGTCCACTTGTCCCCTTTAACTATAAGAAGTACTGATGCTAACATGATAACGTACATTTTACCAAAGTGTAATGTGAAGACAGAAATGTCTTCAGCCAGACAATGGCAGTGGCCAAACGTGGGAGGTCACCTCCCATGGAGACCTTTTTTTTTTTTTTTTGCACCAGACTTTCCTTCAGCACAGTTTCCTTGGAAACCACTTTGGGAGAATTCTCGATTTGTTTTAAATGCGATGAAAAGGGCCTGACATTCATACAAGTATTCAGAGTCCCTCACTCTACCCTTCCCACCTCTTCTATTTCCCTCTCTCTCTCTCCCACAAGGCTGCTCCCCCAGGAAAGGGCCTTGGTGCGTGAAAAGTGAAACTGGGTTAATACCAGTAAGCTCTGTTCACAAGAGAGTACAGCTATGCATACAAAACCTCAGGAAGTGTGTGAGAAAGACAGAGAGAGAGAATTTGCGCATGTGTGTGTGTGTGTCTGTGTAACAGAGAGAGAGAGAGAAAGAGAGAGAGAGAGAGAGAGAGAGAGAGAGAGGGAGAATTCATGCATGTGTGTGTGTGCGTGTGAGTGTGTGTGTGTGTGTGTGTGTGTGTGTGTGTGTGTGTGTGTGTGTGTGTGTGTGTGTGCATGTGTGTGTGTGCATGTGTGTGTGTGTGTGTGTTTGTGTGTGTGTGACAGAGAAAGAGAGAGGTGGAACAAGCCCAGCTACGCATACAAAGCTCCTCTAAGCTGACATCTGGGCCAGCTTCATGCTTTTCCTGGAAACTGTTCTTCCAACAGCAAAGACACAGTTAAATCCAGCTTTTAACAAATATACAGTGCAAATAGGACAACAAAAGGACTCAGGTGGGAAAATAAATCAAAGAAGCTTTGAAACTCTTAGTTCAAGTTATTTCAGTCGTTTTGTCCAAGTGAAGTCTGGTTGGCATATTTTAACTTCAATGTGATCGATTAACAGATAATAGCCTTGGTAAGTAATCATTTACTACAGCAGCTTCTATTTTTTCCTTTATGGTTCCATGAATGTGTAAATCTCAGATTTGTATCCTTGTTATTTAAATACATGTATTACCATATTTCACTATTGTCATCTACACTTTCACAGTTTAAAGGAATGATTTCATCAGTTGAAATTGATTTTTTTTTTTACTTTTTAATAACCTTCACTGTTTTCCGCTTCTTGCCTTTTTTCCTTGGCAGCATTCAGTAACTATTTATGGGTGTAGCTTCCTTCATTTCCCCACAAGGATCATAAAAGTATAAACCAATTATTGATCCACAAAAGTGATCCACAAAAAACAAGTGAAGGAAAAGTAACTTATTTTGACAAAGTTAACAGTTAATGGAGCTGCATAAAGAAATACTTAAATGGCTTAAGTTAGTTAAAAGATCCCTGATGTATAAAATGAGATCAACAGAATTAAGTGATTGTTGCCAGAAGCAAAGTGAATCAAGTGAAGTGACAGAGAAAAGCAATAACCACATTCCCAGGCTTAATCTCAAGTCATATGAGACATGAGTCAGATCTCCACTCCTGCCCTCTTTTCTCCACTCCCTCTGGCCTTGCCCTATCACGCATTAGCCCGAGATGACTCAGTTTGAGTCAGACTGTTTTTTTTTTTTTTTGTGAGAGAGAGGGAGTAAGAGAAGGGAGTCTGCTGGGATGAGTGGAGGAAAAGATTGGGAATAAGGGGATATAGCGGGGATGTTAGGAAAGCTGCGAGATTCACTCAGAGGCGTTGGCAGGGGAGTTAAAAAAACCCCAAAAAAACACATGATGATGTTAGTGAAATACTTATTAAGAACAGACAGCCATTAACCTAGTGTGTGTTATATCATCCATCCTTCAGGATTAATGCTGGGGATCACAGGCCGGGCAAAGCAGACATGAAACAGTGTGTAACTTCTCCGTGGTGCTAATTGGAAGTTCATGTTGACAACTTCCTCTGTAACCTCGGAGCTGCGGTGAACCGAGGGGCTGTGAGAGAGGGGCCGTCACTCTAGAAACAGTAATAAGACTCAACAGATGAATGGCTGAAAATAAGGACCATGTAAAGATGATTTATCTGGAAAAAAGGGGGAAATTCCAATCTTCTCAAACTATGACTTCTAAGCCACCCAAAAATTCAATTGATAGCCATAAAACAGGAAACTATGAGCAAATGTACACATATGCATCTACACAATTTGCAGGTGAGACTCTATGACAAAACTGTGTTGCAATTAAACACCTATTCTCTTACTTGTCCTTGATTCACCTTCACAATATGCTCCCTGTACCTGTATACCGTCTGTACAGTATATGTTGCCCGCAGCCATCATGCATAAGTCTCTCTCTCTGTGCCTGTCTCTCCCCTGTAATTAGTAAGGATATATGAGCGACCTCTCCCCCATGTGTTACAGAGCGAGCCAATCCAGACTCCTCGCCTCCAGAGTGAGCTATGTGGCGCGTGGCCTACTTCCTCCACTCCCATTCCCCAGGGATTAAAACAGGCCAGAAAAAGTTAAGGACACAGCAACTGGTGCAGCCCGGAGCGACGTAAGGGAGGAATTATTATGGTACCACAAAGACAGACTGAATCTGAATGTTGAGATCACTCTTTCTGTCATATAAACGTCTCAGCGTTTTTTTCCAAGCGCCTTTGGTCTCTGCTCTTCTCTGCTGTAAACTCAGCCTCCCTTCTGCTCTTTCATCACCTTTCAGCACCTACGTTTCATAGCTTATTCAACTCAAACATAGCAAGGATTCATGCCATGTTTCTTCTAAGATGGCAGCAAACACAGACTTCGTTGGAATATATTTTGAGTACACATACACAAACAGAAAGAGATCCGCTTCTTCCTATAAAGTTTTCACTCAAGCTGTGTAACAGCCTGGGGTAAACATCCTCAGTCACAGGGCCCTTTAAGTAGCGATACATAGCTATAAATAGGAGCGGTTGTCTCATTAAGGCCGAATGCATCGCGGATAGAATTACAGAGGAAAGGAGGGGAATGCTACAATATGAATTAGGATACAGAGCAATTCACTCTTAAAGGAGCTAGAGGACAAAGCAGGGCGCAGCTCATGGAAATATCAACATAAATGTTTCAGAACGATTTGCAGGGGAGGAACAGAGAATGAATGATTGAGAGAGTAAGAAAGGATACTGTTTGTACCAGTCTTTTGTTTTAATCCTCTCTCACTTTTCTTTCTGTCTCATTTTTCCCCATCCGAGTGAAGTCCTGTTCCAATCTGCATAAATTCAACACAGTGCTGATTCTGTGCTGGGGAGGACAGGCAAACAGCCTGACAGACAAATTATGGATATGAAATTGAACAACTGGTGGAAGTCTGTACTTCTTTCATATTATACCAAACAGGGCTTGACTTGGATGACTTCAATACAATTGAGACGTTTTGTCTTCTCCTTCATTTAGTCCTAGCTCTGTATCTAGCTTTGAATTACCACTTTACATAGATCCATCATTTTTGTCCGTAGTTATTTTTCTCACAAAGCAGAATGCTCTTGAGTTCCCTCTAAAGACTTTTGATGACTCTTCATCTACAAATGGCAAATGGAAGTCCATGACTTCATTCAGAGAGGCTCCAGTGGCATGGCATTATCACTCAGATGACATTTTGTGTTATTGTAAAAGCTATGCTAATTATTTCAACATTCTCCATGACCAGCCATGTTTAATGAACGCATCACTCACTGTCCTTTGGCACAACAAAATATGTACAATTTTATTAACTCAGGGGAAATGTAAATCTCTGTTAGAGGGGAAGGATTAAAAGGATAAGACCTGAGTCTGTACCTTTAAGTAATTTTGTACTCCATTGTGTATATGATTTTTTTTTGTCTGAATTGTGAACTATTCTGGCTGATCCAGGGCCTATGTTGCACAAATCAAATACAGAATACTCAAAATACTGTAGCATGCAAAAGATGCTAATTCTGCTACTTAGAGCCCTCTTGTCTTGTCTGAAATCGAAGCTGTCATGTCTCGACTAGTTCCATGATCCGTGTAGCTCCATGTGAAGCAGTTTTACTTGTCACTGTCTGTGTCTTGTTATACACTAGCTAGCTGCTACTCCAGACGATCTGTCTTCATGGTTACCCTTATTTTACTCCCCTGCGGCTATGGATGTGCTTAGCTTCACTGCGCTCATGTGCTAATTGAGACATCCTCAGGTTCCTTTGTCTAGCTGTGACACATTCTGGGCCAAAGAGCCACCTGCTAACCCAGGTTGTCTACAGACCAGTGCATGATCCCCCCACCCCCCACCCCCCACCCCCCCACCCCGAATGAGTTACAACTCATACCTCAAAGTACAAGGAAAAGGGATCACATAGATTCTTACTTTGACTTGTATATGAATGTGTGGTTATGCATTCACGTCACAGCTTATTTTGTCATCCTACTGCTTTTTTGTCTCTTATGCTTTATCTTTTCATGCTTACACACAGCCTAACCTTGTAATATTTCACCTAGGGAAAAATGTAATATTCATCTCCATGGTGCAGCATCTGTTTTGTCAAAGGATGCGTATATTTCTCACAGGTCCACTGCTCTCAGCACACTCCTCGCACAGTGTCTGATGGGAGGTATTTTTCACTGCTGCATCAATACCGGCCACCTCGCTTTCAGGAGCTGATTTGATTTCTCAGTCTTGCTCTGATCTTAACCTTACTCTTGTCTTAGACACAGAGGGGACCATTCCTCATGGGAGATATTAACCCTCCCCACGGCCTAGGGAGACATATTTCACGAGGTGCTGACATTAACTGTTGTTGCCGGGGCTGATTGTCTGAGCCGCAGGCCATGCTTTATGGAGCTTCTCGTTCCCTGCAACATTGATCTGCCACCGCTTTATGCTGTGTGCACAGACTGGTAGAAACAGACCTGTGTGAATGTGTGTGTGCTCTCAGGTGTTTGTACAGAGATGAATACACCTTAACCAAGGGTAGCAGCAAGGAATATTAGCTTTACTGCAGATTAGACACCTATATAAAGGAATGTTGGGCAGTTAGTCGCTTCTACCAAAAGCAATATTAGTTACCAGTATTGGCAGTCAGAAAAAAGAGATTATATTATAAAAGGAAAGATGCTTATTACAATTATTAGATGGAGAGAATGTAATGCAAAAATAAAACAGGCATCAAAAGGGCTAAGAAACATTAGAGAAAACAGGCAGAGGATGACAAGGGAGGATTTACCTGGGACACCTTTCGCACCACCTCCCCACTGACCACCAGCCCCTGGACAAAGGAGCGTGCTGCCACAAATGTGCGCGTGACCATCGTCTTCATCACACGGGGCGTGTCTCCGAAGGGCCGTAGTGTCTCTATCTGCTTAGACACACACTCAAGGTAGTCCTCGCCTGCAATCAGCAAACACATTCACTATAACAATGCATTCAAAAGTTAGGGTTCAACAGTTTCATGTTTTGCTCCGTTGTCTCGTGTTTATATTTTAGAGAAAGAAGATGGATTTACTTATGAAATATTGCTTGTTTGCCTGGTAGAAAAGCTTCTCCAGCAGCCTGGCCCAGAATTCATTGAGCACCTCTTCCAGGTTGACATTAGATCCTCTGTAGTAGTTTTTTATATCCGTGTACAGGTCCAAGAAGACCTGTGAATTCTGGGAGTATAAGGACCCCCATGATGGAGTGAAAGTCTCCTGAAGACTAATTGCTGAATGGTTTAGCAACTCCAGGAAGTAACCTAAAAACAAATACAGAAATGAAATGGTTAGAAATAAATACCTTTCACTCATATTTACATGATAAAGTAGTCCATGTATTGGAGCTATTTTCTCCATGGTCAACATTATTATCCTCATCAGTTGTAAAAGTAGTTTTTCGTACTCAAAAACATAAATATGTGATCATGTTTTTTTGATGCTGCATACCAACGCTGCCTCATGTTGTCAGTCAACCTAAAGCTTAAATATGTGAGAGCGTCCCACTGGGGGCTGTCAGATATTTGACAGCGCTTCAGGGTGCAGTATATACTGCTCCAAGTGAGGATTTACAGATATAGGGTACAGGCAGAGACAGGCTGTAAGTCAGGCAGACAGACAGACAGACAGACAGATAGACAGACAGACAGACAGACAGACAGGATTTCCAGTGCTTACGGAAAATCTGCATCTGCAGTTTCCTATACTGATGTTCTCATGCTTTGTCCACTCTATTTATATGTATGAGGGGAACACAATATAATAGACAACAATATTCTGTGACTATAATGGAATCGAATACAATTACACTTACCTATAGCCTTAAGAAAAAAACAACCCAGAGTCTACAAAAATATATTTAAAGCAAGACTCTTAAATGTGATTGCATTGCACTGATTGGGCAGCTGTAGCTAAAACCAATGACACATTTTCTTCTATTTTCTGTATTAACATTGTTCATAAATGAGGACACTGTTCTGCCAGGAAAATCTATCTATCCATCCTTACTTACTTAAATCGATCCATCTATTCGCCAATCTATCCATTAATCCCTCCATCCATCCATCCATCCTTAATCCATCCATTCACCAATGTATCCATTCCTCCATCCATTTACCCATTTCATCCCATCTATTGTAACATCCAGCTATCCATCCCTCCATCTATCGATCCAATTGCTATCCATCTTTCCCTTTGCCAATCAGTCCATCCATCTATTTATCCATCCATCAATCAATTCATTCATTTGCCAATCTGTCCATCCATTTATCCATCCATCCTTTAATCCATCCATTCTTCAACCCATCATTTTATCCATCCGTCTATTCATCGGTGCTAATCAAACTGTCCTTTCATTCATCCATTTGCAAATAAATCCATTCATCTGTCCATCCAGTTGCCCATCCATCCATCCATCCATCCACCTGGGCATAGATTTGCTCTACATGTACTGATGTACATACACTTTTACTTTTTGACTTTTTAGATGTCTTATCTCTACCTGCCACCAGCCCAAGTTAGTAGCAGACGAGAGATGGGAAAGCTACGGACTCCACATGTGTCACCCTTACTGGAGATAGCTTAATGCCCTAACAAAGCTTTAACAAAATACAAAAACAACCCATAAAGACATACACAAAAATCCACCACACACATACGGACAAAATGTCGAAACACCACATATTATAAAGGTTAGCCTGAAGACAACATATGGAAACCCCAAGTCAAATTACAGCAGCGAAAGTCCAACACCCACATGTGCAGGGCCTGAAGACAAACACAGTACATGGAGTTACATAACATGTTAATATGCTAAGCTCATCCTGACCCATCTGCCTGGCATTATCTAAGCACTGGCCTTGGTGAATACTGTGTCTGTGCACTGTTTTCCCACTCATTAATAAACACCCGCCAGCGCGCTTCAACTCTGTTGTCTTCTGGCATTTTCACACACACACAGGTCTACTTTCAGACATGTTGAGTTGAAGGGACTTATTTTTAATTCCACCAGCAGACAGACTTACTGTAAATCATATTCTTGCTTTTTGCTACATTTAAGGGTCATTCAGTGTTTAGTGACTGCTTCAAAAATCTTTCAGTATATCTGAAAAAAGTCACCTTAGTCATCTTGAAGAGATCAAGGATTTCAAGTTCCATCAAGCTGTGGTTTCGTTTTGAAAAAGCTTTATATCCTGACACATCAGGTTGCTTTCCTTCTCCTACAAACACATTCTGTTAATGCCAAGACCAGTTATTGCCCTTTGGTGCTTCCTTCAGTTGGGTTCATGCCCAGAATCATACATTACATTATTTCTAAAAAAGTTATGTAATGTCATTTACAGGCCTTTTGATACTTGCTCACATTCAAAACGTATACAGTGAGCTTTGAGCAGAAATATGGAATTCTATAGGGTTCCCAAGAACACAATCTTGCTTAATTGTGCTTCAACCTGTCAGCCTAAGTTTGACAAAAGAAAATACATTCTTAATTCCTAATTTAACTTTAAAATTAAAATGACTCAAATATAAATTATTTGGGGCGTTTTCATTTAGTTACTACATCTGCAAATTGTTTTTTTAAACTCTGTGGATAAACAAATCAAAGCACGCAACTCTGTGGTTTTTAGCCCTACTTTAAGATGACAAGCACAGTGCAGCACCCAGTTAGAATTGTGTGCTTATAAATAAATAAGGGTAGAGGCAAAAAAGTCCATTCCCCAAAGGTAATAAAGTTTGATGCAAAAGTTTTTAAAAATGCAGAGAAAACATTCCACATAAATGTCTTATTATAGCAACCTAAGGCAGAGCACAGTGCAATTGGTAACTTAATGAATAAAAATGCAGTCTTGATTCAACAGTGACGCTCTATATTTTTTCGAGATTATTATTACGCTTGGTGAGATAACGGCTTCTGACAAGCAGCGGCCGTATGTCCACGATTGTTTAGTGGTGAGACCGCCGTGCTGTATGACACATCATCCCCTTGTTCCCTGACCTCCTGTCACTCAAACTATCTCTGAACACAGCCCTGGGCCAGCCTTGAAGTGCCAGGAGAGCCGCAGATATGTCAATCACACACGCACGAGCATGTTTGCGTACCAACACACGTAACCATGCTTTCATGAGTCAGTAGAAAGGCACGTGCACATCGAGACAAACTTCAAAGTGACAGCACATTCACATGTACACCGATACACACAAAATCAGAGCCCTGCACCAAATAACACACACACACACACACACACACACACACACACACACACACACACACACACACACACACACACACTATCCTACAAAAAGCTAGACAGACTGGGAGCGGCTGTGACAGGTGCAGCTTTGCTTTTAATCCACATTAGAATTCATTCTGCTGTGTACTGTCAGCCATACTGTGAAAAGGCCTGAAGTCGGGTCAGGCCAAAGGGGTTTTAACGAAAAAAAAAAGTTCTATTTAGGTGGAGGTAAGAAGTTGTTTACTGCATGAAATGAATGATTAACTTTGCTTTAAACAACATTTTTAATGTTATTGGGCCATGTTTGTTTTTATGTGTGCTAAGGGATCATCACACGTAGAGGGCATATCTTGGTAAATGGCATCACCCTGTCCGATTCTCCTCTGCCCTTCAGCTCAAGTGAATAATGACGATCATTAGTACGATACAAAGCCCCTGTGCGTGTGTGTGCTCATGTGGTTTTCTGTGTGGAGATGACCTTTCTTATTTTTGCTCATCTGTTGGTGTCTCCATGAAACAAGAAGCCACATATCTTATTTCAGCCTTCCATCTTTTTACTCTTCCCCCCTCGATCCTCCCATCATCCCTGAAAATCTCACCTCCATCCACTCTTCCCCTCCTGTGTTTGCTCTCAGAGGAACAAGTGATAGGAGAGTGCACCTATTTGCTCTATCCCAGCCAATTGTGTGTGGAGGGGACAAAGAATGGACATAAAGCAGTTGGGACTTCACTGCTGAACTGATGCATACTATATTTGTAGGTTTATACCATGTGTTTACATGTAGAATTAGAACTAATCCAGAATATAAATTTGACAATTCATATTTTTTCCCTGTAGCCAATAATGCTAACAAAAGAGTCCTGTCTTGAAAGTTCAGTTACTATAGCATCAGGTAACTTAACCTGAATGTTTGATCAAATCATTCCAAACAATTTCTGTGACTTGTGTATAAATGTTAGCTATGACTAACTTATTCAATGCTCCAGTTTTTTTTACAGTATATTTTTCCTCCAGTCGTGAGGTGAGTGCCAAAAAGTATAGAATATAATATCAGCAGCAGAGAATGTGTTCAGGAGGTATTTTAAAGCTATGGGTTATAGCCTGGACTAGAATTTAAAGAAATTATGAAAGAGAATTGTCCAGATTATGAAATCCTTTATCTTTCAACAAACCACACCAGAATGATTATACGTTTAATAGTCAACAGAGTAGGACAGAGCGGAATCAAATCCTATTGTGTTTCAAGTGGGTTCATATTGTAAATTTAAGATATTATCATAACATGCTTTAAAAAAATGTCTGTTACCCATTTTACCGCTTTAAGGCCACAAAGTTTGTTTCATGTATTGCAAAACAGTATCACATTGTTCTTTGTTTTTCCAGTTTTAGATGTGATGTGGCAATATTTTTTAGTACATCACTATCAGAAAAAAATCCAGTTTGATTTTATGATGAGGTGCTACATATCGCATTGCAAAATATCTATTGTCACACTCTAGTTCCAGCCTTTCATTCTTTCATATAACACATACTATCTCTCTCTCTGTCACACACGCACACACCCCCCCCCCCCCACACACACACACACACACACACACACAAAGCCAAGTCAAGCCTTGTGTCTTAATGACTTTCTTCCTGTGGTGAGAGGGGAGTTAATGATTTCATTTGTAATCACTCTGAGCTTCACATCCAGGCCACCTTGACATGTCAGAGGCTTATTTTAACTCCAGTCCTATGTTCTCTTATCCTACTCCTTCTTACCCTGATTAAAGATACACCTTGAAGTGCTCACACAAACCCTCATGTAGCATAAAATCACATTCCAGATATTCCACATTCTCCCATACTATCTTTTATCAATCAATGCAGAGCTTTAAAACGGATGAGAAGCCTCTTCCTCCATACGCTATCTTTCACTATTCTGTCTCGTCTCTCTCTCTCTCTCTCTCTCTCTCTAGTCCTCCCTCTCCTTACTCTGTCTTCAGTGTCAAATTCAGTTATTGACATAGATTCTATGTTACAAAGAGGTACCACTGATGTTCATCCAGCTGTCAATCACTCTCACCAACGGGCTTTTTGACTGATCCCGAGTTACTTTCTCACACAGCGGTATTAACAGACCGCGGCTTGTGCAACTCATTCCAGACTAATCCAGAATCACTTTTCTCATACCGGGAGCTTAGCACGACTGGCAACATGTGCTACTGTCTAATAAAGTTGCAGCTCACACAAGCGGATTGAACAGTGCGATGCAAAACTGCTTGATGATTCAGTAATCACACACTGACAAGAAATCACTGGTTCTTTATAGAAAATTGTCTGCTCTCACTAAACTCTCTGACCTCCTGGTAAAACTCATTTTTGAGTTTGTTTCCTCCAACTGGCATTTGACTTTGTCATGCATCTGCAGGAAATTATTCAAAGCACTTGGGATCATGCTTGAAGGACTGAAAAACTAAGTTAAATATACAATCCAAACTCTGGCAAGGCTTGAGTTTTTGAAGGATTTTGTAACAGGAAGCCATGCAGAGAAATAGTGGAACACAATTAAATAGACATTCAGTATGTTTACATACAATAAATGCTTGAGCAAACTGAAGCCTCAGAGTGTTAATCACATACAGTTAAAGAACATAATATAGAACTCAATGAGAAACTTGACAGATCAACTAAGTTTTGGCAGAGCATCAGATACTGAAAAGGGAGGACTGGATAGAAAAATGAATAACAGTGAGGCATTGAAAGGGATGAAGAGAGAAAGACAGGGCTGCAAAGGCAGCAATTGTATATCTCTTTCATATCTGACAACCATAATTCTATTTGTCCATTTGACAAGTGCTTAATGATCATATTAGCGGGATGGATCTTTGGCAGGGAGGAGAGAGGCAGCAAATGCCAAGAACAGAGGAGGAGATTTGGTGGTATTGGTGTCTTCAAATATGAAACATAAGCATGCAGAGAGCACAGACAGTATTCATATTAACATTTTAAGCTGCTTCTGGGTGTGAACTGCATCACAATACACATGTTGATTGACTGATGGCTGCGTGTCTGGAGAGTATTCAAAACCTTTCTGGGAATAAAGGGATTGGTATGAGAATAAATGAGTGCAACACTTAAAAGTCAGGACTTAAGATTTATATTGTTGTCTGCCACCTGTGCCAAATGCCAGCAAGTTTTTGATTTTAATAAACCTGTCATCTGTGTCTTGTAAAAAAAAAATGCACAATGAATTCTGGAGACATTTGGGTCAGGAATAACATTTTTGGTGATTAGATTTTTGGCAAAAATGTTAAATTACCAAAGTTGCCTCTCTGTAACAGCATAATGATGGTAATTTTACCCATTACCCAATTACCCAAATGATTTAACTAAAATATTTGAGGAACTGAGTTATTCTCTTAACAAACATAACGTCATCTTATACGTAACCTTCGGGATCTTTAGAAGGAAGGCAGAATGAAAAGGTAGAGAGAAACACTAAACTAAGGCACTGGAATGCTGGTACATACTCTGCACTCCACTCACAGCCTTTTCAGCAGGCACCAGATGGTTTTTGATCCTTACTTTTTCAACCATATCCACCCTCCACCCACTGTTACCCAGCATCCTCAGCCTTTCCCTTTTGTTATTTCCCCACCTGTGCATGGACAATGAACACATAAACAGGCATAAACAAACACTGTTGTCCTGGGCGCACTGAACTCACAAGTGATGATCTGGGAGCCATTAGACTGTTTATATGTCAGGCTGACTTTCCATCAATAACAACACTTATCTCTCACATACTGTGCCCCAGAAGCACTGAAAGCCCCTTAGCCAGCATTTAGATGCTATTAAAAGGAGCCTTATATTAAACAAGCCGACACATCACATAATGCATGTCATTTATCAAGCGGCTCTCTGCGGTAGTCTTTCCTCTGCTGTCTCTTTTTCTCTCTTGTGACTTTCCCTGGCTAGCATTTCGCACAATTTACCCATTCCTGTTTCTTTTTCTATCCATCTGGTTCTCTTTTTCAGTATTTTCAGCCTTTCCCTTTGCTTGTTTCCTCCTAAACTACATACCATTCCTTCCCTAACTATCATTTTGTCCTTTTTTCCCTCCATCTCATCTTACTTTCCACTGCTTGTCCCATTACCATCCCGTCTTGCATTCCATTCCTTTTCTTTTTCTCTCAATCTTGCTCTCTCTTTCTTTCATTTAATCCTTCCAAGGCGCCATTGTTCCAATTGAGTAATGTGTTTGGCATAATTAGGCCAGTGTACTCCTGGTCCCCACTAACGTGATTTGCATGCAGATAAAGTGAGCCAATCAAGTTCGACAATGGGAGCAGATGTCCTTGTTTCTCATGACATCATCAGAGGTGACCCTGAAAGCAGGAAATTAGAAGGTGGGCGGCAGGAGGTGGGCGAGAAACAAATCTTTTCTCTGATTGTTTGAATAGGCCTATTGCAACACAGTTGTTGAGTGCACCATATCAAACTATTTAATTAGCGATTTTGGGGTGAAAAGACCAAAGACTTCAAAACATTTGGTTGAGAAAAGAACCTTACAAGTCACCCTATTAAAACCCTCAAAGGTGTGTGACTAAGGTGCTGAATTTATTTTGTAATGCAGAATATTAAGTTGTAAGAAAGGAAACTAATAAACTATTATAATTGCTAGCGATTGCTAATATTCCAGTAATGTTAGCTCATAGCCATGTTAGCAAAGGATTGATTAAATGCTTTAGTTGCTGTGACTTAGCTGTTGGTACCTTAAATATTCTGTTTCCCTAATGGCTTATCAATAAAAAAAAAGCAGTGAAATATTAACAATTTGTCAGATTACCAACATTTGAATGATTTGCAAGCCTGGAATACAAATGTGCAACATCTTCACAGCATTTGAGCTACCCATTCTAACCCTGATGAATCTGTAAATGATGGATAAGCATGAACCGTTTTTGAACTTTGAGAAAGGCCTTGATTCCAATTGGGTCATAGCAAATGCTAAAGTTTGTGCTGCTATTGAATCTTAATTTTTGTCCACCCAGTATGTCCACTTTGATGTGATACAAGTCAACTACAAATTGAAATGTATTCATAAATTCAAATATATTCCACTTTTAACCCAGTAAATCATTATTTTAGCCAATAACAGGAACTGCCCTCTTCGGGGTTGCAGTACAGCGTTTTCCCCGAATCAGACTCCCCATGCTGCCACAGTTTTCACCCAAAAAAGTAAAATCGACTGCTTCACAGCGTCGTTTTATTGTTTTATTGTTTATCCACGTTTCCTGAATCTGATTCGCTTGAACATGCTTGATGTCATTCTTGTGGATTGCTCGGTCTTAGTTTTATCTTTATGGGAGGAGATGGTATCATTCCACAGACCAGCTGGGAGATGTTCAGAGCTTGACTTAAATGACTAAATAAGTGAGCGCTGCCTGGTCATCTAGAAAGGGGTGTATCAATAAACCAGAAAAACAGCCAGTTCTCTTCAAATCAAATTAAGCTTTATGACCACTGATCTGCCTTGAACTAAAATGAAATAAAACTGAAATGGGCTGGAACATAATAACACTTTGGCTGCTCATAAATACTTTGTGCCAGTGCATGAATGTGTGTTTAGTCTGAGTGTTTAGTCTGTGTGTGTTGATGATTCAAGATCTGGGTTAAGATCAGAATAAAGTCTTTTCCTCTGACTAGTACACTGTGTATCTGCATAAACTAGACTGAAATGGATGCAATAAATCATCTGATCTAAAAAAATTCCCCAAGTTCTTCAATTCCTTCTTTTGTAGGCGCAACAGTCTAAAACATCAAGATATTCAGATTGCTATCAAGTAGGACAAAGAGACATCCTCTTCATATCTGGAATATCTCATTAAAATGACCTTACAGAAGATCAAAATAGTACAAAACTGACTAATCATTTCAGTCCTTCTTCAAATAATGCCGAAATGCCCACACACACAATAAAAACAGATCATGCACTCCTACGATGTCCTTTTTTAAGGACTGTGAAGATAAAATACAGAGATGGATTAGGGTTCCATCAGTTTAGAACACAGTCTGACTTTTTTTCATCAGGACCCAAGCAAAACTCTAATCAAACACATCTCATCAACACTTGAGAAAACTGAATAATTTATCACTAGTTCTGACTGACTGGCTATTGCGGCCGACCTGCAGTATCTCCATAGCACACCAGGAGGCCACTGTTAGACTTCAGGAATAACTGCCTTTCAATGAAGTCACAGACATTAATGGGGTCAGACGACTTTGAGTTTACGAGTTTTAAGTTGTCACATAGGACAATGATGAGCTCTGCATAAAGAAACCTTTTTTTGGTTGGACTCTCATACACAACATGTATGAAATTTCAGAATATGTTCTGTTAAATCATCCTATTATCAAATAAAGCCCAAGAGGAACAATTACCCAACTTCCACAAAATGAGTGCAAATGACACACACACACACACACACACACACACACACACACACACACACACACACACACACACACACACACACACACACACACACACACACACACACACACACACACACACACACACACACACACACACACACACACACACACACACACACCTACAGAGTGAATCCAGATGCCAGTGATGACACCATTAGGCCAAACACCACCTGCCAGTTTTCAGGCTTCCGTCTGTCTAACACACCTGGTTGCCATCTCACACGCTGCTCCCTTTGGTGCCATCACTCTCTGCGTCCTCTCTGACCTTTTTCCTCTCCCTTCAATGAAACACCGTCTCGCTTTCTCCTCAGCCCTCTGTCTTTACTACCCCTCTCCACTTCCACCTGTTTCTCTCGTACCCTTGTCCTGTTTCTTCGTATTCCATCTGTCTCACTTTCACTCCTCTCCTTCACCCTCATTTTGCCCTCCTCAGCATTATACAATTCACATTTGTTTAACATAATATATAATTTAGTTTGTTCCTCTCTACACAGTGGGATTGACAGTAAAGAAATTGAGAGAACCGAATGCAAACAACACACAAGCATACTGTAAACGAAAAAACCTTTCACACACTCAAAAGGTGACACATTAAATTACAAACTTACAGAGGCATGTATATAAACACACATTTGCATGCTCACATTTATACAGTGTACACACTCACAGGCCCACAGCCAGCTGTATGAGAGTATGCTGGTCCTCTAATCTGTGGCTTGCTTGGTTGGGGCTTCTTCCAAAGTCCCTGGACCTTAAAAGGCAGAGCCTGCATGGGCTGGAACAGTAACACCCTACACTTAGCCACATGGCGCTAGCTAGCCCACACCCTGCTAAACACAGCCAGATGTGCTGGGACTGGCAGCATGGTGCAATGTCACTGTATTATCCTGCAGTGAACAAAAAATGTCATCTGAATGGTAAGCAAACAGCAAATATTATGTTGTTTTTTCAACTTACATATCGATACTAACCAATATTTGTCTTCTTAATAACGTAGTTAAAATAAGTTGTCAATCTTAAAACAGGACTAATTCACCTTACTTTGCACTTTTCAACAGCTGAGTTTAACAACAGGATGTCTTTAGCAAGAATAGCTGTTTCCGGCCAAATTGCACTGATCATGTGGTCACAAAGTTGGAGTATTTTGGCCCAATTAACCCTGGTTTATCACTCAGCTCTTGCCTTCAGAGGACACAGTCAACAACAGATGTTTTTTTTGGACCTCAAGGTCCCAACACACGTATACATTTCTCCTCCCTTCATCAGCTCCGGCTCTCCCCATCTGATGCTCATTGGGGTGAGATAACGGGATGCAAAACAGGGGAAAAAAAAGATTTAATAGTGGAGGAGAGAGGAGAGGAGAGGAGAGGAGAGGAGAGGAGAGGAGAGGAGAGGAGAGGAGAAGAGAGGAGAGGTGTGGCTAAATATGAGATCAACACAAGTGAACAGTCTGATTAATTTCTGTTTCAAAACAGCAGCTATTAGAAATCTGTTAGTGTAACACATCTGGCAGGAATACAGAAACACAAACCAGGCGCCAGATGACTTCATTGTGAGGCAACTCAAGTTATCTTGTTTATGACATGTGTATCTCTGTGTTTTTTGGAGGCTTATCATTGGAGTGTTTAAAGTTCAAAACTGAGTGCTGCTTGAGTGTGTGTGTCTGTATCTGCATTGTTTAAGTGTGTTACATAAGGTGTTGTTTATTTACATGTAAAGTTCAAGAACTGTAGGATGACATCAACTAACTTGGAGAGAGTCTCCAAGTGGACCCCATGTCCAGTTTGTGTGTGTGTCCTTAGCAGGATGACTGTATCCCCTTTGGCACAGAAACAGCCCCTGAGTGAAAAGGAGGGACCGTGAGCTAGGAGTACATAGAGCGATTACACGAGAGTAAAGAAATGTCACTCTGCTACTAATCACTGTGATCTCGAAAGGTCAGGCTAACTAGCTGAGCTCAGAGCCCCAGCTGACAGATCCATTGTCACCAACTGGCCAAGGGGAACAAGTGGAGCACAGAGACACCCTTCCATTAACTGGAGCAGGTCATTAGACCCAAATAATTGCCCCTGTGCTCCATTGTTCTAAGACTGAAACTCCGTCTTTCTTTTCTCCAACTGTCTGTCTCATTTCTTCACCCATGCTCAGAGAACTGCAATTAAGTCCTGCTTTTATCATCACATTAAGATTTTAAAACAATAATTGTTTAAGTGCAGAATGTATTCACTGACAGACTTCTGCTTTAGTGCATATTGCTACAACACAGCAATTACATTAAAACATTTTACATTTTACCGCTTTTAATGTCAATTTTTAAAATCCTTTTTTTCCCTCTGCAAACTTTTTTAAAACACACAATAAAACAAAATATGCAGTGGATGCGTTCCACTTATTTCCACTTGTCAGCCCTTTCATATTGCATATGCCTTTCATCTCTAGAAATACTTACATATATGAAAGGGCAATTGATGCAGTCTTTGTGTCAGTCCTAGATTATGACACTGATATAATCTACAGACAGCTGTTTCCACTCTCAAATCTCTAGACTCAGTCTCTTACTGTCATATCAGTCATAACTGTGGATCCCTATAACACTCATCATTGTATTCTGTATAACATGCCTTTCATTTTATCTATAAATCCATTATTGGACATTCAACGTCTTATATAACATCTATGCTGAACTGGAACACTGGACCTTACCAAACTGCTGTTCTGACTGTCAAATAATTCAAATCCAACATGTTCACTCTGAGCTAGGAAAATCGGCCTTCAAACATGTGGAATCTTTTACAGAACACTCTAAAGATGGAGTACGGCTTTAAGACTAGCTGAGTGAGTCGCTATAGGAACATCCCTAATACAAACATCTCTGGTACAGTTCTATTAGCTCCACTAGTTTACCATTATCAGCAAACGTATTTGTTGTTTTATTTAACAAGTGCTGATCTGAAGACAGGGATTGGATTTGTTCTAAATAAATCCCTGTGTGATTAATTTTTAGACGTTCAGCATCAGATCCTTCCTGAGTCTGTTAACCATAACATACTCCAAGTTATGTCAATTACCTGTTTGACGTATAACACATTCAACAGGTCATAAAATGCAACAAAGGCCCCTGACTTTGAAAGTTTTGATAAAATAATAACACTTTTATCAGTATTTGGACGCTACCAAACTGATTCATTATTTGTTTAAAGTTTAGCTGGACCAGATAAGGAAGACTTGACTAGAAAATTGAAAGAATAAAACAACTTGGCAGTTTGACATCACGGCTGCGATGCAGTACTGTAGAAGCATGACAATAAATCAATGCTCTGTAGCATCTGTCAACCGTAATAAAATAGTTGTAATTTATCTATTTCATGTAATTCTGTGTGTGTGTGTGTGTGTGTGTGTGTGTGTGTGTGTGTGTGTGTGTGTGTGTGTGTGTGTGTGTGTGTGTATGTATGCAGGACATGTCAAAAGAGAAAATTTGACGTTAAAAATGCAGAAACCAGCAAGACAATCTCTGCAATCAAAGCTGAAACAACGACTACTTTGTCCTTGAATATGAAGTCAAATAAATACTGCACTACACATAAGACATGCACACAACCTTTCTTTCCTGTTCACTCACTCAAACACTCATTGTGAATACACACTCACCATCGAAGACCTTGTACTGGCCAGTGAGCGAGGTCTGTAAGGAACGTCCGGCGTCTTTGAGCAGTCCCTCCATCTCCCTGCGGCTCAGCTTGGCCAGGTTGTCCTCCATGTCACTGGTGCAGCAGGTGTAACCCTGGGGACAGATGCGCAGGTGCTCGCCTTTAAGGAGGACAGGTGGAGACAGAGGAGGAGCAAGGGTAGAAAAGGGGGGAAGGAAAGAAGAAAAGGGAAAACAAACATGGAATTAGAATGATCAAATTTCATCAGCACTGAACTAAAGCGTGATTAACAGTTTCTAAGTTGCTGCTGTATAAAATAATCAACAGCTAACATGAATATGGCTGCAGTGGTGGTCTTTATAACCTTAAACCAGATTGTTGGCAGTCGGGGCCACAGTTGTCCGCCTGCTTGATTACCTGGCAACTTGCAGAGGACTATGTGGAAATGGCAGCAGTAGAACAGGAGTAGTGCATCAGCTCCCACTATATTTTAATGAGCACTCCTGACACGCATGCATGTATGTGTACATGTGCGTGCATGTATTTGCAAACATGCACGTACATGTACATACACAGATATACACACAATTTAAATGTTTAAAGCAGGGAAGTAGAAGAGATGTGGAAGCTTGTTTTTAGCCAGTAAACACACACTCAAACAACCACAAACCATATGAGGGAATTCAAACAATGACTGTCCAAGTGTGTTTAAAGTGAAGTCAAGCTGACGCTGAAATCAGAACAAATTGTTTAGGATGGAAATAACGTAATTCGCATCAGACTGAGCCTGAGGCAAACTCAATTCAAGTGAGTGATGTTCATTTTCAGGTGAAGCGAGTGGATCATGTATGATGCAATACTTTGACTTCTACTGAAAATTTGTACTTTTGAAGTTTTTTTTTCCCTTCCCAGTTCCCATTATTACTATTTCAAGACCCTCCACACAGACACACAGAAACACACGCACACACTCACAAACAAAATATGTATCCAAGGTAAAAAACAAAAGTACACAATGATTAATCAAATAAAACCTACAAGGAGACATTTCAGGCGAGGGGAAGAAAAATGATGGTTTTACAGAAAGATTTTCAATAAGCGTTTTTTGCCACAAGTAAAAAATATTCATCAAATTGTCTGATGCATGTATCGACAGAAGCCTGCAGACAAGCATCATGAGAGATGTGGAAAATAAGCAGATAGAATTGTCACCCTTTGTGTCAGGGCCCAAAGGTCACATCTTTTTGTCAGTGTGCTGCTGTTTATGTGGGCGTTTAGCTTTAATAAATCATTTATTTTCTAAACAAACGAGGAGCTTCTCTTTAGATTATAATGTCTCAAAGCCTGCAGGACTGAGTCCCCTACCCAGAATTATCTTTTATATCAGACTTTCAAATTCAAAAAGAATAGGAAGACCATTTTATTTTTCCATCATCGGAGGCGGTGACTGACTGAAACCGAGACTTTACCGTCTAAACTCCCTGAAGTGACAATCTGTCTCCCTGTTATCCCCGCCTCACCTCACATTTCTTTCTCTTTTTTTCCCTCTTCCCTGCCTGGGGGTCATCTAGCATATTTATGTGGGGCCTTGAATATGCAGACCCTCAAAAATAACACAAACATATGACTTTATGAGACAATTTCTTTACACTACATATTTATTTTACTCACTGCATCTGCAATGAAATGTTTATCATTTGAGGCCTCCTTAAATTGTGTTTATTACTTACGCCTCTGTTAATTGACTGTAGCCAAATACATTGTCTATTACTAAGTCTTAAAATAAGTCCACTAATAAGTGTACACCCCGGGCCAATAAAAGCTTTGGCGCTGATTCATTCTGACATAACTGTAATATGTCAGCATCATAATCACATCACTGAGCTTAACAGAGCCTGCACAAAGGCACATCTCATGCAGTAAACACACATAAGTACACAATTAATGATTTCATGTCCCTCCGGCTGTCATTAGCATGCACCTAGCGGAGTTCCAGCTCAGGGCGAGTCTATAGGCACAGTGCAGCCATCGATAACATCGATCCTGGCATCCTTTTCGTCGTTAAAGCTACTGATTTCTGTGTGCACTGGCTCAAGGATTACAAGCAGACTGTTCACCTTCATTTACTGTAGATGTAGCCCGAGTTAATCACTGAGAGGCCCTCATCAAGTGTGCAATTTCAGCTGTATTTTAGTCAACGTGTGTATGACAAGAACCCGTGCACTTTACTGATTATGTGTCGTGCAAGTTTTAGTAGCTGTCCTTCAAGTGTCTCATCCAGGCCAACTCTAAAGTCGAGCAATTAAAGGCAATTTTCCTCTTCGAAGAGGAAAGTGGAGAAAAGGCTGCAGAGATCGGAGTAGGAGGTGACATTGAGTCTCTCAGCATCCTCTCCGCTACCCATGGTGTGAGTCACACCCACACACCAAGGGAGAGAGTTTTGGACCTGGAGAAGGACACTTGGGTTTGATTTTTGTGCCTGTTAGTGAGAGGAAAGGAGGGCAGATGAAAAAAAGGAGAGAAACGCTTGATGGAGGGAGAGCAGACAATACCATCAGGGTCAGATGTAATCTGTCAGCCCCAGGGACGGCCATTTAAATGCCTCAACTGGTTTTAGTATGTGTGTCTATTACGGGGCCTGTGGCCATTTCCTGCACTGCAATCTGCTTTGAAGGACATCTGTGCAAAGAACAAGAATACAGACTTAGATGCACACATGGATAGTAAAGTAGGAGGTGTGAGGCTTCCAGATGCAGTCAGGCAGGAGAAAGAGCGTCTTCACAGGGTCAGTGTGCACTCACAGCATCTGCATAGTGAGCACACACAGACATGCAGTTTCAAACACACACTCGCAGTCCTAGGAACACACAGCAGGAAAGGTCACCTGTAACACAGCATCACGTTTCCAGTTGGCTAAGCTTATAGTGGTCTTAACGGAGCAGTCTCTTCCATTTGACTCAGTAAACTGGAGTGAGCCAATGTGTGGGTTTGGTGTGTTTGTGTGGTGTGTGTCCATTTCGATGAGAGCAACAGTAAGCTACTCTCGATCAAAGTGCAAAGAAAATATATCCTCAACAACCACACTTGGCTCTCCTGCTTTTAGACTTTCTCCTCTCTCCTACTTCCTTTCTCTCTTGTACACGCGCACGCGCACACGCACACACGCGCACACACACACACACACACACACACACACACACACACACACACACACACACACACACACACACACACACACACCCTTTCAGCCTCATAGCCAGAGCATCCTAGAGTAATCAGCAGAGGAGGACACCTCAATCTACAGCAGAGCTCTCTTGGCGGGAGGCTGCATCTAAAGGGTCACAGCACGGAGGGCAGCTAATGCTAACGCTTGAGACATCCAATTAGGCGTGCTTATAATACATTTTCTGTACTTGTAGATAACTAAAAAAAAACATGTTTTTCTACATTCCAGAAGACCACTCTTCCTACATCAGAGATTTACCGCTGCGTTTACCCATTTCCAGCCTTCCCCTCAACATTTCCTGTCTCTATTGTTTCTGAATTGTTTCCTACAGTTTGAATAAACTTCATGGAATGCATGATAAACTTGAAAAATATGGCCATGATAAAAATAATAATAACAAGACGGTTCACGTCCCGCAAGAGAATTTGAATCACAGAGTGTAAGCTGATTACGCGGTTGGTGCAGAGAGTAGAAACAAAACCACTCATGAATAAGATCTGCTCAAAATTAAATGATCTATTCAAATGTATTCAAATTGACGGAGTAGGTGTTCTGCATTAATCAGCCTCCTTCTGTGAAGCCAATCAGCACGGAGGTAGTAAGCCAATAATCTGCTAAAATTACACACATTTCTAAACCACCCACCCACCCCAAACATTAATCTTCTGCCTGAGAAAATGTAGGAGAAACTTAGTGTTCACTTTAACCCCATGAGAGGCCTCCATCACTTCTCTTCCTTTTCATGTGACAGACACAGTAGCTAAATGGGGAGCAATTCCCTGACCATTAGCTTATCACTGTGCACCAGGGAGGAAGCCTCCTATTAAACAGCAATTTGTGGAAGGCAGAATAAGGTTGTGCACACTGCAATGAAGCATGGGAGAGAGTGACAGTCAGAAGCTTTTAGAGACGGTGGGAAACGCTGAGAGAGGAGAGGGCAACAGGAAATTAAGAATAAGTCGAAAGCCCAAAAGTGTCTCGGTGATTTGTCTGGGAGTCTGTGAACAAAACCTCTTACCGCAGGCCTCGTCCAGTTTGTTTCCTCTGGGGTAGATTATTGAGGTTAATTTTACTTCTGTGGCATGTTTTGATTCAACTTACTACGTTAATACAGAGGTAGTTGTGCAGATTGCGTTATTAGTGCCTAATTTAGACTTTGTCTCAGATGATTTTGGGCAGTTTGCATTTTTTTCATCCTCCTTCATGAGAAAAATTGCCATATAAATAATGATATTTGAGGCTGTTTTTGTCTTTGAACACCATATGATAACTATTCCCCCAGTTGTTTTTAAAATTACTTCACAGAAAAAAAGTATGATTAGCTTCAAACCACCATTGCAGGAACTCATAAAGCTCATGCACAGTAGATAAATAAACACACTTAAAAACTGTAATATATATTTATTTGAACATTATTTGAGAAGTCCCATGTCACCTCGTATGAACTGTGGATGCTGCTTGATTGTTCTTGCTCTACAAGATACACAAACAGCTCAATAATCAAGGCTCTAATCAGCCCGAGCACAGCGGGTATCTCTCATTCACATGATATCTTGCCACCTTTCATATGCTCTAATAGCACTGCTAATCATCTTCATTTAATTAAGCACATAAATAGCGTGCCATCAGTCATTAATTTGCTTCAAACCTAATTTTATGCCTAATGTCACTAAAGTTACCTTCACATTTATGTGCTTAAGCAATTCACAAAATGTTTGTGCTATGCAGCTATTAATATTCTATCTTTGATTATACTTTGTTTAGTTGCTGGAGCCAGAGTATGAAAAATCAAGCTGAAAAAGAAATGTTTTGAGTCAAAGTCTGAGTAAGAGCAGTGATATGTTCACATTCAGGTAATTACAAAGAAGGTCATTACTCCTGCCCCTACAATGGAGCTTAAAAGACTACTGTTCAGGTTTTATTTGTAAATGTGCATTCAAGCTTTGGAAATGTAGGAAAATAGGAATGTCAGGAAGCATTACACATGAACACAAATCTCTGAAATGTTCTAGTTAAGCACATTTGTATAACATACCACGGCTACTGACACACATCACTGAATGCTCCTGGTAATGATTGCATAACTGACACTGTTTTGAACCGTAACGCGCAGTTCATGTGTGTTTTTGCACGTATGCATGCATGTTCACACAAGCAGTGGGAAAAGAGAGATTAACAGCCTAATCCAGTCATTGGTGAGCATGTGTGAATGCATGTGTGTCCACAGCTAGGTGGTTTATAACCAAGGTCAAGACAATGATGGAACACATGATTCACAAAAAACATGTCCACACTCATCCATACATACACACTAGGGATGCAACAATTATTTTTATAATGTTGAACTGGGATAAGGAAACCCCTCTCCCCAAGTTAATATCCAATCATTATGCGCTAAGGTTGGAGAAATATGACAAAGCATCAGACTACATGACTTTTACATGGTGACCAGTGATAAGAGGCTGCAGTATTAGGAAGTGCTGCAGACTTTCCCATGAGTGTGTGGATGGGAACGTGTCACTTTTGGTGTTGTGTAAAATGTCAAGGAAGAGAAACCGGAAAAAAAACAAAAAAAAAAAAAAAAACTATCTGCAAACATTGTTTTACATGTGACTAACAAACAGCTGATGATTGTTATCACATGAAGAAATTAGCTGATTACCTGCATGTGATAACAATCATCAGCTGTTTGTTAGTCACACGTAAAACAATGTTTGCAGATAGTTTTGTTTTTTTTTGTTTTCTGGTTTCTCTTCCTTGACATTTTGCACAACACCGAAAGTGACACGTTCCCATCCAAACAGCTGATGATTGTTATCACATGCAGAAATCAGCTGATTACCTGCACAATGCAGACGGGCTGAGAGTGAACGGAGAAAAGGCAATGCAGCGTTTGAAACAAAGTTATCATTTCGTTTTTATCCCCTTGCAGTTCCTGTAAATATGGCCTAAAAACTCGAGGAATGGAATACCAAAAAAAAACTCCAACAGCCCGGGCCGTCAGAAACTAACTGAAAACCAAGGTACGTATTGAAGCGCGAAAGGGCTGTATTGTTGCAGCCCTATAGTACTCACACCACTTTTTGGGTTAAACGTGTAAAATAATTGGGCCTTTTGGCAACAGAGGTTTACATGTCTGATTCACAAATTGTACTTACTGAAATTTTAAATAACAGAGCAGACGAATGCTAAATAAAAACAGCATTATGGTCTCTGTAACACCCTGCATTCCTAATTGCTGTCATACTGTCTTGTCTACTTGTCTGTCTGTCACTGCTCTCCTATCTTTCACACCCACACAGAGGCCTACAGGCTTTAACCTAACTGCTCACCAGTCTGGTAATGTGAGCCAAGCAGAAGGTCACATAAATAGCTTCCTTGAGCCAGACGAGGTGGCGACCGCACAACACATTAATAACACATTACTACTGCGGCTGGCTGATCTCCATGCTGCTTACTTCAAGAACACGCTGGCTACCTCCTATGTATTCATTTACTTTCAATACAACTGTAGCAATAGACCCTCATGAATAATTCTGCCCTCTTATGTCTGACTAACGCTCCACTTAAATCAGACTCTGTGTAATGTGCTGGGAAGATTTTGACCAGCTACTCATTTTGACTGCAGGAGAGCAGAGTGCCTTAATGAATAATTTGATAATATAATGATGTGGACCACGGGGAGTAGATTACTCAGTAAGGGTAAAATAGCTCCGGCTGTCATTAGCTTGAAAAGTGGTCAGCCTATCTTGGCAAAGGGGGCGGAGAGAAAGGGAATGAATTTGGGAGGCAGAGAAAAGCAAAGGACAAGATAGGATGAGACAGGATACTGTATTGCACTATATTTGTTTATGCACCCC
The DNA here is from genome assembly GCF_963584025.1 of Labrus mixtus. Classification (NCBI taxonomy): domain Eukaryota; kingdom Metazoa; phylum Chordata; class Actinopteri; order Labriformes; family Labridae; genus Labrus; species Labrus mixtus. The sequence continues at coordinate 15,090,257 of NC_083619.1, forward strand.
CCCCCCTGCAATGAAATGGGAAAAAACTGACTGCAGACTGTTTTTTACCCAGCAGTATAGAAACTGCCTCTTTTGTTCTTCTCCCAAAGAAGAAACAGCAAACTAATATCACTGTTTATTAAAATAGCTTGTCTTTGTACCCAGTTCTAATAAGGATTGTTCACCAATTTGTTACTGAGTCTCTAACCCAGCAAATACTGCAGTAGAGATGTTTGATGTGTCTCTGGGGAACCTCAGTGTAGAAAAATATGTTCTTGCAATTCTCCTTACAACAGTGCAGTTATTGGACGTAGCTGGTGGCCCAAAGTACTACAGGCTATTTCATCTTGGATTTCTAGTCCTAGCTTTCGCCTGCAAATTAACCAAAGAAAAAGAAAAAGACCTACGCAACAAACAACCAAAATTGATTCCAACATCAATTATTACAGAGGTCACGATGGCTGATCTCCTAGGCTGACATGAATATTTAAACCAAAGTGTTGCTGAAGGAATGCCGCATCACGGGACCAGGGATGGATGTGCAATGGATTCTGTTACATGTAGGCACTTTGCACAGCTCTGCAAGCAGGAGAACTCAACTTACAGTATTTGTTCAATCTACACACACTGAGGAATTAAGTCATTTAATTGTACTTAATACTACATTAAGCTTTAACAGTGATTTGACAAACCGGTACATATGAAACATGAGGGAAATCATGTTTAGAGGATGATACTTCTATAAATCCTTTATACATGCTTTGAAAGTGAAATACCTTCATTGTGAGACCAAAGTCTGAATAAAAATAATTATGATCACTTCCCTATTTCTGTGATTGTTTATTTAATCACAGCACACACACACACACACACACACACACACACACACACACACACAAATCCTGGGGGCCTATGAAGAATAACCAAAGACTGTGAGTCATATGTTATGTGCTTCAAATGCCGGCATTGACATGTCCCATTCACTCAGCAGGTAGTCACAGTGCTGTCAAATAGTATATTGGGTGTTGAAGTTTTTTTAACCAGCCTGCTCCCCAGTGCCCAACCTTCTTCAGTGTCATCTTCACTGTTATCCATTCCCACCGTTTGACTTAACGTTTGTGTGTTTTGGGATTAGTTCTGTCTCACCTGAAACCCTGGAGAATGTAATTTACTCAGACTTAAGAAGAAAAACACATCCAACAATATACTGTACAAACAGAACAGACACACTGTCCCAGTTACATCCCATAACCCACCCTGTCACAGACATGCCTTAACTTGAGCTTTTCTCCGTATTGACTCACTGACGGATCAAAAGACGTGTGAGCAAATTTAAGGCAGACAGAGAGCTGAAAAAAGACAATATGAAAGTTTGTTCTCAAGAAAGTTTTCTGGCGGTTGATGTGTATCTGAACCATATTTGAGACGCTCTGTATCCTCGGCCATCACAAAATTTAATTAAGCAAAGGCTGCAGAAGGTTGACCTGATTTTTGTTTCTGAAAGAATGTGTGTTTTGTTTTGGAGTGCATGGATGTGGCTGAGTTTTCCATCCACTGATGATCCAGCAATAGGTCCTCGACAGAAAGTGTCAACAGTGGATTCACATCAGACAGAGCATCCTGTCACATGATGCAGACAAAAGAAGACTGGCTGTTTGAGCTCATATCTGTGTATCGGCACGCGATGGATTCTAGATCTTGACAATATTGTTCAGGATGAGGGGGAATAGGCCTTATCCTAACAAACCTGTATCATTTTAAACCTGTACATTTTAAATTATGTTTCTAAAGGCTGGATGTGTCATAATGTTTTCACTTGTTTATGTTGTGTTTATGGTGATCATGTGCAATATGGGCAATGTGCAATATACTGTATGCTGTCTGTGATTTCTACTTGAATTTGCTTGTCTGTTTTCATGTGGATTGTTGTTTGCTTTTATTGTTGTTTTATTTTGATTTGTCTGTGGAGGCAGCTAAATGCGTGCAGCACTTGGGTCCAAGATGATGTTTCTGAAGGGGGCAATTAAGTGCATCGCCTCGTGTCCGATTGTATCATATCGCAGCATAGCGTACCATACCGTTACATTACTGGCTTCACCAGTCTGTCTTTTCACAGCAGACGTGGCTGTTCAGTATGGATTTATAGTTGCAACATGAAAGCAGGCAGAATTTGGAAAATGGTGCAATTGAAGGAGAAATAATAAGGCCTTTGTTAAGCAACATGTTTGTAATGACTGATACAGTGCTATAATGGGTATTTTGCGGTGATTACAACTGAGTGGCCAAAAATAATCAATTGACATGGATTTAAGAATAGTTGGTTCAACATTTCTTGGGTGATATTTGTCTCCGAAGGCCTTGCTTTTATGGTTTTTGTCTTAGGCTCTAGACCATCAGCAATATAAAATCAATCAATCATTTAAAAACCCACCTTTTACTTTGATTGCAACTCTGTCTGATATTGACAAATAATAACTGCTTTGTCCATCACCACCTTATTTCTAATGTCCTTATCATACATTCAATTCTGTCGTTGGCTTTCTTATTGGGAGCTATCTGCAGTATATGCTTTATCATTTTTGCGTTATTGTATCATTTTGTAATCCTGTATTGAAGCAGCTTGTAACCCATGGGCGTTAACTATAAAGCACTTTCTGTCATTTCCTGTCGTTTTTACATGTGCTCTAAAACTGAAACGACCTGATTTGTTTTGAATTTAGAAACATGCTTTCTTGGTCAAAGAAATGCATAACATAAGACAGAACATGCTTTACCAAAAATTCAGAATTGTATTTTCTTGCAGAAACGGTTCTTTCTTTAGAATGACACTGGCATAAATATCCATTCATTGGATTGAATGCTAGAGAGGGGATATATCGATACATGTGCCTGTGCCTTTGTGCAGGTATTTGTGCTTGTGCGTGAGAGTGCTCATGGCTCGACTCCTGTAAACTTGCGAGCTTCCCTTTGTGGCAGGGCTGTCTCCTGATGGTGAAAGAACAAACAAAGCAGCCAGTTCCCCTCTGCTCTGTGCTGCTGAGAGGTGGAGAGGCTGACAGATAAAAGCTGACCTGCTGTTGTCAGGGCCTGTCAAAGCAACAAGAGCTAGAACACATTCAGCCAGGACTGAGCCACAGACACAGAGAGCGCCGGATGATAGCCAGCTGAGAGAGATGCACACAGGAGGAAAATGGGAAGGTGAGCACATGAAAAGAGTCAGAGTGATGTGGAAAGGGAGGGGGGCGTAGTTTTAACAAAGGAAGAAAATATGCATACGAAAGACGGAGAGCAAACAAAAGCTGGAAAAAAAGAAAGAACAGAGAAGGTGACACAGATAACTGACCATATAATAATTATTTTGACTATAAATAAAGGCAGCTTTCATCAATATAACAAAATAATAAAATCTATTGAGTGTTTTAGCATGAAATGGTTTTTAAATACTGTATGTAAGCTTTCTAGCATAAACCAGCAGACAGGCAATAATAGTCCTGTCCCCTCACAGCCCTCATCACCTCATCAGTCTAGGGATGGGTCTTAAAATGGTATCAGTACAGTCACCACTATTACACTCTGCCAAGACGTGGATTTTTGCAAAACCTTCATAACCAATTTAAACACACTGGTTTGGTTGCCATGCCGACACGAATGCAACACTGTTTGCTCATCCTACCAGCCACAATGGCGGGTAAATAAAGTAGCAAAGATTATACAGTCTTTTACCTCCGAATAGTTAGCAAATACGGACTGGTTCCCTGTTGCTGAACGTACTGTTTCACCGAGCAGGTCCCCTCTCAGCTGCTACATGGTACAGTTTCCCCTTGTTGAACTTTAATTTGCGGGTTACTCCCGGTCCACGCTCTTCTGTTTCTGGGTTCGGTCCACAGCTTGAGCCCCCGGATTATTACAGAAACTCTACCTGCTTCTTTAGAAAATAAAAAGAGCTTTTATATAAGACCTCAAGAAAGACCTGGCCTGGCCCGGGCCCGAGCGGAGGAGGATGGATTCTGGCCCGACTCGACTTCGGGCCGCAGGCTAAGTCAGGATGAATCTAACCTCTTCTTTAACAGTGCTTTTCTATGATAACACACGACTGCAGAATGGCTCGCGTGTGCTGTATAGTATATGTGTGTGTGCCCCAGCAAGTATTAAAGATAGATGAAGAGTTAAGAAGTTAAAAAAAAAAGATCAATGTGGTAAATTATTTATCAACTTATCTTCTCAGTACTATGCTGCAAGGAAGTTGTAGGCAAAGCTGTTACCTGCAAACACATCTGACTCTCTCAAGCTAAACTCTGACTCACTCAACCTAAACTCTGACTCTCTCAAGCTAAGCTCTGACTCTCTCAAGCTAAACTCTGACTCTCTCAAGCTAAGCTCTGACTCTCTCAAGCTAAACTCTGACTCTCTCAAACTAAACTCTGACTCTCTCAAGCTAAGCTCTGTCTCTCTCAAACTAAACTCTGACTCTCTCAAGCTAAACTCTGACTCTCTCAAGCTAATCTCTGACTCTCTCAAGCTAATCTCTGACTCTCTCAAGCTAAACTCTGACTCAAATTAAACTCTGACTCTCTCAAACTAAACTCTGACACTGTGAGCTCTTAGAATCACCATGCACAGTAACAGAGCATAACAGTTCTTTTTCTGCACTGTGGAAAATCACATTCTTATCTGAGTCTTTATATAGTTCTGTTATATTGTTAAAAAACAATCTGTAAAAAAAGATTTTATGTAAGACCAGCAATTACTTCTGTTAAAATGTCGAATACTAGTTGTTTAGTAATAATAATAGTAATAACAATAATTATACCACTTTACGTGCTGTCAGCTTACATTGATGCCTCCAGTTTCCGCCCAGGAGAAAGAATGAACAGTCTGTTCCTCGACTCAGAGTCTTTGGATAAAAATAAGCAGAAGTACATTTTGAATAGAACACCAGGCGCACATATGATGGAAGCCTCAAATGTTATTCTTCCATTTAATCTGCCTCTTTTCTCTCGGCTGCCATAGTACAAAAGGCCTTCACAGAGAGCCATCAATCACCAGCTTTTAACCCGTAAATACACGCCCCTGCCACTCCCCTCCAACCATTTTCAAAGGCAGGTCGGAAGGTTTTGGAATCCTCACTCAGGTCTTCTCTAATCCTGTATAATGAGTCGCTTAAGTATTAAATGTAGGATGATCTGATTATAGATCTGTGAAAAAATATGAATGACGTTCACTGCTTCAGTCATCAGATCAAAGAACAGATAAGTCTATCAGTGTTTCCCTGAGTTCACTCATCTCTTCCCCCCCCCCCCCGCCCCCCTTCTTCCTTCGCCTCTGGCTGGGAATCTGGCCGGGGAATCTGGGCTTCCAAAGCAAATCCACACTTGCCCAGATTCTCAAACACTGGTGTGTTTTATTTATGGTCCAGGTTAAACAATAATCACTACCTTTCGGGGGGGATTCACTTATCTATCATTGAATGTCTTTATCTATTATAAATAGTACCATTATCAGTCATTTGACTTGATGGGAATTCAATTGCAAAACCGGTCATGTAGCAAGGTTGCTTTTATGTTCGATTGCTGCATTTGCAGAAACTATTTTGCTGTCGGATTAATCAAAAAAAGCACAGATTGTAGCACTTTAATCAGGGAATCCAAAGCTGTGAATTTAAGTGTGTATGTGTCTGTGTGTGTGTGTGCTCCTACTAACTGACAATCATATGCAATATGAATATGGCTGATGATTGTTCTCAAACGATCACTCAAAGGTCTCATAACCAGTGAGTCATATTATAAAATCCTGATCTGAAAGACGGCCTGACATGGGAACTAAAGCTGTACAAGGGGAGCCCTGTTTCGGCGATGATGTGTGTGTGCATGGCGTGCGTGCCAAGCTGTCTATTTTGAAGTCAGGTCAGGACAGGCCAGCACTTCAGGCCCCTTTTAGTCACTGTGAGTCAGTGAAGTCTCTTGACAACAGGCAGACACGGCGAGGCTGAGAGACCAAAAGGCAAACAAACGTGAACATGAAAGTCACATGGCAGAAAACATCAAGAGGACAATGCAGTAGACACTTTCTGGATTGGAC